>NC_059347.1:19720000-20920000 GCF_019703515.2 Myxocyprinus asiaticus
TTACTTGCTATAGCAAGCCAGTTGATAAGTCACTTATAGTCAGTTAAATATCTATTTGGGACCATCAAAATAAAGTGTTACCTGGGTCTCTTGAAGCTGAACCATCAACAAACAATTCCAGATCTGCGTTTTGCAGCAGCGTGTCCTTCAAGTCTGGCCTAGGGCAACAAACAGCAGTTATTGCGGCTACACAGTCATGTTGTTCTTTGTCGTCAGCTGTGGGAAGAAGGGTAGCTGGGTTAAGACAGTACATCATTTAAACTTGACATTTGGCATATCTAACAAAACTGTATTATACCTTAACCACCTAGCTGCAGACAGATGAGCTGTTTTTTGCTCTAATAATATCATAGACACAGAATGTGGTACTTATAGAGTCAAATCTTGGTAACCAACTATCCCTCGAAGCCAGTACTGCTTTTTCTGTTGCTGCTACTGCACGCAGACATTTTCATAGGCCCGCTGTAACCGAGTCTAATTTTGATGAGAAATATTCCAAAGGTCTCATTTAACCCCCATGCTCTTGCAATAGCACTGAGGTCATGTAGCCCTCTTTTTCATCCACTGTCTGTGTGAATGGTTTTGTCATGTCTGGTAGGCTCAATGTAGGAGTTGATTGCAGATCTAATTTTAACTGAATAAAGGCTTCCTCTGCTTCCTCTGTCCAGCTAACCCTATCATTTGCAGCCATGCTCTTACCATGTATGATACTAGACAATGGGGCCACTTTCTCTGCATAATTTGGAATCCCCGTCTACAGTATGATGTCATCCATAAAAAGCTCATCACTTGTTTCTTTGTCAGTGCTTTTGGCACAAGCTGTATTGCTTCAATGCGCTTGGGTGAGAGGGATTTGCCCTAGCTGTGTTCACATGACCCAAAAATTTTACTTTGCTTTTTACCCACTGCAACTTTGCTAGGCTTGCTTTATGCCCATTTTCAGCTAGATGTTTTAACAGAGCTAGAGTATCCTGTTAACATGCTTCCTCTAGGGGAGAGCAGATTATCAAATCATCCACATATTGCAGAAGTGCACGTCCTCCTTGTAATGTGAGGCTCTCTAGGTTGTCTTTCAATGCTGCATTGTATATTGCTGGACTTTAACAGTACCCTTGAGCCAATTGGGTCCATGTGTATGTTTTTCCCTCAAATGAGAAAGCAAACCAGTATTGGAAGCCTTTATCAACTGGAATGCTGAAAAAAGCATTAGATAAGTCTACAACAGAAAACCATTTGCTATTTGCTGGCACATGTGATAATATGATGTGTGGATTTGGAACATTTGGAGCTCGAGCGTGTACAGCTGCATTAACTGCTTTCAAATCTTGTACAAATCTCCATTCTGTTGGCTGGCCATTATCACAAATCTTTTTGACAGGAAAAACTGGAGTTCGTACTGGAGATGTTGGACATGGCACAATTATATCAGACTTTAATAATGATTCAAAAATGGGATGGATCCCCTCCTTTACTTCCAATTTGAGGGGGTATTGTTTTTTGCACGGCCTATATGATGATTTAGGAGTGATCACAACCAGTTCAAAATTTTTCAGTAGTCCCACATCATATTTTCTTTGGGCCCACAAATCACTTGGTACTTCAGCCAGCTCAGGAGGCAGTTCCCCCAGCATGACGATTGCCGGAGAGAGTTTGTCACATCTCATGAACTATCTGAACACCCCTCTAAATTTCTGTTATGCTGACAGTCTGTTTTGATAGTATCCATCTGTACACTATGCCACACATTTGAGTCGCCCACTTTAGTCCAGTCATCCGCAAATGTACATTGTGTCACCCATGGGAATATATTTTCCCATTCAAGCATTTTCCCTTTGGCCAATGATATATATGTTCTTCCATTGGGTACCCTATACTGCATCTCTTCTGCAAAGCTGGGCAGCCGGACTCCAACAGCACACTTATCTTTAGTCCAAAACAACCAATCTGTTTTCAACCAATGAGACCTCACTCACTTTTCAAACCAACCTTTCTCAGACTGCTCGTCTGGCCCTTCTGATACAAATGCTGTACAATGCAATGAATCAATCTCCATAAAGTCATTTGTCTCTATGGATCGTGCGTTGATCCAACTCTGCCCAGTGTCTCACCCTCTTTTGTAGGGGAAGTTCGGGCTACAGCGACTGTAACCCCGACTGTGCACAGTTTTCATCCTTCGGCGCTGAGTGTGTTGCCGAATCAGCTGACGATCCTGCCGACTATGCCAAGATTGTTGTGGAAATTCTGTAAAATACGAGACTCAGAGGCAGAAAATGTCTTACTGGTTCTTTAATAATACTTGCAAGTAGTCTCAGTCACCATACAGAAATCAAAGGTTTCCACAGGGTGAAAAGCAAAGAGCTCTTTGTGTCCTTTGCCTTATACTCTGCCAGGCGTGGTTTCAGTGATACCCTGTGCCAGGAGCAGACTGGCTTCTCTCTGCACTGACCATTCAGTGTCCATGCCTTGTCCATACATCAGGCGTGTGAACATCTCGTGTCTTACTCTACTAATGCTTTTGCTGGGCAGAATAAGGAGTAGGGTCAACTAAAGGACACACACACTTTATCACCAAGCAGAGTACAGAGCATCCACACATTATATGGAATGCAGGGGAGAGAACAGACAGAGAGAACACAAAGTACCCAGAAGAGAAACAATAGAATACAATGTCTTAATAATTTACCATTACAGTGACCTCCCTTTTATGCATAATATATTTTAACTAATGCGACTTGCATTATACATTGTGGACAAGAACAGCGCTTCTGTCTGTTTTATTGTATCATGCCCCCTCGAAATTAGGTGGGTTTTAGTAGCCTATCAGCGTGTGTTCATGGCGTATATTAGGGCGGCTACCTGCCACCTACACACGTGTCACGGTCTAATGACTGCCCCTTTCCGGTATCGGACATTTCCAATCCCAAGGTATATTGTTGTTGTTTGAAGTTGGGCTAACCGCTTGGCTCTGGCACCTATTGCTTCTGTTAGTTTCTCTTTATGTGACAGCGGTTGAGTGTGCGAGGCTCGTATCAAGCTTTGCTGTCCGACTGCTGCCTTCATCCAGTCTGCTTGTGCCCTTGGAATTGCTGTGTTCACTGCCGTGTTTATGGCAGTCGCTCCAACATTTCCGGTACATGAAATTGTTAGTTATATACAATGGTGATTAAGACAAGTGCGGGTTGAATGTTTTTAGCTTTTTGCATTGTTTTGTCCTTTTATAGGTGAAATAAACTGCATATATTTGCATAGAAGCTGCAGGGCTGAACTCCGACGCTGCTGTTTTGTTTCACTTTTTGTTT
Organism: Myxocyprinus asiaticus; assembly: GCF_019703515.2. Taxonomy (NCBI): domain Eukaryota; kingdom Metazoa; phylum Chordata; class Actinopteri; order Cypriniformes; family Catostomidae; genus Myxocyprinus; species Myxocyprinus asiaticus. The sequence goes on from NC_059347.1 coordinate 19,723,300, forward strand.
CTAGTTTTGTTTGCTTTGCTTTTGATTCTTTTCTGTTTTATTTTACATTTTGTTTTTTGGCATGTTTACATTTAAAACTCTGTTGCTGGCTCTGAAAGTGCTGTTTTGGGACTCACAGAGAGAAGTGTGATCATTCTCTGTGTGTGTATGTCTTGAGCCAATGAGATTGTCCTGAGTTTGGAAATAGTGTTATTTTGTTCCGATTGAAACCATTATATTTTGTTATTGTTTGTGTGAAGTTGATCTTAGCAGGGTGATTTCTCATTAGCTTTCCCCTGCCTTCACACTAACATATTTTGTTTTATGTGTGTTAAAACCCTTGTTTGAGTTTTTTTTAGCTCTTTGTCCTCTTAATAGTGGCCAGAGGTTTTGTCTTTTTGTTGTGTTGGTTTATTATCATCATTTTATTTAGTAAATTTTCTCTTTTGTCTTTTCTCAGGAGCTGAGGGCCAGTGTAGGGGGCTAAATGGTGGTTGTGCCCCTGTCACATGCTGAGTGCTGTGTATTCACAACTGATTCACCTGTGTACTTGTGTGAGTGAGTGTACACCTGCCCTCCATGTTAAGCCAGTATATGCTGTCTTATTTTTTTGAGTGTGTGTTTGTGTGAAGCATATTGTAAACCACGCTGCTGATTAATTGTGCTCATAATTTTAATATACTTTTAAATGATGGAATGCATGTCCAGGGCCCATCTGACTCCTCTATTGTTAAAATAAAATTATTTGTACTTTGGTATCCACATCTTTTGCACTTTTGTTTTGAAACAGTATACCTGTGCGTCCTTTCTATTTGTGATGGAGTTAATATTTCCCCGTTAACAGCAGGGTGGCGTAGTCAAACTCTTTTTCTAACTTAAACCTCAATTAGCCACATTACATTGTACTTTGTCCACCACTCCGCTACAATCGCATAGACTGCTCTTCATCTGAATTAAATAGTGGGGGACAGAAGGCTTGCAGACAGACCACCTGAGCCCTTAAGGGTGTTGATAAAACCTTATGAAAGAAGCCTTTTCTAGGTTTAATTGTGACATTTGAAAGACCTGGTCCGAACTCCACACATGAGTTGTCAGTCATCAGCGCCTGTATGTCACCCGCAAGTTTAAATGAGGCCAAAGCTAACAGGAGTGCGGTCTTTAATGAAAGCACATGCAACTCGAAAGATTCCAATGGCTCAAACAGGGGGCTCATGAGTGCCTTCAGCACTAGATTTAGGTCCCAAGTCTGCACCAAAGCAGGGCGAGGGTGGTTCAGTCGCCTCGCTCCTCTAAGGAATTTTATAATAAGATCATGTCTGTCTATATAGGAACCCACCTCCGGGGCATGAAACGCAGAAATAAAGCCCTTATTTCCTGAAAAGACTTCAGTGGACATGTTCTCCTCAGTTTGAACTGAGACAGTCACTGAAGAATGGCCTGAATGCACTCGCTCATGAGGTGCGCACACATGCTCACAGAGTTGAGCTGAACCCCTAAAAAGGAGAATTGTTGGCTGGGGGAATTTACGTTTTTGGGATGGGGGTCCTGGTCATGTGTCTTTCTGCGGGAGTGGGAGAGTGGTAAGGCTCGTCACCTGGGTTGTGATTACTCTATCTCTCATTATAGTGATGGTGGAGGGAGACCTGATAAGGCATGCCAGAGCTTCAGTGTGAGAGAGAGCGACCGAAAGCAGGATAGCAACAATCTGAGAGTGTTCATTATTTGGGAGTGCTTTCATCTTCATTAATTGAGTGTGATATTTACATTTCTGATGGTTACCATCGATTGAGTGTCTGATCCAGAAGCATTGAATTATGTTGGGCCTCATGTATTCAGATAGAAGACAAAGGCAGGCTTAACCCAGTCGTAAAACCTAACTGAGGCCCACATACAAAGTCATAAATCTTACTGATAAAAACCGCACCAAAATCAAACAAAGAGAGTCTAAAACAGACTACAAATCCCATGAAGCCTTGCTCATTAAAGGATCGAACTCTCAACTCCTATTGGATGAGGCACACAACAGAACGGCCCTCAACCATGATGTCATCAGGAGTAGAAATAACTCTGAGATACTTCCGGGATTTGCTTCCAGCAACTTTGCTCGCCGTGCGTAGACGCAGTTCATCGCTGCTCTCAGATGTAGTCTCGTGGCACAAGGAAGTAACGTCCAACTTGAAACTGTGGCCATACAATCTCCATCATGCTGGATGAGTTGAGATTACTCTGTGTTCCACCAAAAACTCTAACGGATCCGAAAAAGACCGTTGAGCAATCCGTATCTTCATCCGTTTGCCTGCAGAAGTGAAGAGAGAAAAGATTTCTCTTCCATCTTCAATCAAGTCGACGTCACTGATTTCTCCACCAGCCCGCCGAGAATCAGCAGCCGTACCGCCCACCGACAGAGCGAGGAAACGGTCTTCTGTCATCACCCGAGCCTTAAGGATCCGAGTCGGAGTCAAACGAAGGATGAACACACATTCTAGCTGCATCCTCATGCGATTCAAGTAAGAGGTTTACGTCTGGGCAGAGATAGAATATTATAGTGTGTTATTCTTTTGTATCAAGGTTATTGCTTGTACAGTTTACGGACCGCCGAGTCCGCTCATGGCTGCTAATAATACTCAAGGTATTACTTTAATGTACGGTTATCATGAATGAGATCTGCTGTGTTGTAGTCCAACCACATTGGACTGTTGTGCATTTCCGCCATCGCGGGTGAGACCGGCACACTGAGTTTATCCATTAAAGAATCAAAGACCGCGGGACGGTTTACGAGCCGTCCACCGCGTCTCTGAGTGATAAACTAACAGCTGCTTTCTCTCCCACGATCGCGAAATCGGCTTTGGGGCCGTCACTTTATTCTCTCTCTCTCTCTCGTACTAACCACACACACACACACGCGCGACCCCTCACAAACATTCTCGCACAAATTTTTGGCTAGTAGATAGCTTCGTGATAAAGCTCAGCTTTGTCCATAAGCTGTCGTACAAGCGGATATACACGGTAAACTGGCAGACGCCATTGACTGGTTTCTCTCCGCCCACATTCGCGGCCATATTCTCTGGCCGGAAATCTCGCGTGACATACTCTCCACGAGAGTCACATCCGCCATTTTGAGCGTGTCCCTCCTTACACACACACACACACACACACACACACACACACACACACACACACACACACACCTTCCTCATGTGTTATAGGATTATTTTGGTTACCATATCTAATCATATCACTGTTTAGTTTGTAGTTGTAAGTCGGAAGTTTATTGACTGCATTGTATTAATTATTAATTGATATTACTGCATAAATAAACTTTGTTATATTTCAAAGAGAAGTGTTTTGGTTTGTTTTGCATACACCTGTGTCAAATACTGATGGGATGTCAGTGCTCGGATTCAAGCCTTCATGGTTTTTTTCAAAAATCGATGTCGATTTTCTTAAGAGAACAATCTAATATTGAGACTGTTATACTATCTGGTTATTAGTCACTGATTCCAGGGTGGTGCCCCAGCGATATTAATCCTTATTAATATTCTGTTGATTTTTGATAATTGATAATTATCTTTGATGATTGTTGAATTTGAAGGATCAATAAGCTAGTGTTAATTGTAATCAGTGTTTCATCGATGTTAACAATTAACAATTATCTTTGATAATTGTTGATTTAAAGGATTAAAAAAAGCTAACATTGATTCAAATCAATGTTCTATTGATTTTAATAATTAATAATTATCTTTGATAATTATTAATTATTGCTAATAAACAAACCCGCTCCTAAACGTACCACACTACATTTACTGGAGCCCCATATGAGGTTTTAATGAGTTAGATTCTATTATTTGATTTAAATATTCATTAATAACTTAAGAAAAAATTATTAATTATTTCTGATAGTAACAATGATCTAAACAACCAGTAAAGCCCTACAATTAAAAACACTGACATTGGACCTGTTTCATTGTCTCCTTACTACTCCATTGCCCATGAACTCAGTGTTATCACAGTGGTGCCGAAAACCCGGCTTTGGAGGATTAGGCCATTATGGAGTCTTCACCGCAGGTGAAGTTGTCAAGTCCCTCACCAGCATCCAAGAAAACCAACATCGAGCCCTGATGGAGTTATGCTTGGAGCAGGAACAGCATTTCCAAGTCCTGCTCCAGGCACAAGCAGAGGACCAGCAGGTGTTCCAGAGCCTGATCTCCAGTCAGGGGGCTGGCGCTGCGACCTCCCTGGAGCCCACCCCACCCATGACTCTAATGAAAATGGGGCCAAAGGATGATCCAGAGGCCTTCCTCGACCTGTTTGAGAAGTCAGCCGAGGTATGGAAGTGGCCTCCTGACCAGTGGGCGGCCCGCTTATTGTCCTTACTCTCGGGGGAGGCACATCTAGCAGCACAGCAGCTTCCCATCTCCAGCTTCCTGAACTACCAACACCTGAAGAAAGTCAACAACACTTCATGATGGTACATGAAAGTACGCATACTTCAGATCTATTGACACAAACCAGTCCTGTTGACGGATTTGCGGTAAAATCTGTTTCTGAGTTGTAATTTTGAATGGGTGCTTCGCGAGCACATGATTCATGCATCTCAGATCTAAAATGGGCAGGAGCCCACCAGCTTTCTTTGGAATGAGAAAATAGTGGCTGTTAATCACACTGTGGGCGTTGCAGCCTGGTACAGTCTCTATTGCGTTCTTTGAGAGGACATTTGAATTTTTACGTGCAATAGATGCTCGTCCTGTGGTGGGACCACATATTGCAAAAGGCTGTTGAAGCAAGGTGGCCGGCATACAAACTGAATCATATAGCCATGTTCAATTGTGTTCAACACCCATTCTGACATGCCTGTGAGGGCTCGCCACGCAACCACGCAGCGAGACAGTGGGCTTATTGATTCGCTCACTACAGGAGACAGAGTGCTGTTCATCATAGGGAAGCAGTTGATCATTGTTTGTGGGGTGTGGCATTTGTGTATCATCCTGGCAAACTCCGGCAGGGAAAGAGCATCGTGTAAATGTGCGTGTCTCGCACATTCAAGCACTTTATTTTTTTGTGTGAGAACAGTTTATGTGAAATAAATATACAGAAACACATTTGTGCACCATCTTTGCAACCTAGGGCGGGGAATGAGCAGCATGTGAATGTGTGCTTCTCGAATAGGTGTGATAAGTACATTTCTGATTCATGCGACATAGTTTATGTGAATACAATACACAGAAAAAGCATGCGTGAAGCCTCCCGGCAAACACTGGCAGGGAGGGGAAGCAAACAGCACACGAGCGCTTTCTGTTATTGTGAGAACATTGTTTGTGTGAAAACCATCACACAGAAACAACATATATGCAATCTCCTAGTGAACTCTGGTGTGTAAATGCGCATGTGTCTTGAGAACGTGTGGCATGTGCAGACACAACAAGTGCTTCCTCTATTGTGTGAGAACATTGCTTATGTGAACAACACACAAAAAAAGTTGTCTATCATCCCGGTATACCCAGCGAGGATGAGTAGCATGCGAATGTGCGCATCACGGACAGCGAGTGCATTTCTGTTTCTTGTGAGAACACAACACAAAAACACATCTGTCTGCCATCCCCGCAAGGATTATTAACGTGCGAATGTGCGAGCGCATTTGTTTCTTGTGAGAACACAACACAGAAATGCATTCTTCTACCATCCTGGCGTACTTGTCGGGGATGAACAGAGTGTGAATGTGTGCATCATGAGCAGGGATGTGCATTTCTGTTTCTTGTGAGAGCACAATACCAAACATATTTGTCTACCATCCCGGCATACTCTGTAGGGATTAGCAGCATGTAACTGTGTGCATTTCGCATCACATTCATAACTAAGTCAAGGCATGTATCAACCTGAGTCAACAGCTGGTTTGAACCGCAGTCCTCTGACTATAAGGACAACACTTACAGTATAAGGCGAGTTAGCATGCAAGCCGGATCTATCTTTCCAGCTCAACTGGAGGATATCACTGTAAACCGAGCTTTTCAACCGCCTGCGAGAAGACGTGAATCAGCTCTGTATATGCGCATGCTCCTCACCTCACTGGGGAAAGGGACGGCAATATCCTCCGTGGACCAGTCGCTCCTATTTGATGCTGCAAGGGACACGGCATCATCCCTATTGTCAGAACCACCAAATGTGATGAGGCTGTGCACTCCAATAGAGGGCCGGAGCTCATCACGCACATTTTGTACTGGCAAGGACGCTAAATCAGACATTCAGGGGGCTTGTGGGGCTTGCGTCGGCACGAGATCCTTGTTGAAATCATCCATCCCCGCCATGCCCCCTCATATGGTCCCTCAGGATGTAACACAGAGGAGGCGGGTGGGAGGGCACTGGAGGCTGAATCATCCTTCAGAACGAGGGTGATCTCAGAGCGCAATATCCAGAGACTCATGCCCTCACAGTGAGGGCAGTGTCATGGAAATTTTACACCTGGAATTCACATGAGAAAGAGTGTTTCAAACACATTACAGGACAAAGTGCAGTCTTTTCCTCAGCACTTTATTCATACCACCTGGCCGGGGTAGAAGGTCCTGTGGCTTCTCTCGAACACATATACATGGCAGGCTTATATAGGTTGTTAACAAGTTATATGTGATTTGACCTCAACAGATTTCTCATGTGATAAGACCTCAACTCATAAGCACAACACAGGGCTGCTCCAACACTGCATTTTCTAGCTTAAAGTATTTTATACATAAATAATAATGTTCTAATATACCTAACTATTATAATTTCTTTCACACTTCCCCCCTTTGATTACATTTATTTTTTAATCACAATTAAATAGCATTTGCTGTTTTTTGCTAACATATTTGAGCAAGCATTGAGGGTTTGTTCCATTTTATACCATCATGAGTAAATAAAATCTTACCCTACTTTATGCATGCCTCATGTTTAACAAGCAGTTCGCTCTAACATTCTTCACCAGGGTAGAGACGCTGGACTCCTATTGATATTCCAACCTCTCGCCTCTGGACTAGCTCCCCGCAAGGAACATTTAGCATAGCACTAGTTCTCTAAGTCATACACTATTTTTGCTCTGTTCCTCTTCAAATCCTCCAGTTTTGGCCATAAGGTAACCTAATGCCATTTCATGCTTGAGTAGTGTGAGTCGATGGGAGTTATCATTGTCTTTAAGAAGGTGGAACCCTTTTATGGTTTCATTAGTGAATCCTGACATAGTATAGGTCATATTGTCTATGTGGTCAGTGAGGAATGTTACTTCATACCACGGAAAAATCCCTAATCTCCATTTTTCCCCTAAAGTTATTTGCCAATGGAACTACTCCATATTTTTAAATTGGGCCATGGCCCACTTTAACCTATTTCGATTTAACTCTTTCGCCCCTCAGCATCATTATATTGTGTAGTTTCAACTTTATCAAATAACAGCATCCACTCCAATCAGTTGGTAGTCCATCAAATGTTTGATTTCCACACTGCCAATATAAACCCTATACCTAGGTTTACATGGTTTCTGAGGCTACTGTTTGCCATGACTGTTTTGCTATCAATTGTCATAGCTATATTCTTATTCATGTTGCTATTTATAGACATAGACACCCCACATTTATAATAGGATAGGCTCATTATCCCTGTTAAGTACTCTCGGCAGGTGGACATGCCCACAAATTTCCCTGGCCCATTATTACAGACACATCTCAGATGTTCTAATTTCTTTATCCCAGTTGGTCTTTCTATTGGCATAACGTTCTCTGCCTTTTCTATTAGTTGCAGGTTAAAATTGTCATTACAAAGCATTAGCTAACATTCAATGGTCTCTAGTGGGGTATTATTATTTTATGTGGTATCCAAGAATGCTTTGGCTGCCCTTCTGCTGACTATTGTCAGATTGAATAGTGGATTCCAGCTGCCTAGCGACTTAAATTTAGCTAATATTGGCCCTGTTTTTGGCACTCCTCTACTCAAATATTCCAGGAAGCCCCTCCAAGAGTTTTGTTTCCCATGTTTCAAATTATCATTTCATTTGTGTCAAAACCCCACGGCTTCCATCCTGTGCCCGCCATAACGCTGTGCTTTTGTGTGTGTCATTTTGCCACTTTGTCGTTTTCCAGTTCTGATGTATTATAAAATATAAGCACAGGCAGGATGATTAATGTTATTAATACACATCCCCACTACTTAGTTCCACTTCCTCCTTGACCTAGCTTCCCCCTGCCATTCTATGATTTCAGTCAATAGTTTTACTTGAGCCATTAAGTAAATTCAATTATCATACGTTTTCAGACAAAAAGAGATTTAGTCCCTCAAATCCATCTGTTGAATTTACGTAAAGATCTCTTTTACACTATTTCTTAAAACATATTTGATTACTTGTTAATTCTTGACACCTCATGGCCATTCAGATAAGAAAGGGAACCGTGTACAATTCTGGGTCACACTTTGGACAGTTCCAAGTGTGTCTGAAAGGTTTATACCGCCACATCCTTGATGTGTTTTCCCTTCTCTGTTGTGGTTGTTTTGTGTTCTTGTCTGATCTTCACCCTACTCCCAATCCAAGGGCCCCCTCAATTTTCCTGACCCTTGTTGGTCCCCCTAAGGGACTCTTCTGCCCCTGCCAAAGTTAGAGGCACACCTTGTGTGAGCTGCGTTTCCTTGGCCCGCTGCTAAGCACTGAGGTGCTCGCCGATCCTTCCCACTCCTCCAGGCTTGACGGGGCCCTACTGTTGTGGCTGGTGTGGATCCAGATAGCCCTCTCCACGATTTTTACCACAGAGTTGGTTACTAACAGCACCTGGTAGGGCCCGGTCCACCTAGGTCCAATTTCTCCTTTTGTAGTCCTTCACCACTACCCAGTCTTCTGGCTCCAGATCATGCAATTTCCCTTTCGCCTCCCTGGGGAGTGCTGCTTTCACCTGTCTATGAATATCACAAAGCACAGCAGAGAGGTTTGCACAATAACACAACATTTTATCCAAACAGTGGTCAGTATCACGCAACTGCCTTTTTATGTGGTTCAATTCCCATGTTAAGAGGTCTGCCAAACAAAATTTCAAATGGGCTCAAACCATTTTGTTTCCTGAGCCTTGCCCGCATCTGCATTAACACCAATGGCAAAAACACTTGAAAGGACAGTTTTCAATCAAATCTCTGCCTATCTCTCACAGAACAAGCTTCTGGATGACAATCAGCCAGGCTTCAAAAGTGGACACTCCACCGAGACTACCCTGCTGTCTGTCACTGAGTCGCTGAGACAGGCGAAAGCTGAATCCAGATCATCCGTCCTGATTCTACTGGACCTTTCTGCAGCCTTCGACACAGTCAACCATCAGGTCTTACTCTCCACCCTCTCTTTGCTGGGCAATTCCTATCTCTCAGGTAGGTCCTTCAAGGTAGCCTGGAGAGGTGAGGTGTCCAAGACACATCAGCTATTTACTGGGGTACCTCAGGGCTCAGTACTTGGGCCACTTCTCTTCTCTATACACACAACATCACTGGGAACCATCATTAAGGAACATGGTTTCTCTTACCACTGCTACGCTGACACGCAACTCTACTTTTCTTTCCAGCCCAACGACACCACAGTGACTGCTCGAATCTCTGCCTGCCTGGCAGACATCTCGGCCTGGATGAAGGAACACCACCTGCAACTTAACCCAGCCAAGACCAAACTCCTTGTCTTTCCAGCCAACCCTGCTGTTGAACACAACATCACTGTGCAGCTGGGTGCAACTACAGTTACGCCTTCCAAAACAGTCAGAAATCTAGGGGTAACCATCGATAACAAATTAAAATTCACAGACCACATCTCAAAGACTGCAAGATCATGTAGATTTACACACTACAATATCAGGAAGATAAGACCCTTCCTCACTGAACATGTCACACAAATTCTTGTTCAGTCACTTGTCATAACTAGACTGGATTACTGTAACGCTCTCATTGCAGACCTCCCTGCATGTGCAATTAGACCCCTGCAAGTGATCCAGAATGCAGCAGCATGTCTGGTCTTTAATCAAACAAAGAGAGCACATGTTACACCACTCCTTGTCTCTCTTCACTGGCTGCAGGTTGATGCACGTATCAAGTTCAAGGCTCTGATGCTGGCATACAAAACAGTCACTGGAGGGGGCCTGGGTAGCTCAGTGGTAAAAGACGCTGGCTACCACCCCTGGAGTTTGCTAGTTTGCTAGTTTGAATCCCAGGGCATGCTGAGTGACTCCAGCCAGGTCTACTAAGCAACCAAATTGGCCCGGTTGCAAGGGAGGGTAGAGTCACATGGAGTAACCTCCTCGTGGTCGCTATAATGTCGTTCGTTCTCAGTGGGGCGCATGGTGAGTTGAGCGCAGATGCAGCGGTGGATGGCTTGAAGCCTCCACACGCGCTATGTCTCCGTGGAAATGTGCGTGGGTTGATGGTCTCAGACGCGGAGGCAACTGGAATTCATCCTCCGCCACCCGGATTGAGGCAAATCACTACGCGACCACGAGGACTTAAAAGCACACTGGGAATTGGGCATTCCAAATTGGGTGAAAAAGGGGAAAAAATCAAAAAACAAAAACAAAAAAAACAGTCACTGGTTCTGCTCCAGCATACCTAAAATCATTTCTGCAGAGCTACACACCCACTAGAAGCCTGTGGTCGGCTATGGAACGTCGCCTTTTTGTACCAACACAAAGAGGCACCAAAACACTTTCCCGAACTTTCGGCTTCATCATACCACATTGGTGGAATGACCTTCCCAACTCCATCCGTGACGCTGACTCACTTTCTGTCTTTCTGACTAAAAACACATCTTTTCCATGAGCACTTAACCAGTCACAAAAAAAAAAAAACATTTCCTTGTTGCACTTTAATCTGTTTTGAATGCTATTCTGATGCTAGTGAAACTTTGTAATATGGCACTTTTCATACCACTGTCTCCTTAAGATGATTCACTTATGTGTTCCTCTTTTGTAAGTCGCTTTGGATGAAAGCATCTGCCAAATGATTAAATGTAAATGCAATGGTAATGCTTGAACCCAATTTAGTCGTTTCAACTAAACATTTGACCAATTTGTTTTTTTTAGTGTGCCATTTTCTCTTTCCACTGCTCCCCCACTCTTAGGGTGGTAGGCACAGTGTGTTGTCATATAAATTCTCAAATACTGACCATGTGATGTCAAAAAAAGTGAGTTCCATTGTCACTGCTAATTTTCCCTGGAATTCCCCATCTGAATATTATTTCTCTCGTTAGAACTTTTGCCACTGCACTCGCATCTGTCTTACTGTGGGGTACGCTTCTACACACTTGGAGAACATGTCTACAATCACCAGGCAATACTTTTTGCCTTCTCAATTTGCACATATTACACATTTTTGACAAACCCCTTCATGAACCAGTACATATTTATTTGTGAACCAGTACCTATTTATTTCACTCAGCATCCCTCCTTTTGACACATGGTCTACACTGTGTGTCAGTTTGGCATAATGTGGAAATAAATGATGTTTACCATTTGGACCGACTCATATGCTGTTTTGCTTTGAACAGTCAGCGTTCTTCCAGGCAGCTTTCTCCTCTGCTGTGGCTCTGCTCTGCAAATCAATTAAATCTGCACTTGGTGTGTGTGTGTCAGTTTGCAGAATAGAAACAAAATTGTGGTTTTGAACTTCCTGTTGATCAGCTTTCTTTGCTGCAGCATCTGCTCGTGCATTTAACCATCAACAAATAGTTCAAACTCAGCATTGGAGAGTGGTGTACCCTTGAGGTCTGGCCTGAAGGAGCAAATGGCTGTTATTGAAGCAATCAGTCATGTGGTTTACCATCATCTGCTGTGGGGAGAAAAGTTGTAGGGTTAAGAACTGTACATATTTTAACAGTAATGTTTGGCATTTCCAATAATACAGCATTGTATCTTAACCATCAAGCTGCAGACAGGTGAGCTGTTTTTTGTTCTAACAGTATAGGGTCAAATGTTGATAACCCACCAAATCTCTGGAAGCAAGCACTGATTTTTCTGCAGCAGCAACAGCTCTAAGGCATTTAGGCTGCCCAGTTGCCACTGTGTCTAATTTAGATGAGAAATAAGCTGCTTGCTTTAATTTCCCCCATTGTCTTTTCAATCGAAAGTGGCACCGTATAAAACTCTTTTACTGAATCACCAGTCACCCCAATCATTCTAATGTATCAACCACTAAATTTGGGAGGGGGTGTCAATTCTTTGTTCATGATTACAGATTCTGTGGCAACGGAATCCACTAAAAATGCAATTGGTTTGTTTTCAACTGTCAATGTGATGGTAGGCATCATTTTATAGGCTGAATTGGAAAGCATTGCATACATCATGTTTTCATGTGTGTGTGTGTGTTAGATTCTGACTCACAGGCCCTTGGTTCACCATCCCCTGTCCTCGACCCCCCGGGGAGTTAGTACTCCTGTTGATGTATATGTGTCTGCGGGTGCTCCTTAATGTCCTTTCTAATCTCTGGACAGTCTCTGATCCAGTGATCTGTTACCCCACAGTTGAAACATCCATCTGCAGTGCCTCTGCCTACCCCCCGTTTCCTCCTCTGCCTCTTCCACACCCTCTTGCTCTCATGGGCTGGGCTTTTGCTTCATATGTTTGCAGCTGTGTATTTGCAGTCTGTCATAAGTGGCTTTCTCTTTCTTCTGTGTTTCTTAGAGTGTACAGCATGATTTTCTACATCTTGCAGGCAGTCGCAGTTCACACAGTGGTTTTTAAAATGTTCACAAATGTCAGGTATGCTGTGTGGTGTCTGGTGGTGGAGGGGGACAGCTATTGCTCTTTATACTCGGGGGTGGCGCTTTGGGGTGCTGTCGGTTGAACTGGGTCTTGCACTGGTTCTCTGCCATCATATTGACCTTCATGTTGGTCCTCGTCCTGGTCCCGATGTCGTCCGAAGGGAGTTGAGTCCAGGTCTGGGTCACCTACATATTTCAGACACTGAGAGATTTTGTTAGAGGGCCCTGTCCCTCCCTGGTGCATTTTTCTGTCCCTCAGGTTTGTTTCAGTTAGCCAATCAGAAAATGCTTTCCAATCACCCTTACATAACTCATGCCCTTAAATAACTCATGTTTTTCTGTTCTTTCTTACTCATAGTCTCATGTTTTTCTTGACTTGCTTTTTCCCTCTCTATCAGTTTTTCCTTTAACTGTTTCATCTGTATTGTGCTAAAAATTTCCAATCTTTGGAAAACCACATTCAGCTACCCAGATCTCTAATTGAGTGCAGCTGCTTGGTCCATAATTAGTTAACATGTATCTACAATTTGGAGCATCCATATCTGGACAGAGGTCTGGACCTCTATTAATGTAATTATTTTTGTTCAAATTCAATCCCATTTTCCCTTTTTACTGCAATTATGCGATTCTCTAGTGGTTCCAAACCTTCCCTAGTAACCTGTCGGTTAAAATAATTTGATCAATTATTTAGAATACCTTTTATTTCAGCATTGGTCTTTCCTTAATTAAAGATTTAAATTTCCCTAATTAAGAATAACAGTAGAATTTTTGTTGCAGTCCCAGACTGGCTATTCTGACTCTGGTCTTTCCTCAACTAAATAACAATTATAAAAATTTTCATCTATTGAGAATCACAGTGGAATTTTCTTACCAGAAAGTTCATGTTTGTTGAGGTGACCCCATCCTCAGGCTTCAGGTTCCCGCTTCTCACCCTCTTTTATAGGGGAGGTTCAGGTTTCTCAGGGACTCTAACCCTGACTGTGATTAGGTTTCTCAGGGACTCTAACCCCAACTCAGGGACTCTAACACTGTATATATATATATATATATATATATATATACATGAAAGGATACAGCTGTATATATATATATATATATACATGAAAGGATACAGTATCTCCAGCCGGAGCACTGTGGGAAGCGGGTCGTATCTCGCTGAAGTGCTGCATTGTTCGACGATGAGTGTTTGAAGTGAAGAACACGTTCACCGAGAGCTATTGTACAAGGGTTTCAATTAGGTCATCAAGGAAAGTAATTTCCCCACAGCAATGTTGAGTGGACAGAATCTAAAGTGAATTAGTATTTGCTGTGGTCTCCCATGTACCTCTATAGAAGGTTAAACCTAGAAATGTTAAAAGGGTCAATTCTAAACAGCCCAGATAGCAAGAAGACTTTGATTGTATTTTGATTCTATGTTAGTTGTAATCTGACAACTCCTTAGTGTTATGGCTGTTATGGGATAGTTAAGTATCCAGCTGATGCACATTTGAGAATCTCAGTGGACCTGAATGTCATCCAGGTATTTCTTGCCTACTGTTTTATGAATAATAAGGATTCCAGCATCATTCTCATTTGACAAAGGCCTACTATAGAGCAGGGTAGCATTACAGGAGAAGGTAAACACACAACCAGTGCAAAAATGTCTGATGGGAGATGGTACTTGTCTGTAACTCAGCAAAATGGGGCTGATGTCAGGGAACTGGAATATTTGGAAACAACATGTGTGATCAAGTAGTGTGGAAACAATCATTTGTAAAGCTGGACATTTGATTCAAAACCTCCCTGTGTGACAAATTGCCTGGATTTCCCCAATTACTATAGGCCTACATACATACCTCCTGAATGCATGTTTCGGCATCTATTCTCACACTTAGAAAAGTAACTTTATGCATATTGTATGCTTAGTAAGAAGTCTAAGAATTCACTAAATCTATTATTTATTTATTTTTTTATTCATTATGAATCTGCTTTCTGGCACTATTTTTTGAAAGTAACAGCATGGTTTCTCCAACCACTAAGCACTTAACAATGCTCTTTACCTAAGGGATCTTTCATTCCGTTTGCTTCACTCACCAAACAATAAAGCTCTCACTCTCCTCAGGATAAAGATAGTTCAGAAGATTGAAATACAGCTGTGATGGTCTATCAATTTGAGGGCCGTCTCAAATTGCTTTTTGTAGATGTGTGCTCTACAACAGTGAGTGTACAGGAAAAAAACTCTGTAGAATATTTCCCTGTTGTGCAATAGGATATTTCTGTTAGGCCTATATGGAGAGGATGACAAACCAGAGATAAATGCTTTACTTGTTTTGTCATTTAAATCTTATTTTCTGATCCATTTATTTTCTTTAAATCCAATTTTATCAAACTGTTTTTTTTCTATCTCAACATAAAGAAAGCCGTGTTCAATCACCTACCTCGAGCTCTCATGATCCCACCACTAATCTATCTGACCTACAGATGACTTTGTGCTTTCCTTTTTCAGAAAATGCAATTTGGATATGAGGCATTTTGTCATTGGCACAACTTGTCTGTGACAGACACTCTGAGCTTGCTGGCCAGCAGAAAGTAGAAAAGGTGACGAGAGAGAGAATGAGAGAGTGATAGAGACATACTGAGAGAGAGAGAGAGAGCTGAAGTGTCTACAGGAGTAATTCCTCTGTTATCCTTCAGCATTAGGGTTGAGCTCTCATGCACATCACGTCTGCGCAACAGACTGAGATGTCAGACTAAAATGCCCCAAACAGATGCATCTAATCAGTGAGCTTTTTGAAAAACACTTTTTATGGGAAAATAAAGAACAATTCGGATAGACGAAGAAGTGTTAATCTGTGAATTGTGCATGATTCAGCCTGAATTTAATGGTTGGTGTATATGTAAAATATAATGTAGATCATTCTTTTTGGGTAGTTGACATGTCAAAAAAAAATTCTCAAAAAGATTTCAGGTTGATATATATGTGTGTGAAAGGGAAAGATTGTACTGTATAAGGGTAAGTGTATTTTTTGTGACTGTCACTTTACACTAGGGTACAATGTGGCTAAAAGGCCCTTTGGATGTTTAGCAACAACAACAAAAAACAGCAATTTCCTTAAAAAACTGGAGCACGGTAACAAATTGTTTTGCATAAGGAATAGATGTTATAATTTGAGAATAAATCCAAAAGAAATTGAAATCAATAACTAGGAAAAGGGCTTTTATCACATTTTTCTTTTTACAAAAGTGTGTTACTTCATCAATGTATATACTGTATATCGTAACGCACTTTGGGGTCACAAAAATAAATAAATAAATAAATAAAATAAAAAATGCACTTCTTTAGACCCTTTGTACCCTAATTATGAATAGATTAATTTTTAATGGCTTTCAGTCTGGTCAAATTCAATCCAAAGATCATAGGTGAGTGCAGTCTCTTAATAACAGTACAGTACAAGAATTAGAAAATTGCTGTTTAAAATAACCTTAGATAGAGTTAAGATCGATGTCAATATTCCCTTTTACAGATTCCAATACAGTATAGTATTGTGCTATTAATAAAAACTTGCATATCCACAAACTGTTCTGTTAGTCACTCTATTGGTTTGTATGACATAGGTAAATACATCTAAAATAGATATGTCTTTAATTCCACTGTTCAGAGCCTAATCCTAATGGACATTTAATGTAAAAAAATAACCCAACAACTGTGAAAATACTGCAGTGGTAATACTGACCATGTGAATGTGTCTCAATCTCAGCTAAAATTTATGGTATTATTTTAATCTTCATGTGTAAGTGTATATAGGCTTTTCATGGCAGATTTAAAACAGGCTCAGACTACTACTAATACTTGCATTCTTACCAAGCTTGTTAGTCATCTTGTAGCAACATGCTTAACTTTAGTCAACTGCAATAGCAAATTGACTAGCAAAGTGGTCGCTGTCAGCAATGAGCCAGGAGAGAGAAGTTAGTGAACCCAAATGCAGTATTTAATGAAGATGAATATACAAATACATACAAAACAACTGAACACAATGATGAGGGAAAACGAGCCAACGGCCATGCCTGCCATGGTCAATGAGCTAGTTCCTGAAGCCTCGTCCATCCCAGAGCCAGCTTTCATGCCAGCTCCAGCCCTAGAGGAATTTTCAGGGGGGGCTACTTTGGCTCCGGTGGTCTCTGAGCTCCTTTCAACGGAGACCACATTCTCCCCAGCCTTGGTGGTCCTAGAGATCTCCGCCCCTCGAGACTCCCATGGCTCCACCTTCCAAGTCTCCCACAGCTGTCTCACGGCCGTCCAGAAGCGGAAGAAGAGAAGAAGGGGTCCTACTCCCCAGTCACTGCCAGTATTCACAGCCATGGAGGCCGTTTCCCTATCACTGCCTGTGCTCACAACCAAGGAGGTCGTTTCCCTATCACTGCCTGTGCTCACAACCAAGGAGGTCGTTTCCCTATCACTGCCTGTGCTCACAACCAAGGAGGTCTTTCCCCTGACACTGCCAGTGTTCACGGCCACGGAGGCTGTTTCCTAGTCGCTGCCAGCACTCCTAACCATGGCGAATCCTCCTCCAGCGGTTCCGTCCGCTCTCCCAGAGACGACTCCTCCAGCGGTTCCGTCCGCTCTCCAAGAGGCTACACCTCCGGCTCCTCCTCCTGAATCTCAAATCCCTGATCCTCCAGTGGCTCCGCCCGCTCCTCCTCCAGCGGCTCCAGCTTCTCCTGCGTCTTGTAGCAACATGCTTAACTTTAGTCAATTGCAATAGCAAATTGACTAGTGAAGTGGTCGCTGTCAGCAATGAGCCAGGAGAGGGAAGTTAGTGAACCCAAATGCAATATTTAATGAAGATGAATATACAAATACATATAACACAAGGCTTGAAGAACAAAGGAACTACTAGCTTCAAAGCTACTATGAACAAGACTAGACAACTCATAACTGAACATGAAGGGTATAAATAAAAGATACAAATGATGGGTAACACAAAACAGCTGAACACAATGATGTGGGAAGACGGGAGAGGATGATAATTGTGCACCTTGGGAAATGTAGTGAAGATGGAGATTTCAAAGTAAGAGTCTCTAGAAGACAGGGGAAACACAGAATAGTTTGTGACAGTCTCAGGGCATATACATTTTTAATTAATTAGAGACAAAGAAGGATGGAAATAGTACACACTTACAGTACTAAGTTGTTCCCAATCAGACTGATTGGTTTTCTTTTGGGAAGATAAATGTTGTTTTAACCATAATTATATGTGTTCCTATAGGGTAATCTAATTTGCAATATTGCTTTACAACCAGTAGATCTTTTTCAGTTGTTTTGCGTATTTTATAGTCTGTTAAACATGTTTTGCTGGCACTTTAGTTCCTTTCTATGGCTTGTGGTTATTCATACCATACTTGTACCTCTTTCTTGGTTGACTTGGCATGCTTGACAGACAGTGAACAGTGTGAGTAAATCTCATGCTGCGTTTGTATTTCGGCGCGCTTCTTCACTTGGTTTCTCAGGGGTGGATAGGACTGCGTTATTACTATGTTAGGGGGAATGAAGCATTTGTGCACACTGCTGCAATAAAGTGAGAGTCTGCATGAGGCTTCAGGGGCTCAACTGTGCATAGAGGACAAGCTGACAGTTCCATCTGCCTCACAATTTCTCCACAGATGTCCATGCACACACTTGCATGCACACACACACACACACAAACATGCACGGCAGTGCTGTTTTGTTCAAACCAACATTCATTACATTTCTATCTTGCTTTGGCATCAGTTTCTGGCAGTGTCATTCAGGGCAGCAGCAGAAAGATAGACAGGGTTGATAGAAGACTAGAGCCACCCAGCCTGTTGTTCTAACCCATTTGTACAACAAACTATTGAATGTTTGAAAAGGCTAGCAAGAATGCAAACTGGTCTCATAGAATAACGTTACTATTCCTACATTTTAGCAAAATAATTTTTACTTGCCTCGTCTTTAGCAGATTAACAATTCACAAATGCTTACTTTTCACCCTGTTCCTCACACAGTGCTACCTTATGACATCAATAGACAATGGACAAGCTTGTTCAGTCGTGAGCAAATTGCACGTTGGCTCAACTGACTTTGCAATGCAAAGGACAGGGGTACAAGTCCTGAAGAGCATGCAAATTGACACGTGTGCCAAAAATGTCCTGGAAGCACCACAAAATGACATTGTTGCAATTATATCTTTCATGTCACATTTGCTTTTTATGACACTGTCAGTTAGGGTTAGGTTTAAATTTACGTCACACAGTGGACATTTTGACATTTACATTTACTTTTATTCATTTGACAGATGCTTTTATCCAAAGCGACTGACAAAAGAGGAAAACATAAGCGAATCATCTTAAGGAGACAGTGGTACGAAAAGTGCCATATTACAAAGTTTCATTAGCTGATTTGAATAGCATTCAAAACAGATTAAAGTGTAACAAGGAATTATTTTTGTTTTTATTTATTTATTTTTTCAGTGGCTGGTTAAGTGCTCATGGAAAAGATGTGTTTTTAGCCATTTTTTGAAGACAGAAAGTGAGTCAGCTTCACAGATGGAGTTGGGAAGGTCATTCCACCAATGTGGTATGATGAAACCGAAAGTCTGGGAAAGTGTTTTGGTGCCCCTTTGTGTTGGTACAACAAGGCGATGTTCCTTAGCCGACCACAGGCTTCTAGTGGGTGCATAGCTCAGCAGAAATGATTTTAGGTATGCTGGAGCAGACCCAGTGATTATTTTGTATGCTAGCATCAGAGCCTTGAACTTGATACATGCATCAACTGGCAGCCAGTGAAGAGAGACAAGGAGTGGTGTAACATGCGCTCTCTTTGGTTCGTTAAAGACCAGACATGCTGCTGCATTCTGGATCATTTGCAGAGGTCTAATTGCACATGCAGGGAGGCCTGCAATGAGAGCGTTACAGTAGTCCAGTCTAGTTATGACAAGTGACTGAACAAGAATTTGTGTGACATGTTCAGAGAGGAAGGGTCTTATCTTCCTGATATTGTAGTGTGTAAATCTACATGATCTTGCGGTCTTTGAGATGTGGTCTGAAATTAAGTTTGTTATCAATGGTTACCCCTAGATTTCTGACTGTTTTGGAAGGCGTTACTGTAGTTGTGCCCAGCTGCACGGTGATGTTGTGTTCAAAAGCAGGGTTTGCTGGAAAGACAAGGAGTTCGGTCTTGGCTGGGTTAAATTGAGGTGGTGTTCCTTCATCCAGGCCGAGATGTCTGCCAGGCAGGCAGAGATTTGAGCAATCACTGTGATGTCGTTGGGCTGGAAAGACAAGTAGAGTTGTGTGTTATCAGCGTAGCAATGGTAAGAGAAACCATGTGCCTGAATGATGGGTCCCAGTGATGTTGTGTGTATATAGAGAAGAGAAGTGGCCCAAGCACTGAACCTGAGGTACCCCAGTAAGTAGCTGATTTGTCTTGGACACCTCACTTCTCCAGGCTAACTTGAAGGACCTACCTGAGAGATAGGAATTAAACCAGTCAAGCACAGTTCCTGTGATGCCCAGTGATGAGCGGGTGGAGAGTAAGATCTGATGGTTGACTGTGTCGAAGGCTGCGGAAAGGTCCAGTAGAATCAGGACGGATCTCGGCGACTCAGTGACAGAAAAGCAGGGCAGTCTCGGTGGAGTGTCCACTTTTGAAGCCTGACTGATTGTCATCCAGCAGCTTGTTCTGTGAGAGATAGGCAGAGATTTGATTGAAAACTGCCCTTTCACGTGTTTTTGCCATGAATGGGATGAGAGAGACTGGTCTGTAATGTTCTATTTGTGTGGGGTTAAGTGTGGGTTTCTTCAGCAGCAGGGTTACTCGAGCCTGCTTAAATGTAGTGGGAAAAGTGCCTATAAGCAGAGATGTGTTAATTATGTGAGTGAGTGCAGGTAAGATGGACGGAGAGATGGCCTGGAGAAGGTGAGAAGGAATGGGGTCAACGGAACAGGTGGTGGGGTGGTTGGAGAGGAGGAGTTACAGACCTCAGTGTCAGTCAGAGGAGAGAAAATAGAGACAGAGGAGTTGCATACAGGAGATGGGTGTTTGACAGGGTGTGGTGCTGAGAATGTATTGCTGATGGTTGTAACCTTATTAGTAAAAAATGTGGCCAAGACATCTGCTGTCTGTGATGTGTCAGGTGGTGGAGGAGGAGGGCAGATAAGTGTGTTGAATGTTCTAAACAAGCTGCGAGTGTCTGTGGTGCTTTTGATCTTGTTCTGGTAGTAAGAAGTTTTTGCAGATTTAACGTTATCTGAAAAAGTTGCAAGCAGAGACTGATACTTACCTAGATCTGCTGGATCTTTAGATTTCCGCCCATCTCCTCTCAGCTGCCCTGAGGTCAGTCTGATGTTCACGAAGGATGTCAGAGAGCCAGGGTGGTGTAGTATGTGCTGGCCTTGAGGAGAGAGGACAGAAATTGTCTAGACAGGTTGTTAAAGTAGAGCTTAGTGTGTCTGTGGCAGTGTTTACATTAAGTGTGGAAAATAAATTTTGTGTGGGAAGAGAGGTAGAGACAGCAGAGGAAAGGCGAGAGGGTGAAAGAGAAAGAGAGTCTGTTTTAATGTAGATGGGAGAGTCATGTTGAATTGAACAAAGTAGTGATCAGAGACATGTAAAGGAGTAACAAGAACATTTGAGTTGGTACAGTTACGTGTAAAAATTAGGTCCAGCTGGTCCACAATACATGTAAGGAACAGAATTTAAAAAAAAAATAAAAAAAATTCCACAGTCACTTAATGAGATCAGGCACTGGCTTATTGTCAGAAAATTCAAATTTTTTACATTTAACTGTTTTTAGTACCATTAGACAAAATATAAAAATAAATTGTAAAAAAAATGAATTGTAATAAATTGCTTTAAAGATCATTATCCTCCTGAGACCCAGCAATTAATTTTTGTATATGACATTTGTCATTTAAGTTTTTCTTAGCCCATACATGCTACTGTGGTAAATCTTGGGGTATTATCAGAGGACTCCCTGGACTTTTCAGAAATACCAAATGTTTGAGAGTTTGGCCATGACAGCTTCCTCTCCTTGTTCTGTAAATATGGATTGAAATGTATCACAGTTCAGTTCAGCACATTAAATACAATATTAATAAAAAAATAAAAATTATATATATATATATATATATATATATATATATATATATATATATATATATATATATAGGTGCATCTCAATAAATTAGAATGTCGTGGAAAAGTTCATTTATTTCAGTAATTCAACTCAAATTGTGAAACTCGTGTATTAAATAAATTCAATGCACACAGACTGAAGTAGTTTAAGTCTTTGGTTCTTTTGTGATGATTTTGGCTCACATTTAACAAAAACCCACCAATTCACTATCTCAAAAAATTAGAATATGGTGACATGCCAATCAGCTAATCAACTCAAAACACCTGCAAAGGTTCCCTGAGCCTTCAAAATGGTCTCTCAGTTTGGTTCACTAGGCTACACAATCATGGGGAAGACTGCTGATCTGACAGTTGTCCAGAAGACAATCATTGACACCCTTCACAAGGAGGGTAAGCCACAAACATTCATTGCCAAAGAAGCTGGCTGTTCACAGAGTGCTGTATCCAAGCATGTTAACAGAAAGTTGAGTGGAAGGAAAAAGTG
The DNA here is from genome assembly GCF_019703515.2 of Myxocyprinus asiaticus. Taxonomy (NCBI): domain Eukaryota; kingdom Metazoa; phylum Chordata; class Actinopteri; order Cypriniformes; family Catostomidae; genus Myxocyprinus; species Myxocyprinus asiaticus. Next base: position 19,745,629 of record NC_059347.1, read on the forward strand.
TGGAAGAAAAAGATGCACAACCAACCGAGAGAACCACAGCCTTATGAGAATTGTCAAGCAAAATCGATTCAAGAATTTGGGTGAACTTCACAAGGAATGGACTGAGGCTGGGGTCAAGGCATCAAGAGCCACCACACACAGACATGACAAGGAATTTGGCTACAGTTGTTGTATTCCTCTTGTTAAGCCACTCCTGAACCACAGACAACGTCAGAGGCATCTTACCTGGGCTAAGGAGAAGAAAAACTGGACTGTTGCCCAGTGGTCCAAAGTCCTCTTTTCAGATGAGAGCAAGTTTTGTATTTCATTTGGAAACCAAGGTCCTAGAGTCTGGAGGAAGGGTGGAGAAGTTCATAGCCCAAGTTGCTTGAAGTCCAGTGTTAAGTTTTCACAGTCTGTGATGATTTGGGGTGCAATGTCATCTGCTGGTGTTGGTCCATTGTGTTTTTTGAAAACCAAAGTCACTGCACCCATTTACCAAGACATTTTGGAGCACTTCATGCTTCTTTCTGCTGACCAGCTTTTTAAAGATGCTGATTTCATTTTCCAGCAGGATTTGGCACCTGCCCACACTGCCAAAAGCACCAAAAGTTGGTTAAATGACCATGGTGTTGGTGTGCTTGACTGGCCAGCAAACTCACCAGACCTGAACCCCATAGACAATCTATGGGGTATTGTCAAGAGGAAAATGAGAAACAAGAGACCAAAAAATGCAGATGAGCTGAAGGCCACTGTCAAAGAAACCTGGGCTTCCATACCACCTCAGCAGTGCCACAAACTGATCACCTCCATGCCACGCCAAATTGAGGCAGTAATTAAAGCAAAAGGAGCCCCTACCAAGTATTGAGCACATACACAGTAAATGAACATACTTTCCAGAAGGCCAACAATTCACTAAAAATGTTTTTTTATTGGTCTTATGATGTATTCTAATTTTCTGAGATAGTGAATTGGTGGGTTTTTGTTAAATGTGAGCCAAAATCATCACAATTAAAAGAACCAAAGACTTAAACTACTTCAGTCTGTGTGCACTGAATTTATTTAATACACGAGTTTCACAATTTGAGTTGAATTACTGAAATAAATGAACTTTTCCACGACATTCTAATTTATTGAGATGCACCTATATATATTACATTAAGCAGTTTTTATCATCTGTATTTTATGCAACAAACACTATACTTACTTTTAAAAAAGGGAAATTGTAAAACTTCTTTCCCTGGGTCTTAGGAAGTATGGTAAGATGACATCATAATAACTTGTCATGTAAAATAATGAGATCTTTATAATGGCTGAGCAGGCTGCATATATGAAAATACACAGAAATATTAGTTCAGACTTTAAATATGTCTTATAAAAGTATATGTCAGAATTTTCAAAACTATGCAATTGTTTTTTTTTTTTTTTTTTTTTTTTTATAGTGGCATGAATGTAATGTGATGGTGATTGAGAGATATACCTCAAAAGCCTGCTGTATCATATTTGGTACATGTAATTTCAACATGCTTTTTCAGTGAAATAATATATAAAATTAAAAATGCATAAGTTGCTTTTATTCAGCAAATACTTATTTTAAAATATCAGTAACAATATAATCATTACTGTCAATTTTAACTATTAAAATAAGCTGTTTTTTATCCCAACATAAGAGTCCTTTTTTGCGGAAGTCTGCAGCCATTTTAAATAGATTGATATAAACATTGAAACCACTTTTTTCACAAATAACCACTAGATGGTACCATAAACATTTGAAACTTACATACCATATGTTTGTACTTTGTTTTCAGCTTGAACAGAGAGTGAGACAGGAGCTGTCAAACATTGTGTATCATATTTTGTACATAAGGCATTATAGGGTTAAAGGAATAAAATACTCAAAAATTTAAATTCTGTCATTACTTACACTCATGTTGTTCCCAACCCATTTGCTTTTATTTTTACTATGGAACATAGAAGCAGAATTGTTTTAAGAATCTGCACCAAGTTCTTTTCCATACAATGGTTTCAAAGATCCAAAGACTCAAAAAAGATTAATAATAATAATAATAATAATAATAATAATAATAAAGGACCACAAACGTACCATAATTGTAAGCCATAAATAAATTCCTGTGAGAAACCAAGTCGTTCTTTTTTCTGAAAGTCGTTGTTCACTGAAAATCTTCCACTTCACCAAAGCTAAAAAAATCTCATTCATGCTTGTGCTCATTTGAAAAATTTAGACACCTTTAGTCACGTCAAACCAGGTTTGATGTCATTGATGCAAACACTATTGGTTCTCATGTGTCGCAGTGTACCATGGGAGACTGAATATGCAGGATAGAGAATGAGATTTCAGAGCTTCGCTAGAAGGTAAGATTTTCAGTGAATAACAACTTCAATTTCTGTCTTTTCCTCACACTATGCTATTTTACTACTTCAGAAGACTGATTTATTGCTTTAATTGTGTTTTTGTGTGCTTTTTGGTCCTTTTTGGTCACTGTGAACTGTCACTGTATGGAAAAGAGCTGCATGAAAATTCTTCAAAAATTCTCCTTTTGTGTTCCACAAAGCTTTGGAATGACATGGGGGTAAGTAAATAATGGCTGAATTGTTGTTGTTTTTTGTTTGTTTGTTTGTTTTTGGTGAACAATTCATTTAACAAAATGTTCTAACGTGAAATCAAACATATCAATAGGATTGCATTGTTGTAGTTTAATGGGGAGACTGGGATGAAAAAAGTACAGAGGAAAAAGACAAGGGAAGGGTGAGATGTCCTTCTCTGGCTGAAGAACAGGCGAATGGGAGAGATGTCAAAGCAAGCAAGGGCCACATGGCGTTCACGCTGAGCCCCAATTCACTCAGCATGCTGCTGCACAGACGCCCTGACAGGAGCTTTCATGCAAGGTTAACAAGATGCAAAATTATGAACGTAAACAACGGGTCAGTGTGTCTTTCTATGGGACTGAACCAGAGCTCTCTTGAGATTTCAGACACCACAGCACTGCAGGCTTTGCAGAAACAGCACTTACACCAACGTCAAATTTGAGAGGCTCACAGCGTCAGATGGAGATTGCAATTGCTGTGAGATTTGTGTGAAAATGGAAAGGTGTGCTTGCAGCTGAGAGAAGACAAAAAGCAGAGTGTCTCGAATGCCTTTAACTTGTCTTTGATTTTCAGTTAAACTGAAAATCAAAGACAACAATTTAAAGGCATTTGAGACACTGCTTTTTGTCTTGTCTCATGTGAAGGACACAACAAAGAGATAAGAAGGAAAGAAGGTTATGAATGACATTAATAATATTGAAGACTACAAAGTTGCTAATATTTTCAGCATGCAGTGTAAATGAGTTTTATTTCAATTTTCCACAATGTTCTCATAAAGTTAATAAAGGTGGACCAGAAAAACACAATCTGCCTTTAAAAAGGATTTTATTTGTGTGTTCTTCCATCCATCTGGTTATTAATTCAATATTGAAATAGGAAAAATGATTTCTGCCCTCTTTGGTCAGCTCCAAATAGCCATTGTATGAAATAGCTCTAATGCTCTCTATCACATTGTCATTTCCTATCAGCCCAAAGACTGAGACGGTGTAATTTACATCTCATTGCCCTGACTCCTGAGAAGAAAAAGAAAGGATGGAATGTCACGCTTTTCAGTTTGATAGGGAGCCATTTTTTCATAGTAAATTAAAGGCAGCTATACCAGTGGCTTCAGACCTTCAGGTCCACAACAATCACTGAATCTGGAAAATTGCTCTCCCTCCCAAGAATACAGTGTTTTCTCTAGAACAATACAGAAACACCATTATCCCACTCTTTTTCCGATCTGTATGTCGACTAGATATATCATATCTCAAAAAGTGAAGAAAAAAAAAGAAGAAAAAAGCTTAAAGCCCAGTTCAAGTAGACAGAGATTATAAAGGGGGAAATTAGCATTTTATGTAACATTATCTATTCCCACTAAGAGCACTTTATGAGGACACATACAGTAGCTACACATCAATGCTGGACTTCAAGATTTTTTGGTTTAGGTTCAATAGTCTCCTAGCAACCACTATGATGAAAAAAAAGTTGCAAAAACAAGATTTGTTATGGCCTAGTTTTGTGCATTTGCTCACAAAGCAAAAAAAAAAAAAAAAATTGTGGAAAATTTACACAAACGACCTTTGTTGAGATTAATAGTCGGTATCCATCTATACAAATTTACACAATATTTTACTAAAAAGACCCAACATTTATTTGCAATTACTTCTACAGAGCCCTGATTTTAATTAGTACATATTCTGTGTGCATTTGTTTGAAATAATAAATAAAATAAAAAAAGAGCTAATCACACAGTTACAGTCAAAGACAGGTAATGAATAAGGACAGTGCTGTTAGCACTTTGTCCTGCTCAGTTAGACAGTGACAGATGAATGAACTGACAGTTCATTTCAAAAGTAAATAAATACCGTCCTCTTGTGGCAAACTGGTAGAATAACAAAATAACTTCAAAGCAGGTTATTCACAATTGCTCTATTATGCATTAAAGCCTATGGTAAAACAGCTGCTGTTGCTGTTATATATAACTAACACCAGCATGTAGCTCAAGTAACCTCATTATTTAGTACAATAATAAAAAATAAAAAAAATCTATTGCCATGGTACATATCTGAATACATGGTATTACCACGGTAGGCTACAATGTTAGTATGTGTTGATGCTTTTTTTTTAGTGGTTCCTCCTTTTCTTGTAAAAAAAAAAAACAAAAAAAAAAAACAAACATCTCAACCAGACTAAGCTGGTTGGCTAGTCTTAGCAGGTCACCCAGCCTGGCACTCAGCTGGTGTTTCAGATGTCCTGCCTGACCAGCTAAAAAGTGCCCAAAACCCCTCTAAAAACAGCCAACTCACCTTTTTGTGACCAGTTAAGACCAGCCAACCAGCTTAGAATGATTTTGTATTTTTTTCATAAGGGTTTCTTTAAAAAAAAAAAAAAAAATTCTCCCCTTTTTCTCCCCAATTTGGAATGGCCAATTCCCAGTGTGTTCTAGGTCCTTGTGGTGGCGTAGTGACTTGCCTTAATCTGGGTTGTGGAGGACAAATCTCAGTTGCCTCCACCTCTGAGACCGTCAATCCATGCAGCTTGTTAAGTGCGTTACTGTGGAGACATAGCACGTGTGGAGGCTTCATGCTATTCTCCGCGGCATCCGTGCACAACTCACCATGCGCCCCACCGAGAGTGAACCACATTATGGCGACCACAAGGAGGTTACCCAATGTGACTACCCTCCCTTGGGAGACCTGGCTGGAGTCACTCGGCACGCCCTGGGTTCGAACTCGTGACTCCAGGGGTGGTAGTCAGCGTCTTTACTCACTGAGCTCCCCCCACTCCCCCCTTTTCAGAAGGGTTTCTAAAGCACTTCATTGTGGATACAAATGTGACCAAAACAACAAATCAACGATATCTCATAATTTCAAATTCTAAAACACATAGAAAAAGAAATAACATATGAAAGTCTTAAAAAAAACAGACTTTACTGTAAAGTATGTACAATTTGTCCATAGCACATAAGACGTCCTGTCTTACACAGCTCATTCTACAGATTCTCTATCACTCACACTGCCCTGAGAGTGAAAGTGGCAGTGTTTTGAAGAATCCTCCAGACAGTGGCCCTCCTGAGTGTAATACTCAAACTCAGTGTCTTCTCTCCAAGACACCTCCTCACTGTGGTATCCCTCCAGATCCTCGGCATTAGCGTGATAGAGAGCCAAGCTCAGGATTTCTTTCTTCTCCTTGTAGAAGCGGAGTTCCCTCCCGGACCGTTGGGCCTCTCCCAGCTCCTTCATGGCTAGCTGCAGCTCTTGGGAGAGCAGACCGGGGGATTGCCGCTCCTTCTGTAGCCAGTCCAAAGCCATGTGGCTGCGTGTGCGCTCATCCAGACGCTGTTGTGAATAGTAATCGATCACTTCCTGCAAAGAAAATAAAAAAGTAAACAATTAGGTAAAAACTAATTAATGAGCAACAAAAATTGCTGTTGATTAAAAATGTTAAAAGTGTTTCAGTCAATGGTGTCACATGAAGCTAATTTCTTGGTCTGGATGTATTAAAGGGGTCATGTCATGACATGAGGAATCAAATGTTCCTTGATTTTTGACATTTAAGAGGTCACTGTCTATTATATACAAAAAAATGTCTTACTCTTCACAGCAAAAAGAGCATTTGTTGAAACCAAGCTTCAAAATGACTCATTCTCTAATTGTGATGTCACACTATGGTAGACATTTGCATCTTACCACCTCCACAGCAACACATCAAATACTGCTTTGCCTTAGCACTTTCGTAGCCCCGCCCAGTAGTGGTGAGCAGTGAGATGGCAAGTATAGAGCAGGTCATTCAAGAACAGAAAGCCAATCATAACAGTGGCCGTATACTGTCAAGTTTTAAAGGATAAGCAGCAACAAAACAGAGTGTTTCTGACAGAAGGTCAGGTGGAAAATGATTATGTTTTACAAATATATGACTGTTTTTTTGTGCAAAAAAACTTTACTAACATTATAAGTGAATAAAAGGCGTCATGACCCTTTTAAGTTAAAAACAAAACATGCTCTTCACACAAAACAATGACTTGAATACACCTCTACTATGATAAACACATTTTCAATTTCTGAATGAGATATTTTTCTGGGTCAAAAATGACCCAGATAATAATAAATAATAATAATATATTATTATTATTATTATTATTATTATTATTATTATTATTATTATTATTATTATTATTTTGTCCACCAAATCAAGTTCAAATCAATTTCTTTTTTTTATTTAAAAAAAAAAAAAAAGACCAAGAAAGAAAAGAGAAGACCCCTAGACCCTCATGTTAAGTTTTTACAAAAATATCATATATTTTAAACTTTTTATAGAAAGGCACATGAAAACTTCTTGATATTCGTGACTCAAAAATTAATGAGATTTGTATATAAAAAAAAAAAAACTAAAAAATGTTTTTTTAAATCAAACAAAAAAAAGACATTTTATTTTTTACCTTGGAAAAATCTGTTTTGAAACTTTTTTGAAAGTAATAATCAGGTACACTCATGTGTCTTCAAGGAGCAAGGGAAGTATTTTAATAGATTTTTCATCTCGATGGTTACACAATTGACATTTTTTAAAATCAATGAATCCTTTTTTTTTTTTTGTAGAAAATGCAAAAACAAGAAAATAGATTTTGTTTGTTTTTTTACATTTATGAAACCAACATGGACACAAAAAATTACTACGAACCTTATACATGTGTTTTAAACTAGATTTTTAAAAGATTTCTCATTTTGATCATCACCTCATTTGTCAATGATCCGTATACAGTGGTTTTAACATAATTAGGCCCCTATATGTTATGTAAAAGTGATCTCTGTTACTATTGTTTACACTTTTAGTTTGGGATTTGAACAAACCCATAACTAAGTATTTAAATTTGGCATGTTACTCATCCCACACTATCTGTGCAACAAACATAAATTATACTTCAAATCATGTGGCTTGTTTAGGAAAGGTTTGTTCCTGGCAGACAAATAAAATAAAATAAAAACATCTTATACACTTACATTGAAGAAGAGACCAGAGTCACATTTATGAACCAGAATATCACAGAGACTTTGAGAGTCGGCTCATTTGACTTGGGCTAGTGAGCAACCTAGAACACTCTAGCAACCTCATAACAATGCCTTGACAACCCTCTAGCATCAAGGAGCTGGGTTTTGCGTTTTGGGCAAGCACCACATTTTTTTAAATTCTTACCTGACGGCTACATCTCATCTCCCGAAAAGCCTTAAGGGTCCCATTCCAGTGCAAAAGCTGAAAAACCGTCATTATTTCCTTGAGAAAAAGAGATAGAGAGAAGAATTTGTTTTGTCACACTCAAGTCATCCAACATTCACCATAACTAAATTTGTGTTGGTGTCTATAAATTAATGAATTCATACCATGGTTATTTTTTAAGCTTGCTGTTTTGGTCATATTTTAACACATTGTACTGTCTAAACAGATGTTGTATTGCTTTGACCATCATGGAAATGAATGCTGATTTTTCAACAGGGTTACATAAAATCTTGGCTGTGTTTTTCCTAACCTGGAATTCCAGCATGGTTCTCCCAGTGTTCAGCTCCAGCATGAGACAATAGGCTCCTATACTAGTACTGGGGTCAGAGGCATCTGCAATGTTGCCCTGTGAACAGTGGGACACAATGACTTACAGACATGTCATCACTTATTCTGGGCAGAGACAAATACAGGGGGAGGTCTGGGTTTCATTAGACACCCCTTTGCTTTGTTATCCAGTGAGAGAGGCTTGTCTTTACTGTTGGAGGAGAAAAAGGCCAAGACTGCAGAGGATAAATGACATGGGAGTGAAGGGAGACCACACATGCACACCCACATGTACGTATACACACACACACACACACACACACACACACACACACACACACCTACAGAATGTGAAAATCTTGGCAGCTATATTCAGTTTGGAGTGAGAGAGGGTGACATTACTTTCTATGCAGACTTTTTTGTTGGTACAAAGCCAATTTTTCATTGGATTTGCCTCTTGACTCTTTATGTATGGGTGATATATTGTAAAGCAAGGAGGATGGAGCTAGTGCATGGACATGGATGTATAACTACAGTGGGTGGCCTTCCGTGTTCCCACACAGCCTGTACAGTTTGACATTTCTTGCTATTTTTAATTAGGTATTGGCCAGACAAACAAGTCCTAAACAACATTTGTCTTCATAAAGGTGCACCCAGTAATTTGTTTTTGTTGCATTGAATTACATGTCTGGTAAAAAGATCAGCTTAACCAGCATGCAATTGCCATGCTGGTCTAGCCTGCTTATGCTGGTAAGTACTGCTTTGGTGCAGTTCTAGCTGGTAGCCATGCTTTTCACCAGTAAAACCAGCATGGTGTTTCTGATGAAGCTACATGGTTAAGCTAGTTTAAAAGCCTGGATGAGACACTAGCACACCAGCATCTCATGCTGGGAGACCAGAATCCAAAACATAACATAAGCTGGTGACCAGCAATTCTGGTCTTTTCAGCAGGGCAGTCATCTATATTGACAATTAGCAGCATTGATGCAGCAAGCATAAGCAAGAGTTTTCGTTTATTGATGCCATTGTAGAAATGCACTCAGCATTCAGCCATGATTAGTTTATTTCACAAGCAAAAGTGTTTGATAATGGGAGGAGGGGGTGCCGAGATAAAATAAATAGCATTCAGATAGTCATGTGATCTCAAAATGTCGGAAACCTTTTTTTAACAAGGACAAATATACTGTGCACCTTTAAATTGTTCAATGGTTTGTTTCTAATTAGTTAGTAATGTGACTCACACTGGTGGTGCCGACGGCCTCTTTAACGCTGCATGCTATGAATTCAGGAGTGATACGGCGACAGGGCAACTCATTAAACGTGGAGTTCATCAGAGCGATTCGAGCTGCATCACGTCTGGCCTCTGCTTTACTGTAGCAAAACTGTGTGTGAGACAGAGAGTGTATCAATTTCTCATAATCGTGAAATGTTGATGAAATATGATGATCTACACTGATTGAACAATCATTAGGAATTTTACTTGTTAACAAACTCTCAGATTGGCTTTAAGTTAAAGTCCTCAAAAGCATGTCTTAAACACAAAGCCACATAATGCACATAAACCACATCACAGGATTATGTTGTAAATTATGTCTGTGCACCCCAAACATGCTCAGAGAGCAATTTGAGGTTAAATTAGTAGCTGAAGTGCTGAAATTGGTTTCTTGATCTGTAATGTTGCGGAAAACCCTTTCTATGCAATGCCAGGATTACATTTACAAGCACTGCTGAAATGAAGATGAATATATAGACGTTTTGGCATGTCTTTGATCCTAAAAAAAATTTAAAAAAATACTGAAGAATTTCTCTCTATGGAGTTGAGCTTCACTGTGGATTGAGTAATCATTATAAATAGTGAGTGTATGCCTCGTGCCCAAATGCTGATCAAAGACTACAATCTATTTCAAACAGTGGTGTCACTTCAGTGGTAATTCCCTGGTGTGCTTCAGTCTCTCCAAAGGGCAACAGCTAGCCTTGAAACAGTCATCTCCAACAGAAACCATGGTAACTGATCCCATAGAGAGAAAAATATTCAGCTATATATCAGAGATTCTTAGAGACAAAATCTAAAAAAAAGTTTTAAATGGGCACTTTGCATATTTTTTTTATTTTTGTATTTTTTTTTATTGCACATACAACAAAAATGACATATTTTATAAACAATATCACAAAAAATACAGTAGAAAACAAAAAATAAATATGACCCAACAACAAATTACAAACACAAACACACTCACAATCTATATAATTCTTAGACCACTATTCATACAGCTTTTCTTTCTTCCAATATAATAATAAAAAATAAGTAAATAAAATAAAAAATAAATAAAATACACTTTAAGCTATAGCATAAAGGCACAACAGTTACATAAAAAAAATGCACTGAGGCTTACAACTATAATTCTATATACAAAAAAGTCATTTAAATACAATATAGTGCAATGAAAACCCTTAATCTTAATTAATCTATTAATTTTTTTTTAATTAAATAAAAAAATCCAGTTTTCCAGTTTTGTCAATTTTCAAAAACGTCTTCTCAGTTTGAACTTTTGTAATTATCTCTAACATGCAGCCTACCACTTCAGATACATTTTGAATGCAGGTAGACTTAAACCTTTACTCTCAATAATTTTGAAAATATATGCTTTCCATAAAAAACAATACTAGAACATTATGAACAAATAAACTCTTTTTTCAGGCTTCATTCCATATAATAGAACATTCCATTTAAACTGAAGGGAAAATCCACATACTGATTTGTGGTTGGCAGGAGTAATTTAGCAAATAAGAACCACCTGGTGGCCCTCCTCATTTTCACACAAGAGCCTCTTTTTATGGCAAGAATGAATAGTACTGTTGAGACACTCTTAATAAAGACACTGGACCTCAGTCCACTTACTCATTAATGGTTAAATAAAGCCTGGATTGTTTCAGAATGAAAGTATTAAGGTGAGACTTGCTGATTGATTTAAAAAAAATCACTTAATTATCAGGGCATCAGTATTAATATATCTTTTACAGTAATTTTGAATATTGAAATTCACTTCCCTTACCTTAAAATTTCCAAAGCAGCTTCCACCTGGTAAGGTGACATAGCATATGTACGGAGGGCTGGGTGAGGGAATGGACTCATAGAGTACCAGATTCTCTGTCTCCATCATCACGCCTTTCACTTGTTTCTGCTCCCAGAACTTGTGAAGCATCCCCACAACGTTCACTATAAGCAGAAAGACTCTAGAGAATTTGCAACAGGATCATATATGGGAAATTTGTGTGTTAGTTTAAAATTTTCCCACCAACATTTGGACCTAATAGGCTGAATTCCGAGCAAGCGTCTAATGGTGAAATTGGATGGGCATGGATGGCTGGTCGGTTGGTCGTGCTGTGAAGCCTCCAAATAGGATTTAGCTTATAGGACCCCCATATGCTCAGAACCGGCCCTGATTAATACTAAGGTGTTTCAGAAAATCGGACGTGCTGTGCCATTCACGTCACATTCAGAAGTAAATAAAAGAATGCGGTTTCGGTCTCAGTGCTATTAGGGTTACGGTTATAGGAGTATATTCATGTTATTACTACTCAAATGTTTCAGAAATTCAGACTTGGAAAAGTGCCTTTCACGTCACCATTCAAATGTTTTATTTGTATAGTGTTTGCTCATGTGTTGTGCTTGAGCAGTGCGTCCTGCAATATAGTTAAAGTCAAGACTGTACTTCCAACTTCAGCCACTTGAGAAAATCCACTAAGAAATTTGGAAGGCACTGACCGATTTTTGAAGATAAAAAATTTGCCCTCGTGTTGCCAATCATTCCTTTTTTGGTTCTTCAGAAATTTGATAGACAAAGGAACTCTTCTTGAGACTGTTGGGTTTCTAATGCTTAAAAAAGAAACGGGACCGCAGTTTACCCTCATCTCTCAACATTATTAGTATATTACACTGTTTGATTTGCCAGCTGCAATGATTAAGATTAACTGGCAGGTTGACCGAGAGTGATGTATTGTGAAAGCGTAACTTTCATCTTGAGAGTTTGATGGTGACACTCTGTGACCTGGATTTCATTTGATGAATGGGCACAATTTCAATAAACACAGCAGTTAAAAATCTCTTCTGTAACCACTTAGACTCTTAGACATGATCAACGACTGAACAAAAACAGACATTGTTAGTGTTGTTAGTGATCTCTGATGTGAAAGCTGAATACCATCAGATAGGCAGTGTTGGGGAGTAACGAAATACATGTAATGGAATTATGTATTTAAAATACAAAATATAAGTAACTATTCCACTACAGTTACAGTTTAAATCATTGGTAATTAGAATACAATTACATTCAAAAAGTATTTTGATTACTGAAGAGATTACTTTGCATTTTATTGTCATTTGTTTCATTTAATATTTAGTCCTTTCAGATGGAAAACATTTATACATATAAATGATGTGATCCAAAGTGCATTTGAACAGCGGTGAAACATTTTCTTATGATGTGTTACATTCATACGAGCAGACAGAGAAGTAAGTTTGAAGTAAGTTTGGAGCACAAGAAATAGAAATGAACCTTGTGTAAATTGTCTGCTTTATGACCAATGATAAATATACGGTGTGTATATATATATATATATATATATTAGTTCATTGTAAATTTACTTTCCTCAGTAAATAATTACACCCCCATTTTACAATAGCTGATACACATAGCACATAGCTGATGTCACTATTATTTACCTCAACCTCAATTTGATTTCCATTTACAACAACATCCACTGTAAAAGCAGTATGATAACATTCCAACATCAGCACATAGAATTGCTTTCCTAGCAAAACAAACAGGTGCTCGTGAGCTCCGTCCCCTCCACTGTGAGGTGGGCTAGTTTCAAGCATCAGGAAGCTGTGGTTTGATATCAGTGTTTCACACCCACAGTAATGGCACTGTTTGTGCAGTCTTGCTCTAATCAGCTCAGGCATGACATGTAAAACACACCCCCTCTGAAAGGGGTTAGCAATAACATTGAGAAGGTGAGCCAAAGATATATTTTTGTAAAAAGACCATATACAGTATATGGGAACACAGGCTTGTAGTTAAAGCATAAATATTTATATATATACTTTTTGTTTGTTTGAAAGAGTCAACTGCTGTGAGCACCACCCAGTCTATGGCTACGTGGTTGAACACAGATTGTGTGAGCATAAAATTTCACACTGTTTGCATTTGAGCTGCCTTACTTGAGCCATAGTGCAACAGAAACAAAAGTTGTGTCTGTGAATTAGTCTCAACAAATGCTAGACACATTGTTTATTTCAAAAGAATATAAATAATTTATAAATGTATATGTAATAGCTAAGATAATTTCCCACAACATAGTGTGTGTGTGTGTATATATATATATATATATACATACTTTATATAGTCCAGCATACTACAATATTACAATACATATTCCATAGCATACCACATATGCTGTCCTGCAAAGGCAAAATGCAATAATATATGGCCAAAATCAGGTCTCTTTGACAAGTTGATAGGCCAAAAGATACACACTTTATTAAATAATTTTGATCGGTCTTACTCACAGTCTTTGAAGGTTCTGTCATCATCTGAGACTGGTACAGACATTATCTCCAATTCCTTGAACCACAAGTCCTTAAACAATTCTCCTACTCTGTTTCCAGCTCTTACATGCTCTGGATAAGTGAAAATGTGACAAACATCAGTTAAGTTCCAGAAAGGGTGAACATGAGGAGGTCCCCTATTACCCTTCTCCACTCAAGCCTCTAAAGCAGTCCATGAAGCCCTGTTACGCCTGTCCCAGGTGTTCTCTTCAGTGGCTGGCCAACCTTTTGTCAAGGGTTGAACTAATTAGCTGTGAGATTGGGTGTTGCACTGCACTCCTTTATATTCAAATACCCACACCACATACACACTCTCACAACATGTTGCACGCACCCACTCAACTGAGTCGACTAAGCCCCAGCCCAGGAATGCAGCCCCCTTCTCAATTCATTCACAGCATGCCTCAGCCCTCCCTCACAACACAGTTTACATATGCACTGGCCAACTCCCTGAAGAAACTACCAAGATGGACAGCAGAAAACGTCTAACTGTTTTATTTACCATTCAAATGGCTTTTTAAAACTTTTAAAACAGAATTCTGAAATTTATGAATTACACCTGATACTCTGCCAGGACACCTGTATGAGCGAAAAATTACTTAGGACTAGTCGGTTAAACGTTATTGCAGAAGTGTCTAGATAAACCAAGTTAGCTCTGATAAAAGGCCCAGTATAATTTGTTTGCAGATGCACAGGTGTTATCTATCGAAAGAAAATTCATACATTTTTAAATGTGGCTTAAGTGTACAAACTTTACTTTTTGGGGCAACTGTATGTGACCAAATTGTGTATTTATCAGTAAAAATGACTTCATACTGTACCCAGACCCTGTGCTAGCTAGCTGCTCTCTATATGGAACTGTATTAATTGTCAAACTCAATGCTTATGTTTATTTATTTATTTATTTATTTATTTATTTATTGAGGCTGTGATACAGCTCAAGTAATGTTTCTGCTCAGATGGCACTATGCAGTCTTACTCTATGAGAAAACATTTCGGTTTAGCTGCTCTGAATGCTTGAATGGTTATTGTTCTGTGAACAAATCCAAGTGGTGGATGGCATTCCTGTGAATGGCTCACTCAGTCTGGTGAACTAAAAGCTCACATTATTCCCTCTTCTCCTCTTAGCAGCCATGAACCTACTTTCTCAATGTTTGAAGCTCAATTCAGTTTACACCATTGCCTAAACAAAATTTTTCACAAGCCTAATGCCCCTTTTTCAACTTTCTTGTGTCTTTCGTTCTTGGGAATAATGAGTCCATTCAGAGTCAAGCTCTATTATGAGACTGCCTTGGGAATAGAGAGAGGTTTTAGCATAAATGACAATCACAGTATCACAGATACTGCGAATGGGGGCTTCAACACTGAGAGAAACAGATTGGGAGCTGAAATGGACAAAAAAGACCAATAAATGTATCTGTATGCAAGAATTTTCCATGGTTTTATTGGCTTGATGATGATTTTTAAAAAAATAAATAATAATAAATAAATAAATAAATAATTAAATATATTAAACTGCATTTAAAATATTCTCTCTCACATCTGATGTTAAATATCTGTAAGGATTTCACCGGAATGAAAAGGCCACCTGGTGTGGGGAACCACTGAGGTCACTGAAAAGCTTCAAGTTTGCAGCTGTCAGATCAAAACTAACTAGGAACTTAAAGGCCGAAAAAAAAAAAATAAAAAAAAAGATTGTGTGTGTGTGTGTGTGTGTGTGTGCACATACTTAGCTATAGTTTCCCTGCTGAAGCATATTTTATGTTTGAATGCTGGTCTTTTTTACTAGTTTTACCAGCAAGACTATATGTATATATAGTATACCTACATCTACAATGGAAATGCAATGTGCTGTAGCCTGTTGATTCAGAAATCTCATAACAGCAACACAGACACATAGAAATGTAGATTCTGTTTAGTTTTTCCTCACTGTGTAGGTTTCATTCCATTAACAGGATAAAGCAACCAGGATAATGTAGAGAAAACAGAGGATTAGTTTGTTGGCCAAAATATACACATATCGTACATTAAACAAAGTTCCAGTCCCCCATTCAAATTAAGCAAAGCACATTTTGGGGCTCTGTTGACATAACCTGCAGCCTTTCTGGATGAAGAGGCCCTTGTTTATGCCTCCTGCTGTGGGAAATGTAAATGGTGACATATGGAAGGCTGCCTTCGCTGGCACTGGTCCTTGATAATAGCGTTTGTGGGTATCAGTTTTTATTGCTGATCTGAGAACAGCTGTGTGATTTCACTTGTAATGTGTGGAGTTAAGGTTTGGGAAAAAATCCTGGCCCTTAACCATAGGAAAAATGTTCATGAAGAACACACAGGCACAGCTGTATGCAGGTCTTGCCTGTTATAGACATAGCTGTGACGAGGAGGGGGGCGTGGCCAGGCCGTGAGGGTGCAGATATAAAGGGGAGCCGGAGATGTCAGTTCGAGAGAGAGAGACACACGTGGCCGCTGTGTTTGTGTGCATGTGTCACCTATCCAGTGACTTTCTACAAGCAAGAAAAGAAGTATATTATACAGACATTCAGCAACATATCCTTTGGTTTCAATGTTACAGAATGATTAAGAGACTTTTTGATTTGCCCACAAGTGAACTGACACTATTGAACTGAGATAATTTGAACATTTCAAAATGTCACAATCTGATGATGATAGTCCAGTTTTAAAAAAACACTGACAATAAGCATGGTGCAGGTAGTAGTATGCAGGATGTTCAGGGACAGATTCAAAAACTCAACAGAAAGCATGATGAGATTATGGCAGCCATCACCAATTTGAGTAGAGAGCCAACCAGGTCTTATGTATATATGCCAAGAGAGCGTCACATCCAACCATTCAGTGGTGATTTCAGCAAAGATGGGAGACATGTTTATGAGTTCATTGATGAAATAGACAGGGTACTACATGCTAGAAATCAGACCACAGTGGACCAGTTAGACCTCATACTTTCCCTCCTAAATGGTGCAACCTTAGAAGAGGTCAGATTATGGATGGGGAATGAACTAAAGTAAACATGTGACCTCTTTGTGTACCTAAAAGAAGCTTTTCGAGAAAAGTGCAGTGTGATTCAGTTATTGCAAACATTCTATAGCCGTAAACAAATGGAAGGTGAGGATGTTCGTACTTACTCTCATGCTTTGTCTTAAATTCTGAGTTCTATCTTGAAACAATCATCAAATACAATATCAAATGTGAATTTGGCAATATGAAATCAATTCATTGAGTGGATCAAGGATGCAGGCCTAAGAAGGGAACTTCGTAAGCTTGTGAGAGACAAGCCACAGTCAGCACTAATTGAGGTGCGGGATGAAGCCCCTATGTGGTCTCTAGAAGTCCTAAATCTCATGTCACAAAAGTATTCAGCAACAGAAGTGTTGTGTCTGAGAAAGTAGAAGCTCATTGAGTTGCTGTTGGTGTAGCTGTGAAAAAAACATGCTACTATTGAAGAAGTTTTAAAAATTGTAGCAGAACAAGGAAAAGCTATAGGGGAGCTTACACAAGCTGCCGAGAAACTCACTTTGCAGTGCACTAAGTCAGAACATATGGCTCATAGTAAAGCCAAGATGCCGCCAAGGTTTACAGATGATGGCCAGCCAATATGTTTCCGGTGTAATGGTGTGTGAAGAAATACTTGATACAGGAAGCCAAGTGAGTACTATTTCTGAAGAGAACAAATGTCTGGGGAGGATGAAGATATGCTGTCCACAGCAGGTTTGCTGAAGATTACAGCTGCCAACGGTTTAGACATACCTTACCTAGGTTATCTTGAGTTGGAGTTTGAAACCATGGGTATTATCCTACCAGAGTGTGGTTTTCTAGTAGTCAGATACTCACAAAACTCTTCTTCTGTACCAGCCCTCATTGACATGAACATCATTAGCAGATGTAGACAACTGGTTCATGCAGAGTTTGATACTACCCTAGGTGGAGAGTTGCAGTCTGATTGCAGGGAGGCATTTCAGCAGATGCAGAGTGCCAGCAGCCTATAGAAACGAAGCATAGTCCGAGTAGCTGGATAAGACATGGTACACATACAGTACCTGCTTCATCAATTACAATGGTAATGGTCAAGGAAGCAAAGAGTATGTTAAATGATGGTTCAAGGGACTTCCTGTTGAACCAGTGAACACACCCTGGCATTCTGAATGTTGTTCCCTCTCTTGTGTCTTCAGATAAACTCTTGTTTCCTGTACAGGTTGTGAATCTCTCCCTAGAAGATATCTGGTTACAGGCAAGAACCAGACTTGGTACTCTGTCTTGTGTTGAGAGTGTGAAGTTAAATGAGACATGTGAGTTTAAATTTGAGAGAATTTCTGCTGATATTGAAGAGATCAATGTAAACACAAAAGACAGTTAGTTATTGGAGGACAGCTCCAAAGAGTTTCTCAACAAGCTACATATTGGTGGTACTCATGAACAGCAGGCAGAGCTGAGTGATTTTTTGATGAAGTTCTCTGATGTTTTTGCTCTCGATGATGAGGACCTCGGTTTTACTGACAAAGTACGATATGAGATTCATGTGGTGGATGATGAACTGGTGGCCCAGCCTTACAGGCGAATCCCACCTACTCAGTATAGTGAAGTCAGAGAACATATCACCAAGCTCCTCAAGAAAGGAGTGATCCAAGAAAGCACTAGTGCTTATGCTTCACCTATCATGCTAGTTAAGAAAACTAATGGCAGTCTCTGGCTTTGTGTCGATTACAGGCAGCTGAACTCAAAGACCAAGCGAGATGCGTTTCCTCTGCCTAGGATAGATTAAAGATTTGATGCACTTCAAGGAGAAAAGTTATTTTCTTCCATTGATTTAGCTAGTGGATATCATCAGGTTGCTGCATTAACAACTCCATTTGGGATCTTTGAGTGTTCTCAGATGCCCTTTGGCGTTTGTAATGGACCTTCAATGTTTCAATGTCTTATGCAGGCTTCCATGGGTGATCTAACTTTTCAGGTCATGCTAGTGTACCTTGATGACATATTAGTCTGCTCGCCCACTTTCCCTGAGCACTTGCAGAGACTAGAAGTAGTCTTTAACAGACTAAAAGTAACAGGTCTCAAAGTTAAGCCTGAAAGATGTAATTTCTTGTAGCAAGAAGTAACTTTCTTAGGTCATCAGATCTGGTATTGGTACTGATCCAGGTAAAGTTGAAGCGGTCAAGCAATGGAAAATTCCTAGTAAAGTTAAGGAATTACGCTCGTTCTTAGGGTTCTGTAGTTACTACAGAAAGTTCATTGAGGGTTTTTCTAGAATTGCCAGCCCCCTCCATGATTTAGTGAACGTGTATCAAGCAGTCTGGCATTACAAAGAAATGTTTTACTGCTTTGTAGTCATCAGAGTTCCAATCAGCGTTTGAGCTACTGAAGGATGGCTTGCTTTATCGCATTGTGAATGACCAACATCATAGTGAATTTCAACAGCTGCTCATACCCTCATGTCTAAAAGAACAGGTCCTTGTTCATGACAGTATGGGACATCAGGACATTGAGTGCATGCTAAACCTTTTGAGGCAACGATACTTCTGGGTTGGCATGTATAATGATGTGGAGAGGTGGATCAAAAAGTTTCAAAGGTGTATCTTAACCTAGATGCCACAGCCAAGGATACATCCTTCTATGAAGCCATTTCTGGCTTCATGGCCCCTTGAAGTAGTGGCAGTAGATTTTACTGTGCATGAACCTGCCTCTGATGGCTGTGAGAACGTGTTAATTGTGAATGATGTTTTCACAAAGTTCACACAGGCATTTCCAACCAAGGATCAGATGGCTGATTCCACTGCCAAGATCCTTCTGAAAGAGAGGTTCATGAAATATGGTGTGCCTGAACTATTGTATTCTGATCAGGGCAAACATTTTTAAAGCGAGGTAATTGCTGAGGTGTGTAGAATGTATGGTGTAAAGAATACCCGCACCTCACCCTATCGGCCTCAGGGCAACGCTCAGTGCGAGCGCTTTAACAGAACTCTCCATGATCTATTACATACACTTCCCCCTGAAAAAAAAAAGCGTTGGCCAGAACACCTTCCTGAGTTGGTTTATGCTTATAATGTAACACCACATGCAACCACTGGATACTCACCACATTACTTGCATGTTTGGAGTCAACCTGCACCTTCCAGTAGATGCACTACTAGGTCAAGAGCAAACTGTGGACAGAAAACATAATTGGTTAGTGATTCACCAAGACAGATTGAGAGAAGCTCATGAAAAAGCCATGGAATATGCTGAACATAAAGCTGCTGAGAGACTTGCCCCTTTGAATGACAAGGTTTATTGCCCAGTTACTGATGTGGGTCAGCAGGTATACTTGCGTCACAAACAAATCTTACCTTACACTTCACAGCAGGTGCACCGAAGGTCAGATTATATATTATTAAACATGTGATGTGGTTTTTAGATGTTTATTAAGATTGATTATGAAAGATAACGTGATCACGAACTCCCTTGCCGGCTATGCGTGCCGCCATATTTTCTTTGCAATGCAAGATGTGATTTGGAGTTCGTCTCATCACATAACCATACAAAAGGAGGAGCATAGAAGGTTCTAAAAATCTAGCCCTTCCACTTTCCTAGCCTCAGAAGTGGCTGTGACAGACAGAATGGGAGAAGGCTCAAGTGGACTGACTAGTTTATATATAGTATTCTTAGTTTGATGTCAGAAAACATGGCCGCAGTGCTGCATCAAAACAGTGCGCTCTGACGGTAACGGCTTTATACTTTTATTAAGTGATCGTTTGAAAGATTGTAACATAAAAATAAAGGTATTGTGATGCTGAAAAGACTATTTGAGCATCTGGTTCATTATGACAACTGCTTCAGTCCCTCTTTTGCTTGTAAACAGCAGCACGAATGCAGATCACACCAGTTTGATCCCACGCGTCTGAGCCCAGACAAGTGTAATCACACCGGTTTGATCATACATGCAAAAGGGTTAACAAGCCTGGGTAGTGTGTTCTTAGAGAGGCTGTGAGTGGTGGTGTCATAGTTTACTAAAGCACTGAACTGATAAGCAGAAGGTTGTTGGTTCAATCCCCACAGCCACCACTATTGTGTCCTTGAGCAAGGCACTTAACTCCAGGTTGCTCCAGGGGGATTGTCCCTGTAATAAGGGCACTGTAAGTTGCTTTGGATAAAAGCGTCTGCCAAATGCATAAATGTAAATGTAAGTCATCGGGGACAATGACTTTTAGCAGGGGAGAATGTAGCCAAGTGGAGAAATTTAATGTAATTTAACTCTAGTCATAAATTGAAGTTTTGCCACACCTGCTTTTCAGTACTCCTCGTGTTGCGCATGTGTGCTGGTTAGAGACATGAGAACATGCATTTGCTGTGTCTTGTTTCGAAGGCTGCGTGCTAGCTAGGATGTGTCCTTTGAAGGCAGCGGTATACCGAGCATCCTCCTTTAAACAAGCCTCATTTAAATGAGATGGCCTTCATAGGACAAACAGAAACAGAACTTATCATGGTTGCTATGAAAGCACTTTGAGTGAGAAGGGAACAAAGTCCATTTGGAAGGGAATGTATGTGGTAAATTTTAGGAGAGTTATAATTATGTAGAGAGAAAAAGATTTTACAGGTGTACTTTTAGTCTATAATACTTTATTGTAATTATATATTACTATAATTATACATATTATATGCTCTGCACCCATCTACTGAGGGAGGAGAATTTATAGTACAAAAAGGACTCAAATATTGATCAGTTTCTCACCCACATCTATCATATTGCTTCAGAAGGCATAGATTTAACCTCTGGAGTCTCGTGGATTACTTTTATGCTGCCTTTATGTGCTTTTGGTGCTTCAAAGTTTTGTTCACCCTTCACTTGCATTGCCAGCCCTGGACCAACAGAGCTGAGATATTCTTCTGAAAATCTGTTTGTGTTCAGCAGGAATAAAAAAAATAAAAATAAAAAATAAATAAAAAAGAAGAAAAAGAAGAAGAAGAAGAAGAAGAAGAAAAAGAAGACATATACATCTAGGATGGCATGAGTGTGAGTAAATGATGGGAGAATTTAAATTTTTGGGTGAACTATTCCTCTAAGACAAAAAGAGAAAATAACACAATCTTTACAAACCAATATGTTTATATGGGACATTCACAACTATTTTAATGTAGAACATTTTCTAATAAAGATAACAGTAAGATAAAGTCAGCTGCACACGTTTTAAAAATGTGTTTGAAAATGTACATTTTTAAAGTAGCATATATTCCATCTCTTTATTGCCAGATTCATTCATGGTGGAAAAGAACAATAATGACAGAAATATAAATTACAAGAAATAAAGATGCTTAAATTTGAAACCAGAATCACTTGGTGAGGAATACAGCA
This sequence comes from Myxocyprinus asiaticus, assembly GCF_019703515.2. Lineage (NCBI taxonomy): Eukaryota > Metazoa > Chordata > Actinopteri > Cypriniformes > Catostomidae > Myxocyprinus > Myxocyprinus asiaticus. The sequence continues at coordinate 19,767,687 of NC_059347.1, forward strand.
CGAGATAATTGTAATTGAGCGCGATCCAGTCCAGTGGGTGGCGCTAATGAGACGTGAAAAGCACAATCCAAAACTCAGTAAGCACTGCCATCTAGTGTATTAAATTGAATATTAAAACTGCATTTGATCCATGTAGCAGAGATTGTTGTTTTGCGCTGTTTGTCTTGTTTTGTCTTGTTTCCTTTCTTGCTATCAACGCAGTGGAGAAGAAGTGGCAGCACGCTGCTGGGTGAGTATATGCTACTGTCAAATATCTGACTTACACCGACCCGTTATACAAAGACATCCAGAAAACTAATAACAAGATATGCTGTACTGAGCTGCGAGTGTGATTATAATCAGATCAACATGAACAGTCGGCAGTGGGCCTTTTTATTGACTAATTTACTAGTTGTTGTTTTCAGACAAACATTGGCAGTATTGGTGACTGGTGTCAGTGCTTGTCGGTGCTGGTGGACTCGCCATATCTAGCTGAGAGGATTCAGAATTGAACTGGTTTAATCCAGTTGTCTAGTTTCTAAGTAGTCTGGTAACATCATTATCATCTTCCCATTTAAATTTGTCTTTCAAAACTCTGTTATTAAGACATATTAGCGAACCATTAAGTTTTGTGTGTAATATAATTGTATATCAGTTATTTCAAGTAATCATAATGTTACAAATAAATGGGGAGAAATAAGTATTAAACATGCTCCCTTTTTCCTCAGGAAAAATCAAAGACCGCCATTGAAACAGCTTTGAAAATGGTTCTCAGAAAATACAAAGTTCAAGTATTGGACATTGTATTGCATGCTGCTTTATCACGGCAGGAAATCTGTGTCCCATCCTGACAAAAAATTGGACCGTGATGAGTGCCAGTTCCTGACTGGACATGTGGACTGTTAGGTAAGATCCAACTGAGGAGACACTGCTTCAGACACGGCCCTGCCCAAGACAAACAGGATCTGAACCCTGGGGTCACGGACTCTCCATTGCCAAAGGAGACATTTCTTCAGTGTTATTATAGGAAATGGCTAATAATAGATGACAAGAAAGCCAAAGTGTTCTTTCAGCAGAGTCTTCTTTTGTAGCAGCCTCAGCCAGAGAAGACCGCTGTCCTCGATTTTGGTAAAATAGTTTTCAACTGTTTATGTTGGGAGATTTAATATTATATGGTTAGTTTATGAGAGTTGGACAGTGTTAAAAGGATAATCCTAGGGCTGCACAATTAATCGAAAAAATAATCGAGATTACAATTACAGCTGCCGCAATTAATTACAGAATTCTCTTTAGGTTTACTCTAGTCGTTTATATATTTTCTAAATACAGTGTTATTTTTTGCAACATTGATCATTGCAACCAATGAAAGACATGTGCATCATTGCAATAATGAATCAAAGTATTTATATTAGTCTAGGCCCAGACAGAATCTGACTTTTTAGGCATTTGTTGTGTGTTGATTTTGTTGGAAAATCTAAGAAATTTTGCAGAATTTGCAGAGTTGAGAGTACTACATTAAAGTCTTAATGGCTGCTGATGGTACAACATATCAAATTAGCAAAAAACAAAAAATATATAAACAAACATACAAAGGGAATGTGTGGAAATTTGAGACCCAATTCTTAGGAAATTATGGCCATCAGAGTTTAGCGCAGTGTTTTATGTTTCACATGAAAACAGTTCTCAGCTTGTTTCAGATGTGTGGCCGAAATAAAGAATACGTCATGTAAGTTGCTTTAAACAAAATGTTGTATCAACGTCAACTATTTATTTGAAATTAATAATAATGTCAGTGGTTATGACAATCAACAGATATGATTTTTGTCATAATTGAGCAGCCCTAGATAGTTCACCTAAAAAATGAAAATTCTGTCATTATTTACCCACTATCATGTTGTTTCAAACTTGTATGACTTTCCTTCTTCTGTAGGACACAAAATGAGATATTACGCAGGATGTTAACCAGGGACTAAAAACGAAATGTTTTTTCATTTTGATTCATTCTGAGCAAAAACTGTATTTTTTCATTCCGGTCCATAAGTTCTGCAGCCTCCTTTCCAAATGGTAACTGATTAGAACAAAATAAAAGAATGGTTAATAACATTCTTTTTAAAATGACAGTACTCTGCACTAAGGGGTTGTTGAAATACTAATTGCAGTGTTGCCAGTTCTGGCAAGAGAAACAAGCAGCCTGGTCTGGAAAAAGAAGCCTAAAATAAGCCACTTGCCTCACCAAAATAAGTGAAAATAAGCAATTATGTTTTTTCCTGTGTGGTGGATTTATCAGCATAGAAATCATAACCAGCACACAATTAATTAACAGATAAGTATAATTTTAATTACAGATCTGCTTCTCAGTCAAAACGGCAGCATCAAATCTGTATTAAAGCATCATATCTAACAATAATTCAGTGAAGACTTGGAAACAACTGTTAAATATAGTTTTTACCTCTAATAATGTTTTCCTTGTATCTGGATTAGCCGTGCTTGTATATGTATATGTAGTAATTATACATAGTTGTTAAAAAGGTGGTAATTCACAGAATGTTAGATCCATGGGCAAAAGGCTGTTAGGCAAAGAAATGTGTGATGCAGCAGTTTCCTACAGGATCAAAGCACGTTTCATTTTTTCAGGCAACATGAACAAAAATGTATGATACACCAGAAAATTTTGCAGAAAATTAACTGGTTATAACTGGTTAACAGCATTTTAAAATAACATTTTCACTCCAGAACAATTGAAATCACTTTGTTCCCGTTTACAGCATTTTAAAATAACGTTTTCACGCTCTGCAAAAATTGAACCGTTTTTAGTCCCTAATGTTAACCTCAGTCACCCTTAGCTTTTATTGTGTCTTTTTCCATACAGTGAAAGAGAATGGTGACTGTGACTGAATATTCTGCCTAACATCTCCTGTTGTGTTTCACAGAAGAAAGTCATACAGGTTTGAAACAATATAATAGTGGGTGAATGATGACACAATTTTTATTTTTGGGTGAGCCATCCCTTTAAGAACTCCACTTTATTGTTTCCTGCATTGAATTAGTAAATATAGATCATATGATTTGAATTATGATTCAGATGTAGGTGCATGCCAAAATTAGATCATGTGCTGCAGCTTATTTGTTTTTTTTTTCTAAATTGATCTCCTTACAGATAAATCATGATCCCCATAACTGAGCTGCGCTATTTTGTGGATACGCAACCTGCATATCGCATACTAAAGCCATGGTGGGACGTGTTCACAGACTACTTATCAGTAATTATGCTGATGATTGCCGTATTTGGTGGCACGCTTCAGGTCACACAGGACAAGATGATATGCCTACCCTGCAAATGGGTGGTTAACAAGACTTGTAGAAAGTATTTCAATTCAACTTTTTCTGTGCCCTTGACCCTTGAACCTCAAGGAATCCAGTATGATCTTGATCGTCACCAGTACAACTATGTCGATGCTGTGTGCTATGAAAACAAGCTTCACTGGTTTGCAAAGTATTTCCCATATTTGGTGCTGCTGCATACTCTCATCTTTCTGGCTTGCAGCAACTTCTGGTTCAAATTCCCTTGGACAAGCTCTAAATTGGAACATTTTGTGTCTATTCTTTTGAAATGTTTTGACTCGCCATGGACCACACGAGCTCTGTCTGAAACAGTAGTGGAGGAAAGTGACCCCAAAGCTCTGGTGAAAATGAATGGTTCCTTCGATAAGAAGGCTTCATGTGTCAGCGAGGATGTTGAGGCGAGTGTTCCTATGCTGTCAACAACCAGGTCTCGTTTTGAACAAGGAATTGTGGACCACTCTGAAACTGGTGTCCTGGACAAAAAGGAAGGTGAACAGGCTAAGGCATTGTTTGAAAAGGTGAAGAAGTTTCGAATTCATGTCGAAGAGGGGGACATAGTGTACAGACTCTACATCCGACAAACTATCATCAAAGTAGTTAAGTTTATCCTTATAATCTGCTATTCAGGTTACTATGTCCACAATATTCAATTCAGTGTTGACTGCAGTGTGGATATTGAGAATCTCACAGGTTATCGGATGTACAATTGTGCCCATCCCTTGGCCACTCTCTTTAAAATCTTAGCTTGCTTCTACATCAGCCTAGTAGTTGTGTATGGGATGATCTGCATGTACACCCTCAGCTGGATGCTACGACGTTCGCTCAAGAAGTACTCTTTTGAGTCTATCAGGGAGGAGAGTAGCTACAGTGACATCCCAGATGTGAAAAATGACTTTGCCTTCATGTTGCATATGATTGACCAGTACGACCCCCTCTATTCCAAACGATTTGCCGTTTTCCTCTCAGAGGTGAGTGAGAACAAACTTCGCCAGATGAACCTTAACAACGAGTGGACTTTGGACAAGCTTCGGCAGAGGATCACCAAAAACTCGCAAGAGAAGTTAGAGCTGCACCTCTTCATGCTCAGTGGAATTCCAGACACAGTCTTTGACCTGGTAGAGCTGGAGGTTCTGAAACTTGAGCTCATCCCTGATGTCACTTTACCACCTATCATTGCCCAACTTACTAACCTCCGAGAGATGTGGCTCTACCACACACCAGCCAAAATAGAAGCTCCAGCTCTAGCGTTTCTGAGAGAGAACTTGAAATCATTGCACATCAAATTCACTGACATAAAGGAGATCCCTCTGTGGATCTACAGCTTGAAGAACCTAAGCGAGCTGCATCTGACGGGGAACCTTAGTTCTGAAAACAATCGCTTCATTGTCATTGATGGTTTACGAGAGCTGAAGAGACTAAAGGTTTTGAGACTTAAAAGCAACCTTACAAAGCTGCCGCAGGTGGTCACCGATGTTGGAATGCACCTTCAAAAGCTGTCCATCAACAATGAAGGCACCAGGTTGATGGTGCTCAACAGCTTGAAGAAGATGGTGAACCTGACAGAGCTGGAACTCATCCGCTGTGATTTGGAACAAATACCACATTCCATCTTCAGCCTGCACAACTTACAGGAGATTGATCTTAAAGACAATAACCTCAAAACCATTGAGGAGATCATCAGTTTTCAGCATCTTCATCGACTTGTTTGTCTGAAACTGTGGTACAATCAGATTGCTTATATACCTATCCAGATAGGTACACTGACCAATCTGGAGCGCCTCTATTTGAACCGCAACAAGATTGAGAAGATGCCAAATCAGCTCTTCTTCTGCCGGAAGCTTAGGTTTCTTGATCTAAGCCATAACAATCTAACAGACATCCCATCTGAAATTGGAACTTTGCTGAACCTTCAGTACCTTGCTGTAACTGCCAATAAGGTAAGTTTGGGAATTAACAAAAATGTTTGCACAAAAAACCTGTCTTATTCACCAGCCACCTGAAATCCAGTTTAAGGAGGCGCGATCAGCGCTGAAATAGTGCTGCTTCTTGAGTGTTAAAATTAAGTCATTGTCATTCTTGTCTGTGCAAACATGCCTTCTTTCTATGCATTATAATTGTATTCACAAAACTATTTACTCGATGCAATTAATGACACACTATTCCTGCCCAAGGAAAGCAGGTGATAAACTGAAATGTATTTAAAAGAGACGTTTGTGTACATTTTCTATCGATTATGGTGGCAGTAATTCATCTAATAATGACCAAATGATGGAGAAGAGTGTTATACCGCAGATGTTGTCAAGCCCACTTTTGGATGTTAAGAGATGATTCAGGTGTCTAGATCACAGAAGTTGAGTGATCCTGTACAGTCCCAGCATAGTGAGTCAGAACTGGCCAGCAAAACCAGAATTGAGGCATGTGAATCAAGTGTGGCACAGATTTTATTGCCGCATTTGCACCAATGAGTAATCTGCATAAATCCTTTAGTAAATCAAGTGCCAAACCAGCACAGACATCATGTGCAGCAATTCATTATTAGTGAATCCCCCCCCAACTCTGCCTAGATTTCTGATGCTGAAATGTAAGTAGTAGATTTTTATAAATTCCTTTATATACAGTAAGTAGAGGAAAGAGGATTCTTAATGGGTTAATATGATTTTGTTGTTCAGTTATTAAAAACAATTGCACTTTTATCTTTCTGTGCATTTTCTGATCTCTACCCTTTTTTCTAATTGCATTTTGACCATAGATTGAGGCTCTTCCCTCTGAGTTGTTTCAGTGTAAGAAATTGCGTACACTGAACCTCGGAAACAACTGCCTGCTGTCCCTGCCCTCTCGATTTGGGGAGCTCACCAGTCTGACACAGCTGGAGCTTAGGGGCAACAGGCTGGAGTGCCTGCCTGTAGAACTCGGAGAGTGCAGGTCACTGAAGAGGAGTGGTATAATTGTGGAGGACAATATTTTCAACACTTTACCATCAGAGGTCAAAGAGCAGCTTTGGAGAAATGAAAAAGAGGCTGCTTGAAAACGAGATGCAGAAACCTGGAAGCACTTCCCTGTGTGAAGATTTTATGAAATGCTGTGTGGAGGGGAATTTTAACCAAGCAATACTCTAGAATTAGATTTGTCACATTTTTCAGGGTTGAGGATGTTGTTTCCTGGAAGACAAAGGAAAAATTGCTTCAAGTAAGTATTGGGCATTTGTCATGTTTTAGTGATCAGAAGTAATATTAAGTAACCCAGACAGTAATGGTATTTCTGCTGTTAGACATTTAGGGGGAGTGAGCAGACCAAATATTACATCTGGATTGAAGTGCTGTTCATTTTTGCCTTAATTAAAATAGACAACACAATTTTATTCTAAAAGTTTTAACTGTGTATTTGAACTTGTACAACTTATTTCTTGTTGTTAATCTATGTACATGTACTCCCCATTTAAACCCATCAGGATTGACTGTTTACTGCTATAATATCTCAATCTGAAATTGTTGGGCAAAGCTGTTCAAAAAGCTCCTCATTGATCTGTTAGGGTTAACATATTTTAAAAGCATAGAGAGCGCTATGTATCTACTTACTGTTTTTCATACATGCGCAATAGTGAAGGGAAGATCGGATCATTTTACTGACTTGAATCTTTGAGTCTCGTTCAGCAAAATAAACGAATCTTTATTCAAGTAATTTCGTTCATTTAAGCAGAATTAATTTAAAATGTTACATTTTCAATAGCCAAATCCCCCCACCCCCCCACCAACTCGTCTACTTACGCAAACTTTAATTATAGTCCCAATAAGTAAAAATTGATAATGCAGCCAAGGACAAATGATGAGAAACAGAAATGATTAGTTCACCTCTGGAATCTTCTTGTCCGAGTCGTTCGCATGACAAAAGAACTAACGACTCGGACCAGGGTAGGGTTGCACCAGCTGTGCGTTAATTCTCACGTAAGTTGGGACGTAAAGTTCACACTAAGGGCTTAGTAGTTACTGGTTAGTTTGTAACTAAGTCAGTGCTTAATTTGGTTGCACCACCTGTTCTTAATGCAAGACTTAACTAGTAGGTCTTAAGTTCTCCGTAAAGTAATGCGTAGTCGCATAATATGACGTTTTGTATACAGTACAAGTGTTAAAAAGCCATGAACTTCAATTTGATCTTGTTACGGTTGATGTTCAAACCTTGTCTGCTCACGTAACTGTGAGCTGTAATTATATCCCCATTAAAATACGATACGTAATAAAATTAGAATGAATAAATAGTATATTTGACCTAACAATATATAGGAACTGTATTTAAAATAAATAAGAGGTGGTAAATAAATACTAATACAACAGACTGTAAAAATAGACATTTATTCATTTTAATATCCTATATATATTTTGAATGTGTTGAAACTTGACATCAGGCGACGCACCCTGAAAACTGCACCGTTAGAACGGTTTCATGCTAAAGAGCCGAATAAAAGTAATTTTCGCTCTCTTGTAAATGTAAACGAGTGTAAATGTCAACAAATGTATGTCAAAATGATTGATGCCTGTCACGCAAATCATGAGCTCATTGATGTCATAAAATATCATTCGGAGGCTACCATAAATATTTAGTTCATACGTAGGGTTACGTCCCATAAATGTAATGGTGCAACGCTCAAATATTTAGTAGTGCGTAAATGCAATCGCCCCCAGAAGACTCGAGAGGTGAACTAATCATTTCTGTTTCCCGTGTGAGCAATGCATAGCGTATACGGCTGTCACGTGACAAAAGAACGAACGACTCAGACCAGAAGACTCGAGAGGTGAACTAATCATTTCTGTTTCCTGTACAGCACCTATGCGGTTTTCATGTAACAAACGAACAGAGGTTGCGCAATGCACATGCGCGGCCAACACAAAATTAACGAATCACTCTCTGAAATTACTCGTTCTTCTGAGTCACATAAAAGATTCGTTCATAATGAACGACCCATCACTAATGCACATTACCCAGCACAATATTATGCTGTACAGCCTTTTTGACATACTTATTATTTATAATGCCAAATTATTTATTAAAGTCAAAAAGTCCTCTGCTGCATGAATTATATTCCTTAAATGTCAAAGGTTTGGAGAAATACATAATTCAGTTTTCATTGGATCTTTCAATCAATAATAGGGAGTGTGTTAATGTCTACTGTACTCTGTAAAAAAATAAAAATAAACTTGTTAATCTCTGTATTGAAAGTTAAGTAATGTGTGTTAACTGAATACAGTTTGGTTGCGTGAATGGATTTTGATGGAGATGCATTTTTGTTGTATTAAGTACCTGATGTAAAAACATCAGTTAACACTGAAAAAGTGAGATACTGATGCATACAATATCTACATGTTGTTATTTGTACTAGGCTTAGGCAAATTAGTTTACAAATGTTGTTTTTTCAGACGTTTGCCTTTCAAGAAAGCGAACAAGTTTGACCTAGATTACATTACACCTTACAAATACAGCACCTTATTTTCACCAGTCTGCTCACTTTGAAATGCCTTGAATTGTCAATTAAGAAATTCTAACAAACAGTTTACAATTTGTTGTAATGGGAAATTTTCTATTTGTATTCTGTTGATAGGCAAGCAAGCATTCACATGGAAAAGGCTAGTACCCTCAACTTTGCACTAAACCTTGTTCAGCTTATAATCATGTCATGTTATTCTCATGATATTTTGGAACAACGCACTGTTAAGAAGATAATCAGTATTTCAGGAAGCGTTGTGTATGTATGCAATGCATTTTTAATATGTGAGACGTTGACTGAATTAAAGCTTGCATTTTAAATGCAGGTTAATACTGTATGGCAGTATGTGTCTCGTAAGATTTACCTGGCTGTTTTGTCATGCCACTATAACGGCCATATTCAATCTGACAAACTTGTTACTGTTGATATGTTATTGAATATAGCTTGTTACATGTTGTGTATTACCTCAGGTATGAAACTTTTTAGGTTTTATTTTATTTTTTCACTATGTACACATTAGAAGCTGAAGCTAATAGCATTTCAGAATTAATTATTACTCAGGTAAGTGCCATTCAACTTTTATTAAACATTTGCAGCTTAGTTTGACTTTTTTAAAGTCAATGTATTTTTTTATTATTATTGTATTTAAAACAATGTTACAGTGTTTCTTCCAGTGTTAACATGTTTGTACCCATTTGTTATATTTATGGTTGATGATGGTTGAGTACATGTATTCTGTAAGCCCACTCTTTTTTTTTTTTTTTTTTCCAAAAGTATATTATGTAAAATATTAATTAATTATAATTTAATTAAATGCCACAAAGTGTATGAAGCATACTGAGTGAATAAACAATTAGTTTTCTCTAGTGTCAATAAAATTCACTAAAAGTATTTTTTTTATTATTATTATTTGTGCTGATTATTTTTACAATTACACTGAACAACTGAATTTATTTTGTCAGGTTTATCAGCTGTTATAAACACTACATGTGTAGCATGCAGCAACAACTGCTTTTGAAGTATTTACAGAAAATATCAGGGGTTTTATTATTTTTATAGTTAAGTATAGCCAGAGGCATTATCTGTATTTTAAAATATATTTTGCTTCTTTTCTGGATCTGCATGATTTGTTAGGAATTATTCTCCTTTCTGGTTTCTTTTTTGGTGAACAGTTGTATTTGAGTTACAGGCCTATCTATAAAAAAGTAAACCCATATCCCACATCACAATTGAATACAATATTTTTCAATCTTATTTTTGAATAGACAATTTAAAAGTATAAACAGTATTTAGATATAGACATGCATTGAAAGGAAACAACAGCAATATTCACTGGCAGCCAAAAGTTTGGAGTAATGTACAGATTTTGCTGTTTCAGCTGACAGCTTCATTGAATTCTACCTGCTCAACACCAGTTTCATGTACACATTCTGTCTCCTAGAGATGAACGTAGTTTGGTGCGAAAAGTGCAAATCAATCCCAGAACAACAGCAAAGGACCTTGTGAAGATTCTGGAGGAAACAGGTAGACAAGTATCTATATCCACAGTAAAATGAGTCCTGTATCGACATAACCTGAAAGGCTACTCAGCAAGGAAGAAGCCACTGCTCCAAAACTGCCATAAAAACGACTACAGTTTGCAAGTGCACATGGGTACAAAGATCTTACTTTGTGGAGAAATGTCCTCTGGTCTAATGAAACAAAAATTGAACTGTTTGGCCATAATGACCATCGTTATGTTTGGAGGAAAAAGGGTGAGGCTTGCAAGCCAAAGAACACCATCCCAACCGTGAAGCATGGGTGTGGCAGCATCATGTTGTGGGGGTGCTTTGCTGCAGGAGGGACTGGTGCACTTCACAAAATAGATGGCATCACGAGGAAGGAAAATTATGTAGATATATTGAATCAACATCTCGAGACATCAGCCAAGAAGTTAAAGCTCAGTCGCAAATGGGTCTTCCAAATGGACAATGACCCCAAGCATACCTCCAAAGTTGTGGCAAAATGGCTTAAGGACAACAAAGTCAAGGTATTGGAGTGGAATTTTAACCCAATTTAAACAATTTAAAGGCAATGCTACCAAATACTAACAAAGTGTATGCAAACTTCTGACCCACTGGGAATGTGATGAAAGAAATAAAGGCTGAAATAAATAATTCTCTCTACTATTTCACATATTTAAAATAAAGTATTGATCCTAACTGACATAAGACGGGGAATGTTTTCTATGATTAAATGTCAGGAATTGTGAATTGAGTTTAAATGTATTTGGCTAAGGCATATGTAAATTTCTGACTTAAGCTGTGTGTGTGTGTGTATGTATGTATATATGTATACAACAGTTAGTTCCGGTCCTTGAATCTGACTGGACGTGAGATGTTCCATGAGTACTGATATCACACCTGGCTCAAACTGACAATGTCAATGGTAACTCAGTTAACCGCTCTGTACAATTGTGGTGAGAAGAATATAATCTCAGAATGCTATTCTGAGATGCAGGTTGGCGCTGTTTTGGCGGCACTAGGTTGTTGTAACTAAGTTGTTGACACAAGCTTAAATGTTTGCATGCTTTCTGTAATTCATTCATTCATTCGTCTGTTTTTTATACTCTATAAACTATAATAATTATGCTAACGGTCTTCTCCACCTGTTGTTGCTGTATAATTTTGCTCATAAATTATTTGATATTTATTTTTTCCACAGAATTATATTGCATTGTGCGCAAGTGGGTTTTACAATGGATGTATTTTTTCATCGAAAGATAAAGGGCTTTATGGTTGAGACTGGAGACCCAACAGGTATTTTCACTGTTCCTACCCCAGTCATACAACTTTTAATTAGTTTTAACTTTTTACATTATACTGTTTGTGAAATGAATGAGTGGTATGCACTGTATATACCTGTATGTATGTGTGTATTTATAAATATATGTATGTAAATGTGTGTGACTTCTTTTCTTTTCTTTTTTTTTTTTTTTTTTTTTTTGCATCCCCCAGGTACAGGAAAAGGAGGGACCAGTATTTGGGGAAGAAAGTTTGAAGATGAATTCAGTGAACATCTGAAAGTATGTAATGATGTACAGGCTGTTATTATACAGTTTTTTTATTTTTTTTTATTTTTTTTTTTACATATTATTATTATTTATTTTTTTATTTTTTTACAAGGTTTATGAACTTGAGACTTTTATTAATGGATTAATGACTTTGACATATAAGACTACATGAAGGTGAAATTTGACAGTTAATTATAACTTGACTTGAACTGACTGTGTTCATAAACTAATTTAAAGACTAATTTGAGCTAAAGCTACAGCTTCTGCCTCTGCTTGGCGCTGTGTGTGAAAAATCGAAGCAGTCTATGCCATGTACACACCATGTAGTTTGTGCAAACAAAAAAATGGAATATCCCCATTTCCGGATGGTCTTAAAGGAATAATTCGCCTAAACCTCCTAATGCTGGACACAAGTGCAGAGCGCTAGATGGCGCTAAAGGAAGTGTTATCGAGCTTGAAATCACAATCTCCAAGGAGACTGCTGATGCCAAGATTTAGTGAAAAAGGATTTATATTTTGGTCTGTTCTCATCCAAAACCGATTGGATCGCTTTAGAAGACATGGATTAAACCACTAGAGTCAAATTGATTACTTTTATGCTGCATTTATGTGCTTTTGTGAAGCTTCTAAATTCTGACCACCATTCACTTGCATTGAATGGACATACAGTGCTGAAATATTCTTCTAAACATCTTGATTTGTGTTCTGCAGAAGAAAGAAAGTCATACACATTTGGGATGGCATGAGGGTGAGAAAATGATGAGAGAATTTTCATTTTTGGGTAAATTATCCCTATAAGCACAGCATTTATTTTATTTGAGTTTTTTCTTTCAGATCAGTATATCATCTGACTCACCTCTGTGTTCCACATCTCATCAAAACTAAAGGCTCAATTGTGAATGACTGCCACGGTCCTGTCACCTGGTCAGGTTGGGTTTCTGTCTGACAGGGCCATGGCATTATCGTCTTCTGTCTGTCTTGTGTTTCGTGTACGTGTTTTGTGTACCTTCTTTGTGCGAGTTAACGCCGTGCGCTCTCCGGTGATGTGACGGTCAGAGGTGGGTAGAGTAGCCAAAAACTGTACTAAAGTAAAAGTACAATTACTTACCAAAAATAATTACTCAAGTAGAAGTAAAAGTACTAACATAAATAATTACTTGAGTAAGAGTAAGAAAGTATCCAATTAAAAGAGTACTGAAGTAGTGAGTAACTCGTTACTTTCACAAATGACATAATAGACGTTTACTCCCCTATATTCCATTACATAATACACATTAACATGTATTACAGAATTATTATTATTATTATTAATGGAAATTCTGTCATCATTCACCATCATGTTGTTCCAAACCCGTATGACTTTCTTTCTTCCAAGCTACACAATAAGAATGTTTGCCTGAGTCACTATTTACTTTCAGTGAATGTTTTTTCTCTCCATATTTTGAAAGTGAATGGTGACCGAGACTGTCAGTCCCTAACATTCTGTCTAACATATTTTGTGTTCCACATGATACAAAGTGTCACACTGGTTTGGAACAACATGAGGGTAGGGAAATTATTACAGAATATTAAATTATGGCTGAGCTATCACTTTAAAGAGATAGTTAACCCAATAATGAAAATTCTCTCATCAGTTACTCACACTCATGCCATCCCAGATATGTATGACTTCCTTTCTTCTGCAGAATACAAATTAATATTTTTAGAAGAATATTTTATCTCTGTAGGCCAAAATTGTAATGCTCCAAAAAGCACATAAAGGCAGCAGAAAAGTAATCCATAAGACTCCAGTGGTTAAATCCATATCTTCAGAAGTCATATGATAGGTGTGGGTGAGAAACAGATCAATATTTGTCATTTTTTGCTAGACTGCAGGGGGCGATATGCAGAGAAGAATGTGAATCACCAAAAACACAAGAAGAAGAAGGTGAAGGTGATCTGTTTTTCTGTTTCTCATACACACCTATCACATCACTTCTGAAGATACTGATTTAACCACTGGAGTCTTATGGATTACTTTTATGCTGACTTATGTGATTTTGTTTAGCTTTAAAATGTTGCCACCCATTCACTTGCATTGTATGGACCTACAGAGCTGAGAAATTCTTCTAAAAATCTTAATTTGAGTTCAGCAGATGAAAGAAAGTCATACACATCTGGGGTGGCATGAGGGTGAGTAAATAATGAGAATTTCAATTTTTGGGTGAACTATCCCTTTAAGGGCTCTTGTCAGATCTGGATGAATTTGTCAATAAGAAGAGAGGTTTGGAAACATTTCTAGTAATTATTACAGTGAAAACGTGAAAATGTCCCACAAGGACATTATATATAATGCTGAAATATAAACCAAAGCATGATCATGCTTTATTAATGCCTTCTTTTGCTATTTCATAGCTTTTAAAGTCCTGCATGGATTCTTATTTCAGTGTAGTTACAGTTTTCAGTGTCAAAAGAATTTAGATCATTAGTTCTGTACAGCAGTACCACCTTTCTCTAAATGCAGAGTATGCAGCCTAGTGCGTAGGGCACCAACCCCGTTCATGGAACACGCGCTGTGTCTGAAACCGCCCCCAATCCACTATATAGTGCACTATTTCGGGTGTCTACCATTTTGTAGGAGTGTCTGAATTCTGAGTGAGCCACTCGTTCCCTACTTTTGTTCACTCATTCTTATCCACAGTGCACTCTAATTTTGAGAGTACATTTGATGTATAGTCGACAATGGTTAATTGCCACAATCCACCACGGGGAAGATGTACGAGCTGGTAGTTTACTGCTTCCTTCACTCCTGCAATGTTTTATTTCATGCTGAATGTAGTAAATTACTTTTTGACAAATCATTACATGATTAAAATAACATAATAACATATAGAGAGGCAAAACATACAGATACATTTTAAAATGTACTCTTTATTTGATCAAATGTGTTTACTCTTTATATTAACACAGTATATATTAAAAATGACAAACAGAATGAAGATTTATTGTATTAATATATTATTTAATAAGAATAACAAGTAAGGCCCAAGCATTTTAAAAGTTCATATGTGACGTTGTTTCTGCGACAGCCCCAGAGCTCCAACACTCGGTGTTCACGTCAGCGTCCGAATTCACTCACTTATTTCATTCACTCACTGCTGAGATATAATGCACTCACTGCCATTCACTATATAGGAAATAGTGATTGAGTGAACGATTTCGGACACAGCCACTCTTTCGCCATATGATCACCTCTCGCCTCTCGCTGTGCATGCGCAGAAATGCTGTCTGTTCATGCTCCAGTTGTCGATCACGTGAATGGCAGTGATTTACACTTAACTTGGATGTTTACATGGATTTATACAGTTAATCTGCCTGAAGTAGCTTCAACAGTTTCTAGTACCCCCGTGAGGGCACGGCGTAAATGCGTAAATACTGTTCATGACATGTGGGACGTGGGACAAAGCGCACTGATATATTGCTGCACTGATTTAAAAATTTCATAAGAGCCATCACATCACACAGAAAAGCCCGTGTTATCATTAGAGCCAAAACTTACCTCAGCGTGCTGCCTTATGTTGTAGCTGTGATTTGAATCTTGAATTATCAGCTTGTCTTGGTGTTAAATGAAGGCATTGCGTAACAAAACTATAATTTTTTTCACTGTGCGGAGCGAAGAAAGTGTTTCATTTTGAAGAGTCTGATGCTGCAGCAGTGATTGAGTGACAGTCTGTGACAGAGGCTCAGCACGCGCAGCTTTGTGAACTTCCGCTCCTGTAAAAGTCCCATTCAATAATCTCTCAATAAATTGCACATTCAAATTAAAATTAAACCCAGTAATGTAATGACAGGAATACCACCCATTGTAAAGAAGTAAAAGTAAAAACATTTCATTAGAAATTTACTTGAGTGAGAGTAAAAAGTACCCACTTTTAAACCTACTCTGAAAGTAAAACATTTTTGAAAAAGTTAGTCAAGTAAATGTAATGGAGTAAATGTAGCGCGTTACTACCCACCTCTGGTCACGGTCCTGTCACCTTGTCAGGTTGGGTTTCTGTCTGACAGGACCATGGCATCATCGTCCCCTGTCTGTCTTGTTTTTTGTGCTTTGTGTGGGTGCACAGGTCCGGTTGTTAGTGACCGCCGTGCACTCTCTGGTGATGTCACGGCCCAGTCACCTTGTCAGGTTGGGTTTTGTCTGACGAGGACCGTGGCATCATTGTCCCCTGACTGTCTTGTGTTTCGTGTATGTGCTTTGCGTGGGCACATGGGTCCGGTTGTTAGTGACCGCCATGCACGAGTTACCGCCGTGTGCTCTTCAGTGATGTCACGGTCCTGTCACCTTGTCAGGTTGAGTTTTTGTCTGATGAGGACTGTGCCATCATTGTTCCCTGTTTGTTTTGGTCAAGGCGTGTTTATGTTTTGCCCTCATGTGTTTCAGGTGCCGCTGGCACGCGGATTCAGTGTTTCCATGGGAACCTTGATTGTTTCCATGGGAATGCTGATCATGACATCTGTCAGCTGTGAGCAGTACCTGCCCCTTGTTTGTTTCCTACCTATTTAAATCCCCTTGTGTGTCATGTACGAGGCTGGATCGTTCGTCAACATGTTGTTGAATGTTTAATGTAGTTCCGTGTTGACTGAATGTCGTAGAGCTTGTTGTTTGGTGTGTAGTAATTAACCTCACTCTCTCTGCCTAGTTGATCCTGTCTCGTGTATCTGTTGGTTGCCCGCGTGTCAGGTGTGTGGTTGCCCTCCAGTTTGCTGTACACCTGTCCTCGCCCCCCACTAATCACCAGTGGAGGATTCCTCATCTCTGCCTGCGTGTCGGGAATACTGCCACCATGATCGTCCATGAGCACTATTGAGGGTGTGTCACCCCCATCCCCTCACAGAGGGCACCGTCACAGAGCCGTCAGGACTGAGAAGTGCAAAGCACAGTTCAGGCCCGTATGGATGCATGCCGACAAACACAAGCCTGATGGTTAATGTACCAGCAAAACACATTAGCACTGTGACGTGGACACTCTGCTTCAACTGTCCACACTTTCAGGTGCTTCTCAACCCTTCACGGGGTATGACAGATTTGGTTTCACGGTAACGGTATGGCTTGGTGTATTCTCACATTACTCCATGTTTCTCTCTTGCTCTCACATGTAAGTAATGTAAAGCAGTGCTGCCCACTGATAACCACGCAAACAGACCTATAGCTATTGCGGTCATGCATTTCTTTGACCTGCTGACCCTTGAAACATATGTGAAGGTGAACAGTCAGTCGGATTGTTTCAGTAAACATGTTCAGAGACATCATGAGCGCTGCTGGATGGAGCTGCAGTGAAAGTGTCTCATCCTTCGTACGGACTCTTCCTACGATCTGCACCTGACTACCGCAATGCATACACCTGTCTACAAACACACCTCCATTGCCCGCTGATTTATATATACTATACTTTAAATACTTAAACATTTTCGCATCGTGTTAGTGAGTATTGGAGGTAAAATGTGTGCAAGTGCCATGAAAGTCATGTTGTGTACATGCATCATTATCTTGCAGTTCTGCGCTTTTGAATACACAGCAAGGTATCATCTCCCAAATGCTCTGGTTACATTAAAGGAGACCTATTATGCCCCTTTTTACAAGATGTAATATAAGTCTCAGGTGTCCCCAGAATGTGTCTGTGAAGTTTCAGCTCAAAATAACCCACGGATCATTTATTATACCATGTTGTAAATGCCTCTTTTTGGGTGGAATCAAAAACACGCTGTTTTCGCGTGTGTCTCTTTAAATGCAAATGAGCTGCTGCTCCCCGCCCCCTTTCCGGAAGAGGGCTGTGCCTTTACAGCTCGTGCTTCAGATACTATAGCAATAACAAATCAGAACCAATACGACTGACACCGTAAATACCGGAGTTCAGCCATATATGTATGAGCAACCGTAAACGACGCAAAACATAGGCATTTTGAGTTTTTGATAGTGCTTCTTATGTAGAAAATCACTTCCTGCCCTCCATCTGCATTTCACGCCACAGCAACGCAGTGACATGACGTCATGTGCAAACAAGCTATAACAACATAGCTCTGGTCTCCGTGAATACAATCAGAGACAATGGTAACTTTAGCTGGATTAGCCGTGGAATCAGCTAACAAGCACATTCGGAAAGGCAATTTGCAAACATTCACAAAATATAAAGTGCGATACATCTTCAGGTTATAAAGCTGGAACACGAACAGTTGATACTGATCCATGCTTGAGAGTCAAATTTTTGGAAAATCCTGCTTTATATTGACCCTCATTCACAAAGCAGTCCGGTGTAAAATTATTTGCACAAACATACATTAATTTTGGTATGTTTTGGGGCACATTTTCTTCAAAAACAAAACTTGTCCACTGCGTCTTCAGTGGCTCCGATGCCGGGAGTACATGAAGACTCTTATGTTCACTTTTACAGCCAACAACAGAACACTTATGACACTTACGAAGTTGAGACATTATTCTTCTCACTGTAGCTGCTCCAGCGTGGAAAAAAATGGCGGACTGTGTGTCGATCACTCAGGGGAGGATCTATGATAATAGGGTGGAGTCCGTCACCAGTCGTGGGTGTGGCCTGCTCTAAAGTGACGTCACTTCAGAGCGGATACGAAAACCAGTCATTTTGAGACACTGTTTTTGATTAATAGAAATATAAGGAAGAGGAGTGGGTGGACTTTTAACATTGTAGGGTGGTTGTGTACACACACTGCCAACTCACATTTATGTTCAAACACCATGTAAAAGTGAATTTTGCATAATAGGTCCCCTTTAAAGCACCTCATTCTATGGTCAGGATGCCCACATACGGTTTTGTGCTGCTCTGTATTGGAGCCTTTCTTATTTCTTCTCTTAGGGTGTGTTCACACTTGTAGTTCAGTTCTCTTGGTTCTCTTGGTCCAGACCAAAAATGAAAATGATACATTTAGTCCTGGTTCGCTTAGCGTTCACACTGGCATTTTTAACACCGAACCTAAAGATAGAAAACAAAAGGCATCAGGAAAAAGTCACAACCTGACTGGACAGCTTTTATGATGTATATTTTGCGACGGAACTTGCCGAACATCCAAAACAATGCTGGCTGCTGGGAAAAATGTGCTCGTTAGATTTATATATGTATATATGGTGGTATTTTTACCAGCTGAGAACAAACGAAGAGCTAATAAAATGTGCAAAGGAGTCAAAACAGCGCCAGGAATTCCTCCGTTGCAGACACAAATGAAGAAATGATGGCTGACGGCGGTTCCGACGCCTGTACCAAACTGTAATGGGCAACATAGCTCCTATGATGAGAAGAACCAGGTATGCTTGAGGTCAGTATTAGGCAAATTACTTCCGGTTATTGGTCCGTTTAGACATCTTTGGTCCAGGTTGCGTTCATATATCAATCGAACCGCACCAGAGTTCATTTGGAAGTGGACCACTTGTTTAGTGCGCACCAAGGTTCGGATGGCAGCGTTCACACTTGTTCAAATGAACCGCACTAACAGAGCAATCGCACCAGAGTTCGTTTTAATTGAACCAAACCTGCCAAATGTGAACACACCCTTACTTTCATAGTTTTGTGCAATAAGATGTTATTTAGCATATATTTTTGTTGACTGTCCATTAGTTACCTTGTTGAAGTGCTGCATTAGAGTCGTATATACCTCTGAAACATGTCTGATCACGGTCTCGTGCACATAACGGAGACTTTATTCATTATTATCCTAAACATCGACCAACTAGTCGATTATGAAAATTGGTAGTTTTGTACATACCTTGTCACAACGTGTAATCTTAATGGCTCTTTAAAATAGGCTTCAATATTATACGTATGTGCAAAACGTCATTTCTTAATTCTTTCTTTTGATTTTAGTGTAAAATAATACCAAGACATTTGGTTATGAGAATCACCCAGATGTTTAATGTTTCAATGCTGTTGGCTTTGGTTTATCTGCATATATGATTTTTCTCTCTGTTAAAGTTTCCTGGTGTACTTGCCTATTGTATGTCCAAATCAACAATCGACCAGTTCACACACTGTGTTGCTCTTGGTGAGGTGGCATCTCAAGAATCTAGATTTATTTATTTTTTTCTAGTTGTAATCAGTGCAAAGGACAAATTCTGACTTTTGGGAAATGTGCAGGTATTAATTTTCACACCGAATCATTTTGATTTTAAAGTTGGTGTCAAAGTACGTGTTAACTCAGTATGTTAGGTTTCATTTTGTTTTTATGTTTTTTTACATAGCCTACAGCTACATGTGACATGAAATAACTTAAAATTACTTGTCTTTACAGTCCAAGGGTAATTATAACAGAAGTTCACAAGTGAGCAGGACTGGATGATGACCAGTATGCTCAGGTACTGAGTGAAAATCGAATGCTTTGTCTAATGAGAGAAACTCTCTAGTACACTATGATGCATGTTTAAGATAAATAGAAACTACCATTAATTATGTCTTCTCTGCATTGCTCCAGTTCCTGGAGAAGTGCAAGGTGACCCACACTCTCAGCAGAACAGGTGAAGTTGAGGAAGTAGCTCATGCCTATTGCCTTCCTGGCATCTGATGCTGCAACCTTTGTAGCAGGTGTCAACCTTGCAGTAGACGGAGGTCGACACGCAATGTGTCCGCGGTATGCGGACCATGACACAGTTGTCATAAAATAGTAAAGAAATAAACACAGTTGGACCCAGTCTGGACTTTTAAATGCTTTAATCTAGAATAAAGCTATACATATCCTCCTTTATTTCATATATATATATATATATATATATATATATATAGCATCATATAGTTTCCAACACCCACATGAATGCACATTTCATTCAGTATCTGCTATTTTTTGTTAATGAGTCACAGCAATGTTCTCAAAGGTATCACATTTTTACACCAACGGAAGTATGGAAACATTCAATATAGACAAAGAGTTACACACAGTGCCCAAATACAGCTGTTTCCAAATAAGTAATACATTAGCACTCCTCCACATAGCTAGCATTACACTGTTGACTTGGTCAAAAATTAAATATGGTCTGTTAGATATACTGTAACAGTATATTGTAATCTTTACAAAAGATATGACCCTGTCAAATAATGCCATAACAGCATTCAATACTACAGTACATATTGTTTTTCCTCACTTTCACTGCAATGTGAAAATAATTAAAGAAACCTGACTATGAATGTACACATACTGCCCAATTAGCACACAAGTGATTTTGTTAAATTTCGAAAACTCTTTTTAATAATTAGGGCTGCATGATTATTCAAATAAATAATTGAGATTACAATTACAGCTGCCACAATGAACTAATCGTGAAAAGTTTCAATGGACCCTTTTCACAGAGTGTGATGACGTGTTTCCACCTTATTTAACATCGTAAATCTGGCAAACTTTTTATATAAGCAATTGTTTTTAATTATTTTGTGTACATTTATAACCATATACTTGTACTATCACCCTGCAATTAGTTTTAAAAAACAAGTTCCCACAGGTGCGATAACCACTGAGAGACAGTAAATTTGCCATCTCTCTTCTGACTGTCGTAATCCACCACTATCCATATTTTTCTTAATTTGGAAAGTTGTGGAAACATAATCATGGCATTTTTCTTTTGATGTTGGAGCAAATGGGTTAAGCAAAAATTATATCTGCCGTGGTCTCCCATTCACCTTTATCAAAGTTTACCCTGCAGTCGTTTGCTTCCGCCTTCCAAAACCCTAAAGTATGAAAAGGGTCCATGTAGGTCTACTCGTGCTGTATCAAAGTTTTGTATTTAATTTTCTATTTAATGTGTGTTTTTGCAGCAGTTGACCATTGTAACCAATCACAGACAGGTCTGTTGCTTGCTTTTTCTGTGTATAATTTAAACTGGTAAAAAAAAATACATATGTTTTTTATTCAAAGGGGGCCTTAGTGAAGTTTACCATTTAGGCCCTGTTTCATTTATTGACAAAATGACTGTGGAGTAATTCAGAATCATTTCTCTGCTTGTTTTGAATGTGTAGCCTACATAAAAAAATATGGCATGCAGTTGATCCACATATTTTAATGTAAATTGAAATTAAATAATTGACAATGATTTTTGTCATGATCGTGCAGCCCTTTTTGGAATATGTATTTACAGAATTGCCTGTATCTGCAAGACAAACATGTGTCTTGTGTATATCAATGTAATAGTTTTAGATTTTTCTATGAATTTATAGCCCTTCCAGCAAACTCCCTTCATTGGCATTGTCAAAACTGTTCTTGCCATGGATTTGCTTCAGGTGTTTGCGGAGAACTGGTTTATGTGCAAACACCATGTCACAGTAATTACAACGGTGGGGTTTGTCCCCACTGTGTAGGTTCAAATGGTCTAGCAGTGAGCACTTCTGAGTGAAAGTCTTTCCACATATTTTACATTGGAAGGGCTTGATGCCAGCATGCACACGCATGTGCCGGTGCAGGTTTCCTTTCTGAGTAAACGTCTTTCCACACAAGAGGCACATAAACAGCTTGTGCATCTTCAAATGATTGGCGTAGTTCTCCAGTTGACGAAACACACGAGCACATTTTGGGCACTGGTGGTACCACTGCATGCCTTTGTCGACATTCCTTGAGCATCCCCAAAGGTTCCCCTTCCCAGACCCACTGGGCCCTGGTGAGGAGAGTGAATATTCAGCAGCAGGGTTAGCCGAAATCCCAGAAGAGCGGGTTTCCACTGTGGAGTTTATCAGGGAGTGTTGTGGCTCTGGTGAGCGGAGTGTTGGAGAACGAGTTGAGCAATTCTGGAAGTTATCGGGGATGTCTTGCAGTCGGTTATCTATTGATTCCACCTTAACAATGCTAATGGGACTGTCTTCTCTGCTCCTGTTCTGAGAGTTTCTGAACATAGGTGGAGATTTTGACTCTATGATAATATCATCATCCTCCTCAAAGTCATCTTCCCCATCATTGTTCACCTCATCTTCTTCATCACATAATGTCTCCACAACAGGTTGGGCATGCTGTGCGTTAAAAGCCGATGGCTGCCGAGATGATGCACGCTCATCTTTGACCTCATTAGGTTTTATAAATTTATTTAGAGCTTCAGTGCACTGCTCTACAATATGACCCATCTGTAGGAAGCTAGCAACAGTTAAATAGTGTACTAATTCCAGCTCAGGAAACTCAAGTGTCCCAGTGTAGCAGGAGTGAAGAAGTCTCTGTCCAACATCTGCGTCCTGCTGTGTAGATATTTGTACTTCGTGCGAGTCCTGAAGGAAAAACTGGTCTCTGAGGAATGGGGAGCCGGCAGCAAATACCACTTTGTGTCCAGGCACTTCTAAGTGATTAATGCGGACAATTACATCGCAGAAGCGTCTGTCTCTACGAAGAGCATCCATCTTTTGAAGCATGGAGTCCCCAAACGTTGGAAAGGTGAATTGCAGGATCACCCCGTCCTGAGCCATTGTACACTGCAAATAAGCGGAATGCACAATTGAATACAAGTAACACGTTTTACCCATATTATAACTAAAAGGTTATTCAATCAAATCTCTTACCCGTGCCTCGCTCCGTTATTCCACTTTAAGACGCACGTATTTACCTAAACGACATATGAGATGCATAAAGGTTTAGTTTTTCTTTTTTTTTTTTAGTTATGAGATGCTGGCTTATATTATCTGATAACATGATCGGTTTGAGTTGTCACAATGATGTTAGTATAAACCTTTTTCACAACAGCGCCATATTTGATTTTTGATGGGAATGAAAACGAGGCATATCATAAATGTATTGCTAATTTATGGAATCTTTTTAAAAATGTTTTTTATAAAAAATTATCACATAAACCAAATTTTACTCACCTTAAAATAGAAATAAGACATTATTTTAATTAACAGTAAGGCGAGGTGTGAATTTTTAAGACTTGTATCTTCCTTTTTGATTCTTATTATATGCCTTGTGTAAATATATATATATCATCCACAACATTAAAACCACTGACAGTTGAAGTGAATAACATTTATTATCTCGTTACAATGACATCTGTCAAGGGGTGGAATATGTTAGGCAGCAAGTGAATAGTCAGTTCTTGAAATTCATGTGTTAGAAGCAGGAAAAATGGGAAAGCGTAAGGATCTGAGCGACTTTGACAAAGGCCAAATTGTGATGGCTAGACGACTGGGTCAGAGCATCTCCAAAACAGCAGGTCTTGTGGGGTGTTCTCAGTATGCAGTGGCTAGTACCTACCAAAAGTGGTCCAAGGATGGACAACCGGTGAACTGTCGACAGGGTCATGGGTGCCCAAGGCTCAATGATGTGTGTGGGGAGTGAAGGCTAGCCTGCATGGTCCAATCCCACAGAAGAGTGCCCATGTTTACCCCTGTCCACTGCCAAAAGCGTCAGAACTAGACCATGGAGCAATGGAAGAAGGTGGCCTGGTCTGACGAATCACGTTTTCTTTTAGATCATGTGGACGGCCGGGTGCGTGCGTGTCATTTACCTGGGGAAGAGATGGCAGCAGGATGCACCATGAGAAGAAGGCAGGCCGGTGGAGGCAGTGTGATGCTCTGGGCAATGTTCTGCTGGGTAACGTTGGGTCATGGCATTCATGTGGATGTTACTTTGACACGTACCACCTACCTAAAGATTTTTGCAGACCACGTACACCCCTTCATGGCAACGGTATTCCCTGATGGCAGTGGCCTCTTTCAGCAGGATAATGCGCCCTGCCACACTGCAAAAATTGTTCAGGAATGGTTTGAGGAAGATGACAAAGAGTTCAAGGTGTGAATTGGCCTCCAAATTCCCCAGATCTCAATCCGACTAAGCATCTATGGGATGTGCTGGACCAACAAGTGCAATCCATGGAGGCCCACCTCGCAATTACAGGACTTAAAGGATCTGCTGCTAAGGTCTTGGTGACAGATACCACAGGACACCTTCAGAGGTCTTGTGGAGTCCATTCCTCGACAGCTCAGAGCTGTTTTGGTGGCACGAGGGGGACCTACACGATATTAGGCAGGTGGTTTTAATGTTGTGGCTGATCTGTGTATACAGCCTTCTAGACCTACTTATGCTTGAAACTGTCGATATACCCTTTTTGAAAGTTCTTTTTTTTGGGGGGGTTGTTAAAATGGGACAGTTCTGTTGTCTTGTTGTACTTCTTGCAGCAAGAGATATATACACACACACACACACACACACACACCAATCAGCCACAACATTAAAACCACCTGCCTATTATTGTGTAGGTCCCCCTCGTGCTGCCAAAACAGCGCCAACCCACATCTCAGAATAGCATTCGTAGATGATATTCTTCTCACCACAATTGTACAGAGCGGTTATCTGAGTTACCGTAGACTTTGTAAATTCGAACCAGTCTGGTCATTCTCTGTTGACCTCTCTCATCAACAAGGTGTTTCCATCTGCAAAACTGCCCCTCACTTGGTGTTTTTTGTTTCTGGCACCATTCTGAGTAAATTCTAGAGACTGTTGTGCGTGAAAATCCCAGGAGATCAGCAGTTACAGAAATACTCAAACCAGCCCATTTGGCACCACCATCATGCCACTGTCCAAATCATTGAGATCACATTTTTTCCCCATTCTGATGGTTGATGTGAACATTAACTGAAGCTCCTGACCCGTATCTGCATGATTTCATGCACTGCACTGCTGCCACACGATTGGCTGATTAGATAATTGCATGAATGATTGTTGGTGCCAGATGGGCTGGTTTGAGTATTTCTGTAACTGCTGATCTCCTGGGATTTTCACATACAACAGTCTCTAGAATTTACTCCGAATGGTGCCAAAAACAAAAACATCCAGTGAGCGCCAGGTCAACAGAGAATGGCCAGACTGTTTTGAACTGACAAAGTCTACGGTAACTCAGATAACCACTCTGTACAATTGTAGTGAGAAGAATATCATCTCAGATTATACTATTCTGAGATGCGGGTTGGCGCTGTTTTGGCAGGACGAGGGGGACCTATACAATATTAGGCAGGTGGTTTTAATGTTGTGGCTGATCGGTATATACGGTATTTATATATATATACAGGGTTGGGGAGTAATGAAATACATGTAATCGGATTACATATTTAAAATACAAAATATAAGTAACTGTAATCATTGGTATTTAGAATACAGTTACATTCAAAAAGTATTTTGATTACTGAAGAGATTATTTTGCATTTTATTGTAATTTGTTTCATTTAATATTTTGTCCTTTCAGATGGAAAACATTTATACATATAAATGATGCGATCCAAAGTGCGTTTGAACAGCGGTGAAACACTTTCTTATAATGTGTTACATTCATACGAGCAGACAGAGAAGTACGTTTGAAGTAAGTTTGGAGCACAAGAAATAGAAATAAACCTTGTGTAAATTGTCAGCTTTACGCTAAGTTAAAATGCTATTTCTAGCCATTTTACATGCACGTTACAAAGCATGATCATATTTTTTTATCAAGAAAATTCACTTTGGATCATAATTTTTTTTTTTCTAGTAAGACCTTTGATATAAGTGCAAAAATCATATTCTTGATAATAATTTTTATATTGTTTTCCTGTAAAAATATCTAATATTTAGTTTTTTCAGAGAATGTATTTTTAACATGTGTATTTTGTCTTACTGTACTGGCAGAGTTTTTATAGTCAAAACAAGTGAAAAAATCTACCAGTGCTGAAGAAGTAATCCAAAGTATTTAGAATACGTTACTGACCTTGAGTAATCTAATGGAATACGTTACAATTATTGATTTGTAGACAAAACAAACTCCAGACAACATGAGTTGTGGAAAATTAGATGAGATCTAGGACCTTTATTAATTAACAGGAGTTGTATCCGTAGGTGCCATTAGGTAAGTCTATCCCTCACAGCCTCATTTTCATTCACGTTAAAGATCAATGATTACGCTCCTGTGAATAGGGTCTTCAGGCCTGGAAACACTATAGAGCTAGAGTACAAACAGTAGATAAAGGACAGTAATCAGTAGCGGAAAACTTACTGCGAAGAAACAATGGCAGGTGCTTACTTAAAGAATACCTGTGACAATTGTTTTTCTCGGTCTGAGCCTTTAACAATACGTTGTCCTGGAGATGAAACGCCTGTGTTTTTCATGTGTGGCATGAGACGGAAAAGGAAGAGCAGTGAGCCAGAGGAACTTCCCGATTGGTTGGCGAAATTTAAAGGGGCAGGAGACAAATAAAGGTGACTCGGTGTAAATAATATGTTTTGTTTATGTAGAGCTTTCCATGATCTGAAGCTCACTTTTCAAAAGACAACAAAGAGTATAGTTAAAAAAATACCATAGTAATTAACTAGAAAGTCCATAAATCAACACTGCCTTATACAGTAAAAGAGCAACAAAACAAATCAGTGGGGAGAGGAGGTACTGTAAAGAGGTGATAGTATTTTTACATCTTAAGGATATTTCTCACGAAACCTAACAAGACAATGTCCTGGTACGATTTAACTCCAACAAATAATAATATTAAATTATATATTGCATTTAGAAAATAAAGCAAATATTTTAGAGCCATAGAGTTGTTTTATATATATATATATATATAATAATCACAGGAAGTATCACCAATCACTATATTGAAATACATTACAATAGGAACAAAAGAAACCTGTTCTATTTGCCGAAGGCACTGGTTTGGCACTGATTTCACTATTTTGAATGCAGTTGTAACCAGTGTGTAAACTTTACTGTCAGTAATATAGCCTAAAGTAGTACCTTGTAATGGCATTTGTTACAATTATTATGCTGGAAGAAAATGCAGTCTGCCTCTATGTGAATTCCACTCAACCCAATTTGTGCAGATACACCACTTCAACCCAGACGGCTTAATTATCATAGAGACGAGCACACATCCACACCTTTGTGTCACAGCACATGGGTTATCACTTCCTCTCAGAGACATCAAAGTATTATAGCATAGGATGGGAGTGGCAATGGTCTGTCAAGAACCACCCTGGAAAAATAGGCACCAAAACTTTTGTCAAATCAATTTACATCAGGAGCGTAACTTTACTTACATCGAAAGCCTAATTTACATTATTGTTGGCAAATGTTTTTACAAACTACATAAAGGTATGAGTTTAAGATGTTCATTGTTTAGTCTGACTCCACTTTATCCATCATGTACTTTGTCACTGCTACACTGCTGCACTGCAATAAAGACTTCAGCATCTTCAACTCAAGACCAAGATGTCCTTCCTGCTTCCTTTGTGTATTTTTTTCTTACAATAACAATCGTTCACAAACAATGGCAAGGTGGACCTACAGGTTCAGATAGCAAAATATGATCTAATGTTTCATAAGAGACCAAACAATACATTTAGAATCACTGAATGCACTCATACACTCTGGCTGATCAGTCTAAAGTTTATTGTCAAAACTCCTTTGTATTAGATAGATTAGCATGTTTTCCCATCATATTGTACATTGGTTTGCATATGGGATATACCACATAGGGTGTTAAAGGAGCTGCGCTCCAGACTCTGAACATTTCACACACCTCTGTTTGTCATATGTGCCCTCTATATCAATAAAATATAAAAAATACAGATTGTTTTTCACTAATGCGTTTTTTTTTTATTTTATTTTTTTATCTGCCCCATATTATTGTTTTTGAGTGTTATGTTACATTTCTCATCATATATGCACAAAATGGTTATCCCAAATACTCAAGATATATATTGTTTTAAGGCTGTAAATTCAAATGATGAATAGAAAAAAATTTCAGTTATCATTTAAAAGGAATAACAGATTCTAGTTTTCAGGTCACGGATATATGAAACTGGTCTGTGTCCATAAAGATATAATGCAATAACATACTGTAAACCTGGCACTGTAGCATTTAATGGAGGAAAAAAAAAAATAGGAATTTTTATTTACTTTTTGTTAACCACATAAATCTTCGATCTTACAACCTCAAAATAGATGAGATTATTAGTGCAGTTATCATCTGTCCAACCAAAGTCAAGGCACTTGTTTGCCACGTATAGAAACCCTCACAAAAGCATGATATTTGAAACCACAGAGTTTTGGTGTCAGGGCTTTTTCGGTTGGTGGTTCTCAAACTGAGTCTCTCTTCATTTAGTCCTTTGGCTCAGTTTCCCACACAGTACCATGCACAATCACTGTAGCCAGACAGGTTTAAATCCCAAACCACAGCTATACATATCATTTTTCTACCAGTCAGTTAGTACCTCATTCAGGATATCAGCTAGTTTCGCATGTATTTTGTTTCACTGTCTGATTTTGTATTACTCTTAAATGACCCGCTCTATTGCAACTCGCCGCATAGAATCAGACCTAGAGAAGTGAAGAAAAAAAAGATATCAGTGTACAGGTTCCATAGTGAATGTAAATGTAAAAAGTGTAAAAGAACAAAGACATATATGAAAGAGTGTTTGTTAATTTTCTAAAGCCCTTTACATTTTTATGTAGCATACCTGAAGGAAACTAACTGATAGTAAAAAATCAAGACAACTGACACATCACTTACTTATTAATGGGAATGTTTATTTAGTTTCTATCAAAACATTATGAACAGAACACTGTTCTTGTGATTTATCTAATTAACCACTGATTACAAAGTACACAAACATGGACTGTGATCAGTGTCACTTGTGAGCCAGACTCACTTTTTTCGTTCCTCTATCTGCTCCACTTCACTTGATTCATCCACCACCTTTCCATTTACCATGGTCTGGGTGACCACCTTGACAATCTTCCTGGTTCTCACTTCAGGCTCTTCTTCAAGGGCAAGAAAAACAACACTTTTAAAGTCTTTTAATTATTTGGCAATTAGCGTGGTCTAATCATTTCCATATGATTAACTTTGTAACACTTTAAAATAAGGTTACATTTGTTAACATTAGTTAACATGAACTAACAATGACTACTTCTACAGCATTTATTAATCTTCTTGGCTAATGTTAAGTTGAACATATACTAACATATTATTTAAATCAAAAGTTAATGCACTATGAACTAACAATGAACAATTGAATTTTTATTAGGTAACATTGACAAAGATGAATAAATACTTCTTAAAAATATATTGTTCATTGATAGTTCATGATACCTAATGCATGTTAACAAATGTAACTATTATAAAGTTGCTACTAGAGTCACAGGGTCAAAGAGTCAAGAGACAATTACGGTATAACTAAACTTAATGGGATCACATCATACTTTTTTTCTGTCTCTAATTTTATTTCCCTTGTGGTCCACTTATAATGTTACAAGCTGTTTTTGCAGCTGTTTGAATAAATGGTTATTTGGGATTGTTGAAGTGTTTGGAGTGAAACACACTACAGAATGTTGTTTAAAATTCAGAACACGGGGTGTAATAAAGTACATACAATTATACTTAAGTGAAAGTATGGATACTGAGTGGAAATTTTACTCAATTAAAAGTCCAAGTATCTAGCCAAAAACATACTTGAGTGAAAGTAAAAAGTATTTACAATAAATTGTACTTAAGTATTAAAAAAGTACAAAGTAAAGTTTTTCCTAGCTAGAATGAAATCAAGAGAGGAGATTGTGTGAGAGAGGATGTTGTTAAATTAGACTGGTTTGTTAAGTGGCCATATTACTCTCTCTGACGACTGTCATATTTCTCTCCCAGTGGCATTTGCAACCTGGTCATAGAATCATGTTACAATTAAAAAAATTTTGCATAATGATTTTTATGTGGCCTGTTGTATGTAACACGCCAATTTCCTGGTGGAATGAACACTAGAGGCACTAAAACAACAATGACTTTTCACTCTGTTCCTCACACAGAGCTATCTTATGACATAAACACATTTACTATAGAGCATGACTCATTTTAACATTTGCATTACATAACCATCTACAGTTTCAAGCTGGTTTAAGTGTGATCAAATTGTGCAGTTGCTCAACTGATAGCGGTGCATGTGCGATACAAAGGACCGGGGTATGAGTCCTGAAGAGCACGTGAGTTGAAACATGAGCCGAAAGTGTCATAGAAGCACCACAAAATTTGCTTTTTATGACACTATCGGTTTTGTTCAGGAGACCATTTCACTCAGTGGACATTTCACTTTGGAACTACCCTGAGACGTGTAATGAACCACTTGCAAAAACATTGCCACAGTCACGCAATATTTGTTGCATGAGAGAAGGCACTCATGAAATGCGATGTCAGAGCACCCAGCCCCTTATGAATTTTTTTTCAAAATAAGCTTTGAAGAAAGTTAGTAATGTTGTTGATTTTGTGAATGGTTTTCTGAAGTTTGCTATCAAACCTTGCTGTTGAGCAGATGGATGAATTCAATAAAATTCATAATTAATATTTACTCAGTTTTCATTATTTGTATTGTTATCATTATCATTGCTGGTTTTATAGTTATTATTATAATTAATAGTTGCCTAACAACAACAATAACATCAACTATAATAATTCAGCAAATAGGGAGTAGAAATTCATAGATGTTATTTAAATATGAAGGCAAGTGCAGAAATAAATGACATGTACACATTTAATTACAAAGGCATTTTGTTTTTATATATATTTCAACATGAATGATCATTTTTGAGCTCATAACTGTCCAATCTGTAGAAGTAGCAGGCGTAGAATAAAGTTTATTTCAAAAACCATCAGTGTTTCTCACTTCGTGCTCATAGTTTTGAATGAATACATCACATTCAGTCAGGCGGTCACATACAGTCTAGTGGCACTAATATTTCAACATATCCGAAGCTCAAATCAGATCCAAAATTCCACCTTTGCATACGGTCAGAACTCCACACAGCCGACGTGCGACACTCCATTTGAATTGGCTGACCTCTGGTCTGTCATCTGTCGTTTGTCAGATGCAGTGAAAAGGTGGCTTCAATCCAGTAAGACAAAATAAAATGATCTGCAAAAATGTAGTGACTTCTCAAGTTTAAATAATTGTAAGGAGTTAAAAGTACTATTTTTTCTTTGGAAATGTAATTAAGTAAAAGTACAAGTATTAGTTTAAATTGCACTCGAGTAAAGTTCAAATCCCCAAAAAATATACTTAAGTACAATACTTAATTATTTTTACTCAATTACTTTACACCCCTGCAACGATGTGACTTTATGCTGCCTCAGTAGCCTGTCCGAAACCAGTTTCCGGAGGTACCTTCATAAGCAAACAAAGTCATTGACTGATAGGTCAGCGAGGCGACAAGGCAGCTACCTTAGGATTCAGATGCAGCCATTATCTTGAGTGTTATCCACGGTTTTCCTGAGCAACCGCTGGGCGTAACATGATGATTCTAGTTGCCTGTTTTCTGTTTCTGGTCTCGAGACACAATTTAAAAACTACCGAAACAAGTGATCCATACGGAGAACAACAACCATTTAAGTGTTATTTGGAGTCAAAATTTATTTCAGGCTCAACTTGTGCAGGTTTTGGCTGTCATCATAACAACTTAAAGTAGTTAATGATATCAACGTAACTAACCTCAGACCATCGCGTCCTCATTTCCTACCTACCCACTCAGGTGAGGCACTATCAATAAAAACGGTCATCTTGACTCTGGGAAGTATCGCCACATGTGTTGTTTTGACCATTTTTACAAATGTAATACTTTAGGGAACAACGGGGGTAAAGGCTTCCTGGGGTAAAAGTCTCCTTTGATTTTATTTCCTCCCAAAACACTAAATAGCAACAAAAACTTCCACAGGACTTTCCTAAACACCTATTTGTCACTACACACTGCAAAATATTCCTGATCCATGAGATCAGTGCATGCAATGTCTAAAGGTTGATTTTGATGCAGTTTGATTTTTTTGTTGTAAATATTGCATATTTATGTAGCTAATGATTATCCTGGAAATTATCACCCTTATTTTGAGACAAAATACTTATTTTCATTTTCAGTTTTAAGGTGGACAGTTATTGGACAGTTTGTCATGTGTATTTTGTTGATTCATGTTTTTCATGTCTTTTATTTTGAAAAGTTTAGTTCCTGTTTCATGTCATGTGTTCCCTTGTCATGTGATTTCATGTTTTCCCTCCATGTTCATGTGTCTTGTTTTCATTGGTTCATTGTCTTGTTATCTTGTTTAGAGTTCTGTTTTTTCATTGGTTTGTTCTCCCATGTCCATGTATTTATACCCTCGTGTTTTCCATTGTCCTTTGTCAAGTATTGAATGTTGACGTAGGTTGGTTCATCGTCGTACCAAGTCAAGTCAAGTCAAGTCAAGTCAAGTCAAGTCAAGTCAAGTCAAGTCAATGTTTATGTTTATGTTTATGTTTTGTGCCACTTCACATTGGATTTCACGTATGTAAATAAATTGCACTTGGGTTCATCTTTATCAAGTCTTCATCGTCTTCGTCATTGCAAGTGCCAGCAGCACATCTTTACAGAATACTTGACTGACTAAATGAACCCAGCAATTCAGCTCCTCCGCCTACATCAGGGGAATCATCCCCTGGAGGACTATGTGGAGGACTTCTGCACTCTGGCCTGCCGGGTGGACTTCAGTGAGGTTGCCCTGAAAGACTGTTTCCGATTTGGACTGAGTGAGCCAATCTCCTCTTTAATGCCTAGCAGTCGCAGTTCCCTCAGCCTGGCTCTGTTTATCGACATCGACCTGCAGATTATTGGTTCCACGTTCACTGTGGGGGAGGCGGATGCCGAGCCAGAATTTCCCGTCATAGCCGCTGAGCCAGAGTTTCCCGTCATGGCCGCCGAACCAGAGTTTCCCGTCATGGCCGCTGAGCTAGCACCATCTTTTGCCCCGGATCCTCAGCCTGCTCCATGCCACATCACAGCAACGCCTCAGCCTGCTCCATGCCACATCACAGCAACGCCTCAGGCTGCTCCATGCCACGTCACAGCCAAGCCTGAGCCTGCTCCATGCCACGTCACAGCCACACCTGAGCCTGCTCCATGCCACGTCACAGCCACGCCTGAGCCTGCTCCATGCCACGTCACAGCCACGCCTGAGCCTGCTCCATGCCACGTCACAGCCACGCCTGAGCCTGCTCCATGCCACGTCACAGCCACGCCTGAATCTGTTCCACGCCTTGTCATGGCCACATCTGAGCAGTTGGACCTGGAGATGGTTCCCGCCCTTGTACCCACCCTTAGTTCTCCTGAGCAGGCAAGGGGAACTATTAACCCTCTGACCCCCCCTGGACCCTCCGAGCCCTGGACTCCGCCTTGGCCTGTCGGTCCCTCAACATTGCCTCAGTTCTGCGTTCCCTCAGCTCCACTGCAGTCCTTCAGCCTGTTGGCTTTGCCGGGTCCCTCGTCCCTCCGGCTCCTCCTTGATCTGTCGGTCACCTGGCTCCACCTTGGCTCTCCAATCCTCTGGCTGCGCCTCGTCCCTCTGATCCGTCAGCTCCACCGGGGACCTCCTTCCCTACGGCTCTGCCTTGGTCCTCAGTCCCACCGGCTCTGCCTCAGTCTTCCGATCCCCCAGCTCCTCCGGCGCCGCCTTGGTCCTCCCTGCCTCCGGCTCCACCCTGGCCCTTTGAGTCTTCGGCTACTCTCCGGGTATACAGTTCTCCATGGCTCCGCCCCTCGAGCTTCTCACAGCTCCGCTTTCCATGGCTCCACCCCCCCATGGGCTCCGCCCTGATGCCATGCTCCATGACCTGCCAAGCCATGCCTCAAGACCATCCCCCATCTCCCTATTGAACTTTGAATATTATGTCATGTTTTATGTGTTTTTGTTCATGTGTTGGGGCGTTGGGAGCCGCCCCTTATTGGGGGGGGATATGTCGTGTATTTTGTTGATTCATGTTTTTCACGTCTTTTATTTTGAAAAGTTTGTTCCTGTTTCATGTCATGTGTTCCCTTGTCATGTGATTTCATGTTTTCCCTCCATGTTCATTGGTTGATTGTCTTGTTTAGAGTTCTGTTTGTTTATTGGTTTGTTCTCCCATGTCCATGTATTTATACCCTCATGTTTTCCATTGTCCTTTTTCAAGTATTGAATGTTGATGTAGGTTGGTTCATCATCATACCATGTCAAGTAAAGTCAAGTCAAGTCAAGTTTATGTTTATGTTATTGTTGTTTTGTTTTGTGCCACTTCATGTTGGATTTCACGTATGTAAATAAATTGCACTTGGGTTCATCTTTATCACGTCTTCATTATCTTTGTCATTGCAAGTGCCAGCAGCCCATCGTTATGCAGTTATTGAATTATATATATATATATATATATATATATATATATATATATATATATATATATATATATATATAATTCATTATATTCAATAAATGTCCAATCAGTGAAAGGATAGTATTTGGGGTAAAGGGGCTAAAGGCCCCTATTAAACACATTGTTTTTCTTAAGTGGGGCGAATATATTTGTTATGAAGAATGTTCAAAGTGGGCTCACATTGACTGATCCAATAACAACAGAGATGAATTTGTTTATAGAATACTTAAGATGTAATGGAATGTCAAATGTGATTGAAATAAACAAGAAATTGCACACCCTTTTCTGAAGTGGTTATTTTGAATCAACATGATCTTAATCTGTTACTAATAAAAGCGTCTTGTTGGCTCAAAAGTATTTGCACAAGTTGATATTGATAAATTGTGCCCTATAACTATTGCCCTATTAATATAAACCCCCCGGGGGTCTTCCGAATGCTTTATTTTATTTTTTATTTAAAGGAATATATATATATATATATATATATATATATATATATATATATATATATATATAAAGCCTTCTGCTGTTATTTCTTTTCACACAAATTATTACTTTGATATTCGATAAAAGGAAATTTATTTCTTGAATCTTGATACACTTTTTGAACAGAAAAAAGCTAATTTCCTTAAGGTGTGCCTTTAGCCCTGTTGTCCCTTAAACATCACATTACCCACTAAGAATATATGCCGATGTGAGTGAAACACTGACTGGAGACTGGAAATTGAAAACAGGCTAATCGTGGAAATATTCCGCATTCAGGAAAAAGGTAAATAGTATTGTATTACAATTGTCCATTCAGAACAGACTTACTTTTAGGTGGAGGTGGTTCTTTTATCCTGAAAATCAGAAATGAAACAAATGACACAAATTATTGGGTATGTAAGAGACAATCTTCCCTTAGAATTGCCTGTATTGTGACACTAGAAGACAGCATTTTTCAACTTGACAAAAAATAAGAATCTTCTTACACTTCCTCTCCATCCAGCAGTCTCCTGTATGTGGCGATCTCCAGCTCCAAATTCTGTTTGATTCGCAGCAACTGTTCATAATCAGTTTTAATTCTTTGCATATCCAAATGCAGCTGTGAAAGTTCATCCTCCAACTGTGTAAGTGCACCCTGAAGTCGTTCAATCTCAATAGTGTACTTTTGATTCGTCTCTCCAAGGTTCCCCTCAAGAACACCAACCTGAGGTGAGCCAAAATGTTCAGTCAGTAATGAGATAGTAAATGTGCAAGGTAAAAATGATTGATGAATTGCTTAAGGTTGAGATTATTAGACATGAGTGTCAACAAGAATGAATTGCCTGATCTATAAATGGTATGTGTGAACAATTAAGCCTGCTGAAAAGCCCTTATCACCTGTTCAGGCCATGTGAAGTATATGTTTTCTGATGTGGTTTCAGACTGTCATCACTTGAGGCATCACATGCGTTATAGAATGATTTATTATACATGTGTAAAAGTGTTGAAATATGATGTTTGTTTGTATCAGAAAGAGCAGCAGATGGAGCAGATTGTGGTTTCCTGTGCTGAAGAGATAGCCTTGACATGTTCTCTGACCATTTTGTAGAAAAACTAATGAATACACAATTACAATTGTGAAATTGAAGCAATACTGTATATTAGTGCTTATATATAACCCACCCGAGTGCTGCAGGTAGTCACAGCTGTGCTGATATTCAGTACAACAGCACGATTGAGAG
The DNA here is from genome assembly GCF_019703515.2 of Myxocyprinus asiaticus. Lineage (NCBI taxonomy): Eukaryota > Metazoa > Chordata > Actinopteri > Cypriniformes > Catostomidae > Myxocyprinus > Myxocyprinus asiaticus. The sequence continues at coordinate 19,804,402 of NC_059347.1, forward strand.
AGTGATGTTGCTTTTATGCAAAAGTTCTGCAGTAATTTATTTTTAGAAACAGTTTGGCCAGTTATTTTTCTATTTTTGCTCCGCTAATGAAAATAGTTCCAAACCAAGCCAAACCACTGCATGTCGCAAAGCAATGCAAAAAAACACAAAAGAAGAACACGATGGCTCAAAGAGCTCACTGAGACAATCAGTGGCCTTTAAAGGAGTAGTTCACCCAAAAATTAAAATGTGTTGTACGTTTATGAGTACTATAAGATAATCTATTTCAAAGTGGCAAGCGGGTTGAGAACTTGAATTGTTTTTGCCCTATCAACAAAGCAAGTGTGCCACTTGCTGGGTTTATATCCACATATTTTTATGCGCATTTTGAGATATTGCTTAAAAACTGCTGGATGTAAACACTAAAACGTGAATAAAATCTCCAAAATATGCATGAGAAATATATATGCTCGCTTGAGGTAGATAAATCTTTTATTCAATAAGAAGAAATGCACATAAACTATGATGGAAACACATTTATTGTATGATCCCCTATTTATTAGGAATACAAGATGTGCGTTAAAAAAATTAATGTGACTGAATAACTTGTTCATATCTGGGCTAACCAGTGGACCAATCAATGCATCTGAAATGTTGTTCTGGTCATCCTGAAATACTGCTGTCCTGAAAATCCAAAGCCTGCATAGAGTTTGTAGAGCAAATAAGCTGTACTGTTTGTTGAATGCAAACTTGAACTGTGCCGAGGAGCAGGTTTATTAACACTTTTGAAAAATATCTTAGAGATCTGCACAGTAAATTCATAAGGATGGAGGAACGCACAGATATAGCGCTCCCAAAACTGTGTGGCATGCTGTCACTCCCAGACATGAGACAAAGTTCTTTACGGTTTTTGTCTGTGTGCTCTAAACCTTGAGTACTTTAGTAATAAAAGAGTCACTGTGGCTACAATTTCTCCAGAAGTGACGATTTTGTTGTTTTGAACACATGGAATGGAAACGCGGCTTTATTCTTACATTGTTTTTGTGATATAATGGTTTTTCGCATAAATTAAATTTGCAACTTGGATGGAAACATAGCTACTGTGAACGAACTTCTTTTATAGTGCTTTATTTCTCATCAAAGCCTATCATATGCTTTTAGAAAACTTGGAATATGATGCATGAGCCTCATGGACTACTTTTATGATACTTTGGGTCCTTTTTTAAACATTAAAGTGAGGCACCATCAACTGCCATTGTATTGAAAAGACAGACTGGGATATTCATTAAAATTTTTCCTTTTGTGTTCATAAGAAAATAATGAAGGTCTGGAATGAGGATTTTGCTGATAAAGAATGTTTCATCATTTTAGCATCGTTCATGTCACCTGTTTGCGCAAACTGTCCAGTTCCACCTCTAAAGCTTGCAGGAAGCGTCGTCTTTCATTCAGCTCACTTTGAGCGCAACGCAAAGCCTCATTACTCTCCTTCACCTCTGACTGCACGGTCTCCAGCTGTCACACACACACACACACACACACACACACACACACACACGCACCCAAGGTGTGCTTATTGTATTACAGAACACATATTCATTCAAACACCTGTGTTTGCATTTAAATCAAGAATCTAAAAATAGATAATTCAGGTGCGCAGGTTGTGGATTATATTCTGGATTTAATAATTACCTTCTTCAGGTACCACATCTCAGCGTCCTCTTTGTTCTTCTGTGCAATCGCCTCGTACTGGGCCCTTAGCTCAGCCATAATGGCTCCTAGGTCTGGGCCCTGGGCTGCATCCACCTCCACATTCACTTGCTCATTGGCTAGACGGGTCTTCAGAGAGCTCATCTCCTTCATGGAGACAGAGGTGATGGAATCGTTGATTTAATACAGTGGTTTTAAAAGTTTGTTTTCTTAATAAGTACCCCGAAAAGTATTTGGACTCTTAAGCCATACTTGAAATGTATGAATTTAATGGCATCTGCAAGCAAATTATACTAGACCCAATTTAGAACTAACTTCACTTAGCCATTATTTGCCATTTTAGCAAGTACTTTAAACCGTGGTGTATGGGTTAGGGATAGGTTATGGTTAGGGTAATGTCAAGGCCATTGTTAATGGATGTATGAAGTCAGTTACCATCAAGATCAAACAGGTGTCCTAGCCCATTAACCACAGGCAGTGGCGGACTTATCATTAGGCAAAGGTAGGCATCCGCCTAGGGCCCCCAGAAGCCAAGGGCCCCCTAAAAATACAAATAATCTGCTTTGTTATTATCATTAATGCTAAAATGCTCAGACAGTTTTGTGTGATTTCACCGTATACTCTGTTGCAAGTTATTAGTTAAACTACATTGTTTCTAGTTCAGTTTGGTATGAATTTGTGGAGAGAAAATTTGAACAGAATCGAGACTTCCTAAGGCAGGGCTAGTCAGCTGGCGGCCTGCGGGCAAAATGTGGCCACCCAATCATCTTTGTCTGGCCCTCTGATCTGAAATACCATAGCGCTCTCTGTGCAAAACTCAGCGTTCATAGGTGCGAGCCACAGCAATCAGCAGTGAGTTTAACAACGCTCAATGGCGCATGCGACAGCACTCGGCTATGATCAGTTTTGCGGACCGGAGCAAGCGTTTAAGCTTTTCTGGCGATAGTTTAGTTATACTGCTTTGCTAAAGATGGAATGCACTGTTTAGGTGAGCATTTGATCATGTCTTTTTCAATCAAATTTATTTATATAAAATTGCTTTGTTGTGTGGAGTGCGGTCAAATCTACAGATGGAAAAATTATCACCGCAGTTGTAATAGAAATGGTGTCAACATAAATGCACATCTTAGGCAACAAAAGAGAAATTGGTTTTGAAAACCGACTGTTCAAAGTAAATGCACTGAAAAGTTTGCTTTTATTCACTATTCTTGAAGTACCTAATGATCGTGTCTCATCTGTTCAGGGCCTGTAGGGCTTGGAAAAAAATGATAATGTGAAATTGAACCTGCAAATATCCTGATTATATTTTGTTCTATACAGCTGTGAGTCAGCACTCTCAATCACGAACAGCATCAGTTTGTTGTTCTTTTGGCAATGATTACCTACACAAAAATCTGGCTCCTGCACTGGCTATTGTTAGCAAATTCACAATATTTGTAGGACAAATTTTTTCCTCACTGAACAGGAATAAATAAATAAAATTATCTTTATAGATAAAATGGAAGTATAGACATTTTCTCACTTTTTTTTTTCTCCAAAAAGTAAATTCAATTTAAATGCATTCTTAAGTAAACATGACATTTCTATATGGCCATTGTTTTCATATGTGGGTTGATAATGTGAGAGGGCTTTAGCAGATCTAAATGTTTCTCCTCAGTTTTAATCATTTGTAAACAATAGCCCTAAAATGTTACAATTATATTATGTCTTGTTTTTTATAGTAAAGTTTATCAAAAATTATTTGTTATTTAAGACCATAAGGCCTGTTTGTTCTTCAGCCAGATCTTATGAAGGAATTTATGGCCAGACCTTAAAAATGTATAATTCAATATACAGTGTACCCTGTGACTATTTCAATATGAATAAATGCACAGTATTTTTTTGAAAGTAAAATGTTACTTGCAATGAAAGTGTTAGATAAGATGAATACTGAACAATATTTTGGCCCCCACTAGTTCACCTGGATAATCTGCCCTGTCCTAAGGTAACACTGTCTTTCCAAACAGATCAGTTTGCTGCACAGCCTGCACCACCACCTGCTGCTGCTTCCACAAGCACAGCACTCACTATAGTCACCAATACACAGTGTTGAATATAATTATGATCTGGCCATTGACACTTATCTGACTGTTGACACGTTTTCGCCCTATTTAGCAGCATAAATTTAACAAACTTTTTTATGTTTTCAAATTTAAATGTTGATCAAAGCCTCCTGGAAACGTGCAAAGTCAACTTTTAGTCTAATAATCTGGATATAGTTAACTCAAGGTCAAGGAAAAGTGCATTAAGAAAGAGAGAGAGTGAGAAAGAAAAAAGGTATTGAAGTGGTATATACTGTATTGTAGTTCATAGTAGCCAGATTGTGTTTTTATAATGTGTTGTCAGACATTATTAACAACTCTGGAATATCTGGAAATAAAGGGAATCAACAGAGAGTTAAATAGTGAAGTTTTCCTTGGATGCCACGTGTGTTGTTTGCACAAGCGTTGCAGGAAAATTACGTTGCTGTGGAAAAAGCTGCTTACTGACCGAGTCACGTGTATACGGGAGTAATGTATGCCACTTATACAGTGCATGTAAATGGGAACGCTGTTTTCTCGCAGTAACACGCTTTCTTGCAATAAGCCGCTTTCTGGTGTCCATGTAACCATAGTCAGTGATATCTTTCAGGGCGTAGGAATGTTTTCTCCATACCATTCCATAAAAAATTTTAATAATAATAATAATAATAAGGCTTACAGCACCTTTAAGAGATAATCAACCTAAATGTGTGTCATCGAAGAGGGCCCCATTCTTGTACTTTGCCTAGGGCCCCCAGATCACTAAATCCACCCCTGACCACAGGTTTAGTTCATCACAATATCTGTGAACATGTTCCACTATGTTCAACAATCAGAAAGTGTCCCAAATTCTTTTGTCTTAATTTTGAACATTAAATCTATTGTTTTCATTTAAAACATAGTGTGCTTGGACTATCTTTCCTCAAAATAAATACTAATTAGGTATTCTTGTTATTTAATGCATTGACATTCATACAGTTTTAAGTGTAGCTTAAGTGTCCAAATACTTTTTTGGAGGTACTGCACAGTATGTGGCACATAAATATTGTGTTGCAGTACATTGATTAAATGGTGAATCAAGGCTTACAGCTCTGTTCTACATGAAAACATATTTTGCTGTAGAATATAGGAATATATGCCTGCCTATGTGACTACTTAGTAATTAATCTGTTTAGAGTTAAATGCAACATTTCAGTGGAAACACACCTGTCTGTCCAAACACTAGTTCACCAACACTATAGGTCAGAACTGATATTTTTGTGGATGTGGGTATGTAAGAGTGTGTTCCTAAACACTGTTTATTCTATATATCTGTCTAAAAAAAAAGTAGCTTGAAATGGGTGTTACTGTTTACAGCACAGAGGCTTTCCATCTGTCAGAATGACTACTGTGGGAGATAAGGAAAGTGTAACATCTTTGCCCACTAAAGAATAAAATAAATAAATAAATAAATAAAAACATTTAGAAAATGTTGTACTGATTATTTTAAAAAAATTGGATGGTTTCTTACATGACTATACAGTCATTTCTAAGATCAAACTACTATCCTGGGGGACAAATGCGTGATATATCCTGTTAAATAAATATGTATTATAATGCATTTTTATGTGCCGGTTAAGAATTTAACCTCATCATGATTCTTCTTCAGGAAGTAGAGCTCCTCTTTCAGACTGTCCAGGTCTCCTCGGAGGGTTGTGATGATCTGATCATGATCAGATTTAGCCCTTCTCAAGGCATGACAATCTCTCTCAACTGACTGGCAAAGAGTAGCTTCTGCCTCCCATCTGTTCATAAAGAAATAAAATATACCAAAACTTACTTACACATTAGTACAAAAGACAAAACATTTCATTGTAGTTCTTTCTCAGGGATTATAAAAAGAAGTAACAAAAAGCGCAAAACTCACTTGACCCTAAAGTCATCTGCCGCAAGCTTGGCATTGTCAATCTCCAGCATTATACGAGCGTTCTCTAAGGTCTTTTTCCTCACCTAGAGAGCAGAAGTGATGACAACAGTGTATAAAATCTAAATGCTCCTATGTAATGACATCACTTAGCTCTGAATGGAACTCTTAGTTGCACTAGATCACCTGACATTGAGGTAAAATCACAAACCTCTTGTCCAATTGCATGTGCTTGAGCCATCAGTCCCTCGATGTCATGACCCTTGGGTGCACGCTCAATCATCAGCTGCTTAATCTTCATCTCCAGGTTAGCACTGGACTTCTCAAGTGAACGCACCTTTTCCAGGTAGCTGGCCAGTCGGTCATTTAGACCTTGCATGGTCTCTTTCTCACTGACACCAACTCCCAAACCATTCAGTGAGAGGTTGCTCAGGATGTTTAGGCCATTTCCAAGAGAGGTGGAACGAGACAGGGACAAAGTATTGGCTGAGGAGAGGGACACTGGGACTCTAGAGCGCCCCCGAAACCCACCGTCACGCAAGGTCATGCTGGAAAATGAGGGTTGCCGCCCCAGAGAGTAGCTATGCGTAGAGAAACTGGAGGTCATGATGCTGACAGAGATTCTGTGTGTGCAATGATGGTGAAGAAATATTGACAGAGGTTCATAGTTTGTAGCTTAATGTACAAAGTAGTTACACAGACAAAAAGACCTGAATATATGTAATATATATATATATATATATAGTGTGTGTGTGTGTGTGTGTGTGTGTGTGTGTGTGTGTGTGTGTGTGTGTGTATACAGTGTTGGGGAGTAACGAAATACATGTAACGGGATTACGTATTTAAAATACAAAATATAAGTAACTGTATTCCACTACAGTTACAATTTAAATAATTGGTAATTAGAATACAGTTCCATTCAAAAAGTATTTTGATTACTAAAGAGATTACTTTGCATTTTATTGTCATTTGTTTCATTTAATATTTTGTCCTTTCAGATGGAAAACATTTATTCATATAAATGATGCGATCCAAAGTGCATTTGAACAGCGGTGAAACACTTTCTTATGATGTGTTACATTCATACGAGCAGACAGAGAAGTAAGTTTGAAGTAGTTTTGGAGCAGAAGAAATAGAAATAAACCTTGTGTAAATTGTCAGCTTTACGCTAAGATAAAATGCTATTTCTAGCCATTTTACATGCACGTTACCAGAAACAATCATATTTTTTTATCAAGAAAATTCAGGTTAGATCATAATTTCTTTTTTTCTAGTAAGACCTTTGATATTATGGCACAAATCTTATACTTGATTATAATTTTTTTAATTGTTTTCCTGTAAAAATATCTAAAAATCCTTAAAACAAGATCAATTTGATTTATCTTGTTTTAGAAACAACACTGCATAAGATATTTAGGTTTTTCAGAGAATGTATTTTTAACATGTGTATTTTTTCTTACTGTACTGACAGAGTTTTTATAGTCAAAACAAGTGAAAAAATCTACCAGTGCTGAAGAAGTAATCCAAAGTATTTAGAATACGTTACTGACCTTGAGTAATCTAACAGAATACGTTACAAATTACATTTTACAGCATGTATTCTGTAATCTGTAGTGGAATACATTTCAAAAGTAACCCTCCCAACCCTGTATATATATATATATATATATATATATATATATATATATATATATATATATACATATATATTTATTTCACGTGCCATAGAAAGTCCATATTGTTAGAGTCTGATTTAAGGCCTGAATATTCTGATAATATACTCTCAATAAATTACCAAGTATCAGTTATGGGATTTCTGCAATTATTTTGCATGTGCCTAGACAACTATTTATCAACCTGTAATATTATACAGCCATGAATAATTCGATTTAGAAAAGTCTTAGCTTGATGTGATATCAATATATTGTATTCTCATGACAAAATTAACTATATTCATTTAACAAAAACAGGTAATTGTTTGCAAATAAAGAACAGAGAAATTGTGCATTTGAAATAGTACTTACACAGATTGTCTCGAAATGTAGTGCAGAGCCTGTGTAATATTGTGTCCTGTAAAGGACTAGTGGCATGTATGTAATTGTTCAGGTGTGGCAGAGTATTTATGCTGGGACTGTTCTCAAAGAGCAGTTAGCTATGGAAATATATGACCAGCCAATCACATCACTCCACAGGTTCCTTGACCGAAACCAATAAAACACAATGCAATTCTCCCAAGGCACAATCCACATATTGCATTGCATTTCTTAAGCATATAATAGTCTTAATGAAACAAACAAAAACAAAAGAAGAATAAAATTATGAATTCATCAATATGATATACTTTTATTTTTCAGAAACTTAAATTAAAAGGATAGTTCAACTAAAAATGAAAATTCTGTCATCATTTACTCATCACCATGTTGTTTCAAACACATTTGTTTTTTCTTCTGTGGAAAAGATGTTTGGCTAAGTTACCTTTCACAGTCATAGGGAAAAAAAGATTCTAAATGAATGAGGACTGAGACGGACATTCTGTTTACCATCTCCTTTTGTACTTTTAAAGGACATTAAGCCAAAAGACTGATACAGTTTATAATGGTGACACATACCGTAATAACAGCGTAACCATAACCCCACTTTTTTCTGAATCTTGTGTAACCTGATTTGCTTCAGAGAGACGAAAAGAAGTAAATTTCTGTATACTGACACCATTCAGTGAGGGTACAATGACCTGTAACGTGAGAGCTGTGCTTCACATGGAAGCCCTCACTAGCCATGAAGAAGCTCAAACAATGAGGCAAAAGAGAGTGAGCAGAAAGGCAAAACCACTGTGAAATTGTCCTGCATGGGGAGGAGGTTGACCTAATCAGACTAGTTACCTTACAGCAGTGGCGATTTCTCAGGGCCAGCAAAGCCTTCTCTGCTGGCCTAACATGCCACATAAATAAATATTTTTCATCCTTTCATTCTCAATCACCTTTTTGCCTATGCATTTTTAATTGATTTCCACTCTTAATTAATCTACAAACAAATAGAGAAAAATGAAAATTTTATCCAGTCAGAATTTATTCCTTTATGCTTACAAGCGAAACGTGACAACTGTTTCACAAATCACATGTCTGAAGCAGCACGTGAGTTTGAGCTCCACCCCCTCAGGCCTTCAGAATTTCCACAGAATCCCTCAACAGTGCAAATGAATGAGAAACTAAAGTCAGATTCATCAGCCAATTAGATTGATTTATTTGTTCTTGGTGGGTGTGGTCTTTAGGATATGTCCCAGTCGAGGCCTTCTAGCTGGTCTTGAGTGACGCAATCACGCTTTAAGTGATGTCCGTAATTCAAGAGTGAAAAGCGTAAGATCAAGCTGTCTGACAAGTCGGCTGTCATCACTGCGGCTATCACCATTGAGAATGAGATCCTTATGGATTTAAAAACATGAGATGTTCTGCATGACCGTGTGATTGCTTAATTTATTAAAAACTGATTTTCACTTCAAGTAAATTGGTAAGTGCTTTTTGCATTGTTATAGCAACATCAGGAGTTTTCTAAGTGTAAATTAGGCTGCTTGAGCATTCAGTGTCGGATCAAGTTTTGAAAAGTAGTGCTGCAACTTCCTACTAGGAAAAGTGCAATGGAATGCATCTTGAAGTCAGAATTACAACTTGAAGGCTCGTGCAGAAATTCTCAACTCCGATTTCGCCGAGATGCAGGGGCATGATGTCACACAAACATGTCAACACTCAGGGAGATATACAAAGTAAGTGATAAACATTCACTTTAAGTAATATTGATAAATGAGTTCGTTTCCACATTTCATGATATTAAAGCTTGTTTAACAAACACCTGCAGAAACAGGTGTATAAAACTTTATCATCTCTTTTGATAATTGTACACCTGAAGCACAAATGCTAGCGCTGCAGCATTGTTTATCAGTTGGGTTGCTAGGAAACATCTCTAATGAGAGTCAAACACCTGCTAAGCTAACGGGAGCCTTGCAGTTCCGAATATCGAGGAATGGAATACATTAATGGTTGGAGAAATCAAGTAGGAATATCCCTCATCCAACTTGAATGGAATGCAGCATAACCGTGCACCCTGACGAAACAAAATTTATTGCAAGCAACATTTAAATCGCAAATATTATTAGATCGATTTTTCCAGGAATTATAGACCTCCTTATTAGATTCATATGAAAAAATTATGATTTTTGAATGCCTGTTCTTGAGACATTCATTTCACAAAACAGTCATGCTGCAGTTAAAATTAGGCTTGCTTGAGCATTAAGTGTCATTTCAAGTTCTGGCTTTCGTGCGTGGATGTGTTTTTAATATGTCAATTGGTGTAACTAGTTAGCTGTGACATAATGTATGATGCCCAAAGGCATAGGGTGTCTTATTTATTGTAAAACTGTGTTTTCTTAATGGCATGAATCACACTGAAGGCCTAGAATTTAAATGCACGGCCCGCCACTGCCTTACAGCGTGGTTAATTCTTGTTCTCATTGTATGTGATCCTGAATTCTGAATCTATTGTTTGTGGTATATTATATATATCACATTATATAAGTCCACAATTAGGATTACTCACTTTAGGCATATTCACTGATTCAATGCTGGTGTGAATTGCTCTTGCAGAGCTAATAGACCTTATTCACACTAGTGCCATATTTGATTTTTAATGGGAATGAAAACGAGGCTGTGAGGGATTGATTTACAGTCTCTTCAATGGGCTGTACTGCAGTTTAAAGTGTTTTTGGATCACTTCGCAGACAAAACATTGATAAAATATCTGTCCAAGAACATTCAGTATACAAAGAACTCCAGACAACATGAGTTGTGGAAAATCAGATGTGATCTAGGGGCTTTATACAGTTTTATACCGTTCGTGCCATTGAAGAGACTGTATAGTCTGTCCCTCACAGCCTCATTGTCATTCCCATTAAAAATCAAAGATGGTGCTAGCGTGAATAAGGACATTTCATGATGCTTGTAGTTTATAGTATATACATATATATATATAAAAAAAATACCACAGAGTACCATGGCTTATGGGCATAGTGCAATGCCATGACACCAGCATGTTATTTTTTTTTTATTTTTTTTGGACATGTACTATGGTAATGCAGTGGAAGATGTTTAAGTACTTTAGATAAATACTTTGGATGCATATGGTAATAATTCAGTACCATAGTGTTTATCAAAGTTCCATGGTGTCATCATCTTATAAGTTATACATGGTGCTTTTGTTGTAAGGGATGTCACTTGTGTACTATGAAGAATATAGTTTTAGCCTTTTTATTTTTACTTATTCCCAGAAGATACTCTATGAACATTTATCTGAACATTAAATGTGGAAGCAGAAATGCCATTCAGTCGAGAGAGAAAAAAAAAAAAAGTTGCAACATTTCAAATATTGGTATATTGCATGGCAGATATGCATATCATTATATCATATAGGCAAACACACCGATATAAATTATAGAACCCAACAAACACTGTTAAATAGAGTCAGCGCTATCATGTGGGTCCAACTGAAATTACATTGCTGATTTCTTATTTCTACCTCACCACCGATTTTAAAAGCTAAATCAGCCACGGAGTATATTCAAGCTGAAACTTAAAATTATTTAACCCCGATGAGCAATTGAGGGTGACTATAATCTGACTATTGCTGGCAAACTTATATGAGTATTTCTTCATCTTTGGGCAATTTTTGCACTGTGGACCTCTAGAAAGTCATAGTTTTGTCTACTAAGGATGTCCAACTGGGAATGTACATGCATCACAGAGGATTCATGTCATTTTTCCTGAAAGTAAAAATGAAAATTCCCACCACAGTGTCATTTCCATTATATACAGAATTCTGTGGCGGTAATGACAGTGATGGAAATTACAATTTCCATCCATTTGTAACATTTCTGAGATAATATGGTCAACTCCTTTGTGTTGCTAAGACTAATTTCATAGCTAACATTTTATGTATCCTAAAGAAACACAATAAAATAATATTCTCACATTTGTTGCATAACTGAAAAAACTACAGCTTGATTGGAAATGACACACAATAAAAATATTTGGCTCACAATTGACATTTACCTTGATTTGTCTTTGTTTTAATCAAATATCATTTGTTTAATATTATCTTAAGCATGGTCTTTACTGACACTTTTGTTGACTTAACAAGTAGGCTATACTAACTTTTGAAAAAAGTTATTTAAGGCTAAATTGTTTGGTGTGGTGCAAATGACGCCACAATAGTACATTCATAAATTTACAATAAAAAATTAATAGAAATTATTTTCACACAATGAATATTGAAATGGTTTATTTTTATTTCACTCTTCTTTGTTTAGATTATCATAGTTTTTAACATGTATTAATTTGTATTTTTATAATGGGTCTGGGACAAGGCTAAAACAATAAAATATAGACCACAATACACTTGAAAAGTACCAAAAATAAATGATGAAGGCATGGTAAAAAGTTTCGAAGTCAGTTGTAATGTGACCTTCAGATAACAAACATTAATAACTTTTAATAACAATTACCCCTGGGAAATGAAATTCCCAGAAGTTGAAGAAAAACCCATATACAGTGGTGTTGGCTGAGAATACACTATACTTTGGCCTCAAACACCATGGGATGTGTGAGGATTTTTGCAAGGCATGCAGGAAACATAACTCGATTAATTCAAACTAGCGCTTAGAGGAAGAGTAAAGTAGTTGAAGAAAGTCTGTATTTTTCTTATGATGTGGAGCATGCAAGTCCTTACAGTAAAAGGAGAGCTAGTCATGGCAGCAGGGCATGCCTGATAATGTGACCCTCAGCTGAGAGATTTGGTGAGAGTTTTGGCTGGGAGAAAAACAGGCTTTGAGAATTAATCACTTGGCCTGTATAGACTAAGATAAACAGTATAGGTGCAGGAGATGAATTACCGATAAATGACTAGGATGGACAAGCTATTTTATGTCTGTTTTTGCCATTGTGACTTATTGTAAAGCTACATTGTTACAGCAAGTTTAAGTGTGTCCAAATCAACAGAACACTTTGAGAATATTTCAAGAAATGGTGACATGAATGGACAGAGCAATGGATCAGTGCATCATGCTGTATTCATTGCCTGTTATTGTCACCAGTAAATAGCTCACTGGATGAATAGTATAATGGTCATTATTTGATTGGACATTTGATAAATTGTGGTTGCCATTAAACACACACAGGCAAAATTGGAGACCTTCAAACCTTGCCACAATTATTATTACATACCAATGAACATCAATGAATAAAGGTGACTATAAAATATTGGATATTGATATTGGATATTGAAAATATTGAACTGTGACAGGATAATTCACATTTATTGCTAGACTGCAACAAAAATATTGCTTGGGCTACGGCTTTCAGGATGGACGTAATTGTCAGAAGGCAAATAGGGACCAGTGAAGGATGTTAACCTTACATTTCTGGTGTCTCTCTCTCTCTCTCTCTCTCTCTCTCTCTCTCTCTAGTGATCACAACCTATGAAATACCCAAGATATACATTGGAAATTACTACACGGCAACTTTTGACCACTGGCAAAGCTTAAACCCAACCAAATATGAGTTGAAAAACATTTCACAGTTTATTATAATCTAACTTTCTAATTTTTTTTAGCTAAATGGGGGGAAAAGAGGCAAACCAGACAGAAAGGATTTACTGCAGTGAATGTTGAATATGTTGAATATATTATTACAGATTTGTCATGCATTTTTAAATAGACACTCTTTTCTCATATTTTGTTTTTAAGTCACATCTGTGTAGACAGGTAACATTTCACCTAAAATTTTTATAAAAGTTTAGACAGTTGTAAATGTACACCTCTAAACTGGTAATAAGCACAAAGTACAGCTAATGAAATTAACAGAAACTGATGCTTCTTGTGTATTATTAATCAAAGTTTAATTGGAGTTTATAACTGTTTAAATGTGGCAAGGGAATCATCTTTTTTTTTTTTTTTTACAGATGCAGTCAGACAGAGACATTATTTCAAGGGTTGAGAGAGAGGGGACTGGGATGGCAACATGACCTGGCCGTACTCAAAAACACAGTATGTCGGCACACTCACACTGGTCACAAGACCACCACTCCAACGGTAAGGGAATTATGTCTACAGTAAATAAATAGATAAATAAAACACTCCTCGCTTTAATTACTTTAAGGCATAGAATAGATGTCAACATAAAGGAACACAGTATGAATGTTGAATACAATGTGGAATACATTAATTCAATACTAGTGGTTAAATTTGAAATTCTTTGGCTTTCTCTTAATTAACACACCAGAAAGAATATGACAAATGTAACACCTGATAAGTCATTGTAGAGGAGTTGTAAAAGTCTAAATAAATCTAAATAATTTATAAATCAGAGACATCATATAAAACATTAACATGCTGATCTGTACCAGTATAACTCTTCTGCATAGTCCAGTCATGTCTGCCAACCTTTGCAGTGTTTGTGCATCAGGGTTCTTGATTTGTGTAATGTTTAATGTGTGTGTTCATGTATTTCATGTCTTTTATTTTGAAAAGTTTAGTTCCTGTTTCATGTCATGTGTCCCTAGTCATGTAATGTCCTGTTTTCCATGTTCATGTGACTTGTTTTCATTGGTTCATTGTTTGATTATCTTGTTTAGAGTTCTGTTTGTTCATGGGTTATGTTCTCCCATGTCCATGTATTTAAGCCCTCATGTTTTCCATTGTCTTTTGTCAAGTATTATGTAGATGTTTGGTCATGTCATGTCATGTCAAGTTTATGGTATGTCAAGTTTATGTCAAGTCAAGATTATAGTCAAGTTCATGTTTATGTTTATGTTTCACGTTTATAGTTAGGGTTTTTGGTTTTCACGTTTATTAATAAATTTGCACTTGGGTTCTTCATTCCATCGTCATCGTCTTTGTCAGTACCAGCAGCAGCAACGTTATAGAAATACTTGACCTACAATGAACCCAGCAATCCAGCTCCTCCGCCTATGTCAGGGGAATCGTTCCCTGGAGGACTATGTGGAGGACTTTTGTGCTCTGGCATGCCGGGTGGACATTTTCCGTTTTGGATTACAGTGCATCCGGAAAGTATTCACAACGCTTCACTTTTTCCACATTTTGTTATGTTACAGCCTTATTCCAAAATGGATTAAATTCATTATTTCCCTCAAAATTCTACAAACAATACCCCATAATGATAACGTGAAAGAAGTTTGTTTGAAATCTTTGCAAATTTATTAAAAATAAAAAACGAAAAAAAAAATCACATGTACATAAGTATTCACAGCCTTTGCTCAATACTTTGTTGAAGCACCTTTGGCACCAATTACAGCCTCAAGTCTTTTTGAGTATGATGCTACAATCTTGGCACACCTATTTTTGGGCAGTTTCTCCCATTCTTCTTTGCAGGACCTCTCAAGCTCCATCAGGTTGCATGGGGAGCGTCGGTGCACAGCCATTTTCAGATCTCTCCAGAGATGTTCAATCGGGTTCAAGTCTGGGCTCTGGCTGGGCCACTCAATGACATTCACAGAGTTGTCCTGGAGCCACTCCTTTGTTATCTTGGCTGTGTGCTTAGGGTCGTTGTCCTGTTGGAAGATGAACCTTCACCCCAGTCTGAGGTCCAGAGCGCTCTGGAGCAGGTTTTCATCAAGGATGTCTCTATACATTGCTGCATTCATCTTTCTCTCGATCCTGACTAGTCTCCCAGTTCCTGCCGCTGAAAAACATCCCCACAGCATGATGCTGCCACCACCATGCTTCACTGTAGGGATGGGATTGGCCAGGTGATGAGTGGTGCCTGGTTTCCTCCAGACATGAAGCTTGCCATTCAGGCCAAAGAGTTCAATCTTTGTTTCTCTCTGAGAGTCCTTCTGGTGCATTTTGGCAAACTCCAGGCGGGCTGTCATGTGCCTTTTACTGAGGTGTGGCTTCTGTCTGGCCACTCTACCATACAGGCCTGATTGGTGGAGTGCTGCAGAGATGGTTGTTCTTCTGGAAGTTTCTCCTCTCTCCACAGAGAAACGCTGGAGCTCTGTCAGAGTGACCATCGGGTTCTTGGTCACCTCCCTGACTAAGGCCCTTCTCCCCCGATCGCTCAGTTTGGCCAGGCGGCCAGCTCTTGGAAGAGTCCTGGTGGTTCCAAACTTCTTCCATTTAAGGATAATGGAGGCCACTGTGCTCATTGGGACCTTCAATGCTGCAGAAATTTTTCTGTACCCTTCCCCAGATCTGTGCCTCGATACAATCCTGTCTCGGAGGTCTACAGACAATTCCTTGGACTTCAAGGTTTGGTTTGTACTCTGACATGCACTGTTAACTGTGGGACCTTATATAGACAGGTGTGTGCCTTTCAAAATCATGTCCAGTCAACTGAATTTACCACAGGTGGACTCCAGTCAAGTTGTAGAAACATCTCAAGGATGATCAGTGGAAACAGGATGCACCTGAGCTCAATTTTGATTGTCATGGCAAAGGCTGTGAATATTTCCACCCTTGTACCCATCCTTAGTTCTCCTAAGCAGGCAAGGGGAACTTTGGAAGGCACTCAGTGGGTAAAGCTCCCTCCAAATGTATTCCATCCTCTACAATGACACAAATGGTATCCAGTGCATTCATGAATAATCCTGGATAATATGTAAAATATTTTTTAAATGTTCTTTTCAGTTGGTATTATCAAAAATAAATACAAGCTATTACATATACAGTAAGTTCGATAACATAAAATTAACAAATATTATATTTAAAATTAAAGATTAACGTTTTACTATGTGGTGGTGAAACAAAACTAAATTACCATTTTCTGACATGTGTTGTAGGTTTGACAGCATGATTTCATAGTGAATGAACTTGGTTCTCCACCATGCCAAACTCTTCCCCTGTGTACAGCTGCCTTTTACAAGAGAAGCAAGCAAAGCAGGCAAGATGCCGTTTCCTGCCCTCTGAACCCAGTCATTTGCACTGACTTGATGGCCACAACGAGCACATTTTATGCATTTTAGGCCCATTTCCCCTCAAACTCCGACAATCCACGTACGAGACTTTGGAGAAATATTTTTAAAAATACATGTTAAAATTCATTTCACAATAAGGTTGAATCTTATTTATCTGTTGAAAAGTTTCGAAGGTCAAAATGCTTAGCCAATTTTTTAGCCTATAGGCAGATTAGGGATATTCAGCTACAAACATATAAAATAAAATAAATAAAAATTGTAAGTACAATATAGTTGTTCCAACTTACCATTCTATGCATAATGGCACAATGTGGCGAGTTGTTGAGATTTGGAGATCTGTGTCAACAAATACTACCAATTTAACCAGGTCCAGAGTAAGGAGGCTATGCCACACTTATATCAAACCGGGTCCAATTATAACAGAATTATTGATTTGCTCAAACTCTTAACTGTAAGCCCTGATGTTTGCCATGTGCCACTGCCAGACAATAAAAGAACAGAGAAAAGTCCATATAATTAGGATGATTTGAAATGCTCAGGATTGTAGAGTCAGAGTGTAAATTTCAGCTGTCAATCATAGGAGATCTAAAGGCCATCATCTAAGGACATTGACAGGAAATCCAATATAGGCAGATTTTTCACAGTAGCCTATTGTGGCATTGCCAGCCAGAGTTTTTGTTTCTTCTGTGGGTTTCACCAATACAAAGCAAGCAAAAATGCTTTATGTGCACAAATGCAAATTATAGTAGTTAAAACCTAAATATGGTAGGTTAAACAAGGATTCAATTTAAAGAGTTTGTGGTTTTAAATGTCTCATATATGAACACAAAGTATCCACTATCAACTATAAATATCAGCCCTTTAAAAATCATATATTTAGATTATATAACAGGCTTTATAATGTAAAAAAATCAGACCACACAACCCTCATAGTTTTCACTGTAACAGTCTACAAACAGATACAACAATACTGTGTGAATGTGGGTTGGTTTTATGTTCAGGCTAAATATGTTATGCCACTGATCATTTTCCTGCTATGCACACTTTCTGACCTAAAATATAATTAAAACAGGTTTTACTTTGGCATAGATTGTCAAGTGACTAACCTATAGGCCTGACTATCATAATTTACCTAACAAGATGTCAAACCATACTTAAAATTGGATAATGTGTTGGCAGTTGATGTGCCAACACAGTCGTGGTCCTGTCCAGGAGCCAGTGGCTGTGTGCCCGTTGCACATGGCACTCCAGCCTCGCTTGGAGGCATCTGTCGTAATGACAACGCGCCTGGACACTTGCTGTAGGGGAACTCCTGCCCGTAGAAATGCAAGGGCATTTGACAGGCCGAAGGGGAGGACCTTGTACTGATACGCCCGGCCGTCGAAAGCAAACCGTAGGAAGGGTCTGTGTCAAGGTAGAACCGAGACGTGAAAGTACGTGTCCTTCAGGTCTACCTCCGTGAACCAATCTTGATGCCGGACACGCCAAAATGTGCTTTGGCGTCATCATCTTGAACGGGAGTCTGTGCAAGGCCAAGTTCAGAACTTATTGGCCGCAACCCACCGTCTTTCTTCAGTATGATGAAGTAAGGGCTGTAAAACCCTTTCTTCATCTCGGCTGGAGGGACAGGCTCTATCGCGCCCTTGCGCAGAAGGGTTGCGATCTCCACACGCAAGGTGGCGGCGTTCTCACCCCTCAACGAAGTGAAGCGGATGGCACTGAACTGGGGCGGGTGCCTGGCGAACTGAATCACGTAGCTGAGTCGGATGGTCCTGGCCAACCACCGCGATGGGTTGCAAAGTGCTAGCCACACGTCCAAGCTCCGGGCGAGGGGCACTAAGGGGACGATCGTGTTTAACGTACCTGTGGGTGGGGCCTTGTGGCAGGAGGGAGCAGGAGATGCCACGTCGAGGAGCCTCGCTTCGTCTCGAACTCGTGGCTGCACTGAGGGGACCCTCGAAGCACTTACCTTGCTCCATGTACCCGGCGTCGGGGGATTGGCAACGGGGGAGGAGGGACTTTTTGACCGTCCTCATAGTCCGTCACAACCACCTGGCCATGGGTGTGAGTGTGGTGCGACCGGACACGTGAAGGCTGGGGGGCCCACTTTCGTGGCATCTAAGTCGCAGGTGCTCAGTGCCCGGTTGCCGTGATTACGGCGGTCATAAACACTGGCTATGTGACCCAGGAAGTGAGGAAACTGCTCTTTTGAGAATGTGGGTACCGCAGCCCGTTTGGGGTGCAGCGAACATAAAAGAAAAGGAAACCAAGGATTTACCTCCCGGCCCTCCACCGGGGGATGGAGTGGTCTGGATACCAGCTCTGGGTCTGCAGCAGACATCTCGATCCCTGGGTCATCCATCTCATGGGTGCTTAGGAGCCTTCCGGGTCATCCGTCCGGCCCGGGAGGCGGGGGGCTTTACGTTGGGGCTGAGAACTGGGCTTGGGCTGAGGCGGAGCCGCCTGGGCTTTCACCAATGCAGGGGGACACCCTCGGCGAGCAGATGGGATATGGAATCTTGAGCTGCGCCGGGGCAAGATGTGTTGTATAGCCTCAGTCTGCTTCCTCACAGCTGAGAACTGCTGGGCGAAGTCCTCGACGGTGTTGCTGAATAGGCCGATCTGGGAGTTGGGGTGTTGAGAAAGTGAACCTTGTCCGCATCCCTCATCTCGACCAGATTCAGCCACAGGTGGCGTTCCTGGACCACGAGGGTGGACATCGCCTGCCCGAGTGCTCACGCTGTGACCTTCGTCGCCCAGAGGGCGAGGGCGAGGTCGATTGCCGAGCACAGCTCCTTCATGACATCAGGATCAGGACTACCTACGTGCAATTCCTTTAGTGCCTTGGCCTGGTGTACTTGCGGGAGGGCCATGGCATGCAGGGCAGAGGCGGCCTGACCAGTGGCGCTGTAGGCTTTGGCCGTCAGAGACGACGTCGTCCTACAGGCCTTGGAAGGGAGTGCCGGGCGATCCTGCCAGGTGGCTGCGCTTTACGGGCACAGGTGCACCTAGGGAATCTCTGTTTACCAGTGGGCCGCCCTGCCATAGAGGGTAGTGAGAGCGGACGAGCTAGGAGGTCAGTTTCGGGCAGAAAAATGTGCCCTCCATGACCTCGTCAGCGCGTCGTGCACTTCCGGGAAGAAAGGGACCAGGGGGAAGGCATGGCTGTGAGCGGCGAGGCCGCTCAGGGGAAGGTGGAAGGTTCCAGTCCAACCCGACACACGTGGCGGCACAGGCAAGCATGGCAGTCATCTTGCTGTCAGCCTCATATTGGGTGGGCCAA
This sequence comes from Myxocyprinus asiaticus, assembly GCF_019703515.2. NCBI lineage: Eukaryota > Metazoa > Chordata > Actinopteri > Cypriniformes > Catostomidae > Myxocyprinus > Myxocyprinus asiaticus. The sequence continues at coordinate 19,824,308 of NC_059347.1, forward strand.
CCCGAAGGTGGCAGCCCAGTCGAGTCCTCGGCGTCTGACATCGCCAGTACGCTCTCCGATGCAGCGATTGAGCACTCATCCTGCTCCGGAGCTCCGAAAGGGACACTAAGCTGGCCCTGGGGCAAGCTGGTCTCCTCTCGGAAGTCGCCGGGGGCAAACGAGCGTGCTGGGGAACGGGAGGTCCACTGGGATTTACCTGGCAGATCCATGCCCATTGAAGCCCCCAAATCGCCTCCAGCGCCAGCTGGGATGGCCTCGTACCCAGAGGTAAAATGCAAGGCATGGGGGGGCGGCTAGAGTGGCTTTCCCCCAGAAGAAGGAAAGCCACGACCGCAACGTTGCCATGGTCATATTTTCGCAATGAGAACATGAACCATCCACGAACGCTGCCTCAGTGTGATCGCTGCTCAGACACGTGAGGCAGCGCTCGTGGCCGTCGGAAGCGGAGAGATAGCGACCGCATCCAGGAATCACACAAAGTCAGAAAGGCATCTTTATAAAGACGCGTCTTTAAAAAGACATTCAACGTCAGTGTGTGTTCTCTAATAGAGAAAATATACTCTTTAGCAGGAATATACACTCTTTTAACGCTGTTGAAGCTCCCAGGGGATCTCATTGTGCAGAAGGAGAGAAAGCTGCTGAAAATGAGCTGTGTATCCAACAGCACATGCTTCTTAAGAGGTGAATGGAACAGCAGTAGCATTCATCTCGCTGATAGTACAACCGCTCGGATCCGAAGAAAAAATCTGAATGAGTGGTTGCGAGCCAGCTCCTTTTATACCTGTATGTCCGGGGAGTGGCATGCAAATTCCACTCGCCAATTCTCATTGGCCTTTTCTCAAAGATCTGAGGTGTTCGGGGCTCTCAAGAGCGACCCCTAGTGTCACTAAATCGACACAACGTCGAGTGAGTGACAGAAGGGGAACCAGATTGAACAGTTTTAACAAGGCCTCCTGCATTACTGCAGGGCTGTGGTTCAGCATTTCTGTTCTAATGTTGTCTAAACCACATGCCTTTCTGGGTTCCAGTTTCTTAAGTGCATCTGCTAAATTCTTACATTCTTCTCTGCTAATCAAATAGTCTAAAGGGTTTTGGTTATTTTTTACTGTAGATTCCAATTAACAGCTTAATTTGCATGCTTTTCTGGACAGGTGTGAGATTTTCAGGAGAAATATCTTTGAATACGTTTTTAAAATAGCCTTTCCATAATTCTCCATTTTGTATGGCTATATCCTGGCTGTGTTGTTTATTCAGACTGTTCCATTTTTTCCAGAACTGATTATTATTAATTGAGTCTTCAGTTTCATTAAGAGTGTGGCGTATTGTATTTTTATAATCCCTGAGTGCTTCACAATAATTTTGTCTGGTTTCAGCTTTTTATGTCTCTCTGTGTTTTTGGTTAGAGAGTTGTCTGAGTAGTTTTCTTTTAATTTTACATTCTTTATCAAACCAAATTTCATCCCCTGTTTTAAGTTTAGTTTTCTTGTTTGTACGGATTAGGTTTGCTTTGATTGAGCACCTTTGATAAATATCATTTATTTGTTGTATTGCGCAATTTACATCAGTCTTGTTAGCCATAAACTGTGTTATTTTAAATCTATTGATTAGGTTGGAAATTTCTTTGGAGCTAATTGCACTAAGGAATTCGGACTCATGTTTTGGGGACCATTTGTATGTTATGTCTCTCTCTCTCTCTCTCTCTCTCTCTCTCTCTCTCTCTCTCTCTCTGTCGTGTGTGTGTGTGTGTGTGTGTGTGTGTGTGTGTGTTTGTGTGATAGTGGCCTGACCTGATAAATCCACTAGATGGGGTGCTAACAGTGAGGAATTTGAAAGACCATAACACTTTTGATCATAAATATAAAGTACAGTGGAACCATTTCAGCATATTTTAAAAGTTATATAACAACTTGTCTGTCAAACATCAAATGTTTTGTTTTTTCTAATTGTTTTGTGCAACAGGTAACAAGCAGTTTTCACATGTTTCACATGTCAAGCAGTTTTCACATAACACTTCTCATCAATCAAGCACTTCTTTGTAAACCAAACATATTATTTACATTTCTCGTTCATGAAATAAACTGAAGCTACTGAAGCTTCAGTTCAAGCTACTGAAACTGAATAAACAGAAGAAATGTTTCTTCCATAGATGGAAATGTAATGTTGAGAGCCCTGTGTGCAGATTTTCCTCCCCAGTACAGCTGACCAATAAGTCACATGGAAGAGGACAGAAGGAAATGTCAATACGAACTGTCAATTTCTGTTAAAGCAGCTTCTTAGAATCTATAGGCAATTTAGGACAGCATATTGTGATGAACAGCCTTAATGTGTAAATTAATTTATGTATTTAAAAAAATGGAAACCTAAAGCATTTCTCATGCACAACAAGCAGTAAAATAATACAAACATACAGTATACTTCAGTATAATTCTGGCTATTACTAAAACAGCTTGGCATAATTCTGTAACCAGTCTTACCATAAAATCAGCAATATTGGAAATATTCAGATTAGTGATGGATCAATATGGTATAACACTTGGTGTCCCTGAATATTAAATATGTGGTTGGTTCACCTTTAAGTAAAGTGTCTAAATGTTGTATTAAGTTCAAATTTGCAATCTGGTGAAATAGTCAAACTTTGGCTTCAGTTATTATCACCCTGGACATAACCACCCAAAGTCCCTTTCAAGGCAAGTCAGTCCACACTTTGGAACACTCCCGGGCACCTATTTCTATGTATACAAGCAGCATAAAAGCACAGCTCCTTTCTACTTGAATGGAGAAATCTCCAAAATGTTTGGTTAAGATTAAAATAAAATAACATTTCAAATCAGCAATAAAATCTGACAACAATGGTCTCATAAATTGTTCTCCCACTAAACTCAAATCAGGGCCTGAGACAATGTTTCCTAATTGTCCCCTCAAATCAAGACCATGACTAAATTATGCATACACTGTAATCCGATTGACACCATTTTAGTTTTGAGCCATGGCCCATGCATTTTAAGTCTAGGCCTTCAGTGCGATTCATGCCATTAAGAAAACATAGTTTCACAATGAATAAGACACCGTATGCCTATCATACATAATGTGGCAGTCAACTAATAATACCAATTGACATTTTAAAAACACGTCCACGCATGAAAGACAGAACCAAGGAGGTCTAATACCAAGAAAAAGCTCTCTAATATCTTTTGCGATTTAAAATTTGCTTGCAATAAATTGTTTCATCAGGGTACACGGTTACTTTTCAAAACTTGAACTGACACTGAATGCTCCAGCAGCCTAATTTACACTTAAAAAACTCCTGATGTTGCTATAACAATGCAAAAAGCACTTACCAATTTGCTTGAAGTGAAAATCAGCCCTCCTTTCCTGTTTAATTAATCAATCACATGATCATGCAGAACATCTCAGGTTTTTAAATCCATAAGGATCTCTTTCTCAGTGGTGATGAGGCAGTGATGACAGCTGACTTGTCAGCAAGATCTCGTGCTCTTCGTTTTCAAATTACGTACATCACTTAAAGCATGATTGCGTCACTCAAGGCCAGCTAGAAGGTCTCGACTAAGACATATCCTAAAGAACAAATAAATAAATCTGATTGGCTGGTAAATCTGGCAATCTGACTTTAGATGCCTATTTTGTGTGGGGCTTTTCCACTGCACGGTACATCTCGACTCGACTCGACTCGACTCTACTCACTTTTTGGGGGTTTTCCACTGTGGATAGTACCTGGTACCTGATACTTTTTTTAGTATCACATTGGTCGAGGTTCCAAGCAAGCCGAGCTGATACTAAATGTGACGTCAAAACCCTGCAGATCACTGATTGGTCAGAGAGAATCGTCGCTACCAGCATCACTGGATTTGCAACACGGGACATCAACCCGCTAGTTTTAAAGTTAGCAACAGCGACAGCAATATCATTTGTTCACGTGACTTTCGAATTGTAAAGAGAAATGGCTGTGCGCAAAACCACGCCGTGGTCAATAAACAAGGTGCAGACGTTCCTCTCGTTAGTGACGAACGAAAGGACGCAAAACGAAAAAGTCTTTCAGGAAGTGTCTCAGCTGTTGGCCGCACACGGCTACCACCGGACCTACCAACAGTGTAGGGAAAAGTTAAAAAAACTTAAAAGTGACTACAGAACCATCAAGGACCACAACAGCCGGAGTGGTTCAAACAGAAGAAAGTGGAAGTGGTTTGACCAAATGGACGCTATCTATGGCAATAGACCAGCGAGCAATGGGAGGGAGAGTGCCCTGGACTCGATGTTGTTGGAAACCACGAAGGAGGATGGTACGTTTTGTTACGTTAACTCTATATTCTGCTTGAAAGCTTCACTTTATTTACAAAAAAATAAAGTGAAGAACAACCAGGCCAATTTAACTGTTACACTTGTGTAAAATCACCATGCAACAACTGCTTTATGCAGCACAATGAGCTAGTAGCTAACAGCTGGTTGTCGTGTTATTGTTTATGGTCAGTAATGTTTGTGTCGCGTTTAAGATAATGTCACGACAGTAGAGGCAGCGCAACTATGACAATCAGCCTATAATCCCACCCACGTTGAGGCGGCACTAAACTGCAGTGGAAAAGCAAGCTCAGAAAAGTAAAGCGAGCAGAGTCGAGTCGAACCGTAACGTGCAGTGGAAAAGTGCCAGTGCACTGTTGAGGGATTCTGTGGAAATTCTGAAGGCCTGACGGGGTGGAGCTCAGACTCACGCATTGCTTCAGCTAAGGAGCTAGGCTTCAGGCATGCGATTTGTGAAACAGTTGTCACACTTTGCTTGTAAGCATCAAGGAATAAATTCTGACTGGATACATTTTTTTGTTTTTTGCTATTCGTTTGTAGATTAATTAGGAGTGGAAAGCAATTGAAAATACATAGGCAAAAAGGTCAATGAGAATAAAAGTAAATATTAAAATATTAAAATAAATATTATTTATTAGGCATGTTACGCCAGCAGAGAAGGCTTTGCTGGCCCTGAGAAATCGCCACTGGGTAAAATTGATTATACTACATTACTGATGAGAGAAATCAAACCTCTGTACTCTACAGCTAAACGATAGCCAGAGAGGTGTTTACATGTAGTTTCCTGTTGATCAGTCAGTTATCCACAAACAGATGGGTCTGAATATGTTTAGCTGTGAAGCAGTTCAGGAATGATAATTGTAAACGCAGATCTAGAATTCACACAAACACACACACACACACACACACACACACACACACACACACACACACACACACAAAAGGATTTTTGCAGGTTGTTCAGTTTACTTAATTAAAATTATTTAAAGCACATTTTGTCTTAACTTGATTTCATTACGTTCTGTCCAATTAAATTATCAAATGTAAGTTTACTTAATCAATTTGAGTTAGTACTTCATGAATACTTTTTGTAACATTGAAACTGGGCAGGGGATTTCCATTTTCCATCATGCTTTGCAGGGACACTTTGGGGTGAACAAATGTTGAAACTAAATGTTATTTTATGAATGTTTTGAGTAAGATAAGAATAGGAAGAAATGTGTTCATGTTTAATGTTGTGTTATATTGGCATTTAAAAGGATTGTCTGTTAGGCTGGAATTTTTGGAGTTACCATTGTGGTGAAGATTGGAGTTTGTTCTTAGGTTGAGTATGGACTCTCACTTTTGGTTATACTCACCTAGCATACACTAATAGTTAACAAAATTAATTTAACTGGACCAACTTAAGACTTTTATTTAGATTTTATCTAATTGGTCTGACAAAAATGAATTTAAGTTTGTACAACTAGAACAAGTCAGTTCAAACCTATTCTTTTTTGTTAGAAATTTTTCATTTAATTGCATGGGAACATTTTCCTTAATTTAGTTAAGTTCAGTGAACTTCTTTTTTCTATACTTTTTTTAATTTTTTTTTTGTTGTTTTTTTTTTGAGTGCATCCTGTTAGTCTCTTGGGGGTGTTGAGGTGCTGTCAAATTAAATCATGCTCGATTTGACCCCTAAATGGTTTTCAGGAGACTTGAAGCATACTGTAGAGTGGTTAGGGACAGATTTGCAGATTTGCATTAAGGTGTCCATGATGATTTTTAAGGCAATAAATTGTCAGCATTTTAAGTACATAAACAACAGATGATTTGTTGAAAATGTACATTGAACCAGTTGTTGAAAGGGCTCAAAACCAAAGACCAAAATCCCAACTGCACATGGTTGTGTAGTGTATTCTTCTATTGTGAGGGAGGATGGTGTGGGGCTAATTATGAGAGGGTACTTTATAAGAAACATACCCAGGAGGGGCAGAGGGGTGTGAGAGTGGAGGGGTGGAGCAGAGAGTGATCGTAAAATTGAGAGATGGGAGGCTGAGGGATTAAATGGGGGTGGGAAAACGTTTTACTTGAGGGTCCCATTTAACTGTTGTCAAACTAGAAGCTATTTATATTTTTAAGCAGGAGTGGAGAATTTTATTTAGATAGTCAGCTATCTTTTATCTAACATGAGATCTTTTTCAGATGATCTCAGAAATTTGGCCAGAATTGATCGGGGCTTGTCTCCCTCTGCGGATCTCCAAGTGGGGACTCTGTAACCTTGCTTGATGTAATGATGAGTCAGCGGAGTTGAGATCCATGTGCAGCTTTAATAACAATAAATGTAGTAATACAGACAGGCAGGGGTCAGTCACCAGCAATAGTAATATCCAAGGCAATCCAGAGAGGTAGTCAATAAACAGGCAAGAGGTCAGGGCAGGCAGCAGACAATCACATGTTATATCCAGGTAAACAAAGCAGTAACAGTAGGCAGGCAGCAATGGGTTAAAACAGGGTAAACAGTCCAGGATCATACACAGGTAAGGCAGTAAACTTAGATAATGCTCAGAAATGTCAGCCAGGGCAAAACAAGACTTTGCAAAGACAGAGAGTGAGAGTGAGTCTTAAATAGCTGAGTAAATGGGAAACAGGTGAGCAGGTAATCAGTGCCAGGTACGGGGATTATGGGAAATGGAGTTCAGAGAGTTAAAGTCAATACTCAGGTGATGGCGCCCTCTGGTGGTGAGTGGAGGAACTACAGAGGCGGGATTCGTGACACTTGATTTCCAACTTATGCCCTGTTATGTCGAGCAGACTCGGGAAGAGCTCGTCTAAGATTTTCACCATATCTCGGCCTAAATTCTCAGGAATTCCAACAATTCGGACGTTGTTTCGCCGATTACGATTGTCCAAATCCTCCAGTTTTTCCCAGATGTGCTGCAAATCTGTCTTGGTCGCTAGCGGGTTAGCTCTCCGATGACTCCAGATAATCGATCCATTTCTCGATGTCCCCAATTCTTGTAACCAACTCATCTCCATGGCCATAATCGATCGACATATTACAGCAAGATCCTCCAAGTCCACTACGACCTTCGCCAGCATCACTGACATGCTGGATAGTTGACACTGAATTTCTCCCGCCGCACCATCCAAACTGAGTCCCCGGTCTGCGGCCCTGTCAGGGGTATCAGCTTGAGCACGTAAGTTTCTTTTAATGTCTCCAGAGCCGGAGGATTTTGAATTCTTTGACATATTGTCTTCATAGAACAGTTATTAAACAGAGTGTATCGATCTCACTGGTTTAAGACACAAAAAGAATTAAAACTAGCAAAGTTTGCAGAGCTCTTCGTTCACACGTCCGACCCTCGCATGGTGCCACGCGACTCTAGCTTTTTATATTTTTAAGCAGGAGTGGGGAATTTTATTTAGATAGTCAGCTATTAATTTGCATCATCTGTTTCAAACAGAAAAGTGTGAGATCAACCGATCAACAGCAGTTAAAGATGCACACTTATATTTTTACAAATTTTACACACAGAATTTCACACAAATTTTGCACAGAAGTTTAACTAGTACTTTTTATACAACTCCATGTTTTCTCCTTTAATAAAATAAAGCAGTCAACAGTGCCCATCCCTTTTCCCTGACGCCCAGTCTCCTATAGGCATACAGCCAGCTTGGTCATTTAGCAAAACAATGGGACTCAGGAATCTGTGCAATCAAACGTGGGACAATTGACAGATGGGATGAAGAATAATTGTGTTATTACACAGATGAATTATACTCCATTGTTCTCAATATCAAAGGTGATAATACTGCACTACACAGTTTTCAGTGGAGCACTTGTATAAAATCACCTGGCTGCTGCAATAGTATGAATAGGGATTAAAGAGTTAGCAATTTACAGTAAAGGATAATTGAATGTCTGACTGCCTTGCAACAATGTATAATTTCATCATGCCAAACCTTCTTAAATTTTTGCTACTACTGTATATTTTCTTGTTTTTCAATGCAATCTTTTTCCAGTAAAGTTTCTGATTGATCATGTATTTGCTCTGTAAGTATATGGTTCCAATAATTAATTTTATGAAAACATTTACTGTACTGTTCATAAAATGCAGCATCCACAGTGTTTTATCAACAGCTAAATGTGCTTTAAGAACAATAATTTCTGCTTCTCTTCTTTTCCATTCATCTTCTCATTATCATTATTGTACAGTAAATCTTCAAAAAGACTATTGGTTTAGAGGTTAATTGTTTAGAATTTATTATGAGCTTTATTATGATCTTAATTATGAGCAGGGTTGGGAGGGTTACTTTTGAAATGTATTCCACTACAGATTACAGAATACTTGCTGTAAAATGTAATTTGTAACGTATTCCGTTAGATTACTCAAGGTCAATAACGTATTCTAAATACTTTGGATTACTTCTTCAGCACTGGTAGATTTTTTCACTTGTTTTGAATATAAAAACTCTGCCAGTACAGTAAGACAAAATACACATGTTAAAAATACATTCTCTGAAAAAACTAAATATTAGATATTTTTACAGGAAAACAATATAAAAATTATTATCAAGAATATGATTTTTGACCTAATATCAAAGGTCTTAATAGAAAAAAATAAATTATGATCCAAAGTGAATTTTCTTGATAAAAAAATATGATCATGCTTTGTAACGTGCATGTAAAATGGCTAGAAATAGCATTTTAGCTTAGCGTAAAGCTGACCATTTATTTCTATTTCTTGTGCTCCAAACTTACTTCAAACGTACTTCTCTGTCTGCTCGTATGAATGTAAACACATCATAAGAAAGTGTTTCACCGCTGTTCAAATGCACTTTGGATCGCATAATTTATATGTATTAATGTTTTCCATCTGAAAGGACAAAATATTAAATGAAACAAATGACAATAAAATGCAAAGTAATGTCTTCAGTAATCAAAATACTTTTTGAATGTAACTGTATTCTAATTACCAATGATTTAAATTGTAACTGTAGTGGAATACAGTTACTTATATTTTGTATTTTAAATACTTAATCCCGTTACATGTATTCCGTTACTCCCCAACCCTGATTATGTGGATAAACAAAATAATTGTATCTGCATTTTTAAAGCTGAAATGTTTATTAATTTATTCATTTGTTTCCTCAAGAACTAGTTTTGTCTGGATAGAGCAATGAAATTTAACAAGTTCAAAAGTATATATCAATGCGTATCCCATTCCTTAATTTTTGTTTTCATTTTAAGTAATTGTTATGAGCTTGTTCAACTTGATGAATTTCGAGAGTCTAGTATCAATTCTTTTTTCAACAAACGCATTTTAGTATATAGGATTTGGCCTAATCTAGATTAGACCAGGTCAGAATGCTTTTACATGTTATTTTGCTAATCCCATTAATAAAAGTAAAAGCACAAAACAGACGTGTGCAGTGAGCATCTGTTATTCTGGTCAAGAGATGCGCACGGTGGCGCCACAGGAAATAATTTTTGTTTTTACTTCATTCAAACCTGAACCATAGAAGGCGAGAGACGTTTCTGCTTACCTGTTTTAGTTATTATGCGGTTTTAACTAGAGTAGCATATTCAAAATCAAGGCGTGTAGTTTTATGTTATTTCCGCTCTAGTAAAAACTCACATTCCATTCGAGCGCATTTTTTTTCTCATCAGTCCGTGGAAACTCGTCTGCGAGCCTGACCGTGCGCGATCTTCCTTTTGTTCGCAGCTATGTCGTGATTTTTAAAAAATAACAACATGGCATTAATTCTTTGGATTTTCTTCCTTCTTCCATAACACCACTTTTGAATTATTTGCGCTACTGATAAAGTGAATTATCTTTCCTCTTTTTTCGTGACCTTTTTGTGTTTCATGTCAAACTGCAATGAAAGGTGAGCAATATTTTAACCCTATTATAAAATAACGGTCCAGTTGTATATGATGTATATCCACTTTTTTGACAAACTTTTTTTTACTTTGCTTTGTAGTGTTTAGCTGTTTGCTCAAGTCGACATGTATCCTGCTGCTGAGTATTTCCTTATGTCTTGGTGAAGAAAGCTCAACGTTATCAAATATTGGTAAGTATCACTATTAGTCCTGTTAAGTTGAAAATACGCCACATAAATAAATAAAAATCATTAATAGTTACATTAGTTGCTTTGGTAACACTTTACAGTAAGGTTCCATTTGTTACCATTTTAATTAGTTAACATGAACTAACAATGAACAATACTTCTTAAGCATTTATTAATCTTAGTTAATGGCCATTTCATCATGTAGTAATACATTTTTAAAATCAAAAGTTGTATTTATTAACTATTGTTAATGCACTATGAAGTAACATGAACTAATAATGCACAATTGTATTTTTATTAACCAACATTAACAAAGACTTATAAATGCTGTAAGAAATCTGTTGCTAATTGTTAGTTCATGATACTTAAAGCATTAACTAATGTAAACAAATGGAACCATATTGCAAAGTGTTACAGATGTCCCCCCACCCTAGTCCACTAGATGGACTTAATTTGGTGCCATATTCACGTTTTCTGAACTGAATGATATTCATTCAGTTTTGTATTGTAGCTCCTTGCTTTTTTCCACTGATAAGTGTTTTCGGAATATTTTGAAAAGGCAAAATTTTGCTTATTTTTCACTGAACAATATTTTAACCACAGTTAATTATTTTAGCATATTCTCAAACGAATATGCAAAAATGCTCATTAAAAATGAACCTAAAGTCAGTTTTAATGCAAGTATCACATCACATGTGCATTTTAAGGCATTTTCTCAAAAGTTCTCTAAATTTAAATATAAGTAGCAGCCTACGTTTGTTATTTGAGTATCATTAAACTTTGTTACAGTAGGCTATAATCCAGTGTCAATCCATTTATCACACAGATTTCCAGCAGGTATACTTTGCATGTGTGTGAGCTAGAAAACTTTCTTTGTTTCATTATGGAATGATGGAAAGTATGGTTGGAGAGGTTGGTTATCTGCTGCACAATTTGTGCACAGTTACCACATTTCATTACCGCATTGCGTCTGTCATACTGTTGTCAAGTGAAGTAGAGGGTCATGTCACTGACAGTTGTGGGCAAAGATATGATGCATGTTGTATTTATGAATAGGCCTTATCAGAGGAAGCATTAGTGCCTTATTCCTACTTAAAAGCATAGTTCAGCAGTGGTGCTATATGCCCTTTTTTCTTTGTTAGCATGTGAATAATGAGAAAAGAAAAATTACTCTTACTATTGCAAACAAAAATCTACTTGTTTAAACTTCCACCTAGCGGTAATCCTCAGCGATCCATACAAAAAACACATGATGTAATTCCACAGACAAGGCATGCCGGTTGCGTAATAATGCAGCTGTAGCTTCTCATATCTACATGACGCCTAAAATGCTGTTGTTAAAATGATTGGGGAATGCTAGTCATAACACTAATGGAACCTTTTTCTAACAGCTTTAACGGTATAGTTACTGTACTGTTTTCTCTAGTGAATCCTTGTTGCTATTACCCTTGTCAAAACCGGGGGCTGTGTGTTCGATATGGCCTGGAGAGATATGAATGTGACTGCACCAGAACCGGACACTATGGAGAAAATTGCACTATACGTATGTATCTTTAGTCTTTTATCTCATTCCGTATGTCTGTAAATTGCAGCTTGATCTTTCTGTACAGTCATGAAAATTGTGAAATGTCTACTTTGTGGCGCTAAAAGCAAGTAAAAAGTTCTCCCAAACAGATGAGGATTTGAAGGTTAATGCTCTGTTGAGTTTTAAATGAACAAAACCTACCTTGCTAACGTAAACCTTAAACATAAACCTAACCAACAGTGTCATAAATGCTGAAGCAAGTGCGTAATTTTGTGGTGCTTCTATGACACTTTTGGCTCACCTGTCGGCTCGCATGTTCTTCAGGACTCATACTCCAGTCCATCGTATTGCAAGTGCAATGCTTTATCAGTTGAGTAACCGCGCAACTTGATCATGCTTGAATGAGCTTGTAAATGTAGTTGCTTTTTTAATGCAAATGTCAAATGTATGTTTATGACCTGATAATCCCCAGTTTTACTCATCATTTGTGAAAGTGAATAAAAGTCTTTTCCACAGTACGTACAATGAGTTATGTAAAAATAATTTAGCAAAAATGTAGGTATTGTAAAATTTTTCTATGAGACCAGGTTTATATATTGGTATTGGTACTTTGTTGTCTGTTTACAACCAAAACTCAGATGCTGGACTGAGCTGAAATGTTTTGCTATGATGTCACAGCCTTTACCTGCCTGAAAAACGCAACATTTCATTCATTTTCATATTTCATGAAAGTCAAAGTTTTAAGGTATCAAATGAATGTACATAAATGTAATTAAAATAGCTGAATGATTTAAACAGCACTCAGAGGTAGTATTATTTTTTCTTTCTTTTTTTCACAAAGCTCTTCTTCTTCAAAATAATGCAGCGTAATATATGCATGTACTTTTTGGAAGTTTGCTGGCTAGAGTTAGTTATTGGATCAGCCAAAAAAAAAAAAAAAACTTGTGTTGTGAAAGAACTCTGTTTTGTGGAAGCCAATTTCACAGTAGTGCCAATCCAATATGTCTAACCAAGTTTTCAGTAGAATTCTATGATATCTCATACAAATGTCCCATGTATTGAACTTTAATTGTACTAATGTAAGAACTCTTTTCACCCTCTCTTTTCTTTTAGCTGAGTTTTGGACAAGAGTCTATCGGCTTTTGAAACCCAGTCCTAACACAGTCCACTACATCCTCACCCACTTTCAATGGCTATGGGACATCATCAACAAGACGGCCCTCAGGGATTGGCTGATGCATAAAGTTCTAACAGGTTAGTTCTGATACACATACTCGGACATCACTGGTGTGTGGGACACCCTGTGTGGGGGTTCTCTGAAGACTTGCTGTAGCCCACCGGATTTACACTTCTAAATGACACAGAAATATAGCAGTGAACAGCACTGAAAATGGCAAAAAAAAAAATATATATATATATATATATATATATATATATATATATATATATATATATATATCAGGTGCATCTCAATAAATTAGAATGTCGTGGAAAAGTTCATTTATTTCAGTAATTCAACTCAAATTGTGAAACTCGTGTATTAAATAAATTCAGTGCACACAGACTGAAGTAGTTTAAGTCTTTGGTTCTTTTAATTGTGATGATTTTGGCTCACATTTAACAAAAACCCACCAATTCACTATCTCAAAAAATTAGAATATGGTGACATGCCAATCAGCTAATCAACTCAAAACACCTGCAAAGGTTTCCTGAGCCTTCAAAATGGTCTCTCAGTTTGGTTCACTAGGCTACACAATCATGGGGAAGACTGCTGATCTGACAGTTGTCCAGAAGACAATCATTGACACCCTTCACAAGGAGGGTAAGCCACAAACATTCATTGCCAAAGAAGCTGGCTGTTCACAGAGTGCTGTATCCAAGCATGTTAACAGAAAGTTGAGTGGAAGGAAAAAGTGTGGAAGAAAAAGATGCACAACCAACCGAGAGAACCGCAGCCTTATGATTGTCAAGCAAAATCGATTCAAGAATTTGGGTGAACTTCACAAGGAATGGACTGAGGCTGGGGTCAAGGCATCAAGAGCCACCACACACAGACATGTCAAGGAATTTGGCTACAGTTGTCGTATTCCTCTTGTTAAGCCACTCCTGAACCACAGACAACGTCAGAGGCGTCTTACCTGGGCTAAGGAGAAGAAGAACTGGACTGTTGCCCAGTGGTCCAAAGTCCTCTTTTCAGATGAGAGCAAGTTTTGTATTTCATTTGGAAACCAAGGTCCTAGAGTCTGGAGGAAGGGTGGAGAAGCTCATAGCCCAAGTTGCTTGAAGTCCAGTGTTAAGTTTCCACAGTCTGTGATGATTTGGGGTGCAATGTCATCTGCTGGTGTTGGTCCATTGTGTTGAAAACCAAGAGTCACTGCACCCGTTTACCAAGAAAATTTGGAGCACTTCATACTTCCTTCTGCTGACCAGCTTTTTAAAGATGCTGATTTCATTTTCCAGCAGGATTTGGCACCTGCCCACACTGCCAAAAGCACCAAAAGTTGGTTAAATGACCATGGTGTTGGTGTGCTTGACTGGCCAGCAAACTCACCAGACCTGAACCCCATAGAGAATCTATGGGGTATTGTCAAGAGGAAAATGAGAAACAAGAGACCAAAAAATGCAGATGAGCTGAAGGCCACTGTCAAAGAAACCTGGGCTTCCATACCACCTCAGCAGTGCCACAAACCGATCACCTCCATGCCACGCCAAATTGAGGCAGTAATTAAAGCAAAAGGAGCCCCTACCAAGTATTGAGTACATATACAGTAAATGAACATACTTTCCAGAAGGCCAACAATTCACTAAAAATGTTTTTTTTTTATTGGTCTTTTGATGTATTCTAATTTTTTGAGATAGTGAATTGGTGGGTTTTTGTTAAATGTGAGCCAAAATCATCACAATTAAAAGAACCAAAGACTTAAACTACTTCAGTCTGTGTGCACTGAATTTATTTAATACACGAGTTTCACAATTTGAGTTGAATTACTGAAATAAATGAACTTTTCCACGACATTCTAATTTATTGAGATGCACCTGTATGTATATATATATATATATATATATATATATATATATATATATATATATATATATATATATATATATACTTAAAAGAGGACAAAATTGCTCAACACAATATCATCACTATCTTAAAAGATGCATTTAAATTTGTATTTTTGTATTTTACACACCAGTGCAACTAATGCTCAAGCTTAAAAAAATAGTTCACATGAAAATGAAAATTCTCTTATCATTTACTCACCCTCATGCCCTCCCAGATGTTTATGACTTTCTTTATTACGCAGAACACAAACAACTATATTTAGAAGAATATCTCAGCTCTGTAGGTCCATACAATGCAAGTCAACAGGGTCTAAAGATTTGAAGCTCAAAAAGCACATAAAGGCAGCATAAAAGTAATCCATAAGACTCCAGTGGTTAAATTCATGCCGTCAAAAGCGATATGATAGATGTGGTTGAGTTCATTTTTTTAAACATAAATCTCCACTTTCAAACAACCTTGCTAAGCTCTTCTCACCCAAGAGTTCTTCTCTTTTTTTTGGAGATTCACATTCTTCATGCATATCTCCACCTACTGGGCAGGGAGGAGAATTCATTGTTAAAAAAAAAAAAAAAAAAAGAAAGAAAAGGACTTAAAGCTAATGTAATTTATGTGACACTAGCGCCACAAAACGGAATTGCAAAAATAAACTTTCTTACAAAACAGCTTTCTGAATATGCCCTCCATCTTCCATTGGTCAAATAAAGATATAGCCCCACCCCAACTCATGCCATTGGTTGAATCACTGTTATTTTGTTTGTATAGACAGGTCACTCAGAATAAACAGGAATTTTCATAGCACCACAGAGACAAAGTGCTTACAGTTTTCGAGAAAATTATATGGAGTTTTGTACAAAGGTTCGGGAGGAGCTTGTCAAGTTAGCCCTGTCAATCATAATACAACACATATAAGCAGCTGCTTACCTCACACCCTTGACAATTCTTCCGCCATCCCTCCACCACCCCATCTCCTCATTTACTATCAATTTTAACTAACTCCAGTTAACCAGTCTGGTGGGGGGGAACTTAGAGCTCGAGCCGAGCAGCATGCTCAAGACCCTCATGCTCGAGCCCCTCCTTTATTTGACAGCAAGCCAAATTAGTTTACCCTTAACAACCTGTTTACCATTTCCACTTCAAGGACTAGGTGGACATGCGAACTTGTGAACCTATGAATGGCTTATAGATGTCTCTGCATATTTAGCTTGGTTAGGAGAAAGTATTTTAACACAGAAAAAGTTACATACCTCAGCTTTAAATATTGATCTGTTTCTCACCCACACCTATAGTATCGCTTCTGAAGACATTGATTTAACCACTGGAGTCTTATGGATTACTTTTATGCTGCCTTTATGTGCTTTTTTGAGTTTCAAAGTTTTGGACCCTGTTGACTTGCATTGTATGGACCTACAGAGCTGAAATATTCTTCTAAAAATCTTTGTTTGTGTTCTGCAGAAGAAAGAAAGTCATACACATCTGGGATGGCATGAGGGTGAGTAAATGATGAGAGAATTTTTGTTTTTGGGTGAATTATTCCTTTAATAGTTCAAGTCTGGCTTCCTTTCATAAGAACAGGAGATAAGTGATAAGTGATTTTTGCTATGACACATAGCAACAGAAGTTCACTTGCACAGTGCACAAATCAATGTTATTTTAGCACACTGACATGCTGAAGAAATTTGACTCAGTATCTACTTACAGACAATCGATGTGGGGGATGGGTGGGGGGGGGGGGGGGGTTATGCAGTCTGTAAATCCTCTTAAGTCAACATTACTGTTTGCTATCGACACTGTAGACCGCACATGTGGACAGAAAGTCTTGGCTGTGATTAGATTTTAGCGTAAATGGCTGTGCTGTTTTCTTTGCTTCGACAAGATTGTTTATAATTTAAATTGCTTGGATATATTTTAGTTGCCAACTCAGTTCGCTGTGTTGTATCTGAATAGGCTTTTATGGTGTTCTGCAGGTTCTCAGAACAAACAGTACGGTCTTTGAATGGATTTCGTTATGGCTTTTTATCTGTTCTTGCGAAGGGAGTCTCCTATAACTCAGCATCCTTCCCATATTTACTCAGTCACTGCTCTGTTTTTTGAGTGGCCCCTTTTCTTTTTTATCACTTCCTCCCATTATGCAGTTGGCACTCCACAATGTTTCCCTTAGTGGACATGAAAGTCAGTTGTGTTTTTTTTATTATGTAAATTTGATGGCAACATATGCAATGGTCAAGAAAGGTCAGGTCTATCTCCTAAAGTAATTTGCAAACTTATTGTAAATCTGCTCTCATTCCAAGTCCAGCTGCTTGTTGCCATGGCAATGCCCACGTACTTTGCAATAGGCATCAAATTCCTCATGTCCTTCATGCTGCTGCGGGCCAAAAGATTCTCTTGTGTGAGCCAAGTTACTGACTATCCTGAGATACTGCTCCTGGGAAGTGCAACTGAAGTTTATCTGTTTATCTGGGAATATTATGAAAAAGTTATATCTTATCATTGTTACAGTTTAAGGTTGCATTTACTATTGTTGGAAATTGTATGACCAATACAGATGGTATGGAAATATGCAAGATAAAATAAACATTAGTGTGTTAGGAAATAAGTTGTTGTTGTTTTTTAGGTTGTAAAGCTTTTGACTTACAACCATATTGTAAGTAAACCAGAGGAAAATAGTAGGAAAAGGTTTTGTGTTTTTCCAATGTTATTATTGTAAACAACAGCTAAAATGATAATGAAATGTAAACAGTTTCATACACAGTTTTTTTTATTTGAAACTTTTTTTAATTTGTTTGTTATTAATTGTTTAAGTTCCTACGATGGTGTATTAGTGCCATAAAAGAAAAGTTTTTTTAGAATAAAGTCTTGACATTATGAGAATGATATCCCATAACAGGCCTTTCACAAGAATAAAGTCATTCATTTTCGAGAATATCGTCGAAACAACATTAGAAATATTTTGAGAATATAGTGAGATTTATGAGAACAGTCATAGCATTATGAGTTAAAAGTTTTATTTTTTTGAGAGTAAAATCATTATTACTAGGGCTGAAACTAACGATTATTTTGATAATCGATTAATCTAACGAATATTAGAACGATTATTCGACTATTCAGGCGATTATTGCAACGATTAATCATTAACTCTAAACCGATTATCCAGCTTGTGCCCCGACTTAAAAGATTGTATTAAATGTGCTTACTAACAATAAAGAGGACAAAATCATCTTTTAAAAATACCTCTAAATGACATTCACTGAATTAAAGGGGAAAAATACTTTTTATTATGTTTAATTCAGTAAAAAAATTCACTACAAAAAAATCCTATTGTTATCAAGTGTTTTGTCTTGTTTTCCATTTAAAATTGTCTAAAAATCATTAAAACAAGTTACATTTACTTAAGAAGCAACAAATAAGATATTTAGACTTGCTTTAAGAGAATGTGTCTTAAATATAAGTGTATTTTGTATATAAGTGTATTTTTTCACTTGGTTATACTTCTGCGAGAGGAGTAAAGACAAAATATACATATACTCAAGATCTATTCTCTAAAAGCAAGTCTAAATATCTTATATGCTGCTTCTGAGGTGAATGCATCTTTTTAAAGGATTTTTAGATATTTTAAAATATTTGTATTTTTAATATTATATTCAACATTCTCAGATAAAAAATAAAATAAAATAATTCTGCAGTATAGCTGCTAAAGTAAATGTAAATGAGTTTTAGATATTTATATTGGAAAACAAGCCAAAACAAAAACAAATAAAAAATTTATTTTTTTGCAGTGTATAATGGGGTGAAGACTACCCTCTCTCACCTTTCTGTTCACTTCAATCCATCTTTAACTCACAAAAAAACTCTCTCTTATTAATAAAGCTGCGTTTTGCCCGTTTTCTTCACGATAAAAAATGCACAGTGACATATATTATGATTCAATAAGTTGCCATCACGTTATAATCTAGCTGCCTTAAGCGTGCGCACTTGAGGGACAAGCGTCCCCGCGACAGAGTGTACCTCAGCCGGGTGCAGTTTCAATCTCTCCCTCTTAGATCAGGACACTTCGCGCAACTCATAAAAGAGGTGCTGACCGCACATAGAAATGCCAGTTTCCTTATTTTAACTTTAATAAAGCCATAACGCATTAAATAGAACTGCATTAAAGATGTAACGCCGGGGTGTTTCCTTTAAAGACGCTCGACACGAAAGTTTTGCTTAAGTTGAGCGACAGCTCCGGCTCTGCTTATTCCACAACAAGGGTGCCTCTGTATTTACTTATTTTGTATTTTTGCATTATAATTCCCTTATACTTTGCGATCTACATCACCTGAAGCTGTTTGGGAAGTTTAGAGTACATCTGGACTGTGAGATGTTTTCTTCCTCTCCTCAGTCTGGCTCGAGCTGCAGTGCTGCTCTTGTGTGCAGTCATTAGAGTTTCATATGATCTTACGTGATCATATGACTATTCGACTATTTTTATTGTCGACGTTGTTGATAACGTTGACTAATCGTTTCAGCCCTAATTATTACTAGAATAAAGTTGTAAAATTAGGAGATCAATGGCATAATATTGCATGAATAAAGTAGAAATATTAAATGTGTTTATGTTGTATACTTTGTACACTGCAAAAACTAAAATTCCAGTTAACCAAATAAATGAATGACAACACAATACAGTCTTCAACAAATTTGAATACATTAATTTAAAATTGGAATATATTAACTACACAAATCTCGGAAAAAAAATTAATAAACAAATTAATTCAATTAATTAAATTAACAATAAATAACTATACAAATTAACACTAAATGACTATAAATAACAATGTCTATACAATAGGACACAACTGCAAAATGTCAGCTAACTAATTGTTGCAATTTAATGCAGGACAATGAACAAACACCATCTAGCCAGGTAGCTGGCTTACATTCATTTCTTACCAGTGGTCTGGCTGCGTTTTGCCTCCTCTTCCTTTTTCGTTTTTTTTTTTTTTTTTTTTCTGCTCCTGACTTGTAGGTGCACTTCATGATGACGAAAAACATTTTAAGTGTGCGCGTGCCTGTCACATCTAGCTACAACTCTCTCCTTGCATTCTCCATTCCCTCTCAGGGCACAAGGGGGCCCTCTGTAACTGTCTAATTGAGCCATAATTGAGTGTTACTAGTAGCTTTTAGGACATATATATGTATGTATGTATGTATGTATTAAAAATAAAAAAAAAGCTTGCTTTGCAACCCCCCCCCCCCCCCATTTTTGTTTAATGAAAATTAAAATAAAAGCTAAAAACATGTAGAACCATAATAATTCTGTTTTTCTAGATTATTTGTCTAATGCAATTTTTCATATTCTCTCCCATCACAGTAAGATCCAACTTAATCCCAAGTCCCCCAACATACAATTCCAGATATGAGTATTTGAGCTGGGAGGCATATTCCAACATCACCTACTACACAAGAATCCTTCCACCAGTTCCACAGGACTGCCCCACACCCATGGGGACCAAAGGTAAGAGACTATTTGTGACTATTTGTGACTATTTGTGCCAAACTAGGAATGTTTCTTCCTTCACATTATTCATATATGTAGTCCATATAAAGTAAGTGTAAATAGGTGACCCCTTCCTTCTGAAGGACACATGTTCTTTGATAATATATTCTTCCTCATAAGAACCAATATTAAAATGCTTCAAGCAATTCAGTACTAAAGTTGCAGCAAATAACCTTGTCATTTGATTCTGTAAGAAAAATCATTCCATTTCTCTTCCTCAGGAAAAATGAAGCTTCCGGACCCTAAACTTCTGGTAGAAAAGTTCATGTTGAGACGGAATTTCAGGCCAGACCCTCAGGGAACAAATTTAATGTTTGCCTTCTTCGCTCAGCACTTCACTCACCAATTCTTCAAGACTCACAACCGTGTGGGGCTAGGGTTCACTAAAGGTCTGGGTCACGGGGTGAGTCCTAATTTTTTACATGAACCATGTTATCTATAGTATAAATAAAGTGTTTAATAGGTCTACATATAGGAAAGGGTTTTCGAAAAATCTAGGCAATTGGGTTTGTCTAATTTATGTGCTTCCAGAGAGATGTTAAGATATTTGTCTTAGATACCAAATCCATTTACGTTGCATTTTACATTTAGTCATTTAGCAGATGCTTTTATCCAAAGCGACTTACAAATTAGACACATAGCAAGCAATTTGTCATACAAAGTTTAACAACATCTGCAGTATAGGACTGCCAAGTTCTCACAGTGGCTAGAAAGTAATAAAGATGCTAGTACATTTTGGTAGTGCGTTGGTTAAGTGCTCGTGGAACAGATGTGTTTTCAGCTGGTTCTTGAATGTTGAGAAGGTAACAGCAGATCGTGTGGAGGTTGGAAGTTCATTCCACCACAGAGGAGCAGAGAAAGTGAATGATCGTATAATAGACTTTGAGCCTCTTTGTGATGGGACCACCCGGTGTCGCTCGTTCATAGACCGCAGAGGGTGAGTTGGAGCATAGACCTGAAGTTGTGAATTGAAGTAAGAGGGTGCGGTTCCATTGGCTGTCCTGAAAGCCAGAGTCAAAGCCTTGAATTTGATGCGGGCAGCTACAGGTAGCCAGTGGAGTGAAATCAAGTGTGGGGTGACATGAGCCCTTTTTGGCTGATTGAAGACCAGACATGCTGCTGCATTCTGGACCATCTGCAGTGGCTTAATTGTGTTAGCTGAAAGGCCAGCCAACAGAGCATTGCAACAGTCCAGTCTTGAAATGACCAGAGCTTGGACCAGGAGCTGTGTAGCATATTCAGAAAGAAAAGGTCTGATTTTCCTGATGTTGTAAAGTGCAAACCTGCCTGATGGGATGTGTGCAGTGAAATTAAGCTGGTCATCTACCACCACTCCCAGGTTCTGGGCTGTTCTGGTTGGTGTTAGTGTAGTTGAACCTAGATGAGTAGTGAGGTTGTGGTCAACAGATGGGTTGACTGGGATTACAAGGAGTTCTGTCTTGGCAAGGTTGAGCGGAAGGTGTCATTCCTTCATACAGGCCGAAATGTCCAAGAGGCAGGCAGAGATACGAGCTGAGACAGTAGGGTCATCAAGCTGGAACGACAGGTAGAGTTGCGTATCATTTGCATAGCAGTGGTAGGAAAAGCCATGTGCCTCAATGACCAGTCAGAGTGATGTTGTGTACGTTGAGAAGAGGAGGGGTCCAAGCACTGATCCTTGAGGAACCCCAGTGGTCAGCTGGTGTGTCTTGGACATCTCTCCTCTCCAGGAGACCTTGAACAATCTGCCAGTGAGATATGACTCAAACCATCCAAGCGCAGTTCCTGTGATGCCCAGGAACTGTAATGCCAGTCGAGAGTTAGCTCTCATCAGTCGCAGGGTTTCAGCTACTGACAAGAGGGCAGTCTCTGTTGTGTGTCCTTCCAAGTTGAGTGTCCTTCAAGTTGTCTCTGTTGAGGGTCCTTCCAAGTCCATTAAAGACCTGCTGGGGAGGAGAAATAACTTAATGCTTTTTTTTTTTCACAGTAAGATATGGAACACAACTGTTCATTGTTACATAACATTGAAAGGAGTGGAGTGGGGTCAAGAAAATATTTGGGACTTTAAATAACAGGTGCGGACATGACAACTACAAAGACAGGAAGTCAACTAAGCAACCACTGTAGCCAAGAAACACAAAAATCAATAAGCAATCATTCATTCAAGTATGGAAAAATAACATTTGTTTAAAACCTATAAAAATACAATAACCTAATGTCAGAATAAGAGTTTTTACTCTTCGATTTCAATAAATCTGAAAAAAACTAGATATTATTATTAACATTATTCATTTTATTGCTTTTAAGTCTTTTCTAACCAACTATAGGTAATACATTGAACATATGAGTTTTGAGGAGGATGGATATTTACTGTGCTCGCTTCCCATCATCTCTTGTATCATTAACATCAACGTTACCTTTGTACTAATGGGAAAATCAATAAAATAAGCCAGAGTTAAAAAAAACAACAAAAAAAAAAAAACAGCTGTACAGACTCTTTTAAAGACTAATGGTAGAATCTGCTACAGAAATAATTACACTGCCACATATGATAAAACAGTACATTTACTAACCTAATCTGTCATGTTGTGTTGACTATGGCAAGATAGCGATTCACCCATAATAGATGGTTACACAAATGTCAAGAAGTAGCAAGTTAAAGTTACGCATGAGCAACAGAACACTGAACACCATAGCCGCCCTGTCCACAGCTGCTGTTTTTGTCTCTTTAGTAAAACATGTGCTGTAAATTAATATCTGTTAATTGTAGCATGGGCTGTAAGTCTTGATACATTTGCCAGTAGGTGTTTGTTTTAAGGGAAAGAGAAAATTTGTTTGGATTTAATTGTTTGGATTTCCACGACAGCGTTTTAGTGTCACGTTACACAATAAAGTTGTGACATTTCGAGAATGATGTCAAAATGTTTTGAGAATAATTTCACAGTAGGCCTTTTACAGGAATAAAGACAACGTTTTTAGAATATTCTTGAATCAGCATTCTGAGTTTAAAGTAGTAATATTTAGAGAATAGGGTCAAATTTACGAGAATCAAGTCATTCCATTATGAGATTAAAATTGTAGAATTACAAGATTAAAGTCATACTACAAAAAGAATAATGGTGATTTTACGCTTGATATACTTTATTATCGTAAAAAGCCAATTATGTGATTATTCTGAAAACATTTTCAGAATGTTATCATTTTCTTTTCTTTTCTTTTTCTTTTTTTTTTTTTTTTTGATAACTCTAAAATGCTGTTGGAAATTCCACCACTCAATGAATACTAAATATTCTGTGTATTTGAAAACTAGGTGGATGCTGGACACATTTATGGAGATACTCTAGATCGTCAGCTAGATCTCAGACTTCACAAAGATGGGAAACTGAAGTACCAGGTACTGTTCACCAGTTAAATGTCAGGCATGTGGAATCATCAGTCATGCTAGGATGAGCGTGCTTCCAAGTTAATGTGAACTGTCATTCAGTTCACTGGCATTTTAGGGGTTATCTCAGAATCACATTTCTTGCAACTCTTAAAGGGCTTCACTTTTACTAATCTTACGAAAAGTGTTGCATTACGTAAGAATGGTTTTACAAATTATTTACACAAATTTGTTCTGCTCTTGTTTCATGAATAAGGCCCTAAGTATGTAAAAAAATCCAGTTTATGTAGTGTAATGTACATTTACACTTGATTCATTTCACAGCTATCTGCAAGTCATTCTAAGTATGGAATCCTCTACATAACCTCATATCATGACCACCTGATGGTGGGTGTGATTGCAGTTTAGACATGTGGTTTATATTAAGCTTTATTAATGTCATACTTCAAGATGTTGCACATTGTTTAGTCTGGCAGCCTGACCTCAAATTTAGTGTGGGCTTTTTGTTAACAATTGTTGACTATGTTGACAGTGACATTTGATTGAGTTTATGTTTCTTACAATCTTAAATCTTACCTTTTTATCTAAAGCCTTGTGCATAGTGTAGTGCTGTCTTATCTGTGTTTAACCATGATTTTTCTGTTTGGCTCTTTTGTAGGTGATAAATGGCGAGATATACCCCCCAACAGTAAAAGACGCGCAAGTCAAAATGAGCTACCCACCATCTGTCCGTCCGGAGCAGCAGTTGGCTATCGGGCAAGAAGTGTTTGGACTGCTGCCTGGTCTCAGTATGTACGCCACCTTGTGGCTGCGTGAGCACAATCGTGTATGTGATATCCTGAAAAAAGAACATCCAACCTGGGGAGATGAGCAGCTGTTTCAGACAACCAGGCTCATTATTATAGGTAAACATTATATCAGCTCCAGTGGCCTAAGTTTTGTTTGAGAGCCATTAGTTTCCCATAATAATTGCCAATTACAAGAATGAATGAGTAACACTTGAAGTTACAGTATAGTTGCAGTACACTTAAAGTACTGTATATTGTTTAACATTAGAGAATACACGGCTCTCTGGAAAACTCTGGATTCTGATTTTGTCAATCATGTCATCTAGATGTCTGATTTTTCTGAATAATGACCGCACATTATTTTGCGATCTCTACAATTAAGCTGATAAAATCATTTCAACTTAAATCATTATTTAATTTTCATTTATTTATTTTGCAAGTATTCGTATAATAATGACCAGTCAGACTGTAATTTTTGCAATATAAGCACCATCAGAAATCTGACGCAAACCAGAGGTTGAATTCCTTTGTTTTTGGAGACTCAGTGGTCTCTGTCTTCTCACATAATAGCATAATTTCAATGAAAATCTGCTCCACGATGGGGTCCTGACCACCGTTGTTTTTTGTTTTTGTTTTTGGGGTGATAATGAGCAGCTGACTGCAGATTATCTCATAATTAACTACTTTATTTAAAGGAATGTTCCTGGTTCAATACAAGTTAGGCTCAGTTGACAGCATTTGTGGCATAATATTGATTACCACAAAAGTAAATTTCGACTCGTCCCTCCTTTAAAAAAAAAGCAAAATCTGTATTACACTGAGGCATTTACAATAGAAGTGAATGGGAACAATGAAAGTGAATCTGGCCAATTTTTGGAGGGTTTAAACAGAAATGCAAAGCTTATAATTTTATAAACGCATTTGCATGAATTCTTCTGTTAAAACGTTTGTATTATTTGAGTTGTAAAGTTGTTTAAATTGTAATTTTTACAGTCGTTTTAGGGTTTTAGGGTTTGTTGACATTATATCGTCATAGTAACAAAGTTGTAAAATTGGCTATAACTTTACACAGAAAAGGTTAGTAAGTGATTTAATCACACTAAAATCATGTTTACACACATATCATTTATGTGTTGTGCCTTTACTTTTGAAACAGTGAGTATTTAACGTAAAAAAAATTGGCCCCCATTCACTTCCATTGTAAGTGCATCGGTGTAAACCAGATTTTTGCTTCTTTTTTTTTTATTAATTTTTGTGGAAATCAACATTATGCCACAAATGCTGTCGATTGAGCTTAACTTGTATTAAACCCGGAACATTCCTTTAACATGAACTAACAATGAACTATACTTTTACAACATTTAATAATTTTGGTTAATATTAATATATAATATATAATACAACATATATTTATACATTTTCATTAATGAGCATTAAACAAGATGAATTAATGCTATAAAAATATTGCTTGTTGTTAGTTCATGATAGCTAATGCTAATGATGCCTAATGTTCATGATACCTAATTTACTAAAGTTTTACTGGATGTAACTTATAGCAATTTATGTAATTACTTGATTTGATGAAATAATTAAAATGTAATTACAAAATTTTGACTCAATTAACTTCAGGTGAGACCATTCGTATTGTGATTGAGGACTATGTCCAGCATCTGAGCGGTTACCGCCTGAAGCTCAAGTTCGATCCCACGCTGCTGTTCACCTCACAGTTCCAGTATCAGAACCGCATCGCTGTGGAGTTCAATCAACTTTACCACTGGCACCCACTCATGCCTGACAGCTTTCACATTGAGGGAGAAGAGATTCAGTACCCTCAGTTCCTGTTCAACACGTCTATCCTCACTCACTATGGGGTGGAGAAATTGGTTGAGGCGTTCTCAACCCAACCCGCAGGACAGGTAATAGCCCCTTTATGGTGGAATATGGAACTCTTAACAAATGGCTTGCTTTTTTCAGTGTTGACATACGTACTTCCTATTGAAAGAGGAAGTTGGTAAAGAACATATCGAAAGGTTCATCCCTTTTATTAATTACCCAGTAGCCTTTAGTTTACATCACAGCTGTTAATCATGATTTGCTATTTGCTATTGCTAGTCAGAGGTGGGTGGGATTGGGGGAGGAATAATCTCTTCCTAGAGGGCATGTTATTGGACAGCAGTTTGATTTGCCCATTAGTACAGGATGAGTCATTCGTATTTTTGTCTGTTTTCTCAGAAAAGAAATAGGGTCTACTGTAAGTTTTAAATGTGTACAGTGTAACTGCCATATTTACACTCACACATTGTGTCATCTTTTAGGAGTACGCTAGCATGTAGATGGCTTCAAAGCAAATTTATATGGGTTAAAAAAGCTATAAAACTCCAATTTTGATTTCATGTGGTCTTTAATGACTTAATATTGGTTCCAAAAGAGAAATCTAGAAACATCTGTTTCACGATAAGGTGCAAGGGCCTTTGGCTGGGTCTGGGCTATATTTACTTCAGGATGTTAGAAGGTCCTTAGGGTTTGGTCTGTTTCAGTCATTCCAATGAGTTTACCACTCTCTCATCTATTGAAACAGTGAGTGTTTTATTACAGGGGAGACATGAAAGAAATATCAGTATCTTAGGTAGTTTAACAGAGTAAGTTTAGGTTTAGTTTAGTTTATAATTAATGAGCTGTACCTTTATAGATATGTTTCTGGGAAACTGATATGACAGTGTGATTGCAGTCAGCTTTTACATTATAATCAAGCTTATGTATAGGCTCACATCCAGAACATAATGAGATACATGACAATGTATTTTATTTTTCTGAGAGGTGCAGTTTTAACTTAACAGACACAATGAATAACCTGTGTTGTTGCTGTCGTAGAAACAAAAATACATTTTAATTAAAATAATGCTAAATATAGTTTCAAGGCTAGTAATATTTTTTTGAATAATCAGTAAATTATAATAAATATTAGAATTAATTTAATAAAGTTTTAAGTAAATTTTGGACCCTGTGTAAATATCAGGTAGCAAGTTAAGATTTGTTAAAACTACCCGAGAGCAGTAATGCCTCAGAACAACCTGGCACTCATTTCAGAGATCTTGTGGTAACTTTGCCAACAAGAAAACTTTTACATGTAAATTTATGTTGTGAGTAGGAAGTGTTTTTTATTTATTGCTTGATTCAAACACAAAGTATATTTGTGTTTGAAAATAAAAAGTCATGAATTATTTACACATAATATAGCACTGTTATATTCCATCTAAAAGACATTTATACCCTCCCCCAATTTAGGGCCCTAAAATGTTTTCTACCCAGGGCCCAATATTTGTTGCTATGACCTTGCTCACATGGAATCTGTGCCTGTAGAATTCCAACAAAAGCTGTAAGATTTCGAACAACTGAAGCTCTAAGAAGTAGAACAAAAGAATTAATACAACTGGTATTCTCAAAATGGGCAGTGCTGAGTTCCACCATTTTTTCCCCATAAACAACATAGAAAATATGAAGAAAGTGATTCAGTTTCAGTGCTTATGTTATGTATTAAACTCACATCAGATATGTAGTTTACTCCACTGTAAAGACTTTATGTATAAGAGGTCTGGCTGACTTAATTATTTGTACCATGCAGACATTTAAACTGTTTAGTTGATTAAAACGTTTTAATAAAATATGCTACAACATTTCATCTACATCTACAGCAGCTGCTCTTTTGGATGCTCTCAACACATCAAGATTAAAGATGGTTTTGTTTTGTTTTGTATCGTTTGATCATGAATTTATTTGTGTTTGAACAGATCGGAGGTGGTCATAATATTAACGCAGTGGTGTCCAGAGTAGCTGAGGGAGTCATCATAGAATCAAGAGAGCTTCGACTTCAGCCCTTCAATGAGTACCGCAAGAGATTCAATCTGAAGCCCTACACATCATTCTCAGAATTTGCAGGTCTGATTGTACAACTGTTATCAATTCTTTTAAAGCTTTATTAAATTAAAAGTGCAAGGGAAGAATCACAAACAAATCAAATCCCATAAATTGATCTGAAATCCATGAAAAATATTGTAAATATTTTTCATTATACCAGCTATTACCGTAATAACATTAATACCTTTGACGCATTTTGCCCCACCGCTATTGTAGGTGTAGTGCCACCACTATAACAGGAGAATGTTTCAGACAACAGAGAGATGAAAGCAATGCTAATAAGCAAAGTAGTAACCATGGTTATTATTGGCACAGGCAACACTGCAGTCATGCAGTACATCCATTCCAATCCATTCCATTCCAATTACCATGATACAGCACTCCCTCTCATGTGTTATTTAGTAGATATTACAGATGTTGCTAGCATTTGGTCTGCAAATGACCTGAAAAATAATGTTTTGATAAGAGACTAATAGACAAATCTTTTATGCATTTCTATAAAAGCATTTAATTTCTATAAAAAGCATTAAATGGACTAATTGTATATATTTCCCTCTCTGCTAACATTCACATCACAGCTCAGGATAGTGGCTAATGAAGTGTTTGGGACTCTGCAGATTCTTGTGGTGCCATTAGCCAATCAGTGTTGTCATGAATGCATGCCCCAGCCATTGAGATGAATGGCAATAAGAATGGATAGCTTTCTCTGGGTATTATAGACAGGGTCCAAAACCAACTTTTTGCCACACTTACCAATGGCCGGTGACTTGAGAAAATGTACCGGCCATAAATATTTTTTACCGGCCATGAAACTGTATTTGCATTATTTCATTAAAAAAAACAGGCTACTATTACTGTAACGTGGTGTCCAAGGAGTGGAAGAGGAAGAGAGGAGACGCAGGAGTAGACTCTTTAATTCCTTTAATGACAATCGCTGGAGTGGAACAGACGATGGAGCTAACTTCACAAGATACCAAAACAATGAAACACTTTAGCAATACACTTCATTAACTCAACGCAACACTTCAATAACTCAACATAACACTTCAAGGACTGACAAATGAAGAAGAAAACTAGAGGGTATTTATACACTAAATGAAGGAATGGAATACAGGTGAGGAGGATAATAAGGAACAGATGGAAGTGACTAGGGCAGTGAACCATGGGAAATGCAGTCCAGTGGAAAACTTCAAAATAAGAGTCCTTGAAGAAAATGAGGGAGACAGACTGTGACAATTACTACTTCTACTAAACATATTTATTATGTTTTTTAACTTGTTCTGGCTTAACTTTCAAGAGAAAATAGGGGTTGACAACACAGGTAAAGACATGGCCTGTGCAACACAATTTTTGTGGCTCCAGGGGCCTCATTCATAAAGAAGTTCATAAAATGATCTTAAATGTGAACATAAGACAATTTCCTAAATGTTCCTACGAACGATTTATAAAACGTTCGTTAAATCCCAATTCAACTTAAAAACATGCAAATGTGAATGAGCACATGGACTCGACCTACAGAACGCCCACAAATATCCTAATATGGTGAGACAGAATACAATAAAAGCGCATACGTAAGTAATTCATTCGTTCATTCATTCATTTATATGGAATGTTCTTGTGCGGTTGACCAAGGTTTTTTTTAAAATGTGAGTGCAGCTACCGGTTTCTGCCCATATAATGCAGCATATTCAACAACTCATCATCAGTTCTTCATGTTCATTATCAATAATAAATACATCCACACCATTCTTCAACCAATGTCCATGTTCTTGCTAAACATTTATTCCAAAAAGATGTTTACATGCTCATTTACATATAATGAAATATGCATAGACTAGCTACATTACAACTGTGTTCTTTATAAACTACATATGCATTATTTCCCACTGTTCTCTTCTGTTCGCTCTTGCAATTGATTATGCTGCATTTTAGTCAAATAAGTAGTTTTTATACATGTCAACATATACTGCTCAACAACAGCAGACGAGGCTGAAGGATTAATTGAAAAAAAAAGTAGAATGTTGCCATGCTTTTTAAATCTGTAAACTGATTTATCTATGTTAAACTATCTCTCCTCCTCACTCCAAAAATGTGCTGAACATATTACATACCATATACAACACCTGTCTGTTATCTCATAGGTCTCAAAATTAATTTATTATGGAAACGTGCAGATTGGGCTAAATAAATAATCTGTTACAGCAGATTTCCAAAATAAAATATTTCTGTTACGCATAATCTATTACACCACATTCTGAGTCATTTCGGAATATTCTTGTACATGTAAACGTGCTCACTCATTTATTAATAAATTCAGTCAGTCACTGATTCAGATTTGCATCAGTAAAAATTAGAAAATCAAGTCAGTGCACACTGGCACACTGGAGCATAAGCAAAAAAAAATGTTTTGTATGCATCCTTGTCAGTAACATATACACAAGTACATTTTCACATCGGTTTCTGCCTTTATAAATCCAGATTTGTTCCACAATTTTGACGTAGGTACAAATCCATGGAATTTAGGATCAAATTTGATCGTACGTACAGTTTATAAATGAGGCCCCATTTCGTGTTCTTTAACGCTTTCGAGTTTCTTTTTTTTTTTACCCTAAAACAAATGTATAGCATACAGAGCAGGCCATTGTGTCAGTCGCAGTATCAAATACAAGCCAGTCTCTCTGTGATCCATCATCAGTGAAACGCCTCCTCTTGCAAAAACACAGAGAACTTTTGTGATTTTGTGATGTTTGCGCATCATGTTTGCGTTTTGGCGGCGTAACACCAGGTATGTGTCGCTACATTCTGGGGTTATGTATAATAAAAGAAGGGAAAAGTTTTGACTTCCAAGCAAACAGGTAAATGTTATTAGAACCGTGATTAAGAACATCTATCCAATCACTGCACTGATCGCTTGTATCTGATTCACTCCCATCGCTTACGATAGAACAGCAAACCAATCACTGATCTCTTCTTCAGTAGACGACTTGTATATAATCATTTGATTTTCTTACGTCAGATAAATAGAAACAGCGAAGGTCTGACTAACTCTAAAAACTGACTATTGTTCTCACAACCATGCATTTTTAAAATTCATAAAAAATGTACCGGCCAACTGACAGGTAACACCGTTTCATATACTTGCCAACGCCGATTTTTACTGACATTTGGGGCTTGGTGAGTGTTAATTTTGGACCCTGATTATAGAATATCAGGAAATTACACTACCTGGATTTGAACTTGTGTCACCCGCATAAGCCCCACCACACAACATGTCAGAGCATGTGCACTACCCTCCAGGCCCCTTCTCCATAATGTATTTTCAATGAATGTTTATTATGCACTCTTCCGGGTTGGCTGTGCCTTGCTGGTTGATAATGGCTGATGTTGTATTTCTACAGGAGAGGAGGAGATGGCAAAAGAACTGGAGGAACTTTATGGTGACATTGATGCCATGGAGTTCTACCCAGCTCTGATGCTGGAGAAGACACGACCTGATGCGATATTTGGTGAAAGCATGGTGGAAATGGGAGCCCCATTTTCCCTAAAAGGCCTTCTGGGAAATCCCATTTGCTCCCCAGATTACTGGAAGCCCAGTACATTTGGTGGTCAGACAGGTTTTGATATAGTTAATTCTGCCACTTTAAAGAAACTGGTTTGCCTCAATACAAAGTGGTGTCCATATGTATCTTTCCATACTCCTCCATCAGATTACAAAAAACAGAGAACATCTCATGGTGAACTCTAGCAGAATTCACTTTTAGCAAAGCAACTGTTTATCAGAACTAGGTCAAGAACTATTGTTTTAATACGCTGTCTTCAAATTTGACTTTCAATTACAGATGCTTTGAAGGGATAGTTCACCCAAAAATGAAAATTCTGTCATCATGTTCCTTCCCTCAAGTCATTCCAAACCTGTACTACTTTCTTTTTTCCACAGTAGAACACAAAAGGAGGTATTTTAAAGAAGGTTGCAATCCCTAATTTCCATACAATGGCAGTTGATAGTGATTCCTTG
This sequence comes from Myxocyprinus asiaticus, assembly GCF_019703515.2. NCBI lineage: Eukaryota > Metazoa > Chordata > Actinopteri > Cypriniformes > Catostomidae > Myxocyprinus > Myxocyprinus asiaticus. The sequence goes on from NC_059347.1 coordinate 19,856,880, forward strand.
AAAGGTCATGTCATAAGCAATAAAAATGTTCTTGATCTTTTAACATATAAGAGGTTATTGGTCTATAAAAGCATACTGTAAGTTTCATAACTCAAAACTTGATCACTGCAAAAAGAGCATTTGTTGAAACCAAGCTGCCAAAACAACTCGTTCTCTACTTCCTCCACATTGTGATGTCACACTGTGGTAGAAATTTGTATCTGACCGCCTCCACAACAATATAACAAAATACCTTATCACTTCTGTAGCCCCGCCCAGTAGCAGTGAGCAATGAGATGGCAAGGAGAGAGCAGGTCAGTCAAGAACAGAGAGCGGCCAAGGCTGCCGGGTACGCAGAGGGCTCAGAAGTCAAGACGGGCGGGGACACAGAGGGCTCAGAGGCCAAGGCAGGTGGAGACTCAGAGGGCTCAGAGGTCAAGGCGGCCTGGGACTCAGAGGGCTCGTAGGTCAAGGCGGCCAGGGACTCAGGCAGTGAAGTCAAGGCGGCCTGGGACTCAGGCAGCAAAGTCAAGGTGGCCGGGGATTCAGGCAGCGAGGTCAAGCTGGCCAGGGATTCAGGCAGCAAGGTCAAGGCGGCCGGGGACTCAGGCAGTGAGGTCAAGGCGGCCGGGGCTGAGGACTCTGATGTGGCGGTCACTGTAGGAGTGCTGAGTTCCTCATCAGCCTCTCCCACAGTAAATGGTGATTCGCTCAGTCACAGAGCAAAATCAATGTACTGAATCAGAGTTAAATTAATTACGCCTCCAGGCAACAAAGAATATAGTGGCTCATTCAAACCACTATGAAAAAAGTCAATTGATTGAGGCCTCCTCAAAGTCCACCAAATGACATAGCTCACTAAAGTCCATAACATAGTCCTCAAGGGGACGAGTCCCTTGGCGAAGACGCATAAGTCCCCACATGACAAGGGTGAGAATGATTGTGGAATATGATCATGTTTACATACATTTGACTGTTTTTTGTGCAAAAAACTTAACTGATATTATAAGTGAACCTCAAGGAACATATTAAATTAAAAAAGGCATGTCAAGACCCCTTTAAAGCTTAGAAAAGGACCCAAAAGTGTCATAAAGTTGTCCATGCAGATTGTGCATCATGTGCCAAGTCTTCTGAAGGTAGATAATAGGTTTTGGTGAGAAACAAACTGAACTATAAGCAATTTACAGTGAAAATCTTGACATCTGCCATGGCTCTCCTTTAAAAAAGAAAGTCATAGGGGTTTGGAACAAAATTAGGGTGATTAAATGACAGCAGAATTACAATTTTTGGATGAACAATCCCTTTAATTTTATTCCAATAATTGAATAGAATGAAATATCTTATGAATCAGAAATTAATTAGCAATATGATTAGTTATTTGTAACAAGGTGTTTGAAGAATGAAAATATATATGAATATAATACGAATATAATGAATAGTAACAACAATGATGCTTTGTGAATGAATGTCATGTACTTTTGATCCTAATCAGAGATCAACACAGAACATATTTTAATATAATCAGTATATTTCTAATTGGACTTGTTAAAAGATAAATTGACTTCAGTTTGGAAATTTGGCGATCTATATTGATTTTGCTAACAACAAAACATTAACAAATTACATTGGGCTCTTTTTGGACACTTTGTTTACAGTAACCCATGTTGCCAAATAAATATATTTAGCTTTAACTCATAGTTCTCCCAAAAATTATTCTGTCCATTTCATGATAGTGAAAACATTAACTCATGGGTTGCGGTTTTGTATTGGTATTTGCTGCCTCATTGCTTAGTTACTGTTTTATTGCCTTTGAATGAACAAGTTTTGAATGCATTGAATGCATTGTTCTTGAAATACAGTAAATCATTGCAGTCATTGTGTTGAAACCTTTGATATATGATTGGCCAGTTTTTCTTAAGGTTTTTGTTGTTTTAGTCACTTTTGTATACATTTGTGTTCCTTGAATAAATGAATGTAACCTATGTGATGTCCTTCTGAGTGAAGGATGATATTAGCACCAATTGTGGCACCATTTCTATGAGATTTTTTGCATAATAAATAGGTTTGTTAAAGGCATAAATTTACTAGTGTGTCTGATCATTGTTACAAGAGGTTTACTGAAATACAAAATAAATAAATAAATAAAATAGAAAAATAGGGAGGGTTTACAGTAAATGTGGACATATGGAATATAATGGTAATGGAGTTTTTTATGGAAATAAAACTGATGGTAATTAAACAATCATTATCAACCCTAAAACAATACAATTTGAATTCAAACACATATATAGGGTTCTCTAGATAAAGTGTCAATACACTGTTATACTGTAATAGCACAGGTGTCAGCATTGTTTAGGGTTTTAAAAGGATATAAATGGTATAAAATGTGTCATAAATAATATGTACTTGGGTTCCTATAATTTACTCTCTCTCTGTGTGTGTGTGTGTGTGTGTGTGTGTGTGTGTGTGTGTGTGTGTGTGTGTGTGTGTGTGTGTGTGTGTGTAAGAGAAAAAGCCAACAAGAGACAGTTGTCTTAACTGTTTACTTTTTATTCGGAACAGTTGGCTTCCCACAAAGTATACTGCATGACTTCCAGTATCTTCTGAATAATGTTTAGCATTAACATAGGTCACAGAAATGACTAGTGGTAAGGTAGCTTAACCTTTGGCACATGCAGAAGTAACATTCAAGTTGTGCACAATAGAACCATTTTTCAGCTGTAGGTTCCATGATCTAATTGCAATTACTCTCCATTACTCTGGAGGTCTTTTCCAATGATATTTTACACAATTACTTGGCTAGTTTTGAAACAGCCATTACCTAGAATTAGATCAGCCTTTTCAATTCTGCTCTCACTATTTTAACTGTTTAAAAAAAGAAAACTTAAAAAAAATACTAATTTTGAAGAAAACAAAATTAATAATACTAATTTAATCTAATCTTAAATTAAATTCTTAAATACATAACTACTGTTAAAGTATTTAAAGTATTATAAATTCCTTGGCATTAGTAGAAAGAGAGTGACTTAGTATTTAAAAGAAAATCAGTGACTATGAACCTGATGGATGTGGCCAATTATTCTCACCCACCCTTTTGTCCATTTGACACTACAATGCATCACTGACCTTTCATTAAACCAGTATCGAGAGAAATTAAAACCATTGAAAAAGATAAAGCACAAGCATCTTCTTTAAAGCAATAGTTAATAACCTTTTCCTACGCCAGACTTTTTCTTTAATAAGGTCATAATAAACTGAGGTTATAGCTGCTTCAGGGACAACAGCGGGCAGTCACGTGCACTTCATCTTTATCAGCACACTTGGTTGTGATTGGTTAGTGTTGTGTCTATACTGTACACCTATATACACAGAATAAAAAAAGTCCAGAAGTTTATTAATTATTTTCTTTATTAAGTTATTTTATTGAGTTTACTTGCATGCAGACATATAAATTGGAGTGTACTATTGGTTCAGTTTGAATAATTTTGATCTGCTTTTGTGTCTTTTCTATAATCTCCTGATTATTTTATTGTTGTACTGCACCCAGAGCTGCTGAGCTCAGCGTGAGCCGCATGGCAAAAATAGGCTCAATGGCGAAACTATCCACTCACTGCTGCATCTGGTATGCTTCTGGGACTCGTCACCTCGCAACTCACACTTGCAGTGGGAATGGTGTAATCTGTTAATATGGGCGGCGAAACAAAAACGCGCCGCTCACGGAGGACATGTGAACCTGGCGTCATGTTGTTCCAAACCCAAAACTTTGTTTCTTCTGTGGAACTCTAAAGGAGCAATTTTGAAGAATGTACTGATCGCTCTTTTCCATGCAATTACAAAGAATAGGGACTGGAGCTTTCAAGTTTCAAAAAGGATGCAAACACACCATAAAAGTATAAAAAATAATTAACCCAAATCTTGACATCCACCCTAGCTGAATGTGAATGACAACTTGACTGATGTCAGACTTCAGTCTGTTTCTCAAACAACAAAACTTTCAAATGGCTTGGAATTATTGGACATAAATCATATGAACTACTTTTATTATATTTTTAGAGATACTTTATAAGCTTGAACACTCCATTCCTAATTCACTGTAATTGCATAGAAAAAGCCAAAATTAAATAGTAAATAGCAAAGTATGCACTTTTGGGTGTACTGTTTCTTTAAACTAACTTACGGTAGCCCTATGAAGTGAGCTGCATTCTCGTGGCTTTAACCTTTGTCAGACATCATATGATATACTGATGCTAGAAGAGGGTGCAGTTAATTCATGCTCCAGTCTGATGTTGACCTGTTGACCTGGAGGTCCAAAGGCAGAGCATGGAGGATGGCTGGCCGCTGAGGCGGCAGAAGGGTAGAAGTGAACATCCACTGCTACAGAGGTCATGCCCAGGGACACGCAGTGGTACAGCAGGAGGGAGGAGAAATTGTGGGAGATATTAATTCTGTGGTGCACTGGAGGGGAGCAGGGTTCGTTGGTCTGGAGGGTCATAGAGGACTGTAAGTCCTCATCGTGGGCAGGCCCTGGATTCGGTGGAGGGGGTGAGGGAACGTTCTGAGATGGTTCAAACTCACTGCTCCTCCAGTCCTCCATGCAATTCTCCAAATAATTGAAGGAAGAAAAACAGAATAGTGTTGCAAAGAAAACACAAAGGTAATTATTTCTTCTTCCTTTATATTAAAATCCTAATGTCGACTTTTGACTTTTGAAAAGTTCAAAATGAAAATTCTGTCATCGTGCATTCACCCTCAACTGACATAGGGTGGGAAAGGAGGACACAGGAACTGGGTTCTTCAACTCAAAGGTATGGTTTTTAATAATAAAAAGGCTTTTCAGCACAATACTCAGGATCACACTACACAGTCTCTTTCAGACAGGCAGCTCTCCCTCTTGGTCTCTGGCGTGGTCACTCTTTATTGCTCTCCCCAATGCTTACTGCGATTAGAAACAGGTGTTAGTCATTATCGGGCTCATCACCTCTCACCATTACCAACACGCTGGACAGAGGAGGTCATTCCCATCACCGCGACCCATAAGGTGACTCCTCTCCCAACATTCCTCCTAAAAAAAAATTCCGGTGGTTGATTCCCCGCCGCAGTCAGCGGCAACGACCACGGAGGTCACATTCTCCGCTTACATTATGGATTATGGCGGGAAACCTGTGCCACTACAATGCCCATGCTTGCCATAGTTAATGAGCCAGCACCCATGCCTGCCACGGTTAACGAGCCAGAGCCAATGCCTGTAGCCTCGACTGTCCCAGAGCCAACGCCTGTAGCCTCGACCATCCCTGCAACATTGCTCCCAGCTGTCCGGAACAGGAGGAGAAGGAAAAGGACTCCTGCTCAGCCTGCTCCACCACGGTCTCCACCTCCAAAACCTCTCATCCCTAATCCTGTTGCTCCACCTGCCTTCATGAAACCTCCCTCGTCTCTGGCCTCTGAGCCTTCCACAACTCTGCCCTCAACCCCAGAAACTCCACCTCCTATGATTCAGCCTGCTTCAATTCCTCGTCTAAAATATCCCAAGGGCTCATCTTCTTCCTTTGACTTCCTGGAGTGGCGCTCCTTCCGCAATCTCCCTGGAAACACGAACTCAGTCATTGTAACCTAAGTTACCAATCCCTCCTATTACTGTTGATTTACCTGAAAAGTCTTCTTCTTCAATAAAGCTCCCACTACTAGGTTCAACCAATCATCTGTGTCTGTGTTGTGTCGTGACATCTATATGAAAATTGGTTCATTTGAACAAATCTAACCCTCTTCTGCAAGAACTCATTAACAGACCTCACAGGTTTATGTAGGTACTGTATAATAAGTATCAAAGACTCATCTGTTCTCCCTGTGGGTACAGCTACAGGATCATTTTTCTGAACCAAAGTGTAAAAGGCCATCACAATGAAAATAAATGCCATGGAAACACCTACTCCAACCACAATGGGAATGTCATGTTTTTCAGTCATAGGTAACCAAGTCTGAGATTTCTTCTTTTTCCTAAAGAAAAGAGAGTAATGGAATACTTTATACAACCATCACCACATTCTCAACAAGCCATTGCAGTATATTAAGAAGGAATTTGAAGACTGCATTGTGTGAAGTTCCTGCTGTGGCTTGCAGCGATGCCATAACTCGGGAAGTTTGAATTCACACATTTTGCATTTTGCACTTTGAATTGCACAATAAGAAATAAAGTCATACATGTTACCAACGACATGAGGAGGAGTAAATTATGACAGAATTTTTATTTTGTGTTGAACTATTTCTTAAATAATAAATTCAAAAAATATACGGGTTCGGGAGTACATTTATTGGTTGGATTAAGTTACTTTATAGACAACTGGTAGCGGCGGTACAAACAAATGGACTAATTTCAGATTATTTTACTTTGAATAGAGCAGGATTGCCCTCTTTCCTCATTATTGTTCTGTCTTGCCCTGGAACCATTAGCAGCCACAATAAGAAAGGAGGAGGATTTTCCAGGGGCGGTGGCGGGAGGCGTGGCGCATAAGCTTTTGCTTCACGCTGATATTTTATTATTCACCTTTGACCCCACTAGATCTATACCTTGCCTCCACAGAATTATTAATTCCTTTTCTAAGTTTCAGGATATAGAGTCAATTGGTCTAAATCCGAAGCTTTGGCTCTGACAGCGTACTGCCCAGTAACGGCTTTCCAGCCGGGTGCTTTCCAGTGGCCCAAACTGGGCATTAAGTATTTGGGCATTTTATTTCCAGCAAAATTGTGTGATTTAGTTAGAGTTAATTTTGACTCCTTAATAAAATGGTTTTCAAGTGATGTGGATAGGTGGGCTTCATTACATTTATCTCTGATTGGGAAAGTTAATGTTATTAAAATGAATTGTATTCCAAAATTTCTAAGCTGCAGTCTCTCCCTGTAGATGTCCCCCTCTCTTATTTTAAGCAATTTGATAGCATAGCGAAGTCCTTCATTTGGAATGGTAAGTGTCCCAAATTACATTTCAATAAGTTACATAGGCCGATTGACAAAGGTGGGCTAGGCCTACCCAAGATTTTATTTTATTATTATGCATTCATTTTCAGACATTTGGCTCATTGGTCGCTTCCACCTGATAGAGCCCCTCCCTGGTTCTGTATAGAACAGGAAGTTCTTGCCCCTATTTCGCCATTGCAGAGCCTTTCTATCAAATTAATCGGAGAGGTTAAGTTACTTTCCATTATCTCGCATTTGCACTCGGTTTGGACAAAAGTGTCCAGACTGTTTAATTCGGACATTTTTTTAAATGTTGCCTTGAGCATATGGCTGAACCCAAAATTATGCATTAACAAGTCCCCTTTTTCTGGTCAGAGTGGATTGGGAGGGGGGTTACTACACTCTGTGACCTATATGAGAACAGAGTGTTGAGATCCTTTCAAAATTTGGTTCAACTTTTTGGGATTCCTAGATCTCAGTTTTTACTGAGTAAGTATTTACAGCTGCGCCAACTGCTCTGTACTGTTTTTGGGATTTTCTGTTTTTTCCACAGGGGTTGAGGTGGTGAAATTTTCCACTTCCAATAAAGTAAAGCCCGAAGTCTGAGTTTGCGCACAAAAAGACTGAGTGCTTTTCTGGGAAAAGCTCTGAATGTTTTTTTAGCTGGGTATAGGAATAGGAGTCAGCTAGTGATTATTTGTTTGTGTTTGGATTAATTGCTGGAGGTTTAGTAGACTGGACTGTTGGTTGGATATGTGGGTGTGTATACTGTATAAAAGTCTCTTTGACATTGGAAAAAGTTATAAGTTTGATGGGCACAACTGTTGGTTTTTGAGTTTGGATGGACACTTTGATATACTCATTATTTCCTAGGCTTATTCCACTTGGCTTCTCTGTAGTGTCTTGAGTAAATGTAGTGATGGAGTGTGTTGGTGAGTCCTCCACAAAAGTATTTAAAACTGGACAAAAAACAGAACAATTAGAACAAAAATATTCATTTTTCATTGTGCAAGAAAAAAGGAGATAAAAATCCCCCAAGGTACGTTAACCCTTAAATGCATGGGTGTTTCGCAACAAACCTCTAGGCTTTAGAAACCCGGCACTTACAGTATATCTATCACAAATGGATCTACAAAATGCCCAGATGGTGTCAAATTTTCAAAAAAATTTCAAGACAATTAGAAAATAATATAATACAGTACTTTGCAAAAGTCTAAGATGCATTATATTTTTCAAAAAAACATTTGTCTTAAAATGGTTATATATATTCTGCTTGTAGTGTATCAGTAGGAAATATCAGTTTTAGATTTCAACATTCCTATTGCAAAAATAATTGAATAGAAGAAGAGCAAGGAGTCCTATGGCCACCACAGAGCCCGGATCTTAACATCGAGTCAGTCTGGGATTACATAAGGGGACAGAAACAACTGAGACAGCCTAAATAGATAAAAGAACTGTGGCAAGTTCTCCAAGAAGCTTAGAACATCCTATCTGACAAAAACAAAGAAAAACTGTGACCAGGTGTACCTAGGAGAATTGGTGCTGTTTTGAAAGCAAAGGTTGTCACTCCAAGTATTGATTTAGCTTTTTTTTTATGTTTACTGGACTTGTATTACGTTAATTGATAAATGAAAACTATTTATGCCATTATTTTTGAAGACATCCTAACTATGAAATATTTTTCATAAGTGCCTAAAACTTTTGCACAGTACTGTATTTTGATGTTTTATTTTTCATAAATCAAAGAGATGATGCAAGAAATATAGAACAGGATTCATTACTCCCACACTGAAATTTCATGAGACGCAACTGGCTGTAAAACACATATTGAGCTACACATAACACCTAAGATACAGAAAAGCATGTATTTTCTCAGGCACTTTTTGAGTCTAAATAGATGCAGAACATAAATAATTTCAGTAGTACACACAAATAACAATAGCCAAATCATACTGTTCATGTGTTACACTTGCTATAGTTTCCACATTGCTTCTTTGTCAAATAACAATGTCAAAAATAAATCAAGTCAATCACCGAAACATCAGCATCACCTTGAGTAAGAAATAGCATTTATAATATATAAAGTATGTGTACACACATACTGATAATTCACTGATAATTCACCATTACCACACAGAAAATCAATGTGATATAGTAGATTGCTTGTGATTGTTGCTGATTATTTGGCTCTGATTTTCTGTTTTTTCCACAGGGGTTGAGGTGGTGAAATTTTCCACTTCCAATAAAGTAAAGCCCGAAGTCTGAGTTTGCGCACAAAAAGACTGAGTGCTTTTCTGGGAAAAGCTCTGAATGTTTTTTTAGCTGGGTATAGGAATAGGAGTCAGCTAGTGATTATTTGTTTGTGTTTGGATTAATTGCTGGAGGTTTAGTAGACTGGACTGTTGGTTGGATATGTGGGTGTGTATACTGTATAAAAGTCTCTTTGACATTGGAAAAAGTTATAAGTTTGATGGGCACAACTGTTGGTTTTTGAGTTTGGATGGACACTTTGATATACTCGTTATTTCCTAGGCTTATTCCACTTGGCTTCTCTGTAGTGTCTTGAGTAAATGTAGTGATGGAGTGTGTTGGTGAGTCCTCCACAAAAGTATTTAAAACTGGACAAAAAACAGAACAATTAGAACAAAAATATTCATTTTTCATTGTGCAAGAAAAAAGGAGATAAAAATCCCCCAAGGTACATTAACCCTTAAATGCATGGGTGTTTCGCAACATACCTCTAGGCTTTAGCAACCCGGCACTTACAGTATATCTATCACAAATGGATCTACAAAATGCCCAGATGAGTAAGAAATAGCATTTATAATATATAAAGTATGTGTACACACATACTGATAATTCACTGATAATTCACCATAACCACACAGAAAATCAATGTGATATAGTAGATTGCTTGTGATTGTTGCTGATTATTTGGCTCTGGTTTTCTGTTTTTTCCACAGGGGTTGAAGTGGTGAAATTTTCCACTTCCAATAAAGTAAAGCCCGAAGTCTGAGTTTGCGCACAAAAAGACTGAGTGCTTTTCTGGGAAAAGCTCTGAATGTTTTTTTAGCTGGGTATAGGAATAGGAGTCAGCTAGTGATTATTTGTTTGTGTTTGGATTAATTGCTGGAGGTTTAGTAGACTGGACTGTTGGTTGGATATGTGGGTGTGTATACTGTATAAAAGTCTCTTTGACATTGGAAAAAGTTATAAGTTTGATGGGCACAACTGTTGGTTTTTGAGTTTGGATGGACACTTTGATATACTCATTATTTCCTAGGCTTGTTCCACTTGGCTTCTCTGTAGTGTCTTGAATAAATGTAGTGATGGAGTGTGTTGGTGAGTCCTCCACAAAAGTATTTAAAATTGGACAAAAAACAGAACAATTAGAACAAAAATATTCATTTTTCATTGTGCAAGAAAAAGGAGATAAAAATCCCCCAAGGTACATTAACCCTTATGCATGGGTGTTTTGCAACATACCTCTAGGCTTTAGAAACCCGGCACTTACAGTATATCTATCACAAATGGATCTACAAAATGCCCAGATGAGTAAGAAATAGCATGTATAATATATAAAGTATGTGGACATGCATACTGATAATTCACTGATAATTCACCATTGCCACACAGAAAATCAAAGTGATATAGTAGTCATTTGTATGAATATAGTAAGTAATATTTGTAAGTATATAGTTTAAGTTGTAATAAACAAAGAAATACATATCCTGTGATAGGAATCTTATATGATATTAAATAATTATAATAATCATAATCAACAATCATTACATGGTGGGGGGGACTATTGTATACATTCTTCTTATTTTATGTATACTGTATATTGTATATTGTATATTATTCGGTGTATATTGTGTTGTGTAACAGATGTGTTAACTGTGTTATGTGTAAATCAGATGTTTATTGTAATTGTCATACTGCTATGTTGCTTGGAACTGCACCCAAGACTTTCACCCACTGTTGCACTTGTGTATATGGTTAAGTGACAATAAAGGGATTTGATTTGATTTGATACAAATATAATTTATGGAAGTGCAAAAAAAGCGACACTATTACAGTTATCTTTAATGACCATATGCACTTTTGGTAATCAAGCAGTTATAAACAAATATTTTTTTGCAGCTTTTACTTTTTTTTCTATTTTTCACACTCTTCAGAAGAGAAAGGTTGAGGATTACTAAAGAGGTGTGGGCATAACATCAAAGAAAATGATGAGGTACAGTGGGTGGAATGAGGTCCCGGGTCACTAAAGACCCAAGGTATGCAATGCATTAGGTACAGTTCACCCAAAAAATAAATTCTGTCATCATTTTCTCACCCTCATGTCATTTTAAAACCATATAACTGTTTTTCTTACATAGAATGCAAAAGGAGAAGTTTTGAAGAATGTTCACACTGCTCTCTTCCATACAAAAAGTGGATGGTAACCAGGGGATGTCAAGTTACAAAAAAGAACAAAAATGTGCCATAAAAATATCATAAAAGTAGTCTTCTGACACCACACAATAGCTTTTACGTTTGTGCAGAACAGATTGATTTTAAGTTTTCATTCACAGGAAATCTTGCTTGACAGCCATGGTCACCAATTACTTTCATTGTATGGAAAAGAGCAGCTTGGACATTCTGCTATAAATAACTCCTGTTGGGTTTCACAGAAGAAAGAATGTCATATGAGTTTCAATAGACATGAGACTGAGTAAATCCTAACAGAATTTTCATGTTTGTGTGAACTTGCCCTTTAATTTTCCACTTAAGAAGGCTTAGCTTCGATAACATATCTTACAGGATATTTTTGTATAGTCCTTAGTTGTCTGTTGGAAGAATTCATTTATCTCTGTATTACTTGAGCGCTTTGAATCATAGGAATTTGTAAGTAGCTCTCGCACAATCTCTGGAACCTGCAAAATAAGGGACAAGCAAACAAACTCAGATCCATGATTTTTCCTAGATTAATGACTTACAAGTGTACAAGGAAGAATCTCAAATATCCAAAATAGTCAAAAATGATGTGGAAGATGTGCATGAATATGAATATGAATGTAAATATTAATAAAACAACCAAACAGTCACAATTACAATATTAATAGAGGCAGATGTCACGACCGGAACAAGTACATCTATCTCTGCACACTGCATTACTCACAGTGGGTATAATCTTTTTACTCATTGCTTCCTTATCAGATCGGACATCGGGTTCAGCTTCAGGTTAAAAGATTTGGCTGATTAGATAAAACCACAAGGTGCAAACATGCAACATAATTATGTATATTCATGTATGAAAGAGAACTGATCTACTGTCAGTTCCCACAGAATTTGCTCACCAGTTACCATTATGATGCCACATCTCATAACTTGACAGACTCTGTTTTCTGCAGTACAGTGGTACTCTCCTGAATCAGACCAATGGATGTGGGAGATGACTGATGTCCCATTATCTGTGAAATTAAATGTTACTTTTCAAAACATACAGTAAATGCCCCGTGTGTGGGAGAACCTACATCATATATTCAACCAGGGTCCAAAAATAACATTTTTCATATGACAAATTGAGGTAAAAATGAAATTTGGTGAGTAAATCCAAAGTTACTCAGCAGTGGCCAATAACTTTATTAGGAATTTCAGCATTAAATAGTTTAAGTCAAATTGTTAAACTGTTATAATGTAAGTGCCGTGAGGGATTCAAATAAAATACATAAGAAGCTACTAAAAACATCATGACCACTCGTGACTGTTTAAATTGTTTAAATTTAATCCAATGTATCTATAAAAAGTATAATTTACGTTTATCTAGGATTGCTAAAGTTAGTTTTTCTGCAGAACTTCATTTGGCGACACATATGTTGAACATACCTTGCATTAAATGGATAGTTCACCCAAAAATGAAAATACTCTCATGAATTACTCACCCTCAAGCCATCCCAGATATGTATGACTTTATGTATGACAAATGAAGATTTTTAGAAGAATATTTCAGCTTTGTAGGTCAATAACTATAAATTTTCCACTTTGCCCAGGTGGTGAAATGCACAAAGAATGTGAATTGCCAAAAAAAGAAGAAGAAGAAGAAGAAGAAGAAGAAGAAGAAGAAGAATGTGAAAGTAAAAGTGAAATTGGAGATTTATAGTTAAATAAAGACATTTATATTGATCTGTTTCTCACCCACACCTACCAGATCGCTTCTGAAGACATGGATTTAACCACTGGAATCATATCATATCATTACTTTTATGCTTCCTTTATGTGCTTTTCTGAGCTTTAAAGTTCTGATCACATTCCACTTGCATTGTTTGGCCTTACAGAGCTGAAATATTCTTAAAAAAAAAAAATTTTTTTTTTTTTGTGTTCTGCAGAACAAAGAAAGTCATACACATCTGAGATGGCATGAGGGTAAAATGGTGAGAGAATTTAAATTTTTGGGTGAAGCACTAAGTCACCAAAACAGGAAAATGAGCAACAACGATATAATCATGATTTGTCCTTTGTGAGTGACACAATGACCTGTAATGTTTGTCACTAATAGGTCAATACATTTTCCCAATTCACTCACCACTCACAGGTGTGGAAAAAAGTGATTTTTGGACCCTGTCCACATTCTGTTCAATATCAAACAAACCGTCATTTTGTATCTGTTGTGGGAGTGATATAGTTTTCGGACCAGGCAGTTCACATGCTTTTCGGATCAAGGTGGTTCAAATCCAAGTGTAAATCACAGGAAAATCTCCCACAGCTCGACAAGGGAGACTAACAGGAGATCCTTCTGAGACAGTGATCGCGGCAACAGTGGAAACAATAATTGGTTTTACTGAAACCAAGAAGAAGCTGCAATCTGCTGCAGTTCTGCTGAGGGTTTTAAACTGAAAAGACACCACAAATACCCTTACATAAAAGTTCTATGGTGGTAACATGGATTTATATGGTAATACTATGGTCATTTTTACTTAAAAGAATACCATGGTATGTGTTCAAAAAACCTGGGTACTATTTAGTTAGTATAAATACACAGCTCTGATATTTTTGCAAAGGGGGGTTTACCAGCAACTCAAAGGGTCATGGTTTTCTCATCATGACCCACTGTGTTGGAGGCTGTACAGGTGTAAAGGCCTTCATCATAATCTCTCACTGATGAAATGTAGAGAGTATTGTTTCTTACCCTGGAAACAAAATTCACAAGCAGCACCTGTTAAACATTTACCACAATTATTTATTAATAAATCCATCATGCAAAACTTACCCCATGAAAATTTTGCCTCCATTTTGGACTGACTGGCCCTGCTTTGACCATTTCATTAAAGTAGCAGGGTGTCCTAACACCTGGCAGTGAATCGCCACCTCAGCTCCAACAGGAAACATCACCACACTCGGACAGATAGTAACAGATGGAGGTTCTGAAAAAATCAGTCCAGAATGACCATAGAAAAGAATTTAATAATGGAAACTGGATTAAAATAACTGAGAGCACAGCATCGCACATGAACACCCTCTAGGTCAGGGTTTCTCAACCAAGGTTTCACAAACAAACCCCCCTCAAAGGTTCATAATGCAACTGCAGAGGTTCAGGAAATTGTGTTAAGCTAATGCCACATTTAAACAAATAAAAATGGTTCAAATAAAATATGAAAAATATACAAAATAAATATGAGACTTTTCTGTAATCTTACATACAAAAATAGAAAAGTAAATAAATGTTAATATAAAATATTAATGCTCTTTATTTACACAGTTCTACACAGCCCATGCATGTTCACTTATTAAATATTTTGGCTAATTTAAGTACTTTCTGCCCAGTTTAATCTATTTCACTATATTTAAAATAATTTCCCCACAAAATCAGTGCAAAAATGCAAAAACATTTTCAGATTCTGCCTTGGCCTTGTCACTGCGTTTCAGTGGGCAATACATTTTGGCAACCTCTGGTATAGGTATGCAATGAAATGTCTATAATTTCATAGTTGCAGACAAACCTTGTTTTTGTTTTTCAGATAAAACCAAAATATGGATCTAATACTGTTGGTGTATTCTGTATGTTAAAACATGTTTTAAGACGGTCTAATAATTCCTTACCAAGAAATAAAATCCACTGTCTGTCTGTTTTACACTGGTACACAGAGATTCTCACAGTTAAAATGATCATATAGAAAAGTATGTTTTTAATTTTGTCAAATATTTTAGGATTTCATGGAAGATGGTGGAAAATTTACAGACAGCACTTTGCAAGTAAAAATATGGACAACATGTATAAATACAAATATGCACAAACATCACAGCCCTTCTGAAAAAAATATATTTATAAAAACATATATAAAACAGACCATCTTAAACCAGCTAAAACCAGCAAACCAGCTTAGGGATGGTTTACGGTTTTTTTTCTTCAGTCGGGATGTAAGGTCGAATAAGTGTTCAAGTAAGAAGACATTGCAGTAAACAAACAAATACACACAGTTCACCTGTGGAAAAGCAGGTCTCCATTAGGGCCAGTAACATAGTGCAGTCCTGGCTGGAGGAGTTGGTGTTCTTAAACCAGTACACTTATGCTTGGGGACTGCTGTGTGGAGGCCTACAGGGAAGAGTTGCAGAATCACCCTTCCACGCTGTTAGGTTGGCAGGTTAGAAAATAAAGGTCCAGTCCATAACTGTGTAAGAAGGAGATGAAAGGAAATGCTAAATAGATTATAGAAGACCACTTGCATACTTGGAATGAAAGGAGATTATTCTGAAAAGGAGGTACAGTACCTGCAGGAAGGAGATAGGCTGGTTGGGATATCACTTTCTCTCTCTCTCATTGCTGGCTTCACAGTAATACAACCCCTCATCTTCTGACAAAACTCTCCTAAGAAGAAGATAAGAGAACTTACTTTTCATCTAGTATGCAATAAAAGGTTTATTGAATCTTTAATCCATTTGTGTTTGAAGACATTAAAGGGGTCATGACATGCCTTTTTTATTATTTTAAAATGTTCCTCGAGGTTCACTTATAATATTAGTAAAGTTTTTTGCACATTTTCCACCCTCATTCTGAACCTCTGTTAGAAGTGGTTAGTTTTGGCGCTGCTTCTCCTTTAAGACAGTAAACACCCACTGTTATGATAGACTCTGTCTGCTCTTGACTGACCTGCTCTCTCCTTGCCATCCCACTGCTCACCGCTACAGGGTGGGGCTACAGAAGTGATAAGGTAAAGTAGGATTTGATATGCTGTTGTGGAGGTGGTCATATGCAAATGTCTACCACAGTGTGACATCACAATGTGGTGGAAGCAGCGAATGAGTCATTCTGGCAGCTTGTTTTCAACAAATGCTCTTTTTGCAGTGAGGAGGAAGTTTTGAGTTCTCAAACTTACAGTATGTTTTATAGTACAACGGCCTTGTGTATGTAAAAAAAAAAAACAGAAAAAAATGTATTCCTCATGTCATGACCCCTTTAATATTTTTTGTTTAATTTCTGTTTCTCAGCATGCTTTGCATGGGACTTGATGAAGTTATTAAGTTATTTTGTGTTTTTTGTGTAAGATGATTACAAAGTGGGGAAACATGTTAGTGTTTAATGTTTTGTTTTCTTGAGATTATGAAGAGTTTATGGGTGTGTCTCAATAAGTTCCCTAGTTCAGTAGTCAGGGCACTGATCAGTGAGTCAGCCATTTTTAGGGCTGTCTCATTCAAAAAATCGTTCCAGGGCACTGAAACATTCGATCCCTAAAAAATACCACAATGCACCATAAAAACCAAGGAGCATCATTGCTCACTATGTTGTGTTCCCTTTATCAGAAACATTGTTATGTCTTCAGAAGTCTCTCAAGTTGTTAGAAGATGAGCACAAGTGTAAATATATGATGCCAAAGCCTTTTTGTCATGATCCTGTCACTTTGTCAGTCATGTTTATTGCTGTGAAAGGACCCTGACACCCATGATCTGTGTTTGTGTTTTCGTGTTTGGAGCATGGTGTCTGGGTCCTGATTCTTCAGCCTAGTTCGGCTTCTGTTCTGAGTCGGGATCCAGACACTCGTGCTCCATGTCTCATCTTTGTGTGCGCATGGCTTCGGGTTCGGTTTGGTTCTCTTGCCATGCGCTCTTCTGTCAGTCTTGTGTGTTGTGTGAGTGCACATGGCTGTGATGATTCCTCATCGCCATGTGCACTTGTATCAGTTTGTCTTGTATGCTAGCACATGGCTTTGTGCTTGTCTTGCCATGTGCTTCCCTGACTCCGCCTCCTCACTCTCCCTCATTTAGTCCTTTTTATGTTAATTAGTTCCACCTGCTCCTCATGTGCCTTCCTGCCTATCTATTGTGCCCTCTTCCCTGATGTCTCTGCCAGATTGTTTTGTGTGATTTCCCTGTTGGTTGGTTCCTGTCTGTCGGTTTTCTTGTTTATTCTGATTTTTGAAAAATATTTTTCAGTTTTTACCCCTTCTGGGAGTTTTGAGTTGTATTTTTGTTCTTTAAAATAAAGCCCTTTAACTGCCTCTGCATATGGGTCCTCCCTCAACATTCTTTGACACTTATGTTCACTTTAAAAGAGATGTTGTTTGTCATCAACAATGAAAGGGGAAAAAATCTTTTAAATATTAGAATTTGTAAAAGGTTTAAAAAATACACTCCTTTATATTTTAATTTCTCTATGTCGTTTCTGCTATAATAAACTGTACATTTGAATATCTTCAACAAAAATGAACAATAGTGTCCATTTATACTGTGATAGTGCTGATTAATGACAGCTGCACTTGAATGCGCAAACTCGTTAACGTGTCGCAGTTGATTGAGTCATAAGTGTCCCACGTTTAGTGGATGAACACCCTTGCCAGTGCCTGAATTCGTGTTTACGATATACTGATTCATGACATATGAGCTAGGGAGCTGATCGAGACACGCCTTTTGTTAAAGGTGTGCTCAGTAACTTTTTGTTAGTGTCATCTTGGATTTACAGTGACACCTAGTGGTGTGGATGCAGCATTATTCAGAATCAATAGTTTTCAGTTACAGATGCCAATGTAGAAATTCACTATTCACAATCAGCCATGATTGATTTAATCCAAGAGTGAAAGTGTCAAATAACAAGATGGATACTGAGATTAAGTGAGTAGTATTCAGCTGGTCATGTGATTCTAAAATGGCAGCCCCCATGCGGGCATCCCTGCCCCATGTAGAATAAAACAGCTTTTATAAGGTTACTTATATGACTAGAGTCCTCATCTCAGGTAAGTGCTCATGACTTTATACATATGTTTCAAAATTACAATTCATTTCTTTACGAGTAAAACTTTTTTAATAGGTCTAATCTTTTAAGTTTTGGGGGTTTACATTGTGATGAAGAGTGGAGCTTGAGCTCAGAATGAGGAGAGGAACATGTGGTGCATGACATTTACTGTTCTCTTTATTAAGCAATTTCTGTGCTAACCATAGCACAGTTACCAAGCTGCACTCTGTAATGCTTCCCACTAGCATTTAGTATGCTGATAACATTCAGTGTCACTTGCTAGTTTATAAAGAAATAAAATGTTAATTTGAATTACTTTGACATGTCTAATTTTGTTGGTTTTACCCAGTTCAATTATGTTCTCTCTTCACAAAGTATTTGATTTGAGATTACAAAGTAATTTAAAGATAGGAAAACTCACTTCAAATCAAGTTCAGCCAAAGAGTTCTTTTTTTGAATGAAGAAAGGATGAAATTAGGCTTTCTGACCATATATTTAATTGGATTGTATTTTACTGAACCTGCTAATTAAAAAAAAAAAAATAAATCATATTTTATTGTTGAATAAGGTGAAGTGTGTAATTTCTGCATAGAATTGTAAAAATATTAACCTTTCAAAATGAATTCCTGAACACCCTGTCACTGGTCACCCAAACAGATAGCTAAGCCATGTTGCTGTGTCAGGATGGTTGGGATGTTCAAACAGAGTAAAGTTTTAAAAGCACCACAGTGTTTCATTTTTGGGACAAATCAACCAACAAATTGCCTACTTATAGTTGTCTGACCACTCTGCTGGCATAGGGAATATATTTTTACATCAAAAACATTACAAACACTAAATTTTATGGACAGGGGTGTTCACACTGACAGTGATTTGCAGTGACAAAGTGACCATAAGTCATTCATTTTCAATGAGAGTTGGCAATTAAGGACAGTTGGCAATACAACAAAGTTTAGTTCAACATCGCTATGCGATGCAGCGACTACCTCATTTTATCTGCCGCCTGAAGTAGGAATGCCTACTAGAAAACAAGAGAATGGCAAACTGGCCTCTGGAGATTTAACCACTGTCTGTGTGCATGCCAAAGGTATTCAAAATCAACCATGAAAATATCTCACTGAAAAACCAGCAGCTGTCCATTCTTCTGCAGATCCCATCTGGAGGTATTGGGTAATGGTTGTCCATATTTAAACCACTGCACTGTAGGAATGGGGAATCCTTCAACCACGCAGTGCAGTGCAGCATGCATTTCAACGGGTACAGTGACATTTTGTGGGCCCTTAATAATCTTTATGTCCACATTGGAACCTGTGCAAGTACAAAAAAGAGTTAATTTCAGCATATTACATAAAGTACATGGCCAAAGTGGTTTCGCTGTGTAGCAATATTACCTTGCACTGTCAGAGTTGCTGCATGGCTTTCCTTGCTAATGTTCAGCAGGAGATTATGGGTGATGCAGACATAAATTCCTTGGTCTGTTTTGGTGATGATAGCCATGTGCAAGGTGCCTGAAGTTTTCCTTTGGCTCCCTCCTCCAAACTGTCCCTGGTCTTATATGTAGAATTTAACGAATCATGAGCCGTTTTAATAATCCTAACCAAACCCCCAAATGGCATTGTAGATTTTGTGACCTGGATATGTTTTCATGAGATTCACCCAGTTGTACTGTGAGATTAAAGGCTATTTCAATACTATTTATTGGGCTGACAGTCTGTGTACTATGTCCTTTGACATTATGTACCTGAATTTGCTTTCCTTTAGTGAGAACTCTGCCATTCTTTAACCATTCAATCTGTGCATGAGGAGAACTATCATCAGAGACACATTGGAAGAAAATGTCACATCCCTCTTTAGTGGTCAGGGACTGTGGGTGAAAGAACACATCTTCCAAGCCTACAAACAAACAAACACAAATGAAAATCTAAATGACAATTGGAGGTTGATGCAGATGCCTCACGTGGGTACTTTTGTTACATATTTTAACTACCCACATCATTTCTCTTATTCCCTTTATAATAATTAAGATAATAGCATACTAAATGAACTAATATATAGGAAATATACACAGTACAAACGAGCTTTGCTGACCATGACAGTGGTCTGAATTCGTTTGTAGCTTCTCTTTGCGCTGCATGTATAGTTTCCGAAGTCTGGTTCTGGTGGGGAAAGGAAAGTGAGCCATTGGCCATTTTATGAATCCTGCTGTCCAGGCCACCAGTATCTCTCTGAAATTTCACTGGTAGCACAGCCTTTACGCCAGAGTCAACCACTGCACAGTGAAGCATCAGTGAGCCATTTAAAAGTCCAATTCCATCTTCAGGTATGGTTGAAAATACTAAGCAAAAGAGAAAGTGTGCATGGAAATAAAATGCATATAGTGCATGATTTATTACAAAGTGCTTAACAGTTGTTTAAGCAGTTGCTCTGACCTTTAAGTTTCAGACCTGCTCTGAGGCTTAAAAGGGTAGTTTAATTAATTTAATTTAAATTCTGTCATGATTTACTCTCATGTTGTTCCAAACCTGTATGACTTTTTTTTCTTACATGGAACACAGATGAAGTTAGGCAGAGTGACAGCCTCAGTCTCCATTCTCTTTCAGTGTAAAGAGGTAAAAAAGGTAAAATGTATATACAACAACTCCTGATCTGTTCTACAGAAGAAAGTCAATTTGAAACAACAAGGGTGAGTAAATTCATTTTCATTTCATTTCATTTTTCTCATTTTTTTTTTTATTCAATTTAATTTTTGGGTGAACTATCCCCTTAAAAATTACCTTTTGTATCCTTATTTAGTAATGTTGATCCAATCATGGTAAATATTTTTTTGACTTGCTTCAAAACTGTTATTTAAATTAACTGATAAATGAAGCACATTTTTAGGTTACCTGACAAAACCCTTTTTACTGTGTAAAACATTATCAACTGATGTATTACCTAATGTTTTCTCTCATTTTACATAGTCATATTTTGTGAGAAATTAGTGAGACAATTTATATTAGTAAAGGTATAATTATTAGATCTACAGTATATATGTCTAAGAATTATACACTGTAAAAAGCGGTGGCCTCCAATTGTTAACTTTAAGAGCTATTTCTAGATGATCTAACCCTAAAAATTAGTTTTGTTGATTTAACCAAATGTATTCAGGTTGATTCAGAGATAGGGGTAGTTTGAAGTCCACAGTTACTAGGTTACACATGAAGCAGCACAATGTTTTGGCAAGCCTTTTGTCAAATTATGCGTGTAAAAACATTTGCATAGCACACATGCAGGTACTGTATATGGATCTTATCAGTCAAGCAAAATAAAATCACAAAGCATCCACAAATGCACTCTATATATTCACCTAAGTCAGACAAACTGGGATTAATCCAAGGAGAATCCAGAAAGAACAGGGCATCTGAAGTGAGCTCCATACAGAACAAGTCATGGTAGCCCTCTTCATCTGTGCCTTTCATATGAAGATAATGGTCCTAGCATCATTCTTCATGTGCCCCGATGCATGCACTGTAAAATAAATAGTCCAATCGTGTTCTCATATACAATGATATCTGAATCTGCAATATTGTCATAATGCATGTAACTGCTGTTTGTCATAATAATTATCAAGTTATGATTAGATAAACAGAAAGCATTTACCATTTTCCATACATAATATCTTTTGAAGTCATAAAGTATATCCTTAACTATTTTACAACACTCAAACTTGTTCTGCTGTATGCTTCATTTATTGGTGTGAGTGTGCCTTCAAATTATGAGATAACACAAATTACTAACTCTCACACAGTGAAGCAGTACCTCTCTCATGGCGTATTCCTATTTTGGTTGTGTTTCATTACCACTATTATCACAGCCACGCTTTGTACACTATAGACCTCTTTACTTGCATCAATGCACTGGCCACTTTACACCACACAGCAACTAACCCTACATTTACTGATTGTGACATGAAAAGAGCAGGGTTCCTTTGTACATAAAGGATCAATTAGAAAGCTTGTAAGGAAAGGTTTGTAACTGATCACATAAGCTTTTTTTATTATTATTATTGCTACTGTGTCCATGCCGGGCAGTCTTAGTTTAATATTTTCCTAATTTGGCCAGTACATGGCCAGAAATGAGTTATCCTAACGCTATATGATATGCACTAGTTTTGAGACTAAGAGTTGTAGTATTACTTATTGGAAATAAAACTGTATCACATACAGAGTTGCTCTCTCTCTCTCTCTCTCTCTCTCTCTCTCTCTCTCTCTCTCTCTCTCTCTCTCTCTCTCTCTCCCTCTTTCTTTCCCCCCACCAGTTTAGTTCAGATGAGCTTTATTGGCATGAATGTATACAATGTCAAATGTTGCCAAAGCATTCATTAACAAACAAACAAACAAACAAAACATGTATTACATACATAAAAAATTCAAACCATAAAATATTATTAATAATAATAATAACAATAATAATAAGAATACAGTACAAGTGCACAAAATGTAAAGGAAAAGTAACTACAGAGAACAATAAGTAACAGTAAATTAAACTTTCAGTCACTTTCAGTCTTTAGTAAGGGGTCACCCTCTCTTCCTCAGATCATGACAAGGAGACACATACTCTACTGCTAAATCTATACATTCAGCTTTCTCTCCTACAACATATGAAAGTTTCTCCACATTGCTCACTCTGCTGAATTCAGGCAGTATCTGTCCTATGAGTTTAAAATTTGTCCTCTATGACTTCTTGAGTGCAGTGTGAACACAGTCTGTCCTATCTGGGTCTCCAGTTCTGCCTGTGCCGACCCGTCTCTACAGCCAGACTGTGCTCACTCACACGATACTTCGTCAGAAGCTTCCTGTGACCGTAGTCTTTAATTTTGATCAGACATGATGCCAATTTATATTCTTAATTTTAGTCTTAATTAAGTCTTAATTTTTTGGAAACAGGATAATTTGTTTATTTCTTTGAGCTTGCTTTTCCAATGATGAATGTATTCTTCTTGGGTTGTGTTTTATATTTGTTTTAATTTTGCCTGCCTGAATTGAATTGATACATTTAGCTGATGTTTGTCCACTAAATACTTTAAAGGGTCGCTCTCTGGGTGTGCTGCTCTGTGTATAAATGCACAGTGGTGATGATTTTCTGGGGAAGAGTCTAACAGGTGGAACCAGAACTTAATGGCTCTCTTCTGAATGTCAGTCAAAAGAGGAAATCTGCCCAGTTCTGCCCTACAGCCCAGGTTAGAAGCACTTCTTTGAACTCCCAGGATATTTTTACAAAATTCAAAGTGGAAGATTTCAACTGGAATTTTTTTCTCAAGGTCTCATAATTCTGTTTATATTTGGGGCCCCAGGTTTCACTGCCATACAGAAGGATGGGTTTGATGATGCTGTCAAAGATTTTCAGGCACAATTTAATAGGGAGAATAAATGTAAATATATATTTTCTTATGCCTTGTCTGTTAAGTCTTTTACAGCTAGGTCAGATTGTCCAGAGGCCGAAATTGTCAGACCTAGATAATTAAAAATAATAACATAACTAAGATTTGTTCCCCCGAGTGTAAAAATATATTTTTTGTCCTCAAGATGATTTTTCTTTTGAAGAATTATCACTTTTGACTTGTCCATGTTGATTGGTAATGTCCAACTGCTGCAGTAATTTTCAAGAATTGAGAGCCTTTCATGTAATCCCTCTTCAGTAGGTGAGAGCAGGTCATCTGCATATAGAAGACATTTGATTTCTCTGTCTCCTAGAATGAGTCCAGGGCTAGATGAGATTTGATGCATTTTAGCCAATTCATTTATGTAAATATTAAATAAAGCTGGACTTAGGCTGCAGCCTTGACGAACTCCCTTATTTTGTCTGAAATATTCACTTCTTCTGTTATTTATTTTAATGCAGCATTGGTTGTCTTTGTACACATCCTTTATTAAATCATAAACCTTTCCTCCTATTCCACTCTGAATCAGTTTTAGGAATAGCCCATTATGCCAACCCGAATCAAATGCCTTTTTAAATCAATGAAACAACCAAATATCTTCCCCTGCTTTATTTGGTGGACATGTTTGTGTACAAGTGTGTGCAGTGTGTATATATGATCAGTTGTTCTCTGTTTTGACAGGAATCCATTTTGACAATTATGTAAAATCTTGTGTTCTTGGAGTAATCTGTCATTTGTAATGCAACAGAATAGTTTGCCAAGATTGCTGCTCACTGTAATGCCCCTGTAGTTGTTTGGGTTAAATTTGTCACCTTGTTTGAAGATTGGGGTAATTTGATTTTCTTTCCAATTCTCAGGAAAGTATCCTGATTTTAAAAGCAAATTAAATAATTTGAGAATGGCCTCTCTCATATTTGAGCTGCTATGTTTCAACATCTCATTGCATATTCCAACTGATCCACTAGACTTTTTATTTTTGAGGGATTTGATCTTTTCAGTGAGTTCCTTCATTGAAATGGGGGTGTCCTAATGATTTAATTGACCCTTTATTGTGCATTCCAGGTTATGTAGTTGGGAGGTCAGAATTTTTTGGGTAGGGTTTTGTGTATAAAGGATTCCAAAATGTTCTGTCCAGGTATTTGGGTCACATATAGTAATTTGTTCTTTTTTGGACTTCAGAAAGTTCATTCCCAGAATGAATTTGGATCAATTGCTTCCTCTATTTTGTTGAGCTTTTTTGTCATATGTTTGGCTTTTTTGCTTTTTAGTAGTGACTTGTATCTTTTAAGAGTTTGTTGGTGGATGGCACGTGTTAGTTGATTTGTGGGGTCTCTGTTTTTTATTTGATAACAATCGTAGTTCTTTCCTTAACATTTGACATTCTTTATCAAACCAGTCCGCTTTAGGGATTTCCTGTTTTCTCCTGTTCAGTTGTATTTTTTCAATGATTTGCTGGCAACAGTGAAAAATCATTTAGTTAACTGTTTTGTTGCCAAACGCTTTTCTCATCTTTTCCAAATGTGGATAGGAGAAACACATCTATCATGTTCTCAACCTGAGTGCTGTGGAGTTCAGCTTCATACTGGGCTGGACTGTTCTTTCTCCAGAAGAATCTGGTTGGGAGGGGATATAGTTTAGGCTTCTGATTTGAAGATGGTAGAAGACTGGCTGACTTGTTCAGACTAATGGCAATGTGACAGTGGTCTGAGAGAGGTAGTTGTGGCATCACTGTGAAGTAGTTGATCTTGTTTTGGTCTAGATCTGTGATGGCATAGTCCACTGTGCTACTACCTAAAGAAGAGCAGTAGGTAAATCGACCCAGAGAACCACCTTTGTTCTGCCATTTACTATGTAGAGACCTAGGCTTTTACAGAGCTGCAGAACTTGTTTTCCATTTCTGTTTATGGAAACATAGTTCTGACGTGGTTAAGTGAAACGTTTATTTTGATGTATATTTGTGTTGTTAATAATGTACTTAACACCAACTGAACCAATATAATCTGGTACCTTTCCATTTCTTGCATTCAGATCCCCCATTATCAGGACTGAGCCAAGAGACTGAAACTGAATGATCTCAGATTGTGATGTATTAAAGATCTCCTCTTTATTACATGTGGAGGGATGTAGGTGGCACACAGGTAAATATCCTCATCTGTACAAAATGTTCTTTAAACCTTACAATAATTCCTCCTGAATCACTTCCATTTTTAACATGTGGGTGTTTTCACTGATGGTATATGGTATAATGCTCTGTAGTTTAAAGGAGTGTAGGTTTTAGATTTGTGATTTTAAGTGATGACATTGTCATTTTACCAGAAATAAGAATGTATGATTCCTGACCCAATCATGTTATGAAATATACTGAATTAAATGAAGTGCCTTAGAATATCAACTGTATAACAAAAAGAGAAGGTACAGTAAAATAAATATATATTAAAAAAATCATTAATATGTGTGATGAGGAGGAGGGCGTGGCCAGGCCGTGAGGGTGCACAACTGGCGCTGAGCCTCGTAATCAGCAAGAGAGAGATAATGGGGAGCCAGAGACGCCAGTTCGGAGAGAGAGAGAGAGAGAGAGACATGCGGCCGATGTGTGTGTGTGTGTTTATGTTTGTTTTATGTTGTTTTAAGTTCAGTTTCGTCATTAAAGTTATGTTGACTGTTCTGCCGGTTCCCGCCTCCTCCTTGCCCATCCTGAACCATTACAATATGCTTAACTAAAATTAAGCTGTTGCTAATCAACCTAATACATTTTCACATAAAAGTTTCAGCATGTTTTTAATCTGAATTAATCATGTTTTTAATCTTTTTAAGTCGCTTGTGTCTGCAATACCTCTTCCTGTCACAGCAACAACATAGCTGTCTGCCTGTCTGCCGGCATGCCGTCTCACCCTCTCCTCAGAGTCAAGGGGTGTGTTCTCAGAGCTTTTCAGTGTTACATCCTTGATTGTTTTAGCAAATACTCTCATGCCCCCTTGATGAATATGGAGACGGTCATAAAGGTGCTCATGAGTGATACACTGATGATTTGCTATATGTACATTCGGCATGAGTGCACAAACATCTGCATTAATGGTATTGACGTTGTTTTGTGGAACGTCTCTGCGAGGCAGAAGTGTAGAGATGATGACTTTGGCATTTGGTAGATTCCTCTAGCTGATTTCACCACACTGATAAGAGCTTTGGTGACATCGACTCTCCTGGTGCTGAGGTCATTTGTCCCAGTGTGTAGTATGATGTGTGATGGTGTTCCCAAAACATCCTCTCTCAGCAGCTTCAAAGCTGCTTGGCAAAGAGTGGAAGGTGGGACACCAGAGTTTCCTCACAGTTCTCCTTAGTTCTCTCACTAAGTCCTCCGAGGAACAGTCATCTCTGGTCCAGGTGGTTGCTGTTAGAGTCACAGAGGTTGATGATGTTGTGTTGTCTCTTCTGTTCTCTGTTGGATGTTGTTGTGACCTCTGGATGTCTCTGTCTGGTGCTGCTTTCTTTCTTCTTGAATTTCTGAGAAGCTTGAGAGACCTGAGGGGTTGCAGGGGATGGGATGGTGTGTGTTTGTGTGTTGACACACTGCTGGTGTTGTGTTTGTTATGTGTTCAGGAGTGTTTGTGTCCTGGCATACTGTTGCTGTTGTTCTGTGGTTGATGTGTTCATTGCTTGTGTGTAGCTAGCATATTGTTGTATTGATCTCTCTTGACCAGCTCCTCTCTCACCCTCCTCAGCTCCTCTTGCAGCTCCTGGTTGTTCTCCTCCAGCTGTCTGGCAGCAGAGCAGAGCTGTTGAATTTGTTGTGTGCTGAGGTGGATGGTCTTGTTTTGGAGCTGGTAGAGGCTGTTGGTAGTTTCCTGTGATAAGGCTAAGTTCGGGGGCAATGGAGTCGTCAGGAGACAGTGAACAGCTGAGTGTTTATTCACACACACTTTAGCTTCACAAAGTAAAAGCAAAGAAACGGCTCTTAGCGGCCAACTCAAATAGGGCTTTGAATGAACACAGTCTCTGGCTTTAGCTGCAGGTCTCTCATCCACCACTGCTCTGAGCCACTCACTCCCTCTCTCTCCTCTGGCGAACCTTATCAGGTCTCCCTCAGCCCAGGTGACGAGCATTACCGCTTTCCCTCTCCCGCAGACAGACACATGACCATGAGTACACCCTTGACAAAATTCACATAGTGTGCAACATTTTTTAGTACTTAGAAAGTCCTTCATAACTTTTAAATACTGCTCTGACCCTTCTTGACATCAAGTGTACAAGTTTATGACATATGGTCATGTCTGTCCTGTTCCACTCCTGGAGGATGACCTTCTTGAGTACTTTGATGTTTAATGGGGAGTGATGCTTGACTTGCACCCCACAGGTGCTCAAATAGGGTTGAGGTTGGGTGACATACTCTCTTGTTTATCCATAAGAATGCAGTGGCTTTTGGAAAAATTTTAGGGTCATTATCATGGTATAAAACGTGTCCGACTGCTCAGGGTGGGGAGAAAGAGTTGCACCTTCTCTTTTAAGATTTTGCAGAACATCTGAATTCATGATGCCATTGATGAAGTGCAATTCCCCCAAACCTTCAGACCTTATAAATCCCCATATAAGAACTTTACTACCACTGTACATCACTGTGGGTACCATGCATTTTGGATTCCATCAGATACAAAAAATAAAAAGACTTTGGACTCATGAGACCAGCTTATAGATTCTCAAAGGTCTGCACCTTTATCAAAATGGGCCTTAGCAAAGGTTAAACAAGCTTTTTTATGCTTTGGGTTCAGCAGTGCCTTCAAGTGTGGATAACAACCATGCATTCCACTTCTTTGCAGAGTGTGTCTTACTGTGTGAGTTGAAACAGTCACTCCAGTTTGGTTTCCTACAGCTTTTGCCAGCTCTGAGACATGTGCTTGGCGATTGTTAGCAAAAATGGTCTGAACATTTCAGGAATCTTGTCACAAAGTCCATCCTACTTGAATTTCTGTGTCACTTTTGCTACTGTATTTTTACTCAATAACAATGATTTGCTAATACTTTTGTACCATTGTCCCCTTTTGTGCATTTAAATGATTTCCTTTCTTCATTTACTTGACAGTTCTCTCCCATGTGGTCCATTTGTTGTCAGCATTGAATCTGAGAGTGATTCAATGGGTTAAGTAACACTTTCACACTTTAACTAATTACATCTATTTGAGTGTGATGGTTCAAAAGAATAATCTGCCGATAAATGTCCCTCAACTAACTCCAGAAAACATCTAAAGTTTTATCTTGTAACTTTCAGGAGGGTGCACTCATTTTTGCAACATGGCCTTTTATCATTTTGATAAGAAGGTCATTTTTCTTGTTTAGTATTGATATATTGCAATAGTATCTGATAAACAAGAGTTGTCTAAACATTACATTATACATGAACGCCAAATATGTCTTATTTGTAAAGAGAAAGAGCTGAACTTATTAGGTTTCAGAAGGAGTGTACTCATTTATGCTGCGTACTACATATATATATTGCACATACTGTACAACGGATTAATCTGGATTACATAATCAGATTACAAAAATCAATTGTAATTTAATTACATTTCAAAATACTCAGATTACAGTTATTTGTTTATGATTACATATTTTTAATATAAATTGATCCCTTTAAATCATCATTCTAAATTAGCCTACAGGTGATATACTGTACGTTCAGTAAATCTTCGAGTCTTTTCAAAGGGGTGAATGGGGTGAATTGCACACACAGACCTGATACTAGCCATATTTTAGTTGTAGTACATATTATAATACTCTATTTTGTATAGCAGAAATGTTTACTTGACTTGAATGGAATATAATAGTAAACAGAAGCTAGTAGTTTGTATTGCAATGCAAAGCCACTTTGTACCTTTAATTTGAGTTTTTACTGACATTTTGTTAACACTGACATGTTGTAATTGTAACAAAATTGTGTTTACTTAACCTAGGATGTGGCATTTATTTCATTTTTCTTCTCAAATTGTAATATTGTTTAAGCAACATAAGCTTAAGCATATAATAAATGAGGTATATTTGATAAATGAGCCTAGAATTAATAGTTGTTTAAACTATATATTTAATACATTCATTAACAGTCTTGTCTCAGACTCAGCCTTTTCTGGTCTCGGTCTCGAGACTTGGATTCAGCCCTCTCCGGTCTTGGTCTTGACTCTGTCTTGACTCAAACTCGACCTACTCTGGTCTTGGCCTGGAACTGGACTCGGATGAGCTGGTCTTGATTACAACTGTCACGTATTGGAAGGAAGTACAAGAGCTAGATCTAGGTTGGAGCGAAACTGTATTTAATAAGATAAACAAAGTACAATGTAAAAGGTTAAACACAGGAACAAAAGAAACATCCACGATGGGAACAGGTAAATAAACAGGAGGTCAAAACACATAACTGACAAAGAACAAGCAAACAACAGGGCATTATATACACAATGGAGAATGACTTAATGGAAGATAGGTGAAAACAATCAAGGACAACTGGCAGTGATGAGGGCAGGGGATTATGGGAAATGTAGTCCGGTAGGAAAAGATGACAGGGGAGAAACACAAGGCAAACAACAGTGAATCATGACAACAACACTGAAATTATACTGATACTAAAAAAAAAGCTTAATTTTCTTTATGCAGAATATAATTGTGGATGTGCACATTAAATGTGACCTGGACATGTATGGGTGAAATTCATCCATTATTATTTTTTATAACACGTAGCCTGCAATATGACAGTATACCATCTTGTAATATATTACTTTACGCTGTAAAAAATGTAAGATTTCCTTAGCTGCCACACCGACAGAGCCTTCTGCAGATCCTCTAGTCACCCTTTCAGTTCTCTGCAAGAACTCTAAAGAACATTAAGACTGTCAACGGTTACTTTAGTAGCGCCATCATAAGACGGCTCTTGAAATATATTTTGAAGTTCTTAAAATAGGATATTTGAGGCTCCTTTAAAGGATCTCCAGAGGGTTCCGCCATGGCATGGGATCCCAATTGGTGCCTCAAGTATCTTTTAAATTTTACAGTGTAGGAGGTGCAGGTGAGTCCTCTTATGTGAACAGAAATCCCATGAATGAGTACTTCAGACCTATAACTCATCTGGCATTGGCCACTGACAGCGGGTGGGTGAGCTAATGGGATCTAATGCCAGCAGCCGTGGGTGTGTTTGCTTTAGCCAAACAACACCCCATTAAATGAAGAAGCAGTTTAGCGATTAATTAAGGTATTGAATATTTGCTCCCCTTAGAAATACAATTTAAGCACTCCACAGGATGAGTTTAATTTGTTTGGCACTAGTCACATGATTGTATGGTGGAAAAGTTTGATTTTTTTGACAAACTGAGGTAAGAATAAAAAATAAACTTTTTATATTATAATATTATATTATAACTGTAACTGTTATAATAATATTCTAACATCTGAGAGATTAGCTGTTTAACTAAATCCAGAGGTCTAGAAACATTTATGTTTACAGAATTTTTCACTCATGCATTAGACTTGTAATGCAAATACAATTTAAGGACTCCAGAGAAGGAGTTGTATATTTTTTAGAGTATGGCTGTAAAATGCATGCGTGCGTGTATGTTGATTCTGTAGTGGTACATCCAAATGTTGCATGATTACATATATAAAAAGAAGACTGACTGTACTGCTACTCTAATGTATTCATTGCAAATCATTTCTTTCAGCTTTGATCAAAACACCACTTGCATCTGCAACATTTGCTCACCATTGCACAAAATCAAATATAGTTCCAAACAGAGGCAGAAATATATTGAATGTACTATTGTACAACTGCATATGTAGGGTCATAACATTAATGTACGTGTTTTACCTTTTTTTTTTTTTTTTTTTTTTATAAAATAAATAAATTAAAAAAAAACACTACTACTAATAATAATGATAAAAATAATAATAACTGTACTTACACAAGAAGAGCAGAAATGTTAAGCCTCAGTGCAGAATCTCTTCTGCTTTATCAAAGTGACAGGCGTGATCTAATGATGGAGCAATACACACACACACACACACACACTCAGATGGGCTCTGTCTCATAACCTGGAGAGCAGAGCACCACCCCTCCACAACCAGGAACAATATGAGAGGACTGAAGCACCACTCTGCATGTGTTCAGACCCCATTTCCACACCGTGCAAAATGAATGAGACCAAAACTAAACTGGTGAAAAAAATCAAAAAAACATGGTGACATTTTAGGACTCAAAGTGCTGACACACAGTGTGTACAATCCAATAACCATCCCTCATTTGCTAGTCAATCTGGTAAAATGAGGTTTCAATCTAGGGCATTTTTTAACCATTTAAGGCTCGGCTGCAGTGAAGCCATTTCTGAATTATATTTAAAATTAGTG
Source organism: Myxocyprinus asiaticus (assembly GCF_019703515.2). Lineage (NCBI taxonomy): Eukaryota > Metazoa > Chordata > Actinopteri > Cypriniformes > Catostomidae > Myxocyprinus > Myxocyprinus asiaticus. Next base: position 19,888,808 of record NC_059347.1, read on the forward strand.
ACATAAGAGTATGTATAATATATACCATAATTGGTAACACTTTACAATAAGGTTCCATTTGTTAACATTAGTTAATTCAAACAGTATAGTGAACAAACAATTAACATATACTGTATTTTTTACAGCTTTTATTAATCTTTGTTAATGTTAGTTAATAAAAATACAATTGTTCATTGTTAGTTCATGTTAGTTCATAATGCATTAACTAATGTTAACAAATGGAACTTTTGATTAAAAAAATTTACAAGTACATGTTGAAATTAACATTAACCAAGGTTAATAAATGCTGTAAAAGTATTGTTCATTATTAGTTCATGTTAACTAATGTTACTTATTGTAAAGTGTTACCATATAAGTTTTAACAGTGGGAATATTACTATTACAGAGCTGGGTGTTTCACAACATTAAACATTTTACTATCAACACAGGTCTTCTTTTCAGAGACAACATGTGGTAAGTCTTTGTCAGTGTAAATTGACTTGAATTCTTTTATCAATTCAGCACAATCAGATGTAAATTAAAGTACAAATAGCCTGATTTGTAATCTATGCATGAGGGTGATTTTAATTAACTGAATAAAGGCCAATTGTTGGTTAATGTGATATTTGCAGTGTGGAACATCAAACACACAAAATCTGCAAATGGGAAATGGCTTGAAATCCTTTCATGTCACTACAGTAATTATCAATGAGAAGCTATCTCTTGATGTGCTGAAACAGAATCAACAGAGAAAATCTTTTCATGACCAGATGTGATTTTTTTATTTTTATTTTTATTTATTTACATTTTAAAGACAGAAATTTTCTTAAATTATCTGAAATCCATATATACAACAAATAAAGGATACAATAAAACACATGCTGTCACATGTATTGAAATTCCTTATGTTTGGTTGCTACAGTATCAAATTAAAAAGTATACCCAGAAAAAAAGTAAAATAAAATTATTACATTTAACAGAATCCAAGTTCTGTGGCATAAACAGACACAATGTTAAAAGTTGATATCAAAAGAACTTAAAGCCTGGCCAAGTGCAACTAAATTACAACCTAAGCCAGCAGTAGAGTAATCAATGAAATTTAGTTGAGGGAACTATGTCAAGTGTTAAAGTAGGCTATCTGTTTTTACAGATTCTATTCTATGGACTTGAATTGCAAATTATGACTTCGACTGGGCTTTGCTTTTGAATCTGGCATCAGAATTTAAAGTAGAGTGACATACTGTAATGTCAGTGTCTATGTGAGAAGGAACCCAATACCCAATCCAAATAAAACCTAACAGAAGAAGAATTTGTTCTAGGAAATATGAGTTAGCCCCAGCATGAAGATCTGGCAAACAGAAAGCTTGTTCTAACATGCGATGCGTCTCTGTGCTGATACCTGAAAAAGAAGAGACAAAAACATCACATAGCATCTCAGTTTGTAATGTATACAGTCAGAAACAGTCTGATTTAATTAAAAGTTTACAATACTGTTATGCATGCTCAGGATCACTTAACTAAACAGTTTGTCATCCCATACCTATGTATTTCACTCACTATATATTATGTCCGAAAAAAGTATTAAAGACAGTTCAGTGTATGGAACATATTAATTCATTATACATGGCAACATAACAAGAGAAAGCTTTTCATATTATTATGAAGTATATTTACCATTCTTAATCCATTCATTCCAGGCATGCAACAGGTCACTATCATGATCGACAGTAGACTCTGTGCAAATGTAAACTCTTTAAATCAAGTATAAAAATTTGAAAATATACACTTTCAAAATTTATTATAAAAGGTCTAATGATTTATTTGATTTGCCAATGCAAAATGACTTGTGTGATAAAAATATATTATTCTCACCATTTGAGTGGTCCAAAAGCAATTTTCTCAGTTCCCGCAGAGTCTGAGTGAGGTTCTTCAGTCTGTGATGTAGGTATGCACTCTCATCTCTCAAGAGTATGAATTGTATTTTGAAGCTTATATGAAAAGCATATTTGTGGTATTAAAGGCATGGTCAACAAAACAACCACCAGATGCGTTAGAAACAACATTATCTAAATGATTTGAATGTATAATCTGTTGCACAACTCTTTCAGTAATCTGATTCTTGTGTGGCCCACACACCCATGAACATCAAGCTCTTAGAGCTGATGCCTGCATTTAGAAGTCAATCTGATTCTTATGCACCATTTATTTTGGTTGCAATACCAGCTGCAAGTACACATTATTCCAGGGGCGTAACTACAGGGAGGGCAGGGTGGGCAGCCTCCTAGGGCCTGGGGTGAGAGGAGGCCCGCAACGGTCGACCAAAAGAAACCATAAAAATGACCACAGGCCTGAGGGCAGTGGAGGACTGGCCATTGGGAGAACCGGGACTTTTCCCGGAGGGCCGGTCGCAAAACGGGGCCGCCGCGTTATGCAGAACGCGCCACAAACAGCGCTGCGATACGTGGAAGGGGGCAGTGATATGCAGAAAAGGACAGGACTTAACAACTTTTGGACCAGTTTCTATGTAAAATCCCAGGCCGAATTTTCTTCCCAGTCTGCCCTTGCCTGAGGGGTGATGAAAAACTACCAAGGCCCCCCAAGGAGGGGGCCTGACAGTTTGTTTACACTGGGGCCCTCAAGATCCAAGTTACGCCACTGCATTATTCTGTATAGATGTGCAGCTCCTCTAAACTAGCACAAATCTGTAAACATACACAGACTACATTCAGTGGCGATTTCTCAGGCCAGCAAAGCCTTCTCTGCTGGCCTAACATGCCAAATAAATAAATATTTTTCATCCTTTCATTCTCAATCACCTTTTTGCCTATGTATTTTTAATCGCTTTCCACTCTTAATTAATCTACAAACAAATAGAGAAAAACAAAGTTTATCCAGTCAGAATTTATTCCTTGATGCTTACAAGCAAAGTGTGATGACTGTTTCACATATCACATGCCCAAAGCAGCGCGTGAGTCTGAGCTCCACCCCCTCAGGCCTTCAGAATTTCCACAGAATCCCTCAACAGTGCAAATGAATGAGCAACTAAAGTCAGATTGTCAGATTCATCAGCCAATCAGATTTGATTTATTTGTTCTTGGTGGGTTTGATCTTTAGGATATGTCCCAGTCAAGGTCTTCCAGCTGGCCTTGAGTGACGCAATCACGCTTTAAGTGACGTAATTTGAAAGCGAAGAGCGTGAGATCTTGCTAACGAGTCGGCTGTCATCACTGGCTATCACCATTGAGAATGAGATCCTTATGGATTTAAAAACACGAGATGTTCTGCATGATCATGCAATTGCTTAATTTATTAAACAGGAAATGAGGGCAGATTTTAACTTCAAGTAAATTGGTAAATGCTTTTTGCATTGTTATAGCAACATCAGGAGTTTTTTTAAGTGTAAATTAGGCTGCTTGAGCATTCAGTGTCGGATCAAGTTTTGAAAAGTAGTGCTGCGGTCCATTCAACTAGTAAAGTCAGATTTTACAACTTCCTACTAGGAAAAGTGCAATGGAATGCATCTTTAAGTCAGAATTACAATTTGTAGGCTTGTGCAGAAATTCTCAACTCCGATTTCGCCGAGATGCAGGGGCATGATGTCACACAAATATGTCGACACTCAGGGAGATATACAAAGTAAGTGATAAACATTCACTTTATTAAGTAATAATCGATAAATGAGTTCGTTTCCACATTACATGATATTAAAGCTTGTTTAACAAATGCCTGCAGAAACAGGTGTATAAAACATGGTAAATAAATCTCTTTTGATAATCGTACACCTGAAGCACAAATGCTAGCGCTGCAGCACTGTTTATCAGTTGGGTTGCTAGGAGACATCTCTAATGAGAGTCAAACACCTGCTAAGCTAACGGGAGCATTGCAATTTTGTTTCCTTAAACGTTATCTTCCGAATATCAGGGAATGGAATGCATTTATGGTCAGAGATATCAAGTAGGAATATCCCTAATCCAACTTGAATGGAATGCAGCATAACCGTGTACCCTGACGAAACGAAATTTTTTGCAAGCAACATTTAAATCGCAAATATTATTAGATATATTTTTCCAGGTATTATAGACCTCCTTGGTAGATTCATATGAAAAATTATGATTTTGTTATTTCTGTTCACGAGATGTTCATTTCACAAAACAGTCATGCTGCAGTTAAAATTAGGCTTGCTTGAGCATTAAGTGTCATTTCAAGTTCTGGCTTTCGTGCGTGGATGTGTTTTTAAAATGTCATTGGTATTACTTGTTAGCTGTGACATAATGTATGATGCCCAAATGCATAGGGTGTCTTATTCATTGTGAAACTGTGTTTTCTTAATGGCATGAATCACACTGAAGGCCTAGACTTTAAATGCGTGGCCCACCACTGACTACATTATAGGCTGGGTATTTAATGCTTTTCACCAACATTTAAACAGTAAATCTATTTTGAAACACAATGCATGCTCAAAATGGCAAACTAGTAAAACATCAAATAGAAAATGTATTGCTTTGGCCAACAGATATTGTAATTCATTAATATACACATTGCTTTCTTCCAACAGCTCAAGTAAACAATATAAAATAAATGTTTTTGAGACAAAAACTGGCCAGTTAGTTCATGCATTTCTTCTACACCACAGAAAATAGTTCCAAAAGAAGCCAAAGCTTCAAGTTTACAGTAACCACTCTCTGCACTATAAAAAATGTCTGTAATTGTAACGGTAAAAGATTGTAAAAATGCTACAGTAAAAAAATGTTAATTGGTAAACGGGCAGTTACCTTAAAATGTACGGTAAAAAATTATAATATATTTAAAAAGTCAATACATGTAATTTTACAGTACAATGTTGTAAAAATAAAAATTTTACATGTAAAAAGTATGATTTTACCATATAATTAATGGTAAAAACGTATATTATGTTTAACAAGAGTACATACTTTTTACAGTAAATTATTGTTAAAATTACGGTAAAAAAAATAATAAAAATAATCGGGCGTTCCCAGAATTCCTTGCGTTAGCCATCAAATTTCATTATATTTTATGGGAATAGTTGTTACTTCTTATTTTTAATATCACTTATCTACATTGGGGTGTTCTGTGTTATATTTGATGTAGTTTAGTTAATGTTTATTGTATTATTTTAATTTCACATGTGTTACCCTGATGGTGTTTAGTGTTTGTGTGAGTGACACTGAGCACTGTCTCTACATGTTTATTGGTCATTGCTCTTGGAAAGGCCACTACTGATGAACTTCATGTCATCATGTACCTTTCTGTAAATAATACAGTGAGTAACAATACATTATAAAGTGAAAAGATTTGTAAAGTTTCAGAAGGTTAAAGTATTAAGTTGATATCATTTAATAATATAAACGGTAATGCACCATAAAATATACAGGCATCAAAATTACATCCTGTAAAGCCTGGAGCGTGATTACCATATTTTTTACAGTTTAACCACAGCTGCCAGATTTTTACTGTAAATTTAATAGGATTTTTTTTTATAGTGTACACTCATACACTGGTTATGAACTAGTGGTGTTTCGTTCAAAAACAATGGTTTGTCAGTGAATAAATTGTTCTCATTTACTTCCATTTAAATGTAAATATATGTATATACATTTAAATTTAACTTATGCAATTAAACTTTGTGAAAATACTGCATGTTATTGCCCCTGTGCTAGTTTTTGATGGTCTTTTTTTGCCTTTTACTGCTGTCAGTGATGCCTTTTTCTCATGATATCAAATTATTAGGGCCCAAGCACTGAAAGTGTGGAGACCCTATTGTTCTTCTAAGGATTATTATTAGGGCCCAAACACTGAAAGTGCAGAGGACCTATTGTTCTTCTAAGGATTATTATAATTATTAGGGCCCAAGCACTGAAAGTGCAGAGACCCTATTGTTCTTCTAAGGATTTTTAGGGCCCAAGCACTGAAAGTGTGGAGGCCCTATTGTTCTTTTAAGGATTATTATTAGGGAACAAGCTCTGAAAGTGTGGAGACCCTATTGTTCTTCTAAGGATTATTATTTTTTCAAGACTTTTGGGATACTTAACATGCGTAAAAAAGTTGAAATTTTGCACACACTTCAGAGTCGTCAGCCATTAGGGCTGGTGGGGGGGGGGGGGTCATGCAGGCGGGGCTTTGTAGCACCCCCATTTTCACCTACAGTCACCAAAATTGGTACATATATAGTTCTCACCGAGCCAGACAACTTTCATATTCACAGTCATTAGCTCCGCCCAACAGGAAGTCGGCCATTTTGGATTTTCTGAAAATCGCAGGCTCTGAATTTTTAAATACTCCTCCTATGGGATTCATGTGAGTGGCACCAAATTTGTGCAACATCATGCCAAGACATTGTAGATGATAAATTGTTAAATTTATGATATTTTGAAAATATATATTCAAAATTCTTTAGAATATTGTCAAGACACTGCTGATGTAAAATTGTAAAGGGATATTTGATATCTTAAATACTGTTGTCATGGCAACACATTAATTGTTATTATTCCTTTCTTCCTATATTTGGGTGTTTTTGAGGCACTTGGCATGCTTAAAATTTCATGAAATTTTGCACACACATCAGAGTTGGGGAGGCAGCAGGAAGTGTGGCTCTTACAACAGACTTTAAAATAGTCCTCTTATATTTACTCAAATTGCTTCAAAATTGTTTAGAATAATGTCAAATGCCAAATGCATGTGTCCACTTTGCTTTGTTTTCCGAAAGCCACCAGGTGGAAATAGACTAGTTGTGCTTGGGCCCGTCATCGCTGCTTGCAGCTATATTTTCAATTTATATTTCTAAGTAGGAAAACAATTTCGCTATTCACAGAAAAGCACATTATAGTACACAAATAAAACATAACCATTCATTCTTATGTAGCCCATATTATGCTAATTTACAGGTTCATATTTTTATTTTGGGGGTCTACTAGAATAGGTTTACATGCTTTAATGTTCAAAAAACACATTATTTTTCTCATACTGTATATTTCTTTTCCCCTCTCTTCATCCTCTGGCTCAAATGCTCTGATTTAACTCCTGTCTCTTTAAAGCCCCCCTTTCCGAAAAGCCCAGTCTGCTCTGATTGGTCAGCTGGCCTAGTCTGTTATGATTGGTCAACCGCGAAAAGCATGTGTCGGAAATGTAACGCCGCTTACCATAACCGAGTTTCAGGCTTCCTTGACAGCTGTAAACACAACTGTAACTATGGTAAGAGTGGCGTCGGTTTTTGCCGTACCAGTTCGAGCCAGAGTCTGATAATGAATGAAATAATGAAAGTTTGGAAGAACAAGCTGATCGACCCAAACCACCTTCGCAAGCACGGCTTGAGCAGGACGTTTCACAGTGGTAAGTTTTAATTTTGTAGCTTTCTTACAAGTATACTGTTGATTATTGTGAACCTAACAAAGCTTCAAGTAAAAGACACATAGCGCATCTAAGTTAGTCATCTTTTGCTGGAATGGGTGTAGCCGAACTTTTTTCGCCTGAGATATGAACGGAGAACAGAGGCTTACTCCCGGTTAGTGAGCAAGTTAGCCGTGGACAAGCATGGATAGCGGCCATAACATTACAGCTTGTAATTATATAATTGCATAAGACTCTTGAGATCGACCATTTTGTTACACAGTTTTAGGTAAAAGCTGGCCCACAGCTGAACAGAAAACCCTTTCCAAAACAATAACATTAAATAGCAAGTTAGCCGAGCACTACCGTGGATTGCATACGTAAAATTACCGTTTGTAAAAATAAATCCATCTCCACACTTGATCACTGTTCATGATAGTAAGAACGACAAACAATCTGCATAATTCTACACAATTGTAGGTAAAAGTGGGCCCGCAGCTGATTAGCAAAAATATTTAAGCACAATAACATTAGCTAGCAGGTTAGCATTTGAACTCTCGGTAGCAGATAAATCCACAAATAATCAAGCATACTTACAGGTTGTGATCCTGAAGCACCAGATTGTCCCAACAAAGTGGGAAATGCACCATCTTTCAGGAGTAACCATCTTGAAAATACTGTATTGTTTGTGGTTATAGTACTGAGGAATAGTGGTAAAAAATACATTTGAACCACTGATTCCTAAATTTGTCTGCCTTTGGAAGTCTAAACAAAGAGGTTTTGCTTTTGCAGTGAAGAAAACAGCGTCTTCTCGACATGGCAACAACACTAACCCAACTCATCCTGGCCTCGGCTATAACTATATTTGTTTGAGGGTGGGCCAAAGTAGCCCTTTGGGGGGCATTATGCAAATGTGATACATAGTGACGTAGATACTTTACGGAAGAAGTGGCTGGACTAAAAACAGCACGTTTCTTGTAGTTCTTGAGCAGTGTTGTCTGTGGGAGAGAATAACTCCCTTTTGCATGGACTTTATAGAGCTATATAACACACTAAACGAAAGGTTAAATCCCAAAAAGCATAATAGGGCCTCTTTAATGGAAAACATTTATTTCTTACACTTTTTACATATGTACTGTATATAAATGTAAATGAATTTTAGAGATCGGGTGCATGTGTTTTTTTTGTTTGTTTGTTTGTTTGTTTGTTTTGTTTTTTTATGGGGGGTCTTTCATAAATTCACAATATGTCCACCTCTTCAGACCCTACTACACCACTGCTTCTGGAGTAAATTCATGCTAAAATAACAACATATCTAAAGGTGACATTTCTTATTTCTTATAATTGTGTGTAACTGTTGTTAATAAGTAATTAAAAAAAATAGTTAACCATGGTTTTACTACAATAATATTGTACTTATGGTTAATTGTGTGGTAACAATGTTTTAACTAAATACCATGGTTAAACTGTAGTTACTGTATTGAATCCATGGTTAATTTTTGTAAGGGTAAACAAAAAAGAAGTCTAATAATTTTCTGTTTAGGCTTACTAATGTAAAAAAAAAAAAATGACTTGAATTATGACTAATAATTCTTTAATAATATTTTAAATTATCCATTTTATCTCAAGAAATCACAAGTATCATTATTGGTATCGATATCGACAATATTGTATTTGAAATTATTGGTATTGGATCGAAAACAAAATAAGGTTGATTTGTGACCATAATGCTTATGGGTTATTGACAAATAAGGTTGTCCGAGGCTTTAAAATGAAAAATCTTTTTAAAAATCTAGTTTAAAACATCTGTGTCAAGTTTGGTTCTTAGAAATGTGATCTTTGTGTCAAATTTGGTTTCATAAATTATAGCATTTTCTAAAAAAAAAAAAAAGTAAACTTTAAAATTGTCATGTGGTGTAACAATCTAGTAAAATATATTATAATACTTTCTTTGCACCCTGAGTACATGAGAGTTTTAACAACTTCGTCATTAATTTCAAAAATGTTTTCAAAAACATTTTTCTAGGTAAAAAATATTTGTTATAAATATCAAGTAAAATATATTATAATACTTTCTTTGCACCTTGTGTACACTAGTACTGCACTAGTCATGCCAACATTTCCTTTTTCAGGAATTTCAGCTTTTAATGAGACTTTTACTTTTTTTTTTACTGTCTCTGGACACCACATTTTTACTTTAAACCCCAGAAAAATTATCAATATAACTTTAAACTAAGGAATTGAAAATGCAGTAGCCTATGCTCATCATAGAAGAGGTATATTCAAGTAAATGGTTTGTGTCAATTTTAATTATTTATATATATTTATGTTATTCTAATAGAGTGTCTTTTTCACTGTATTAAAGTTTGCATTCATAGTAACACTGTTTTGAACCCTATTATTCCACCCCACCCCAATTCGAAAAAAAAAAAAGGTGTCCTCTTTTTGGAAAACCAGAATATGGTCACCCTATATTTGATATATGTCTGTTTTGCAGAAACCTTGTCTGTGTTTCATCAATAATGGAATTCAGAACACGTTTTAATCTTTTTGCCAGAACTAAACCTATTATTTTGAAGTCGTTGTTTAATAAAGTAATTGGATGCAAATTGTCTATAAGAAGGGGGTCTTTAATTTTGGAATTAAAGTGATTACCCTTTGGCATAAAGAGGGTGGTAGACATGTTTTCTCTATGCTCTCCCTAAAAGCCTCTAATAGAAATGGAGTTATTTTTTTGCTAAACTGAAGAAGGTTTTTGTCGCATCTCACAGCGCAGCACGTCATACAGTGACGTCACATGGAACAGGTCAATAGGCTCATTTGAGAGGAGCAAGTTCTGGGCAGAACCGATCACCGGTGATTAGCGGCAGGTGCATGCCGGTTAGAAATCTGACTTGCTGTGATGTCATGGTGATGTATGCCAAAAAAAGTCGAGTAAGAGTGAGGCGCACGCACTTGCTTTTTACAGCTGCGCAAACTGAAAGCATGATGGGAAATGACTCATTGGCTTAAACAACTCTGATGAAAAACAAATAACCAAAAAGCACTGAAAACCTGTATAGTTTTAAAAGAACTAAAACGTAGGTAAAATATTGTGTCTGGCCATGTAACATATTATTATGGTGACTGTGTATAAATAGGCTACTTTTTGTTCATATGGCATTGAACGAATAATAAAATAAATAAATAAAAGAATAAAAAAAATACAAAAACTATGATGTGATGTTTCGTTCTCTTCTAAAATGTTTGATTTTTTTTTATTATTATTATTTATTTATTTATTTTTTTAAAAATTTTTTTATCTCTAATACCATGTTTTATGTGTATAAATTATATGTGAATATTCCCAACACTATGACAGTGCGATCTTTGAATGGGATATGTGATTGGTATCATATTTCTGAAAAAGGCCTATCTAAAATGCGTGTCTTTATTAAACTAAAAATGGATGGAAAGACACGTCTTAATAGCGAAATTTCTTTTTCATCATATTTATTTTCAATGTAAAGCAACAGAATTGTAATTATATCCACTTTATCAGCAACATCACATGAATGTGAATCCCGCGATATCTGCTTTTGATCTCGAAGGTGCCTGATCCACTATGAGAAGTGAGAAATGTCCGACTTTACAGCTCATATTTCACTCCTCCCTGACTGCAGCCATCCACTCTCATCTACTTTCAAGGTGAGGCGTTTGGCATCTCAAACGAGCCAAATATATCTAGGGATGATGTAGTTTGAATACAGCCAAAGATTATTTAGCAGAGATGGGCCACTTCTATTGAAATTAATGGGAGACATTGGAACGCTCAACCAAGGAATATGAGGTAAAGAATCATAATTTATGATATCAGTATTGTCAGATTTTATTGCTGATTTGAAACATGTTCTTTGATCGTAATCTTGACCAGTCATTTTTGAGATTTCACTCTTTCTCCATTCAAGTAGATTGGAGCTGCACTGGCAAGACTGGAAATAGTCTCCGAGAGCTTTACAAACATGGCCAACAGTGGACTGACTTTCTAGAGAGACTTTGGGCTGTGTCTGAAATTGCCCAGTTGTTCACTCATTCACTATTTCCTATATAGTGAATGGCAGTGAGTGCACTATAGGCTGTCACGTGACAAAAGAACAAACAACTCGGACCAAAAGACTAGAGAGGTGAACTAATCATTTCTGTTTCCTGTACAGCACCTATACGGTTTTCACGTAACAAACGAACGGAGGTTGCGCAATGCACATGCGCGGCCAACACAAAATTAACGAATCACTCTCTGAGATTACTCGTTCTTCTGAGTCACATAAAAGATTCGTTCAAAATGAATGAATCGTTCATGAACAACCCATCAATAATTTTGACTGTGTATCGTTTGGAAGGCTGCCTCCTCCGGAGGTCGCATTTGTCAGCCGCATACGTCATTAAAGCTGTCTCGTTTCAGAAAAGCCAGTAGGACACTTTGAATGCGACCTTCTTTTTTTTGTAATTATTATTACAGAACAAGAACACTTACAACAAAATATACATACAATGATCACAATGAACTCTGATACAATTATAGTAGCAGCAAAAAGTAAAATTATAAAGAAAGAAAAAACAATAACAAATAATAATAATTAACCAAATAAAACCAGGGGATAACTTAAAATGAATTAACAAGAGAAAAGGTTTCAAGTATTCTATACATTCGTTTTGCCTTTTTTTATTTCTTGTATCTTTTAGAGTCTCAATATAATGCATCAGTTCAGTTTTAAATGGTATGATGTTAGGTTTATTGTTTGCCCATTTTTGTTTGTGTATATGGTATTTTCCAGATATAATTAACAGATTTATCACCAAATTTTGTTTATTCTTAAATAATAAAAATATATCTTTACCAGTTAGTCGAATCTTTAATTTTGTGTGTTTAAGTATTAAATATTCAATATCAATCCAAAAAAGTTGGGTAAACACACATTCAAAGAATAAGTGTTTTATGGATTCTTCCTCTAAGTTACAAAAAACACATGCAGTCTTCGTGTCTCTAAAAAATCTTGAGACTACTTGTCTCACTGGGTAAATGAAATGAATAATTTTATATGTGACTTCTTTAACTTTATTGGTGAGACAGTATTTACTAGGTAACTTCCAGACCTTTTTCCATTCAATCTGATTATACAATGAATTCCAATATGGTTTGCATTTAGGTAACGATGTATTTCTGCATATTGTTTTTATAAAGAAGTTGTTACATTTTTTATCTAAAATCTCCACACCATTAATACTTATCTGAGTATTATATACAGAAATACACTCAGAGGATATATCACCCGATAAGAGTTGAATAAGGCCACCAGGAATGGCATCAAAAACTATTGCAAACTCTTTAGCAGTCACCGGAATCTTATAGTAATTAAGGAATTCACAGTAATTAAAAAGTTGTCCATTACTCTTAAATAACTGTCTCACCAGTACAATACCGTTATCATACCAGTTTCTAAATAATAAAGATTTGTTTTTAAACACAATATTCTTGTTATTATATTACAGATTTGTGTGGAGAGAAGTTATGTTTATAAATGAGCATCCATAACAAAAAAGCCTCTCTATGAAAACAAGATAGCTTTATCGGAACCTTGTTTACATCAAAATGACATCTAAAAAAAAATTCGAAACCTCCCAACTTTCCAAAAATCAGGTCAGGGATAATGTTCCATATTTTGTCTTTAAAGCATAAATAATTCTTTATCCATTTATTCTTAAATTTGCAATTAGCAGTATTAAAATCAAGTACATTCAGACCACCTTCAACTGGATTGCATAGAATCGTCTTTTTTAAATAGTGCGGTCTGTTCTTCCAGATGAAATTAAACAAAACAGTATCTACTTCTTTTATAACTGATTGTGGAACGTCTAATGCAAGAGCTGTATAAACTAAGCGCGATAACCCTTCAGTTTTAGATAATAATATTCTACCTTTCAATGATAGATCTCTCATTAACCATGAATTTAATTTTTGTTTAATTTTCCCAATAATTGGTGTAAAATTCAAATTATTTCTCTCCTTCTGATCTTTACAGATCTTGATACCTAAATAATCTACCACCTCCTTCACTGGTATACCATGTATGTTATCAAGGTTACAAGTTCTCAAAGGAAACAAAACACATTTTTCGATGTTTAAAAATAAACCAGATACAGATGAGAAAGTATGAAGACAATCAATAGCTTTTTTTATTTCAATTTCATTTAGCAAAATAAGGGTAGTATCGTCCGATAATTGGGAGCATTTTATTTCTTTCTTCAAAAGTGTAATACCGCAAAATGTATCTCTTTTAATATGTATGGACATAGTTTGTGTTACAAGTAAAAAAAGAAAGGGTGAGATTGGGCAGCCCTGTCGTATGCCTCTGTTGATTTTAAACCTTGATGTTGTTCCATATGGCAACTTAATTGAACTGTTACAGTCATTATATAATGTTTGAATAGCTCGTTTAAAGAATTCTCCAAAACCAAAAAAATTTAAGGTCTCCAACATGAAATTATGATCAATAGTATCAAATGCTTTAAAAAAATCAACAAACAAAATAAAACTATTATCTGTAATAAAATCGTTGTAATCAATTAAATCCAAAATGAGCCTTATATTATTACAAATGTGTCGACCTTTCATAAATCCTGACTGACAATCATCAATAATGGGATCAATACAATCCTTCAGTCTTTCAGCAAATATCCTTGTGAAAATTTTTGCATCATTATTAATCAATGTAATCGGGCGCCAATTTTCTAAAAGTAATACATTTTTATTGGGCTTTGGTAATAAAGTTATCAAACCTTGTCTCAGTGAACTTGGTAAATAACCGTATTGTATAGCCTCTCTAAATACAGCTAACAAAAAAGGTGACAACTCGTTTTGGAATATTTATAAAATTCACTAATTAAACCATCATTCCCGGGTGACTTATTGTCTTTAAGTTTGTTAATACAATGAAGTACTTCATTTAGAGATATCTCTTGGTCACACATTTTCATAGAAGACTCACTTATCTTTTTAGCATCCTCTTTAATAGAATCCAAGAATGACTGTGCATTACTCAATTTGTCGTCATAAGAATACAATTTCTCATAAAATTTTGCCACATATCTTGATATTTCCATAATATTTTCTGTTAACTGTCCATTAATATTCAGTTTGACCATAGATGTGAGTTCTACATTTCTTTTTTCCATGTTAAAAAAATATTTGGTACTTTTTTCTCCTTCCTCTAACCATTTCTTCCTTGATCTAATAAAGGCACTCTTTGCTTTATATTCATATATTTTATCTAAATCTAATTGTAATTGTAATAATTTATTTTTCCCTTCTTGATCTAAATTGCAATTTCCAGAGAGATTTATTATTTCACATATAATTTTTTCTTCATTTTTTTTCTGAATGCGACCTTCTTTCACGGGGATTCGGAGGATGCATGAGGTGTATCCTTTGTGGGTTCTCAAAACCCACAATTCTTTGCTTCAACGGAAATGTCTAAAAAAATGATGCCAGTTTGCCCGTAAATTTGATGTTCAAACGCAAGTAATGTTAATTCCCAAGTTGAAGTACCTCAGTAGATGGGTGCAGAGTATATAATATATATAATTATATTCATATATAATTAAAGTATTAGACTAAAAGTACACCTGTAAAATCTATTTTCTTTTCTCTCTACATCATTATAACTCTTCTAAAATGTACCTCATACATTCCCTTCTAAAGGGACTGTGTTGCCATCTCACTCAAAGTGCTCGCGCTTGTTAAAGAGTGGCGTGCTGTCATAGCAACCATGTTACGTTCCGTTTTCATTTGTCCTACGAAGGCCGTCTCGTTTAAACGAGGCTTGTTTAAAGGAGGACACTCGGTATACAGCAGCCTTCAAAGGACGCGTCCTACCTAGCATGCAGTCTTCCAAACGAGACAGCTTTTGTCATGAACATTTCACTTATGTGGCTTCATGAATTTTATCATCTCTGTAATCTTTATATATACTTTTATAATATGCAATTAAATGTTTTACTGTGCATACCCCTGGCATTTTGTGTTTTATTTTTTGCATTAATACTAAATTAACCATAATACAACGATCATATATATATATATATATATATATATATATATATATATATATATATATATATATATATATATATATAATTGTAGAAAAGTAAACTACCAAGAAAAACTAACACAAGTGCACGAGCACACATTTTCGCGGGGTTCTTCTTCGACTTGCTTGAAACGTTTTTATGGTTTCCAGGCAACAGCAGAGCACCGTGACAAGGCATTTCCGGGCGACGTTCCTGTTCAAATAGAATCCAACATGGCTGCTCACATGTCAAGATTGAGGGGTTGGAGTCGAGTGCAGAGGTTTGATCTAATGTCTGCTTTATTTACGAGCTGTGTGGACGTGTGTCGCATTTATATAAAGCCAAAGAAAAAGGATGTTTGCCTTGGCTTTAATGGAGAACATATATGTATGAATATACATTTGAAATCGTCTCTACTTATGAAAGTGGCTTGTTACTGTGTACATGTGATAAAGTTCAACAAAGTTTCGCGTATGCATCGGTTATTAATATATACAGTACTGTGCAAAAGTCTTAGGCGCTTTATATTTATATAAATATTTATACTTTTAGTGTATGAGTAGGAAATATCAATTTTAGATCTCAACATTACCTTTGCAAATAGAATTCAATAGAAGAAGAACATGGAGCCCTACAACAGATGGTATGGCCCCCACAGAGCTCAACATCATCAAGTCAGTTTAGGATTACATGAAGGGACAGAGGCAATTGAGACAGCCTAAATAGATAGAAGAACTGTGGTGAATTCTCCAAGAAGCTTTGAACATCCTATCTGCCAACAACCAAGAAAAACTGTGTCCAAGTGTACCTAGGAGAATTGGTGCTGTTTTGAAGGCAAATGTTGTCACACCAAATATTGATTTAGCTTTTTTTATTTTTTATTTTTTATTTTTTTATGTTTCTGGACTTGTATGATGTTAATTGATAAATGAAAATTATTTATGGCATTATTTCTGAAGACATCCTCACCAAGCAACATTTTACTCAAGTGCCTAAAACTTTTGCACAGTACTGTGTATATATAAGCGATGCCCTACTTTGAACAATTAAAGTGAAGAAGCTGTGTTGTTATTGCTGTGTATTTGTCAGAATTTTACTGTTGACAAGGTGCACATGCTTGTTTATGTGAGAGTTGCCTCTATAAGCGAACTCTCGCAGTTATTGTTGTTGATTTGTACTGATGCTTTCTTGTAATTCAGGTATGGCATTGCAGTATGTAGGCAGTACAGCAGTGGCGGTGCGTATCCCAGCATGTCTCTGTCCACACCATTACCCGGGATTCCCAAACCTGTCTTTGCCTCTGTGGGTGGCCATGAGAAAAACGAGACAAAAATCACCACATTGGAAAATGGACTTAAAGTTGCATCTCAGAACAAATTTGGTCAATTTTGTACTGTTGGAAGTAAGTATGATACTGCCAGAAGCAGGTATTCTGCTGTGGTGTAAATGAATGATAGAATTAGTTGAACCAAATACCGACTGTTCTTACTTGACATGGTTGTTTTTAGTTTTAGTAAACTCAGGCTCACGTCATGAAGCGAAATATCCAAGTGGAATTGCACACTTTTTGGAAAAGCTTTCATTTTCTGTAAGTACATTTATTATATTTTCAAACTATAGATATTTAAAGTTTGATGTTGGCTTAACAAAGACTGGCCTGAAAGTTTTAAAAAGCTTGAGGTTTGAAGGTTTACACAAAAGTTTACAAACAGACCTTAAAGTGATACAGTTGAAGTCAGAAGTTTACATACACTTTAGCCAAATACATTTAAACTCATTTTTTCCACAATTTCTGACATTTAATCATAGAAAACATTCCCTGTTTTAGGTCAGTTAGGATCACTACTTTATTTTAAGAATGTGAAATGTCATAATAACAGTAGAGAGAATGATTTATTTCAGCTTGTATTTCTTTCATCACATTCCCAGTGGGTCAGATGTTTACATACACTTTGTTAGTATTTGGTAGCATCACCTTTAAATTGTTTAACTTAGGTCAAACGTTTTGGGTAGCCTTCCACAAGCTTCTCACAATAAGTTGCTGGAAGTTTGTCCCATTCCTCCTGACAGAACTGGTGTAACTGAGTCAGGTTTGTAGGCCTCCTTGCTTGCACACGCTTTTTCAGTTCTGCCCACAAATTTTCTATCGGATTGAGGTCAGGGCTTTGTGATGGCCTCTCCAGTACCTTGACTTTGTTGTCCTTAAGCCATTTTGCCACAACTTTGGAGGTATGCTTGGGGTCATTGTCCATTTGGAAGACCCATTTTCGACTGAGCTTTAACTTCCTGGCTGATGTCTTGAGATGTTGCTTCAATGTATGTTGTTGAGATGTTTCCTTCCTCATGATGCCATCTATTTTGTGAAGTGCACCAGTCCCTCCTGCAGCAAAGCACCCCCACAAGATGATGCTGCAACCCCCATGCTTCACGGTTGGGATGGTGTTCTTCGGCTTGCAAGCCTCACCCTTTTTCCTCCAAACATAACGATGGTCATTATGGCCATAACGGTTCAATTTTTGTTTCATCAGACCAGAGGACATTTCTCCAAAAAGTAAGATTTTTGTGTGCACTTGCAAACTATAGTCTGGGTTTTTTATGGTGGTTTTGGAGCAGTGACTTCTTCCTTGCTGAGCAGCCTTTCAGGTTATGTCGATTTAGGACTCGTTTTACTGTGGATATAGATACTTGTCTACCTGTTTCCTCCAGCATCTTCACAAGGTCCTTTGCTGTTGTTCTGGGATTGATTTGCACTTTATGCACCAAACTATGTTCATCTCTAGGAGACAGAATGTGTCTCCTTCCTGAGCGGTATGACGGCTGCGTGGTCCCATGGTGTTTATACTTGCGTACTGTTGTTTGTACAAATGAACGTGGTACCTTCAGGCATTTGGAAATTGCTCCCAAGGATGAACCAGACTTGTGGAGGTCCACAATTTCTTTTTCTGAGTTCTTGGTTGATTTCTTTTGATTTCCCCATGATGTCAAGCAAAGAGGCACTGAGTTTGAAGGTAGGCCTTAAAATACATCCACAGGTACACTTCCAATTCAGTACACTTCCTATCAGAAGCTAATTGGCTAATCGTCTAAAGGCTTGACATCATTTTCTGGAATTTTCCAAGCTGCTAAAAGGCACGGTTAACTTAGTGTATGTAAACCTCTGACTCACTGGAATTGTGATATAGTCAATTAATAGTGAAACAATCTGTCTGTAAACAATTGTTGAAAAAATTACTTGTGTCATGCACAAAGTAGATGTCCTAAACTATAGTTTGCTAACATGAAATCTGTGGAGTGGTTAAAAATGAGTGAATGACTTCAACCTAAGTGTATGTAAACTTCTGACTTCAACTGTAGTTAGATAGAAGATTAAGGGCCTTGTATGTTTGTTTGCATTAAAAAAATTGACTGTTGGAGTTCAAATTAACAAGCATTCTGTTGGCCCATTTGAACATTCCATCTGATCAGTTAGAAAAAACATAGCGCACTAAGTCAGAACAATCTGAATATCTATGCCATGTTTGGTGGATGTAGCTTGAAGTCTGTGGGAGAAGTCACTCTTGTTAAATTTTGTTCTTTGTTTAGAGATTTTGTAAAAACCCTAAACTAATTCTGTGGAATAACAGTACATTTTGACAGTTTCAGAATTGCTTTGAAACAGTTGTTCTGTTTTTAAAATGCCCTAACCAAGCAATTATTCTATCATACGTTAAGTCTACAGCCCAGTTTGGAAGTAAAGATGAAATTCTCCTGACTCTTGAGAAACATGGAGGCATCTGTGACTGCCAAACATCCAGGTTTTAATTATTATTATTTTTTTTATTATTACATAATTTATTCCAAAGCAGTCACATTTACTTCAATACACAATATATCTTGGCTTATTTTCATGACTTGCATTAAAACATCTGATATCCCTAATGAATGATCTTTTTCAATGCTCTTCAGTTTGATCTTAACATTTTATTATACTTGCATTGTGCAAAATTGTTGTTCTGCCATTTACAGGGATACAACAATGTATGCTGTTTCAGCTGAAGTGAAAGGTCTGGATACTGTAGTGAACCTCCTGTCAGATGCTGTTCTACAGCCCCGTTTATTAGGTGAGCACCTGCAAAACTAATGATGGGGTTTGTCATTAAATCTTCTAAACAGCCAATCAAAGATCAAGCAGTCATATGATTCTGGCTAGTTGACAGGTAACATAGACATTAACTTTTTACAAAAATAAGAATTTAGGTTAATATTTATATGAGGGTATAAGGGAAAGTGTATATTTGAAGTGCTGTGACTGGTCAAGAGTTTCCACCATTTTTAATCACTTTTTAAGTAGGGCTGCACCTAACGATTATAATTTTTTATCGATTAATCTAACGATTCATTTTCTGATTAGTCGATTAAACAACTAATTTGTAGATTATTCTAAAGATTTTTTTATAATTATTACTTGATTAATATAACAATTAATTAACCCAAAATAAAAAAAAAAAAAATTGTCTCATTAATATTTCAATATTTTATTAAATCATCTTCTCTTAAACACAAACAAATGTACAGGAAACAAAGTGTGCACTGCACGGCATTATTCTGCAACAAAAATAGCCCTGTCTTAACTGGTAATCTCCATTTTACAGTCCAACATAAAATCTCTCCAAAATAAAAGAACTTGTTCAATTCAAGTAAAAGGAAAGTGCAATTTACATTTAGCAATCCAACAACAAAATAAATGAAACAAATGTAAAATTCAAGTCACTTTCAGGAGGAAAGAGGATATTGGTTTTCCAAAAAGAGGACACCTATTTTTTTTTGCCGGGGGGGTGAGGGGGTTGGAATAATGGTTCAAAACAGTGTTACTATGAATGCAAACTTTAATACAGTGAAAAAGACACTCTATTAGCATAACATAAATTTATATAAATAAATAGAAAATTCCAACATTCTTTTGAATGTCCATGTACTAAAATAAAATATTTGATGCCATGAGTGTACCTTAATTTACTATTACTATTATTTTGAATGGCCATGGAAAATGAAGCAATGTAATAACAATTTTACCTGGTCGCAAAAAGTAGTCTGTTAATTTACCTGATGAACTTTCACCTTCTGCTGACCCTTTATGCTTCGCAGAGCTAATGTGTGCTTCTAAATCACTTGCACCTTTATTAGCAACTGACACATAAGTGCCAGCTTTACATGTCATTCTGCTTCCCACGGATCTCGACCTGGCATGGACATTTTTTGTGCAAATCTTCTGTAAATTTGCACTTTCGTTTGGGCATTGTTTCCATTCAGCTGTCATTTGCTGCTACTGTCAAGCAACTGTTTGATGCAGAACACAACAGCACTTCACGCGTTCACGAAGAGATTGACAGGCAGGAATTTGGCCAAAAGCGAGCCTCTTATAATTGACCAATTAGTGTGCAAGAAGGTGGGACTTACAAAGAGGGGTTAAAGCAATGCAAATATGCGCACGCGCACACTATTAGACCAGATGCACATCATAATGCAACTAAAGCCGAATCCCAGACATTTTCGCAAATTTAGAAATCCCGGCTGGATGCTTTTTTAAGGTCCGAAAAAGAGGACATGTCCGGGAAAAAGAGGACGTATGGTCACCCAACGTTAGCAGCGGTGCAGAAATTACTTTTAACATGGGGGCAATGAGGAAACATTTAGAAAATACATTTTAAGTGACTACTACTAACAGAAACACGTGTTGTAATACTAATATGTCATGCTTGGGTGGAGACAAAAAGTAAACAGGACTTACAGTGCTGCCTTGCTGCCGTCTTGACAAAGCGCTCTGGGATGCTTTCGCTTCAAGTGTTCGTTCATGGCAGTTGTACTGCTGTGATAAGCCATTTCCAATTTGCATAGCTTACACAGCACCACACGTTTTTTTTTAGCTGCAGCTTGTTCTTTGGGGGAATCCATACTTAAACTGGGTGCTGCCATTATAATTACTCCATTGCGACGAGCCGACGCATGTTATGCAAATCAACGTATTTCTGTAATCGATTACGTCGATGAATCGTCCCAGCCCTACTTTTAATTGTGATCAAATAAATTTTGTCAAGTACTAATATTCCACACAGTCCCTTAATTAATTTGAGCTCATAAATCTGCATATGTAATAATAATAATAACTTTGTTTAAACGTTTATGAAGTGTAGCATATCACACTACGGGCACTTCTTGAAATGTAATGTCAGCTACCCTTTTGCAGACGAGGAGATAGAGATGACCAGAATGGCTGTTCGGTTCGAGTTGGAGGATCTGAACATGAGACCTGATCCGGAGCCTTTACTAACAGAAATGATACATGCTGTGAGTTGGCTCAGTTTTTACATGTAAACAGGGCTTGGCAATAAGTTTGGCCCAGGACCAGTGTGAGAGTTTCTGCATAGTTGACAGAACTGTCACATGACCCCATGCCAATAATCTTGCATTTGTTGAACAGGTATATGTGTTTTAATGCCTTGCAAGCTTAAACATTTGGTTTTCTGTGAAGTTTTGAATTGAACAAGGTAAAGTTAGCTGACATAGATGACATTTTTTTTTTAAAGTTTGAGAGTGAATTATAGTGCCAGTCTTTGAGGCATCATTTAGAATGAGTTAAATTTGAAACAAATCAGCAAGGTTTTGCATGCCATAATTTTCCATCAGAAGTGTTTATGAAGTGTATAGCTGTCACAGAGTTACATTTTAAAGCTGAATAATTTCCAGCTATTATTGCAAATTAACACTACATTATCTACATTAAATTAAATATGTTATAATGAAAGTTAAAAAATGAAAAATCTTGAATACAAAAAATATAGTTTTCTTTTTTTTTGACTCCTATAAAAATATATATTATAACAATTGTAGTATAAACATTATAAATGTCTAATATTTATAATGTTACAATTATATTAACTATTATAGATGATAATAAAAAATCCCTTATTAACAGGCTCAGAACTTTGGGGTAAAAATGACAGCAAAAGTGACACATGCCCCCAAAATTCAAAATCTGGGGGTGAAAAAATGCCCCCATAATAAGTTTTTCTGTGTTTTGTTTGTAAAATCTGATGCGTTTCTTAATATTCTGTTCTAGGCCTAGGTATACATATTATTGCTTGGAAACAAAAAGCAAAACAACCTGCCCTTGAAAATCAAATTCGAAGGGCGGGGGGTCAAATATTGCTCCTTAATGGAAAAGTTAATTTATGACACTGCTTATTTGATCCTTATAGTTGAGTCCTGGTAAAGGATATATTCAAATACCACAAAAGTGTAATGTCCATTTTTGGCTGTCGATCATTTAAACAGATTATTTCATATTATGTCTCTCCACTGTTTAGGCAGCATACAGAGGAAACACGGTGGGCCTGCCTCGCTTCTGCCCTGTTAATAACATTGAGAAGATTGACAAGAAGCTGCTTCATGAGTATCTACAGAACTATTACTGCCCAGAGCGCATGGTGTTGGCCGGGGTCGGCATTGAACATGAGCAGCTTGTCGAATGTGCCAGAAAGTATCTGCTAGATGTTAAACCAGTTTGGGGAGTGAGCACACCTGCCAACGTTGACTTGTCTGTAGCACAGTACACAGGTGGCATTGTTAAGTTGAGTAAAGCTTGGATGGCCAGCAGACAACGTGTTTTATTTTAAAGGTCCCAAAATGACTTGACTTAAGCTATTTGTCTCACCTTAGATGGTGAAGGACATGTCAGATGTGAGCTTGGGTCCCACTCCCATTCCTGAACTAACCCACATCATGATTGGTTTGGAGAGCTGCTCCTTCTTGGTTGGTTACACAATGCACAGTGTTCATTATAATGAATATTTGTCAGCCATATCTATTTTTGGCACACTTGCTAGAAGTGTTTTGAGCTGATGTAACCCTTTTTGTTTGTGACTGACAGGAGGATGACTTCATTCCCTTTGCCGTCCTCAATGTGATGATGGGAGGTGGAGGGTCTTTCTCTGCTGGAGGTCCAGGAAAAGGCATGTTCACTCGTCTCTACCTTAATGTGCTCAACAGGTGTGGCATCATCTTTAAATATTTATCATCATTATGCTGAGCACAAAATTTGATTTGATTTATATTTTTCTTCCCTGATTTTCACAGAAAAGCAATTAATAGTGACTCACTTTAAACCCTGAAGGATCCAAAAGTTATAAAAGCTGTCCATGCGACATGAGCGTCATATTCCAGGTTTTGGCGAGAAATGAACCGAAATGTAATTTAACAGAGAAACTCGCTCTCTGCATGTTAAGTAGTGCATGAGAGAAGCTCGTTCCTAATAGCTTTATTTATTATTGTTTTGGCTTTCGCGAGGTTTAGGTGTGAGCCATTGTGAACAGGTTTCTCTCATGCATTCATGACAAGCAAAGGAGAGGTTATTGTATGCCTTCAGAATATTTGGAATTTGATGCATAAGTTGCATGGACTATTTTAATGATGCTTTTGGGTCCTTTTTTCAAGCTTTAAAGGATTAGTTCACCCACAAATTAAAATCCTTATGATTTACTTACCTTTAAGCCATCCCTGAGGTGTATGACTTTCCTTCTTCAGCAGAAATGAAGTAAAGATTTTTATAAGCAGATTTCAACTCAGTTTGTCCATACAGTGCATGTAAACCGATGCCATCAGGCTGCTGGCTGTTTGACGGTCCAAAAGGCATATTTAGGCAGCATAAAAGTAATCCACACGACTCCAGTTGATCAGTTAATGTCTTCTGTTGCAAATCGATAGGTTTGTGTAAAAAATAAATAGAAAATTAAAACTTGTAACTTTTAAAATCACTTCCTGCCAGCAGTCAACACATCAGTGACGTAAGTGCAATGACGCACTCACGCAAAAAGTCGGAAGCACATGCTTTGTTTACAACAGAAGAAAGAACGTCATGCGAGAGTTAGTTCATTTCAAACAGCAATACAGTGCTGGGCGGAAGCAACAATTTAAAGTTAAAAATCTTTTTAATTATTGATTTGTTTCTTACACAAACCTTTCGGTTTGCTACAGAAGACATTGATCGACTGTAGTCATGTGGATTACTTTTATGCTGCCTAAATATGCCTTTTGGACCATCAAACAGCCAGCAGCCTGATGGCATCCATTAACATGCATTGTATGGACAAACTGAGCTGAAACCTGCTTATAAAAAACTTCACTTTGGTTCTGTCATACACATCTGGGATGGCTTAAAGGTAAGTAAATCATGAGAGAATTTTAATTTTTGGGTGAACTAACCCTTTCAAGGGAGTCCCCATCAACTGCCATTGCATGGAAATCAGGGATTGTAACATTTTAAAAAATGATCTCCTTTTGTGTTCCACATAATAAAATCAAGGTTTGGAACAACATAAAAGTGAGTAAATAATGCCAGAATTGAATTTTCCCTGTGGCATTGAATTGCACTGCTACAGTGCATCCGGAAAGTATTCACAGCACTTCACTTTTTCCACATTTTGTTATGTTACAGCCTTATTCCAAAATGGATTAAATTACTTATTTTCCTCAAAATTCTACAAACAATACCCCACGATGACAACGTTAAAGAAGTTTGTTTGAAATCTTTGCAAATTTATTAAAAATAAAAAACGAAAAAAAAAATCACATGTACATAAGTATTCACAGCCTTTGCTCAATACTTTGTTGAAGCACCTTTGGCACCAATTACAGCCTCAAGTCTTTTTGAGTATGATGCTACAAGCTTGGCACACCTATTTTTGGGCAGTTTCTCCCATTCTTCTTTGCATGACCTCTCAAGCTCCATCAGGTTGGATGGGGACCGTCGGTGCACAGCCATTTTCAGATCTCTCCAGAGATGTTCAATCGGGTTCAAGTCTGGGTCTTGCTGGGCCACTCAAGGACATTCACAGAGTTGTCCCGTAGCCACTCCTTTGTTATCTTGGCTGTGTGCTTAGGGTCATTGTCCTGTTGTAAGATGAACCTTCGCCCCAGTCTGAGGTCAAGACCGCTCTGGAGCGGGTTTTCATCAAGGATGTCTCTGTACATTGCTGCATTCATCTTTCCCTCGATCCTGACTAGTCTCCCAGTTCCTGCCGCTGAAAAACATCCCCACAGCATGATGCTGCCACCACCATGCTTCACTGTAGGGATGGTATTGGCCAGGTGATGAGCAGTGCCTGGTTTCCTCCAGATATGATGCTTGCCATTCAGGCCAAAGAGTTCAATCTTTGTTTCTCATGGTCCGAGAGTCCTTCAGGTGCCTTTTGGCAAACTCCAGGCGGGCTGTCATGTGCCTTTTACTGAGGAGTGGCTTCCATCTGGCCACTCTACCATACAGGCCTGATTGGTGGAGTGCTGCAGAGATGGTTGTTCTTCTGGAAGGTTCTCCTCTCTCCACAGAGAAATGCTGGAGCTCTGTCAGAGTGACCATCGGGTTCTTGGTCACCTCCCTGACTAAGGCCCTTCTCCCCGATTGCTCAGTTTGGCCAGGCGCCCAGCTCTAGGAAGAGTCCTGGTGGTTCCAAACTTCTTCCATTTATGGATGATGGAGGCCACTGTGCTCATTGGGACCTTCAATGCTGCAGAAAGTTTTCTGTACCCTTCCCCAGATCTGTGCCTCGATACAATCCTGTCTCGGAGGTCTACAGACAATTCCTTGGACTTCATGGCTTGGTTTGTGCTCTGACATGCACTGTTAACTGTGGGACCTTATATAGACAGGTGTGTGCCTTCCCAAATCATGTCCAATCAGCTGAATTTACCACAGGTGGACTCCAATCAAGTTGTAGAAACATCTCAAGGATGATCAGTGGAAACGGGATGCACCTGAGCTCAATTTTGAGTGTCTTAGCAAAAGCTGTGAATACTTATGTACGTGATGTTTTTCGTTTTTTATTTTTAATACATTTTCAAAGATTTCAAACAAATTTCTTTCACGTTGTCATTATGGGGTATTGTTTGTAGAATTTTGAGGAAAATAATGAATTTAATCCATTTTGGAATAAGGCTGTAACATAACAAAATGTGGAAAAGTGAAGCGCTGTGAATACTTTCCGGATGCACTGTATATAAGCAAGGAAAGGTTTATAGCAACGTGTTGTCTTTTGTACAGGCATCACTGGATGTACAATGCTACCTCTTTCCATCACAGTTATGAAGACGGTGGTTTGCTGTGTATCCATGCAAGTGCAGACCCTAGACAGGTATACAAGTTATATTTAGGGATAAAACATACCTAAAATACATGTAAATTTGAATCAGTTGAGTTATTTGACTGTCGTCAATTACTTTTAGGTGCGGGAAATGGTGGAGATTATTACACGGGAGTTCATTCAGATGACTGGGACAGCAGAAGTAAGACTGATTCCTTTTTTTTTTCTTTTTCTTTGTAGTTTGTTGAGATACAGCAGTCAGAACATGAAATCTCTTTGTTTTCTGTAGGTGGAGCTGGAACGAGCCAAGACACAGCTGAAGTCCATGCTCATGATGAACCTGGAATCACGACCGGTCATTTTTGAAGACGTTGGTCGACAAGTACTTGCGACAGGCAAAAGGAAACTCCCACATGAGCTTTGTGAGCTCATCAGTAAGTACTGATGACATTTTTAAAGTGTACATGTCACTGAATGCTTTATTTAGCTAATATATTTACAATTGCATTACATATACATTATTCTCTTAAATTATGATATTACCCCTTTATCATTGTATTTTTTCCTGGAGGTGCTATTCTTTATGCATCCTAAATGCATTAAAATGGTTTTGAAGTATCTTTAGAAATGTTTAATCAATTTGTTGACTTTAAAGAATAGTTCACCCAAAAATAAAAATTCTCTCATCATTTACTCACCTTCATGCCATCCCAGATGTGTATGACTTTCTTTCTTCTGCTGAACACAAACAAAGACTTTTAGAAGAATATCTCAGCTCTGTTGGTCCTCACAATGCAAATAAATGGTGACCAGAACTCACAAGGTCCAAAAATCACAAAAGCGGCGCAAAAGTAATCCATATGACTCTAGTGGTTAAATCCATGTCTACAGAAGCTATATAATAGGTGTGGTTGAGAAACAGATTAATATTTATGTCTTTTTTTTTTAACTTTTAATTTCACATTCATCCACCTACTGGTTGGGGCTGTTCAAATGTGGAGAATGAGATTAATAGTTAAAAAGGACTTAAATATTGATCTGTTTTTCACCTACACCTAATCCATAGAAGATATGTATTTTACCACTGGAGTCTTATGGATTACTTTCATGCCTTTAAATTGTGATTTTTGGTGCTTCAAAGTTCTAGCCACCATTCAATTGCAGTGTTGCATTGGATGGACCAATAGAGCTGAGATATTCTTCTAAAAATATTGTGTTCAGTAGAAGAACTGAACACATGCACATCTGGGATGTCATGAGGGTGAGTAAATGATGGGAGAATTTAAATTTTCAGGTGAACTATTCCTAAAGAAATTCATTTACAGACTTTTTTCCTGTCTCTTTGTTTTAGGTAATGTTACAGCCGATGACATCAAGAGAGTTACAACAAAAATGCTCCGTAGTAAGCCTGCAGTAGCTGCACTGGGAGATCTGACGGAGATGCCCTCTTATGAAGACATTCAAGCAGCACTCACTAGTAAAGATGGACGCCTGTCTCGCATATACCGCCTGTTCCAATAGATCAACGGCTGGCACCATCTAGAGGCAAATATGAGGACTGAACCCACAAATACTATTCTTTTACTGACTGGAACTTAAGTGCAATGCTTAGAAGGACTGTGGTTGCATGTCACCTATACAGTGTTTAGAATTTCAATTTAAATGCTGGGTTGATAACTTTTATATGACAAGTAAAGGGGCTGAGTTCAGTTTCTCTCCTGAGAGGCTGGTGTGTACTTAAATTTTGCATGATTTTGTTTAACCTATGTTTTAAAAGTGAAATAACATTGTCACTTTTGACATTTCCTGTTGAATTAGCAAAATGGTCTTGCTGATTGTGTTAGGCCAAAAATGCTATTTTTTACACTTCTGCGTTGCAGTTTATACATCTGGTTAACATAAACCAGAAAGATATTCAGTACATTACATTGTGCTTAGAATATTTCACAAACTAGCTCTATAAAGAACTCCCAGACATACATTATTCATTAGATATAATTAAAATAGTAATGTATTACATTATCTAAGCAGAATGACTAATACTGTTCACCTTCCATTTACTACAGCAGAAAAAACAAACATGGAACAGGATGATGGGTCTTAAATGTATTCTTATGCTATAGTCTGTTGATTTGACTGTATTGTATACTGAAATAACTGTAATCATGAACCACCTCATGAATATCAACATCCATTTTTGCTAGTTTATCCCACCAGTTTGTCATATTTATTATCTTGCCCTTTTTTCAGTGACTGTGTCTGTCTGCTTACTGTTTTAGTGAATAATTCTCTGTTGTAGGTTATTCAATGGGTGGATCTGTCATGAGTAAAACCCTCATATTCCCCTGAAAAATAAAGGTTTGATTCTGTGAAGTTCTTTAAATTAAAACTTAGTGCCTCTGTTTGGAGTAGCATACTAGCATTCTACTTAATATTTCAGCAGTATTTACTATATATGCTGTGCACAGTGCACTAAATGAAAATTTTCTGGATGGATAGAGTACCTGGTTAACCTACTACATTTGCCAAAATAAAGCAAACTTCACTGAATACTGTATTCCATAAAGCACTCAACTTGCTTGACTCTTTGTTTCCAGTGTGATGAACTCAAAATAATTACATTAAAGGTGCACTCAGTAACTTTTTGCTTGTGTCATCTTGGACTTACAGTGACACCTAGTGGTGTGGATGCAGCATCATTAAAAATCAATAGTTTTCAGTTACAGATGCCATTGTAGAAATTCACTATTCACAATCAGCCATGATTAAAAAAATATATATATCATTTTTTATCGCCTTTTCTCCCAATTTTGAATGCCCAATTCCCACTACTTAGTAGGTGCTCGTGGTGGTGCGGTTACTCACATCAATCCAGGTGGCAGAGGACAAGTCTCAGTTGCCTCCGCTTCTGAGACAGTCAATCTGCGCATCTTATCTCGTGGCTCGTTGTGTATGACACAGCGGAGACACCACGTGTGGAGGCTCATGCTACTCTCTGCGATCCACGCGCCCCATTGAGAACGAGAACCACCAATCGCGACCATGAGGAGGTTACCCCTTGTGACTCTATCCTCCCTAGCAACCGGGACAATTTGGTTGCTTAGGAGACCTGGCTGGATTCACTCAGCACACCCTGGATTCGAACTTGCGACTGGTAGTCAGCACACAATCAGCCATGATTAATTCAATCCAAGTGTGAAAGTGTCCACTAACAAGATGGTTACTGAGATTAAGCGAGTAGTATTTGGCTGGTCATGTGATTCTAAAATGGCAGCCCCCATGAAGGCGCCTCTGCACCATGTAGAATAAAACAGCTTTTATAAGGTTACTGATATGACAGTTTTACTTTTGTGCTTATGTGCCAAAATGGTGTGAAATTTCCTCCCTCTCTTTTGAACCTGTTTCTTCATTATTAGAGTATGTTTTTATAGTACAATGACATCTTATATGTTAAAAGATCAAGGAAAATTTGATTCCTCATGTCATGACCCCTTTAAGATCTGGCTCCTGGCAGTTCTGTGTGTAGTTCCAGATTGTATTGTCTTATATTATTTTCATGTGGTCTTTACTCCATATCTCAAGACTTCCTAAATCTCTTAAAACCAGTCTAGACACAGCTTATGTGTCTGAACATGGCCGTAACTAGCTATGAGGTCACTGAGGTCCAGACCTCGGTACATTTTTCATATTCAAAAATAAATTTTGATGCTATGTACAACTGAATAAAAAAAAATAAGCCATAACCTAGTGGTGTGGATGCAGCATCATTCAAAATCAATAGTTTTCAGTTACAGATGCCATTGTAGAAATTCACTATTCACATTCAACCATGATTAATTTAATCCAACAGTGAAAGTGTCCAAGAACAAGACGGTTAGTGAGTTTAAAAGAGCAGTATTCAGCTGGTCATGTGATTCTAAAATGGCAGCCCCCATGAGGGCGCCCCTGCCCCATGTACAATAAAACAGCTTCAATAAGGTCACTGATATGACTGAAGTCCTCATCTCATGTGAGTGGTCATGATTTTATACATATGTTTCAAAATTATAATTAATTTCTTTAGGAGTAAAACTTTTTAATGAGGGAAAAAATGACTGAGTGCACCTTTAACATTACATGTAAAAAAAAATTCTTTTTTTTTTCTTTTTTACACATTTGATCGAACTGCCAAAGGTTGAGATGTTTGATTTCTATGTCTACAACTGGACACTACCCTCTCATGCATTATGATGAGGTCATGTGACAATGAAGCATACAAGTTTGGAACAATTGTGGAATAATGCCTACTGTTTTTCTTGCTATTCTTATATACACTATATTGCCAAAAGTATTCGCTCATCTGCCTTTAGACGCATATGAACTTAAGTGACATCCCATTCTTAATCCATAGGGTTTAATATAACGTCGGCCCACCCTTTGCAGCTATAACAGCTTCAACTCTTCTGGGAAGGCTTTCCACAAGGTTTAGGAGTGTGTTTATGGGAATTTTTGACCATTCTTCCAGAAGCGCATTTGTGAGGTCAGACACTGATGTTGGACGAGAAGGCCTGGCTCGCAGTCTTCGCTCTAATTCATCCCAAAGGTGCTCTATTGGGTTGAGGTCAGGACTCTGTGCAGGCCAGTCAAGTTCTTCCACACCAAACTCGCTCATCCATGTCTTTATGAACCTTGCTTTGTGCACTGGTGCGCAGTCATGTTGGAACAGGAAGGGGCCATCCCCAAACTGTTCCCACAAAGTTGGGAGCATGGAATTGTCCAAAATCTCTTGGTATGCTGAAGCATTCAGAGTTCCTTTCACTGGAACTAAGGGGCCAAGCCCAGCTCCTGAATAACAACCCCACACCATAATCCCCCTCCACCAAACTTCACAGTTGGCACAATGCAGTCAGACAAGTACCGTTCTCCTGGCAACCGCCAAACCCAGACTCGTCCATCAGATTGCCAGATGGAGAAGCGTGATTCGTCACTCCAGAGAACGCGTCTCCACTGCTCTAGAGTCCAGTGGCGGCGTGCTTTACACCACTGCATCCGACGCTTTGCATTGCACTTGGTGATGTATGGCTTGGATGCAGCTGCTCGGCCATGGAAACCCATTCCATGAAGCTCTCTACGCACTGTTCTTGAGCTAATCTGAAGGCCACATGAACTTTGGAGGTCTGTAGCCATTGACTCCGCAGAAAGTTGGCGACCTCTGCGCACTATGCGCCTCAGCATCCGCTGACCTCGCTCTGTCATTTTAGTTGCTGTCATTCCCAATCGCTTCCACTGAGGTTATAATACCACTGACAGTTGACTGTGGAATATTTAGTAGCGAGGAAATTTCACGACTGGACTTGTTGCACAGGTGGCATCCGATCACAGTACCACGCTGGAATTCACTGAGCTCCTGAGAGTGGCCCATTCTTTCACAAATGTTTGTAGAAGCAGTCTGCATGCCTAGGTGCTTCATTTTATACACCTGTGGCCATGGAAGTGACTGGAACACCTGAATTCAATTATTTGGATGGGTGAGCGAATACTTTTGGCAATATAGTGTATATTGCAGTATCCAGTGAGCAGACAATGCTTGTATTCCATTCTGAACATAGCCAGTAGTTTTTGCCTTTGAATGTCTAATTATGTAATGAACATTTTTAAATGTGCAGTAATTTGTTTCTTGGTTTGTGTTTGAAAAAATAATCATTTTGCTGTTAAAAAGGTACTTAAACTCATAAGAAGTAACACCAAGTTGAGTACGAGTCAGAATTTTTGTATTACTTCACATTGTAAACATATCTGTTACAGGCTACTATTTGGTTTTAAACAGCATAATGTTTTTTTAAGTCACTGCGGCAATCATGAGCAAGATCACAGGCACTTTCAGTACAAGTGGAACTGAAAT
The DNA here is from genome assembly GCF_019703515.2 of Myxocyprinus asiaticus. Lineage (NCBI taxonomy): Eukaryota > Metazoa > Chordata > Actinopteri > Cypriniformes > Catostomidae > Myxocyprinus > Myxocyprinus asiaticus. The sequence goes on from NC_059347.1 coordinate 19,921,229, forward strand.
TTGTTATGTGAATGCATGACTCACTATTACACCACTGTTACGGAGATCCATGCACAAGCAATACCAATACTATTGTAATTCCCACTCCCATATGTAAATCACAATTGACATCAATTAAGATTAATTCTATTAAATGATGTTAAGGCAATAATCTCAAGTATAGTCAGTGCCTCCCAATTTAACCCAATTTAAGCTTCTAACCACAAGATCACATTCACCTATATCAATGACAATCAGTAAAAACAGATGCAAACACCACTTCTTCCACATTTTGCTGGTAATAATGCTATAGTACAATTCTCTTTTTAAGAGAAGTATCACTGTGAAGCATATTAGGTAACTGTTCCAAAATGAGACCCAGGAGCCAATCAAAATTAACAGAATCAGCCACCTGGTACTGGTAATGAGGTGCTTACAGTATCAGTTTAGGAATTTAAGCTAATGCTTTAACAAGGCCAATGAACACTTATCAGTTCATGAACCCAGATGCAGAACAGACTGTGTTGGCTTACATTTATCCTACAATGTCCTATTTTCTCCTGTAAGTAAATGATAAAGGGAATATTCACAAATGAAAATTCTGTTACGTTAAATACACAATAATACAAAAGAGAAAGGAATAACGGATTTACAGTAAAGTGCAGACAAGTGTTTTAAGTTCACTTAATTTACTCTGGTCAGTATAATTTATAGATTAATAAAGAGTATTCTGTTTTGTCAAAGAACATTATATAGTTCCAAAACCAGCTGCTAAACTTCAGGGTCCAGCCACAGCATTATCTTTTGGTCCCTGGACTGTGCACTGATGCTTCATGATGCACTTCAATAGAGGCAGATAAGAGCCGTGACACCCATAGGAGTTATCCTTTGGTCCTGATAGTCCAGCTTTCCAAGTCAGTACCTCAATATTTGAAAAGAACAGTTTTAGCACCCTATGGCTCTTTTGCACTGGTCCCGGATCAGGATATGGTGCAAACTGTGCTATTATTCTGGTTTTTCATGGCTGCCTCTCTCTTCTTCAGCTCCCTGGAGATTCTTCTTCTGATTCCTTCTAAGTACAGACTCCTGTCAAACTGCCCAGCACCCAAAGGAATGCTGAGGAGGATAACACACTATGTCAGTGATTTATTAAACCTGTATAACTACTGTCCCATCAAACATAAGCATAGCTTAAATTAAATTAAATGGTGAAGAGTTTAATTTCTAAATAATGGCTGTTTTCAATGGCTATCTGCCACTGGTCAGAAAAAACAGAGTCCTGCCCCAAACTCACACCATGCCCGGCCACATGTTCAGTCGTCTTGGTTCTGGAAGTATTTTCCCCATACATTTAGTTCCGTAGAGATTTTCTTAAAATCCTCAGTAAAAAAGAAGAGTTCTAAGCCATAAACCAAACCAACCAGCTCCGAGGTGGATCAAAACATTACAAGCTTTGATTTGAAGCAAAAAAAGTACTTGAAAGTATTTAAAAATCTGACAAAAAGACAAAGGCACAAGACTGTGTACTTAAAGGAATAGTTCACCCAAAAACTAAAATTCTCTCTTCATTTACTCACCCTTATGCCATCCCAGATGTGTATGACTTTCTTTCTTCTGCTGAACTCAAATGAAAAATTTTAGAAGAATTTCTCAGCTCTTTTGGTCCATAAAATTCAAGTGAATGGTTACTAAAATTTAGAAGCTCCAAAAATCACATAAAGGCAGCATAAAAGTAATCCATAAGACTCCAGTGTTTTAATCAATACCTTCAGAAGCGATATAAGTGTGGGTGAGAAATAGATCACTTTTACATTCTTCTTCTTGTGTTTTTGGTGATTCATATTCTTCATGCATATCGCCCCCTACTGGGCAGCGAGAAGAATTTCAAGCAAAAAACGACTTAAATATTGGTCTGTTTCTGAAGATATGGATTAAAACACTGGAGTCGTATGGATTACTTTTATGATGCATTTATGTGACTTTTGGATCTACAAAGGTCTGATCACCATTCACTTGCATTGTATGGACCTACAGAGCTGAGATATTCTTCTAGAATCATAATTTTTGTTCTGCAGAAGAAAGAAAGTCATACACATCTGGGATGGCATGAGGGTGAGTAAATGATGAGAGAATTTTCATTTTTGTGTGAACTAACACTTTAACCACCTTAATGAGGGAATTAACTATAATCCCATGAAGTATTGTGAATGACAATCGAGTTCAAAACAATGGAAAAATATAAAACTATTGTTTTAATTTTTTTTTTGTCTTATTTCATAGATTAATGGAAAACCGTTAACAACTGAGCAACACTCCAACCTCAGAATGTATGTGAGACTAATAAAGAGTGCCACTGTAGAAAGGTGCTTACTTATCTCTACCAGGACGAAGTTTGACCTGAAATATGCCACTGACAGGCCGGTGATCAGATGTCTTAATAGATGAGCAAGAAGTATACTTCACTACTTTAATGTCATCTGCTTGTCTGTTTCGATAAATAATCCGGTCCTATCAAAACATAAGGAAAAAAAACAAAAACAATGATAGCACTAAAGTTACTAAACACACAGATGCTTTTACAAAATCGACTAATATGCTTACAGTATATGAGGGTGTTCTCTGCTTTGTGGTGGTGTCATAGACATTGCAACCAATGTCAAACTTGTAAGTAGGAGGAAAGTGAATAGGTGCTTCCTGAAACCCTTTGAAAATGGAACCTGTAAATAGACAATGTCCTGGAAAATTATGGCTGAATACAGATTGTTCCAGTAACACAATGTAAGAAAGAATATTGCCTTTATGTGACTACCAATATTCTCCATGACACATGACTGAACTCTTACATCTTGTTTGAACTTACCTTCCTTCATCTCTTTAGACAGCTGGTCATGCTGTAACAGTGGGCTCATATCTGCACCTACAACCTGATTCAAAATTTCCTCCACCTCTCCTCTGGCTTTATTCAGGCGAAAGTTAAAGTCTCCAAACCAGAAGACTTCATCAAAGCGGGTTGTGACATCAGCTGAGAATGAGCAAGCAAAGTGTGTTCATTAACAGGAAAATATAAGTGATATCTGTGGTACAAACCTTAAAACATAATCATAGGGAAACTCACAGTTTGTAGAGCGGTAAGGGTTGGTATCAGGAAGGTTTCTAGGGAGAGCCAAAGCTTCTATGATCTTGTTGTAGTCTAAGATCCTCTCATATACTTTAGAATCTCCAGCTGAAACAAACAAAATGATTATTGTTTTTTTTCTTCAGTACAATTTGTTGTAATACACAGTAGTTGGCCATAAACTATTTCCATCCCATAATCTAATGTTATAGTTATTATAGATATTTAATAAAATGGCAGTGTCACACTTATAACTGGGGTGTCTGTGCTTTGGTTTAATCTTCCATTATATACTCAACTTACAGGTGAAATGGGATGTGATGAAGAGGAAGGACGTCCCAAAGAAAGTAAAGCCAACACCCACAGCTCCTTTAGTTTTAATATGAGATATAATTCGGGTGGTTACTGTGGCATGCTCCACCTCTGTAAGGGTAGAAAAAGACACACTTTGGAAATATTATTGATAATTGATAGTGACTGTTTATTCAAAAACAAATTGTAGTCTTACCTGAACAGAACCATATGAGGTCCCTTCGGACAAATACAGTGAGATAGAGAACTCCATGGGCTGCTGCGTACAGCATGACGTAATACGGCCCAAGAGTTTCTTGCAGACGGATCTCCCACTCCCTCCTGTGGACAAATGCAAAGAGAGTAAATGTACAGAGTATCAGAAAGACAAACAGAGAGAAAACAGGAAAAAGACCATATCTTACCTGTCTGGGCAACCTTCCTGAACTCCAATAACATAGACATCCTGTGCAAAGTCTGTATCGGTTGGAAGCAGCAGATCATCTAGGTTGTATGGAAGACCCTGAGACAGAGAGGGAATTTTTAGGCTTACAGCTGCACTGCATTTAAACAACCAAATTGTATTGCCATCATACTATTATTCCATACCTTCTCTCCCTGCATGTTCCATGTGGCAATGTAGATACCAAGCTGTCTCTCTGGGAAGTAGCGGTCGAGCTCTTCCGCCCCCAGCAAGGCACTGTTTCCCAGAACACTGCCCTCCAGAAAGCTCCTAAAAGTTAAAGAATCATGAGCAGAACACAGAAAAGTGTAGTGACACAAACAGTGAAACCCCCAGTGCTGTTATACTAAATATAAGCACTCTTGAAATGCTGCTAGTCTAATCAGATTAGAGAACTGGAACTAACTGTTCTACAATGACAATCATTATTTAGGATAATGGTAATTAAACAACAGTCTCATGACAACTCATAATAATTTGTACGAGATTGTAAAAAGTAAGATTCCATACAACTTGGCTCGAAGAAAAAAGGTATGACTTTTATTCTCACAGAGACCAATCAATTAACAAACGGAATCACGCAGCCCCCCGTTTGCAAGATGAAGCGTTCAAGCGAAAACTCATTTTATTTATCTAAAAACAGGTCCGCCACATCAATACTAACAACAGAACACAACACAGCTGCACACAAACCAGAGAACAGAACTTACTAAACATGTCTGATGAGTTTGTAGTCAGAGAATAGATGCATTTCTATAACCAGACTTATTTGAAATGGAGTACTCAATCGAATTAAGAGGGAATGAAGAGGCTGAGGAAGCCAGTCACACCGTGTCCTAATGTGACGGCAAACGACACGCGATTAAAGGTATCTCTTTTATATGTTAATAACAGTTTTTGTCCAAACCAGCCATGGCAAATGAAGGGACATTCTGTCGATCACTTGGTTTCTATTTTTGTCATCACACTGGGTAACCCAGTCTGCTATGAGTATATTGAAGCCAGCATCTCACTAGCCAGTTAAAAACTACTTGATTTTGGCCAAGAATGTTACTCCTACCGAATGTTTTTCGCTGAGGTCTCACTCTCTTCAGGCAGAGGTCTGTCACACAAACACACTGGTTCAGAATGAAGATGAGGTGACAGATATTCTTGCCTTCTCTATCCCTCTCAGTTTGATTCGACAGAATGTCCCATCATTCATCATGGCTGGTTAGGACAAAAACTTTGGTTAACATAGAAAAGGTAACTTGAATCGCCTGTCGTTTGCCGTCAGGTTAGGACACGGTGTTACTGTGGCTTCCTCAGCCTCCTCACTCCCTCTTAGTTTGATTGAGTACTCCGTTTTCTAACAAATAAGGCTGGGCAAAGAAATGCATCTATTCTCTAACTTCAAACTCATAAGACACATTTAGTAAGTTTGATTCTCTGGTTTGTGTGAAGCTGTGTTGTGTTCTGTTGTTAGTATTGCTGTGGCGGACCTGTTTTTAGATAAACAAAAAAAGTTTGCCCCATCTCACAAACAGGGGGCAGTGCAAATGTTGCTCTCATGCAGTGTCATGAACACGCATAAGAGAGCAACGATCTGTCAAGAGTGTCACTAAATAATATGTTCAATTTTGGTTTGTTTCTCACCAAAACTTATTGTATGCTTTCAGAACAATCATGAGTCTCAAGAAATATTTTTTTTAACTTCTGAATTATACTTTTGTGTACTTTTGAAGCTTGAAGAGGTTGTCACCATAAACAGACATTGTATGACTGAGCACAACATTTTTTCTAGGGCTGCCCCCTGATAGTCGACCAAACGTTAGTTGATGAGAAGAGTCTTGGTCAACCAAGTTTTGATTGGTCTGTTGGTCGCCAAAAAAAACTCCACAGGAAACTGACGAACACCGGTATTACCGCTGGTTGGATGCTAGGTGGCACTATGGGGTAATTTTCATTAAGCAGGGTTCGTTAACCCTACACAATAAAGCAAGACACCTTGATTTCAAACTTTGAACTTAGTTTATTTATTTATTTGAACAAAAAAATTCCAATGAAACTGAAAAAAAAAAACAAAAAAACAAGTGCAATTTAAATGTGTGTTGTTCAACTTTTTGAAAGATGGCTTTACAACAGTTGTCAACATCTCTCTGGCAAAGAACCTACTTCATCTGTGCGTTCTCTACCAGATGGGTATTTCGTTATCCGGGAAAATACATCACGTGTGAATAAACACACCTCCTTCACGATATATATATATATATATACACAGATGAAGTAGGTTCTTTGCCAGAGAGATGTTGACAACTGTTGTAAAACCATCTTTCAAAAAGTATATATATACACACACACACACACACACATACACTACCGGTCAAAAGTTTTGAAACACTTGCCTGAAATGTTTCCCATGATCTAAAAAATCTTTTGATCTGAAGGCGTATGCTTAAATATTTGAAATTAGTTTTGTAGACAAAAATATAATTGTGCCACCATATTAATTTATTTCATTATAAAACTAAAATGTAATAAAAATAAAAATAAAAAGTTTTTGAAATTGATGACTTGGACCAAATAATAAAGAAAAGCAGCCAATAAGTGCCCAACATAGATGGGAACTCATTCAATACTGTTTAAAAAGCATCCCAGGGTGATACCTCAAGAAGTTGGTTGAGAAAATGTCAAGAGTACATGTCTGCACATTCTAGGCAAAGGGTGACTACTTTGAAGATGCTAAAATATAATACAGTTTTGATTTATTTTGGATTTTGTTTAGTCACAACATAATTCCCATAGTTCCATTTATTCCATAGTTTTGATGACTTTACTATTATTCTAAAATGTGAAGAAAACAAATTATAATATAGAATGAGTAAGTGTTTCAAAACTTTTGACCGATAGTCTATATCACAATATCCAATTACATCGGCAACCCCTGGGCTGAGGGATCGGTGAATATTCTTGCTTTAGTGATTTTGCATTGAAAATTTAATTTATTTATTTAAAAAACGAAAAACTTAAATCAAATACATTTCTAAATTCAAATTGCACTCCAAACGAAACGAAAAAGCAATTAAAATAATGAAGTGATAAAAGAATAATGTATATATACACCTTTCCATATGCCGTCGGGCAAGAATCCGTCTAAACATGCAGGCGGAACATTACTTACACAAATGAAGACATAAAAACAATAATAAATGTAAAAATAATAATTATAATGATGATAATAATCACTGAAATATAAATCATGGTTGGAGGTGAATGTGTTTTTGTATTACTTTATGTTTTAATCACAGATGTATAGGCTGCAGAGTTGGTCACAATTAACTGCTCTGTGGAAATAAAGTGAACTGAACTCAAAGCACCTCCTGAACGGAGATGTCTGAGGTCAGTTGCAGCACTTATAGATGATACTGTTCTTGCAAAACAAAAACGAAAAATTCAGAAGACAAAAACAAAGAAAGAGTGAGAAACTTTTACATGCGCGTGTTCCACGAGACTGCACGCCTCTGTACAAACAGCGTGTCATATATGCATACAGACAGCTTATCTGTCATCTGTTCTTAATAATATAATAAAGTGTTTCTTCAAGCACGTGTCTGTGTGTCTACGGGCAAATTATTTGTAATATAATATAAAAGTTGATAATAATAATAGCCTAATAATAATAATAATAATAATGTTATACATTAATGGGAAAACGAGCCAAATATCGTCTTGACATCGTCAAAGGCATCAGCTATTGGCGATCACTCTGACCATCGTCGATCCCCGAGATCATCGTCTGTTGACACAACCCTAATGTGCATTTCTCTCTATAAATTAACTAAATGTTCAGACAGTGTCCTTGCTGGTTTTTCTGACACATTCAGAATAATTACTGCTTATGCCGGTGTCACTTCATGCGTGCGCTTGTAAAATGTATATTTTAAAGGCTCATTATTACGATTTAGTATTTCTCTGTAATGTAGAACAGTGTTAGCAATGTTACTTATTCTTTCTCAGCCCTGGAACTCAAACCATTTTCTGATGCCCCCCCCCATTGGTCTGATGTACCAATTTAAGTAATTAAATTAATATCATAAACGTGCAATTAGTCGACTAATGGCTTAAATTAACGTCTACTAGTCGACTAGGAAAATCTTTGGTCGTGGGCAGCCCTAATTTTTTCACAATTGCTCCCTTTGTGTTATGAAAAAAAGAGAAAGTCATATGAGGCTATAACAACACAGGGGTGAGTAAACAATGACTAAATTTACATTTTTGGGTGAACTATCTCTTTGAGCTCTATCAGCACATTTGTGGCTAATGTTGATTCACACAAAAAATAATTTTAACAGAGGATACAGTGTGGCACTTAAAATTGAAGTGAATGGGGCCAATTTTTGGAGGGTTTAAAGGCAGAAATGTGAAGCTTATAATTTTATAAAAGCACATGAATTCTTCTTTTAAAACTAATGTTTTAGTTGTGCTGTAAAGTTGTTTAAATCGTTTTTATGGTCGTTTTCGGGTTTACAGCATTTACAACGAAGTTGTAAAACTGGCTCTAACTTTACACATAAAAGGTTAGTAAGCAATTTTATCCCACTTAAATCATGTTTACAAGCATACTGTTTATGTCTTGTGGCTATACATTTGAAGGAGTACTTTCACATTTACGGATTGGCCCCGATCACTTTCATTGTAAGTGCCTCACTGTAAGCCAGATTTATGCTTTTTTTTTTTTTTTTTTTTTACAAATGCTGTTAATTGAGCTTAACTTGTATTAAACCCGGAATGTTACTTGAAATTAGATAAAGTAATCATTAGGTGCATAACTAATGGTTAAACAAGCATTTCATATTGGCCTTACATAGTTTTGTACATTTTGAACATTCTGTAAAGCTACACTCACAAACTGAATCTGAATGAACAGGTTACTAAAGTAGTTTGACAGTTGCAGTAGGTGTTGAACTGGCATGTCACTGAACCAGCTCTAATCCCCTTATATTCATCTTCAATCTCTCTATAAACACTCAGTTTCACTTCGCCATTCTCTTGAACTAAAGCTGTTCAGGTCATTCTTTCAAAAGCAACTAATAGTCACTCAGTCATTGCACTCAGTCCTTCAGGAAATAATCATGATCTACTTCTTTGTGATCATCTAATTCACAAGGAAGTAATTGTGAACACAATGGGCTACTTATCAATTGTATTGTGCAGGTTAATAAGATTTAAAAAATGTATTACACAAAGAGACACTTGGACTCTTAAGGAGTTTAGCAAGATGACACATCAGCACGTGATCATGTTATCTTGAAGCGGAGGATGGATACATGCTAAAAGCTAAATACACAGTTAAAGTCAGAAGTTTACATACACTTAGGTTGAAGTCATTAAAACTCAACCACTCCACAGATTTCATATTAGCAAACTATAGTTTTGGCAAGTCGTTTGGGACATCTACTTTGTGTATGACACAAGTAATTTTTCCAACAATTGTTTACAGACAGATTGTTTCACTTTTAATTGACTATATCACAATTCCAGTGGGTCAGAAGTTTACATTCACTAAGTTAACTGTGCCTTTAAGCAACTTGGAAAATTACAGAAAATGATATCAAGCGAATTGGCATATTGGAGTCAATTGGAGGTGTACCTGTGGATGTATTTTAAAGTCTACCTTCAAACTCAGTGCCTCTTTGCTTAACATCATGGGAAAATTAAAAGAAATCAGCCAAGACCTCAGAAAAAAATGGTTCATCCTTGGGAGTAATTTCCAAATGCCTGAAGGTACCACGTTCATCTGTACAAACAGTGTTTGGTGCGAAAAGTGCAAATCAATCCCAGAACATCAGCAAAGGACCTTGTGAAGATGCTGAAGAAAACAGGTAGACAAGTATCTATATCCACAGTAAAACGAGTCCTATATCAATATAACCTGAAAGCTGCTCAGCAAGGAAGAAGCCACTGCTCCAAAACTGCCATAAAAAAACCAAACTACAGTTTGCAAGTGCACATGGGGACAAAGATCTTACTGTCTGGAAAAATGTCCTCTGGCCTAATGAAACAAAAATTTAATTGTTTGGCCATAATGACCATCATTATGCTTGGAGGATAAAGGACACCATCCCAACCATGAAACATGGGGGTGACAGCATCATGTTGTTGGGGTGCTTTGCTGCAGGAGGGACTGGTGCTCTTCACAAAATAGACGGCATCATGAGGAAGGAAAATTATGTGAATATATTGAAGCAACATCTCAAGACATCAGCTAGGAAGTTAAAGCTTGGTCACAAATGGGTCTTCCAAATGGACAATGACCCCAAGCATATCTCCAAAGTTGTGGCAAAATGGCTTAAGGACAACAAAGTCAAGGTATTGAGTGGCCATCACAAAGCCCTGACCTCAATCCGATAGAAAATTTGTGGGCAGAACTGAAAAATCATGTGCGAGCAAGGAGGCCTACAAACCTGACTCAGTTACACCAGTTCTGTATGGAGGAATGGGCCAAAATTCCAGAAACTTATTGTGAGAAGCTTGTGGAAGGCTACCCAAAACTTTTGACCCAAGTTAATCAATTTAAAGGCAATGCTACCAAATACTAACCAAGTGTATGTAAACTTCTGACCCACTGGGAATGTGATGAAAGAAATAAAAGCTGAAATAAATAATCCTCTACTATTATTCTGACATTTCACATTCTTAAAATAAAGTAGTGATCCTAACTGACCCAAGTCAGGGAATGTTTTCTAAGATTAAATGTCAGGAATTGTGAAAAACTGAGTTTAAATGTATTTGACTAAGGTATATGTAAACTCCTGACTTCAACTGTAAATAGACAGCACAGAAAAGATGCAATAAATAAAAAATATATATAAAAACTCTTACCTGTTCCTCACATCCCTGGGTCTGATAGGGTTCAGTACACTATAGGTGGACTTCATGGAGTGAACAGAGGTGCTGTCTGACACCATGGTCTCCAACAGCCGGCTATCGCTCAGATTCCTCTGAAGCCTCTCCGACCGCCCTCTTCTCCCCACCACACTGTAATCCAAACAATCCCTGTCAATCCGATTAGATGTCCTTAAGGACGAGGAGGCTGCACTGTGCTCTAGAGGAGGATACATGCCCGTGGCCTGCAGTGGAGAAAGAATTATTTTGGACGGTCTCAAACGCTCTTTGTTCAGATCACAAAGATCTTGTGGGGACACTTCAGTCTCAGAGAAACTTCCAGTCCAGTTCCTGAATGGTGGCATCTCAATGGGTGGGATGTCGAGTGGACATCCTGATGAAAGACTCTGTCCATTCTTGAAACTCAATGGACTGTTTGACACTAGAGCTGAGGCATCTTCTTTAAGGGAATCGGTGGACGAGCCAGTCTCACCCGGGTCTGTGAGACTCTCCTGGCTGTTCCTCAATCTTCTCCCCCTCACCTTCTCATCAAATGAGATGTTTTTACCCCCCATTCCCAATCCCACAGGCTTTGGAAGAGAGGGAGGCTGTGGTTGATATGGACTAAGCTTAATGTCATTGTGTTCATTCTGATGAGTGGGTCCATCATATGGCTTCTTGGCATCTCTGAGCTCCTCTTGGTTGCTCTTCTCTTTTCTCTGGTCTAGACTTACAACAGTAAGATCTGTTTTGCAAGCTGGTTCTCCTGAACTAAGGTCTGTGGGGTTAAATGGAATGATAGTGTCTCCATGCTCAGTCATCCTATTGACGGACTTGGTTTTAGATGTAAACAAGCCCCATGGTACTCATTTGATCACATTCTGTGGAGACAGCAAGGAGATTTATTGTGCTAAAGCTGTATTTAACTCAAAAATAGAAACACAGAAACAAGATCTACTTAAACATCTAAACAGAAATGTAAACTACCAACATTCAATAGTACACCTACCCAGCTGAATGTAAAACAGCGTTATCCAGCCTCAGTTATTTTCTATTCTTTGCTAGCTACCATGATGGTTTCTCCTGGTCAGGCTGATTTAGTTTAAGGTTTTCAGTGGGGGTTTTATTTTATTTGGGGGGGGGGGGGCACTTGTGAGCTTCTTACTGGCCGGCCAGCTAAACCATCTGAACAGAAGCCTGCACATGCTGGGAGAACAACTAGACCAGCTAAAAACCAGTTTGGCCAAACCATTTTAGGCTTGTTTAAGGTGGCATTTTAAGCAGGGTACTACTAGTACTTCTAGAGCAAGTGTACCCATTAAGCCCACGAAAATCAGAAATCCCAAAATCCAAATCAGTTTTCAGACATTTCTCATTTACATTTCTGTAGATTACATGGAGAAAAAAAAAAAAAACATGGAGAAAATTATAGATTAATCTGTCATTTGAAGTTTTATATGTAAATTCCAACAATTTCTAAAATATTCAATCTAAATATTTCATTAAATATGTGAAAAGTCTGGGATGGGCTTAAACAGTACATGATGTTCACAAATAATTTGCTGTTCTCATCAGTGGTGTAGCCAGAAACAAAACTTTGGCTGTGCCAAGAGAAAACTGGGTGTGCAAGAACTAAAGCACAATTAAGTGAAATATAATAAAATCACCATTAACAGCCATTGCATCAATTTCTTTTTGGATATAATTTTTTAAGCTCTGTGTTATGTTTAAATGACTTAAAAAAATAAATTAAATGGAGTAGGTAGGCCTGTTAATATACACAAATATGAGGCTTAATGATTCATCATTAAAAAAATGTCATCATTATTTTCCAAAATATGCTAAAGACATTTTTCTGCACAATACAGAAAAAATTACAAAAATACACCAGGTTTTAGTTACATTCATTGGTTTAAAAACTTAACTGTGAATAAGAAATAAATCAGTAATGCCTTGTGTTGAAGAGAAGAATACACAAATGTAAGAAGACTCAAAACATTTTTTGAACTTTCTTTGTATTTATGGAGTACAGGGACATTTGGTTCATAATAAAAAAAAAAAAAAGAAAAATATAACTGTTGTGTTAATTATTAAGCCAATATACAGTAAATAAAGGATAACACCATGTCTGACATGATGCAAACAGACGGTAAGTAGGCTGCTGATTATGCGCAATAGATTTGCAGATCATCAGAGGAATATATACTGAACCAATAAAACGCAGTAAAAATGCATGTATTCTCCAAATATTCCACAATATGCATAATATCATAATTGGGGAAGAAAAGAACAACAATGAACTTATTTTGCTTGTATGGACACATGCAATTATGAATAATGAGGCATAAATCCTCAGTAGCAGAAACTTTCTTAATTTAAAGTGTGCACTTGTTTTCTCAGTTGCAAGAGTGTGCCTGTATTCTGAGACAGCCTCTGTAACACATTGGGTATTATTATAGTCAACTGATTATTACATTTTGTAATCGTGCATTGACATTTCAGCATAATAATGATGCATTTTACACCCCTACATACTATAATTGTCATTTCAATAAGGTGTGCAAGCTTACATTTTGGGTGGCAGTTGCACACCCTGGCACACACGTGGCTACGCCATTGGTTTTCATTCAAACCCAGAAGGTGCTCTTTGGTTGGGTTTCAATCACAGGAATTCAGGGAAATAGTCCAAGGCACTTCTTCTGGAAGAAAATTTTAAAAGCCTTTACTGTTAATTGGCTAGTCACATCAGGACAAGTAAAATAATTGTAAAAAAAATAACTAAAAATAAGCATTTCGGAAAACAGACCTAATTATTATTATTTGTTTAGGAATTGTTTGCCGAAATGCATCAGTGTGCAGTCACCTTTTTTTTTTTTTTACCATTTTTAATGAAGTGCCTTGGACTATTTCCCTGAATTCCTAAAAATAATAATAATAATAATTAGGGTTTCTTTTTATTTTATTTTACTTAAAAGTTGAAAATGGGCTTAATGGGTGCACTTACTCTACTAAAGACAGCCAAGAAATTATTATGAATAGGCCTAATAATAAAAATAATATATATCAACAATAAAGTGTACAGAGCTGAACATTTTTCTGCAGCGTAATTATCTGTTTGGTACTCAGCTTTAACTAATACTTATCTACTAAAACTCTAAAGTGGTGTTTAGATAAAAGCTTGCAATTCGTTGCGATGAAAAATCTAAGTAGTCTCTGGCTAAATTCACTGATAACACACGAAAGTCACACATACATTAGCGACTAATACTCTTTAAAAAAAAAAAAAAAAAAAAAAAGGCATTTACTTGGCAAAATATCAATGTTGAAACGGAATAAAACTATTTAAAATACGTTTGTGTGAAGAATAAAATGACTAATTTTGAAAATGAAACATCACTCCGTTACCTCCAGTTCGCCGAAGAAGCAAACTTATTTGACTTCCTTAGCAACGTCAGGCAACCAACAACTGCTCAAGAGGGTCCCTGAAAGTCCACTTCGGTGTGTTATTAAACAGCGACATCTAGCAAAAACTTTTTTCGTTACTGTTTTCGGTTGTTTTTTTCCCCTTTGATACTATTTTTACAATTATCATGATCCATTTTTAAAACAGTAGCCTACCTAAACAAAGAAACAAACATAAAAGATTTAATTACTACTAATTAGTAAAGGGCTTCAGAAGATATCCCCATATCTGCTGAAGCGATATGATAGGTGTGGGTGAGAAACAGATCAACATTTAAGTCCTTTTTTTACTATAAATCTCCACTTTCACTTCCACATTCTTCTTTTGTTTTTTGGCGATTTGCATTCTTCGTACATATCGCCACCACTGGTTGGGGCTGGTGAAAGGTGGAGATTTATAGTAAAAAGGACTTAAATGTTGATCTGTTTCTCACTGACACCAATCCTATTGCTTCAGAAGATATGGGGATATCTTCTGAAGTTCTTTACTATGTGAAAATGCTAGTGACGTGTTTTGATGTCATTGTAAATGTTTGTTTTTACAACACCCACGGAGGTAAATTGGACCTGGCAGATCACATGTGGACAGCTATGACAGACTGCACTTTTCACCCCAAAAATGAAATTTCTCTCATCATTTACTCACCCTCATGCCATCCCAGATGTGTATGAATTTCTTTCTTTAGCAGAACACAAATGAAGATTTTTAGAAGAATACCTCAGGTCCATACAATGGAAGTGAACGGGTACCAAAATTTTGAAGCTTCAAAAAGCACATATAGCCATCATAAAAGTAATCAAACTACTCCAGTGGATTAATAAATGTCTTCTGAAGCGAAACTCTAGGTGTGTAAGAAACACATTAATACTGAAAACATATATAAATCTTCACTTCTGGATAGCTGTGGTATGTACGTTCACAATTGTGGAGTTCAAACTGCCTCTCGCGTGACATAAGCGCCTTGGCATGTCGATATTGTCGGATCCCTCAGCTGGTCTGAAATCGGCAATCACTGCACACCCTCAATATTTTAAGTGACTCAGAGTGTGTATTGAGTCTGCGAGCAGCCATAACTTCAGTCACTCAGTTAGTCTTTCCTCTTGCGATGATACCTGCAGACGTAATTAAAAGAAAAATTCAGTAGGTTGAGGCATCCAGGATAAGCACATGCACCATTTTGAAAAAGAAACAGATACAAATTCAAATATATAGCAATACCAATTCAGCTTCTGTATAACATTCCTCCTCCTCTGTTAAAAACAACACTGCGCTTCCGTATTTTTCGTATTTCATGCGTAAGTGTTCGTGTGAACTTGTCAACGCGCTAACGTCACGCGAGAGGCAGCTTGAACTCCAACCTCGTGAACATGCATACCACAACTGGCCGGAAGCTAACAGTTTTAGTAAAAAAACGTTTAAATGTAGCCGGTGGTTGTAAAGAAACAAAAAATTATACAAAAATATCTTGAATGATAAATGAAATATGAAAATGAAATACGGTAGGCTAATGTTAAATGGAAACACAAACATGGCATTAGCCTAACCATATGCTTCAGCATACATCACCTTAATATATGCTTACTATATCTTTAACAGCATTTTATGCATTAAGTACTTGCTTAAATCACTCAAAGCATTTTATGCATTTAACACATGCTTAAATCACTCAAAGAATTGTATGCATTTTTAACCAGGCTTTAAGGAAATGTATAACCATTTAAAACAATAAAACTATTTAAATATTATATGTTTTCACATATAACGCATATTACACTTATTCACTAAACTGGAAAACACTCTGGGCTATAACTCATTAAAGGAGAAATATGTAACATTGACATCAAGCGTTTAAATAGGGTACTGCAGCCCAAATTCAAAATATTGGAGAGAGTTGTCTCCCCCGCCCCCTCCTTCCCGGACTCGAAGCTCAAGCGTGTTGCCAGGTTAAGGAAACGCAATAGAAATGAGCAAGCTGACAGTGGCAAGCGCCGAGCCTTACTCTGTAAGTTGATCAGCTAATGTATACGTTTGCAATGTTCTTATTGTTTGCAAATTATAAACCAGCTCATGTGGATTTTTTATAACTCTGTCAATGTTAGCTAGATGTATTGCTGGCTTCCATGGCTGCAGCGTGCTGTGTTTGCCAGCTAACTTGTTGCAATTCTGGCAACCCGGGGTGTTGAAATACTACTGGGAAATGGGCAGTGGGCGGGATCACACAGGCCAAAACACAAAAAGAAATTCCAGCCCGTAATGGACATTTCAGAGTAGAATATACTGGATGTAGCATTGTTTTAGGAGAAGCCAGTATTTTAAATTAGCATGTTTCCTAAATCTCTGATAACATATTATGATAATTTTATGCTTTAGTACAGAAAATATATTACATATTGCGTCTTTAAATAAGATATGATTAATACTAAATTTACCTACCTAGTCCTCACATGTATGCAAAATGTGGTCAAATTTCACACATGCAATCCATATGCATCCTTCAAAAATAACCCATAACAAACACTCAATTTTAACATACAGTAAGTCTCTTCTGAACATATTTAAAGTAATTTATCAGCATTTTGTGTAAAATGTTATATTTACCCAGAAAATTCTCAACCGATGAACAAAAATAAGCTCTCTTGCACAACCTATGTTTTCCCGTCTCTAACATGAGAGAGTGCCAGAAAGCAGGTGTCGCAAAACTCTTAAAGGGGCCATGTGTCCCCGATGACTTAATACATATTTTTCACTTCTTTAGCAGCTTCTCTAAAGAACACACTACCCAGGCTTGTTTACACCTGAGATAAAACTTCAGAACTGAGTGAAACAGCATTGCATGCTGATTTTGGCTCATTAAATGGGTTTTGAGTGAATAACATAATTGGCTCATTTAGTTCTTCTTGGTGCTGGTACAGGCTTTTTCATCTCTGATTCAAACACTAGGAGTTGTGTCACTGCAAGACTAAACTCTCTCTGGTACCGAACCGTGTTGTTTATTGTTCCCTGAAATCAGTACAGGTTCACCTATAAGGGCTTCAATGGCTGAAAATGGGTTTTCAGGGTTACATTCTCTGTCTCCTGCAGACTAGGATATGTGACCTCTTCTAACACAAAAAAAATTAGGATCAGAATGCACAATCTCAACCTGCTCAGAAACAGATTCTCCCCTCGATTGTGGTGCTGTGGGAGAACGGGTTTCAGTCACCTCTGGCTCAGGATCCGAATTAACACAAGGGCACAAGTCAACTCTATGGACTCTCTTTATAGGACCACCCTCAAGGGGCTCAATTGTATGTGTGGTGCGCTTTACATCTATGACCCTGTATACAGTAGGAACCCATGAATCATGTATTTTGTCCCTACCCAAAGGTCTGTAATGCAAGGATACCTGCTGACCCACATAAATCACAGGGCAATAGACCTTGTCATTCAAAGGGGCAAGTCTCTCAGCAGCCTTGTGTTCACATATTCCCTGGCTTTTTCATGAGCTACTTTCAACCTGTCTTGATGAATCACTAACCTATCGTGTTATCTGCCCACAGTTTGCTCTTGACCTAGCAGTGCATCTACTGTATGATATGGGTTGACTTCAAACAGCAAGTAATGTGGTGAGTATCCAGTGGTTGCATGTGGTGTTACATTATAAGCATAAACCAACTCAGGAGAAAGTGTACGTAATAGATCATGGAGCGCTTTGTTAAAGCCCTCGCACTGAATGTTGCCCTGAGGCCGATAGGGTGTGGTGTGGGATTTCTTTACACCATTCATTCTACACAGCTCAGCAATTACCTCGCTGTGGCAGCGGGGGCGTGGTCAAGCATCTCTCCGGAGAGAGAGAAAGCGGTAAGGGCGCTTACACCTGAGCTAAATTATGTCTAACACCTGTCTCTAATTTCAGTGAGCACGGGGAGAGCGGCATAAATAGAGCGACACAGCACTTAGTGGAGAGAGAGACTGGATACAACAGAACCGAGCCAGAGCAAGGATTTTTTAGTAGTGAAAGTTGATTTGTGAAAGCAGTGTGTGTTAGTGTTTAGTTGAGTGCTTAAAGGTAAACTGTAAAGTGGTGTCGCGAAGAGGGAAAAATAAAGCCTCACCGTAAGAAGGAAAACTGCTTCTCGCTTCATCCCTTACACTGGTGCCGAAACCCAGGAAGGAGGAGGGATTCCCGTCGCAGAGTCCTCGACACTGCCGTCCACCCAGGGGAGCGCCGCTGCCATCTGATGGGGGACGGAGTAGCCCGACCACCCGGACGCTGGGAACGGCCGCCGTCCGCGAGGCGAGTGGGGACGGGACTCCCCGACCGCCTGGAGCGAGGGAGCCGCTGCCGGGGGCAGAGGAGTGCCCCGCCGTCCCCCGGGAACACGGAGGGGTCGAGAGAAGACCGCCGTCCGTGGGGGGAGGAGGGAAGCGACTCCCCGACCGCCTGGAGTGGTAGGGCCGCTGCCAGGGACGGAGGAGTGTCCCCACGGGACGCCGGGAACGCGGAGGGGCGTTCTGTCCACTGGGGGTCGGAGGTCTGACTCCGGTCCGCCCGGGGAGGAGCGGCTGCAGTCCGCCTGAGAGGGTGGAGTAGTGATCGAGGACCACGCGACGGCGCATCAGAGAACCGGTGAGTTTCTTTTTTCTCTCTCTCCTCTCTCTCTCTCTGTTGCTCCATGTTGGCCTTTCCCTCACCATTTTGTTATGTTGTTTTTCCCCTCCTGTCTCCTCCCAGGTCGAGGAAGGCGGGGATGACCCGCCGGCAGTCGGGGCGTAAGGCACGCCCCCCCCCGGAGAGGAAGGGTGGGGGATGTACGTCATGCCGGGGGCTCCCCAGCCTGAGGCAAGGCCGGGAGGAGTGTAGAGCCGAGGAGGGTGGGGCCGGGCTGGAATGAGACACACCCGGTCCCCAATCAGCCTGATGGGGCGCGCGAGGGATAAAGGCGGCCGGGGATGACAGTTCCAGAGAGAGAGAGAATTACAGGCAGCTGTACTGTGTGTTTTTGGTTGTGTGTTTTGTTTAAATTGTTTATTAAATTATTATTTAAGTTGTCAAGCCAGTTCTCGCCTCCTCCTTTCCACTAAACCCCCTTACACTCGCTTTCAAAATTTCTGCCCTGATCAGAATGCAATCATTTCATGAGCCACTCTTTCAGAAGGATCTTGGCAGTGGTCTCAGCCCTCTGATCCTTGGTTGAAAATGCCTGTGTGAACTTTTTGAAACATAAGTCACAATTAAGATGTTCTCATGGTCATCAGAGGCAGGTTCAAGCACAGTAAAACCTACTGCCACTACTTCAAGGGGCCTTGAAGCCAGAAAGGGCTTCATAGTAGGATATATCCTTGGCTGTGGCATCTTGGTTAAGATCCACCTGACCCTTTTTGATCCACCGCTCCACATCATTATACATGCCAACCCAGAAGCATCGTTGCCTCAACAGGTTTAGCGTGCGCTCAGTGCCCTGATGTCCCATAATGTCATGAACACTTTGAAGGAGCTGTTCTTTTAGACATGAGCGTAAGAGCAGCTGTTGACATTCACCACGATGTTGGTCATTCACAATGCGATAAAGCAAGCCATCCAGCTCTCTAACACACTTCCACTGCTTTATCAGTGACAGTACAGACTTTGATAGACCAGATCTCTTATGAGTGGTGGGCTTTTGTTTATGTTCTCAAAAGGTTCTGAAAGAACTGAGAGTGGGATCTTTCAATTGAAAATCCTTCAGTTCAGTTGAAGTTTTCCCACAGCACACTGGATTAGTCGGTCACAACAAGTATCGAAGTTGGCTGAGCCTATGGACTGCCCTCGCACTGCTTGACTCACAGCAGGCGAGGGTGCAAGTTTCCCTGCTTCACTGACGATCTAGCATTCTCTGTGACAGCCTGTTTGCTATTCTTCACACACCACTTAGCTATGTGTCCTACACCATTACACCAGAAACATATTGGTTGGGCATCATCTGTAAACCTTGGCTGCATCTTGGATTTACAATGTGCAACAGGTTCTGACTTAGTGGACTGCAAAGTGAGTATCTTGACAGCTTGTGTTAGTTCTCCTATAGCTTTTCCTTGTTCTGCTACAATTTTTAAAACTTCTTCAAAAGTAGCAAGGCTTTTCTCAGTTATACCAACAGTCTAAGTCCAATATTTAGGATCTTCTAGAGACCACATAAGGGCTTCATTTCGACCTTCAATTAGTGTTGACTGTGGCTTGTCTCTCACAAGCTTATGACGCTTCCTTCTAAGGCCTGCGTCCCTAAACCCCTCATTGAGTTGATCTCAGATTGCCAAATTCACATCTGATATTGCATTTGATGATTGTTTCAGGATAGAACTCAGAATTTGAGACAAAGCATGAGAGTAAGCACGAACATCCTCGCCTTTCATTTGTTTACAGCTATAGAATGTTTGCAATAACTGAGACACACTGTGCTTTTTTCAAAAAGCTTTTCTCAGGTAAACAAAGAGGTCGCATGGTCGCTTTAGTTCATTCCCCATCCATAATCTGACCTCTTCTAAGGCTGGACCCTTTAGGAGGGAGAGAACGAGGTCTAACTGGTCTTCGGTGGTCTGGTTTCTAGCATGTAACATCCTCTCTACTTCAATGAGCTCATCAGCATATCTCCCATTTTTGCTTAAATATCCACTGAATGGTTGAATGTGATGTTCTCTTGGCACATAAACATAAGTCCTGGTAGGCTCTCTTCTCAAATTGCCGATAGATGCCATGGTCTCGTCATGCTTGCTGTTGAGTTCTTGAATCTGTCCCTGAACATCATGCATACTACTACCTGCACCATGTTCATCATCAGTGTTTTGTAATACTGGACTATCATCCTCAGATTGTGACATTTTGAAATGTTAAAATTATCACAGTTCAACTCAGTAAAAAAAATGGTGTCAGTTCACTTGTGGGCAAAAAAAAGTCTCTTAATCAGTCCATAACGTTGAAACCAAAGGATATGTTGCTGAATGTCTATATCATATACTTCTTTTCTTGCTTGTAGAAAGTCACTGGATAGGTGTCTCATCAAACAGTACCCCCTTGGAATCAGGTGCCCTGAGTTCAGCAGTCTCGTCACCTCACCATGTCACCTCTGGCCGACACCTTTTCAGTGGACCACAGCACCACTGAAGACAGCCTCCACTCTGTGTCCCACAGGCACCTAATTTCACCTCTACCGTATTTCAAAAACAACAAAAAATTTACCTATTGGTCCCCAACTGTCAGATACCCCACTCCTGGTACCAAAAACATAGCTGGTGGTTGTAAAGAAACAACATAGGATACAAAAATATTTTTGGGGGACTTTAATCTGATGGCTGTTTAAATAAAAACTTTTTTTAAAAAACAGCGGTCGATGGGGCCATATTGTATAAAAAAAAAAAAAAAAGAACGAAATAAAATACAAAAACTGAAATAAGGTACAACAAAATACAAAAATGAAATATGAAAATGAAATATGGTAATGAAATATGGTAGAGGCTAATGTTAAATGGAAACACAATTAACATTAGCCTACCCATTTGCTTCAGCATACATTACATTAAAGCATGCTTATATCATTCACAACATTTTATGCATGTAAGTACAGTATGTGCTTAAATCCCTCACAGCATTTTATGAATTTTTAACCAGGCTTTAAGGACAAGTATAACAATTTAAAACAATAAAACTCATATTTTCATGTATGACACGTATTACACCTTTTCACTAAACTGTAAAAGACTCTGGGTTATAAATCATTAAATAAGATATGAATAATAAAAATGGACTTACCCAGTCCTCACATGTATGCAAAATGTTGTCAAACTCCACACATGCGATCCATATGCATCCTTCAAAAATAACCCATAACAAACATTCAATTTTAACATACGACTCTTCTGAACACATATGTAATGTAATTTTTCCGCATTTTGTGTAAAATTTTGTATTTACCCAAAGAATTCTCAACCAACAAAACCGGGAGCTCTCTTGCACAATGTATGTTTTCATGTCTCTAACACAAGAGAGTGCTAGAGTTGCAGAAATCTTAAAGGGGCCATGTCCAGTTTATAGCTAGAGTTAAATTACTTGAAATTTCTCCACTTGGCTACATGAATATTGATCTATTTTTATTTATTTTTTACACACATAAATGAATCCACTGGAGACTTGTATGATGGCTATATGTGCTTTTTGGAGCTTCAAAATTTTGGTCACCATTCACTTGCATTGTAAGGACCTACAGAGCTGAGATATTCTTCTAAAAATCTTAATTTGTGTTCTTCTGAAGAATGAAAGTCATAAACATCTGGAATGGCATGAGGGTGAGTAAATGATGAGAGAATTTTCATTTTTGACAACTCTATTATTTCACATGCAAGTGACATTAAAGGATATTACATTTGTACTTTTTAAAATTAACTTGTCTCCCCACATCTTTAAAAGACTTTAATGTGATTAAAGTAGTTGTAAATGGAAAATAAAATAAAACGTATACTTTCACGTGTGTGTGTGTGTGTGTGTGTGTGTGTGTGTGTGTGTGTGTGTGCGTGCGCACAATCCACACGACTCCAGTCAACAAACGCAAACGATTGATTATTTTTAGAAACAAAACAATACTTATATACTTTTTAACTACAAATGTTCGCTTCCGTACATCTCTGTGACACGTGCTCATGAGAGGGATGACATAAGCTCGTTGGTAAGGTCACGCGTCACATGGAGGAGGAGGAGGCAGGAAGCGCATCATTGTTTACAAGAGAAGGAGCGCTGTACAAAAGTTTAATTGTCTTTGCTGTAGATTTGTATTTGTATAAGTGTATTGTTCAAAATGATCATTTGCCGTGTTTATCCTGGATGCTTCAACCTTCAGAAACCCCAAAGAAAATGCACATCGGGAAAAATATTAACTTTTCATCGATTGCCTATACATGATCATGATCAATTGAAGCTCTGGCTTATCGCGCTGAACCTGGATATCAGTACACCCCTACATTCTCTCAAATATTGGAGGGTGTGCAGTGAACATTTTACCCCTGATGATTTCAGACCATCGAAAGAAACAAAGAGTCGATATCTGAATTCATCGGCTGTGCCCGTGATGTTTTTCCAGCGAACTCAGGTATATGTGTGAAAACTTTGTCATTGTCACACCTCCCTCAGTGCTCCACTCCTCCTCACCCGATTTCTAATTCATGGCACCTACACTCAATTCACTCGCTCATCACTGCCTGCATAAATAAGTTTGTGAAGCTTCTCTTCTGTGTGATATCACCTGTACCATTGATCTCACTGTGTAAACCCTGTAAATCCTGTGAATCTCAGTAAACGCTCACACTTGGTTTCACTAACTACAACTTGTGTGGCTTGAATTCCTGACAGTCATATAGCCTATATATTTCTGCTAAAGAAAAAGCACAAGTAGATAACAGCATTGCTCCGAAATAAAGGATGGTTATTTACTGCAGTAATGTTTTTTTTATTATTATTTGGAAATTATTTTTTTATTCTATTTTATATTGTTTTGAAATAGTTTTGGACGGTTTTGGTTTGTGAACTGCACTTGGTCTGTGGTCTGTGCAAGTTTCTCTTGTAAACAATGACGCGCTTCCTGCCTCCTCCTCCACATGACGCGTGACCTTACCAACGAGCTTATGTCATCCCCCTCATGAGCGCACGTCACAGAGATGTATGGAAGCGAACATTTGTAGTTAAAAAGTATATAAGTATTGTTTTGTTTCCAAAAATAATCAATCGTTTGTGTTCAGAAGAACTTTATTTGTCGACTGGAGTCATGTGGATTATTTTGATGCACCCTAAATATGCATTTTGGACCGTCAAAAAATGGAGTACATTCACTTGCATTGTTTAGTGGAGGAGGCCTGAAATGAAATCCTAAAAATCTTAAATTCTGTTTTGATGAAGAAAGTAACTTAGATACGTCTTGGATGGCCTGAGGTTGAATAAATTATAGCATTTTTTCATTTTTGGGTGAACTATTCCTTTAACAGCGAGAAATCAGTAGTGCGGCCAGCATATACAACATCTCATTCCCTCCTTTCAGGCAGTCATAACCATACTGTTCCCTTTCAAGTTGGTCACTTCGACGCTGCTTCTGCTGACACTATGGGAATCGTGTACCATCATGCCGTGCTACTTATCTGCACGTACTAGCAAAGCCTACTAGCCTGAAGGTAGTTAAACGGCATCAACAGAGTTTCCCCTTCATATTGACAAATAGGAAGGAAAAAGATAAATAAGTTTCAACCATTTAAGGTAAAAATGGTGGTAGTGAGACTAGCCAATCCGGGTAGTCCGTCAGCTCTTCTTGTTATACCACATATTTGTCTGAACACTATGGGGTCTAGAGCCTTTAGTTATACTGCCCCTCACTTATGGAATTCCCTTCCTCTGGATATTCATAACAGTGATAGTCTTCATACTTTTAAATCTAGTCTTAAAACTCACCTATTTAAACAGGCCTTTTTATGACTGTGCATGCATTGAGTTCATACTTTGTATCCTCCAATGTCTTATTGTATATCATAGTAATGTTTGCTTAATTTTGTTATTGTTGATGCTTTCAAGGATGACTTTTTTGTGTTCTGTTTGTAAGGTGACCTTGAGTGTCATGAAAGGCACTTATAAATAAACTGTATTATTATTTATTATTAGTGAAGCACCGTGGAACTATAGTTATTCACACCATGGTGTGGAAAAGGTCAGAACAGTCCATGACCGACATCTTTACATAATGCCAGTAGCCAACAGAGTAGTAGGACATTAAACATTTCTCTTTACACTGAAAAGCACTAAGAACGACACTGTTCAGAGACAGAAAGTCAAAATACAATGCTCTAGCTAGCAGGGTAGTGAACATTGAGAAATCAACCTCCTTCACTGTAAGAACCTGGGAAGAGAGGGAAGAGACATCCAAATTGTGAAACCTGGCAAAGGTGCTAGGAAAAGCCCAGCCTGCAGCCAAGCAGATGTCCTCCAAAGACACACCCATAGCCCATGCCCAGGAGGAGGCCATGCTTCTCACAGAATATAGCATGTGCTGTTTCTGTGCCTCGTCTGACACGAATGGAAGTAACAACCTGAGTCTTGAAAAGAATGCCAAAACCTTGAGCACATATCCTTCCCTAGGCTTGAGAACTAGGGATGGAATGATTCAATTTTTTCCCTTCCGATTGATTCCAATACCTGAACTATCAGTATCGGCTGATATTGATACTGATCCCGATCCGATACCAGTGTTGTTTTTTTCTTAATGAGTTTAGAACATCTATAATTCACACTGATTGGGAGTAGTCTTTGTGTAAAAAAACAAAAACCTCTAACAATACAATATTTCATTATAAAATAGGAAAACAAAAAGAGCATGTGACAAACTTTATTGTTAACTAGTCTTCAGGATGCAGCAGCAAAAATAACAATAATTCCAGTCTTCAGTAGAAAAGAAGCCAGTTCTCTTTACACATTTTAACTTGTATCTGGACTTGTAAATGGTTTCTCGCTCTCTCTCTCTCTCTCTCTCTCTCTCTCTCTCTCTCTCTCTCTCTCTCATCATTTTATTCCTTTTAAACCATTTCATTGCTTTGGCATGTTGTATCACTTGCTGATTCATGCAAGTAATTTAATGCCGTTTTCAATGTCTGAGAGCTTGTTGGAGGTCGTCTGTTGTTATATCTTTTTACCTGTAGATAAATGTTTTTACTAACTATATAATTATTCACGAAGTATGTCATTAGAAAAAAAAAAAGTCCAAAAATCCCTGCGAAATGTCTACAATCACACCTGTTTTCAAATGTAGAAACTGGAAGATCACTTACATTGCAGGGTTTAATTTGTAGACCGCACATTAATTATAATCAGACTTTCATTATAAAAAATAAAATAAAATAAAATATTTTTTTGCTATTTTTGCAAGTGATTTCTGTTTTATCTAGAAATTTGTTGAATTTACAGATTTAACAAGTTTAAAAATTCAAAATACAAGTTAAGCGTGTTCAATTCAAGAGAAACTCTGTAGTGATCTTCACATGGTTAACCAATTATGGCATGATTTTTGATCACACGTCACTTAGGTTTGTGTGAGTGTCAGATGGTCCCTCCCTGTTTACTTTGGGGCACCAGCTAAGGAATTTCACCTTAACAGTATAAGAACGATCCAAGAGGATGAATAAGAAAATACGAAATACATAGGGACTTTGTCATCTGACTTATCTGAAGGATTTGTGAGATTATTGATAACTAGTAGAGCCTCTGATCATCAACACAAGAAAAGACACAATTATAATAAAATTAATTTTATTAACTCAAGATATGCAAGAGTAAATATCACAACTACTGAATGCTACTAATGAATAAATATGCAGTACTAATGAGTAATAACTAATAACCAGATAAGAAATACTGAATCGATACATGAAAACAATAAATGGAATAAACACAGAATGGATGAACGCAATGCTTTTGAGTTGAATATAGCAATAAAAGAGAATAGGTTAGGACCTGGCAAAGGATTTTGGCAATAAGAAATGAGAAGTCCCTTCCAGTGGCGAGGTGGATCCAGGGCCATCTTTCATGCCCCGTAAGAGGTGTCTGGTAGTTGTCCGAGCAGCTTTATCAGCTGGCTGATTGGCATTTGTTTGTGTTGGCACACCACAATCAGGGGACACATTTGGCCACCCCATTTGCCACACCTCTAGCAATTACCTTTTCAATCTATTATCTGTCTGTCTGTCTATCTTAGATAAGAAAGCAAAACAAATGAATTAATTAAGCTTTCTGACTGAATAAAAGCTAACAAAACTCTATAAGGAGCATTGGCAACCATATTTCCTATGGCAAGGGTACAGTTGTAACCCAGTGTTTCATCTTTAAAATAAAGAGAATGATAGCTGATAGATATAGTTTTATTTTGCAGTAAGAGTAGCAAGAAGACTGAGGCACAGGAGAATGACAGGCAGGGTGATTTAGAGAGGGTAAACAACCGATTAAACAGCTTCATTATACTTAGTTGTAAGTGTACTAACTACCTGATGAAGTAGAGATGTTTACATGTTGCTTCATAATAAGTAAAAAGGACTGATTCACGGGGCTCCTCAATAAAACCATTTTATTTAAGTAAAAATAATTAATACAAATCTTACAGGTACTTTTTCAATCTTATTAATTGATCGGGTAGAATGCATTCAGCCGACTTGGATACTGCTCATAGCTGAAAAAATATTAAATTAAATGTTAAGTCAGTTTACAATGAACTTTACATGATCAAGGACATCTTTATAGATGAATACCTGGAGTGGCAGATCAAAAGACCACTTCATGTAAAAAATATAGTCAAAAAGTAGACGCCCATATAATTGTTGACTCACATATGCTTTCTATGCATTCTATTTTATGCATTCATTCATTCTACTTAATGAGTTGAAGAAAATGAAAAATGTTATATGAGTTGCATTGTGAAAGGCAATTCATTTAAATGAAAGGTATTTGTTCATGAAACACTTGTGTGGGGAAGTTACTGATTTTGTCTCAATTCTATTGAAAATATGCTTTAAGATTTTAGGGAGAAAAAACTGATTAGCACTAAGGGCTTTGAAAATGTACCACTTACTTGAGAAAATACTACCAAAGCAAAAAAAAAAAAAAAAAAAAAAAAAGGAAATTGCTGGAATGTAAGTAGGACCTACTTGACAGGGAACTTTCCTCATTCCTAAAAATACTTTAGAGACAGTAAAAATCCATGAGCCTTCAGGCCCTGGAAGAGGTATTCAATGATTAAAATTCTTCATGCCAGAAAGATTTCCTGTTCGTATGAACAATGCGGACATTGTGATATGGATGGAAATTGATAACAAAATGTTTTTTTTTTTTATTTCAATCAATAAATTAGGCTGTTTAACCTATTTTCTTAATTTTACGCAATACAAACACAGTATTACATTCTAAAGTATTACAATGCATTAACAATTAAGGAAGTCATCATTACCTTTTCATCAAGTCTTCACACACCTCTTGATTATATACATTAGACAGATATAACAGGCATTATGAATTTCATGTGAAGTTCAGTTAATTTCATGTCAATTTCTAGTTTAATTCTGCAATATAAGTGTATTGAGTAATGTGGTAACTACATAACAAAATTAAAAGATATTTCAGTAACACTATAGTAAGGGTCTATTTGTTAACATTAGTAAATGCATTAGGTAACATGAACTATCAATGAGCAAGATAGATTATTTAGTTAATGCTAGTTCTTAATGCATTAACTAATGTTAATATATAGCTACAACATCTTATTTTAAAAATGTATTAGTATATATTGAAATAATATTAACCAAAATCAATTCATGTATATATATGTTAAAAAAGTACAGATGTGATTATTAATATATTTTTTCATATCTATGGATTTACACTAAAATCATACAGTGACAAAAAGGGTGTGTTACAGTAAAGTCCTTAAAATGGAAGTGAATGGGGGCCAATTTGTGAACAATGAAATACTCACTTTTTCCAAAGTGTAGCTGCAAGACATAAAGGATATGCATGTAAACATGATTTTAGTGTGATAAAATTGCTTACTAACCTTTTCTGTGTAAAGTTATTGCCAATTTTACACCTTTGTTACTATGTCAACAAACCCTAAAACCCTAAAACGACTGTAAAAATGAAAATGTAAATAACTTTACAGCTCAAATAATACACAAGTTTTAACAGAAGAATTAGTGCAGTTGCTTTTATAAAATGATAAGCTTCACATTTCTGTTGGATGGGCAAGATGGCATGATGGTCTGGGAACCCAGCAAAATTCACTTTCACATTCCCCATTCACTTACATTGCAAGTGCCTCACTGTAACAGATTTTTGCTTTTTTTTTTTTAAAGAAAAGTAGAGACGAGTCGAAATTAATTTTTGTGATAATCAGTATTATGCCACAAATGCTGTTGATTGAGACTAACTTGTATTGAACCCGGAACATTCCTTTACATGTTGAGATGTGTGGATTGTATTTTGAATTTTAGGTTCCAATGTTGTGAATTTTGTTTTAAAATGTGTACCTGACATGACAAGTCTACACATAATTACACATGCAATATGAAATTATATGGATAGAGTAGGCTATGTGGAATTTGTAAATTAAAAAAAGCTAAAATGTGGTTAAATAGTGAAAAACAAAATATAAAATAAAATATACATTTTCACTTGTTCAAACGTTTGCATCTGCTTGGTTCTTGATTCTTGTGTTTCCTTCTCGAGCATCAATTAATGTTTGCACCTTTTGTAATAGTTGTGTATATGTCCATCGATTGTCCTAAGTGTCAAAAGCTGGATGTCTGTATCATTTAGCCACTGCTGGAAAGAACTCAAATGTGCAGAAGATGCTGGGAAACCAAAGAATGTACAGTATTTTTCTTAAGAAAAGGGGCAGCTTCACAGCTCAGGACAAAGAAGGGACTCATGAACAATTATTCTCCCAGCTTGTCAGTCCTCCCCGCAGTGGATTATAGGCATAGACCATCTGCGAGATGTAGATGTAGATAGCCGACACCAGGAACAATGCACTAAATAGATGTTACAGGGCGATTCTGGACACAGCTACTATTTTTCCGGCTGGTCCAGCTAATGTGCTTGCGCGTTTTCGAGTTGACTTACAGGTGATGTCTGTATCTAAAAAATTATTGCCTCTTTTACCTGTAAAGCGGGACTTCCTTTTCTACATCCAGTTTTCGGGCGTTCAAATTTCTCATAATAATTTTAATACAAGTGCTTCGTCTCTTGTGTAACTAACTTTGTTTCATTTTTAGTAGTGAAAAAAGCATGTCATAAATACTGGGTGATTTCCAAATGGCATTTTTGCACCCTTGAATGGCACTTCGGGAAGGGGACGCCAATCAAAGGGTCGTTCCAAACAAAAGTATAAAAATTGTCTGTTCACAAAAAGGGCCCTTCCACAAAACTGTTATAGCGAACAGTACATTCATGTCATGTTTCCTTCCGAGTACCCATTTCAAGTATGTATTGTGTTTGTGTGTTCATTTACCTCGGTTGCCACAGGATGACAAAAATGAAGTGCTGAACTGGAATCCCTCCAAAAATGTTCAGGTTTGATGTGACAGTTACAGTCTTGGGAAATATCAATCATATCAATATTCAATCATGTGGTGTGTTATTTCTGCCGCATAATTCAATTACAGTATAAAGATGCACTCAGTAACTTTTATGTTTATCTTCTTGGACTTACACTGACACCTAGTGGCGTGGATGTAGCATCATTCAAAGTCAATATTTTTCAGTAACAGATGCCATTGTAGAAATTCTCTAGTCAGCCGTGATTAATTTAATCCATCAGTAAAAGTATCGAAAATCAAGGCAGTTACTGTGATTAAGCGAGAAGTATTCGTCTGGTCATGTGATCCTAACATGGCAGCCACCATGAGGAGGCCCTCTCCATGTAGAATTAAAAAGCTTTTATAAGGTTATGACTAGAGTCTTCATCTTATGTGAGCAGTCATGAGTTTATACATATGTTTCAAAATTACAATTAATTTCTTTAGGAGTAAAACCTTTTTTAATGAGTAAAAAATTACTGAGTGCACCTTTAGTGTGTTCAACACAGAAATAGCATCATTAAAAAAAAAAAAAAAAAAAAAAAAAATAGTGTGTTGATGACAGATTGGATTCGTATTTGAAAAATAAATGTTGGCTTTGTTTTCTCTTTTTTTTTTTTGGTTGTAGATGGAAACATTGGTGCCCTGACTTGCCCATGAGCATAGATGACAATTCCAAAAATCTTCAACGAGATGTAAAGTTTGAAACAGATAAAGATTTTGACTTTGATCTGAAATTCATCACACTGTAAGTTTAAGGGAATGTGTGTCACTGTCACAGGCACAATTTAATATTGAATGCTCCTCAGTTTTCCATAAGACCCTCAGAAAAAATTATTCTGTGCAGTTGTGTTCATGCTTTTATGTATCCCTTGCAAATGTGCATGTTATTATGAGAAAACGCATTGTCTTGTGATACTGTTTAAAACTATACCTGAATATCCCTATCTTCTTATAAAAGATGAAGCCATATGGGTATTCAAAGCTGAAAGTTAAATCTAGCTGATTATGATTAAAGGAGTATTCCAGGTTCAATACAAGTTAAGCCTTTGTGGTGTTTTTAGTGTGCACATTTTATTTCTGATGTAAACATAGCAGGCTTTTATTCAATGCTTCTTACGATGGGCGGCGATGTTTTGTGCTGTGCTACTGTCTGCACAGAATAGATTATCTCAACCAGTCATGCTGCATGTGTTTTCATAAAATAGCTTTTATTTATTCATTTACCATTCAGAGTTTGAGAATATAGTACTGACTAGAAAATGCAGGATGTTCTTTAAGTTCAAATGTGTACTGTGTAGAAGAGGTGGTGTATTTGTTAAAAATCTGGGCTGGTATTTGAAAGGTTGTAGGTCCAAACCCCACAAGGGATCATCCATGAACTCTCTGCTCCAGGGTTACTGTACCGCATCAGCTAAAATGACATGTACATTAATTATATTTATCATTCAAGATAGTGAGGCATATTAGTGTTGTTAAAAAGCACACCATCAGGACAGGTCATGTTTGTACTAGGAAAGTACACATAGGATGGACTGCTGTTGACAACATTAAAAGCTAGTGGATGCGTCTAGCTCTAAAACAGTGATCTAGGTAAACGATTCCATGCAAACATGCTACGTGATGTCAGAGATTTAATTAATAATTAATGTAGATTCGTCAGACAAGCTCAAACATGTCTCAGGAATGCTTGAACTCAAAATTGTTAAAAAAGAGTACAGGAGAGATGAAATGAGAGGAGGAAATTAGACAAGTGCAGTAGATTTCTTATTGATAGAGTAACAATGATATACAATGATGTAATCATATGCAAAAATGTAAGAATCTGCCACTGAAAAAATAGAATCTGAATATGGGGTGGGGAGTTAGGTTGAGGACATTTCTTCAATCCTTTTTTAATACTTTGTGATATATTATGCGGTTTTTATTAAGTAACTTGTATTGAACCCGTAATATTCCTTTAAACTCTATCAGACACTCTCCGATTGTATTCATTCTTGCTGTTTCAGGAAATCAAATCTGTATCTAAACAAAATCAAGGACAAGTTCGAAAACTGGGATGAAATTGCTGATTTTAAAAAGATTTATGTGATTATCAAGAACGCTGTGCCAGGTTTTAAATATTTCTTCCTTAGACAGATTTTTTCCACCCTACCTTTCTCTTATACAAAAAAATTACTCATGGAAAATCAGTACAAGTGGAAGTACAGAACAGTACAGTAGAACTGACTTAATTCATATCTTTGTATGAACAGAGGATGTGATGCAAAACTGGAATAAATACTTTATGTTTGGGAATCAGTTCTTAAATGGCTGCAATTCTGTCATGATCAGGAAATGCGAAAAACTTCCAACAGGCAAGTTTCCAGTCACAGAGGGGATGGTGAAGGGCTTCCTGGAGAGAGATCTCACACTACAAGCGGAAGTAGAGGTTCTGAAACAAGATCCATAACTGTAAAACACTTTAACTGGTTTATCAAAATTTAAATCCAAGGATGGCGTTTTGTATATCCTACTGAAAAGACCAGCATGAATTTTCATTGCTGGTTTGGTGGACCAGCATACTCGTAGACATGCAAAACAGAAACTGGGGGGGACTTTTCAGACAATCTCTTTTGAACCACAAGGGAATATTTAACAAATATTGAACTTAAATTAAACATTACCCCCCTAAATATAATTATGCATTCATAATGTATTGATGTTTTGTTTAAATATAATTTGTTTGGTATATTTATTATGATGTGGGGTCACTGAACTTTCAGTGGGATGGAAAATAAGAATACCACTCTTACCATTCTAGCACTCCAATTTAGGGGGGCCACTGGGGGGGGGTGCAGGCCTATTGACACAGAGAGGAGAACTTCAGGAAACAGTCAGGAACCAATGTTTCTATTGCACCGATTCCAGATATCTTTCCAGCCTGATTATAAACAATGAAATACAGCTAGTAGTACCTTTAATTCTGTTGTATTTGCTGTCGACACACGCCCCTTCCAACATCACAACTTGATTATCATACAAAATTGTGGGTTTCCCGCAGGTAATTAGGACTTCGGTTTGCAGGTCGTTCATGTGCACGTAACTCAAATTTGTGATATTTCCGACTGCAGAAAATTCACTAAAGTCCTTATATTCCGAAGACTAATAGCATAAATGGGTCTACACTTAAGGATGTGATCAAAAAGGTCATGAAGACATTCACCTATAAGTCCATGTGTTTCCCTGAGGCCATAAAAGCTTGAGGAATGGACAGCAAAACTGATGTGCCTATTAACTACTATTACAGGGATGATGGCATGATGGTCTGGGAAGCAGTGAAAAGGTTGGTGGTAAAATACATTTAATAAAAGTTCACATGTTAATGGAGGGAATGATTAACAGATTACAAAACAAATTTGCGCCAAAGTAGAAATATGGCACCAGGAGTTTTTATAAATTTGGTGATTTGTCACTTGATTAGATCTTTCTTTAGTTTTGTTTCTGATGTGGTGAAGATCTACTACATAAGTGATGAGACAGTTCAGAGAGATACAGAGATTCAGGAGTTTTTCAAGGATATTAGTTTTGGAATGAATGATCATTGTGGTGAGTACAAGATCATCTTGTCACTACATGGGTAATTGATGTATAAAGTGTGCATGGACTTTTTGGACTTTGTAGGTTAAAAGGTATATGAATGTATAAACAGAAAGTGTATATCTTAGGTCCTGTAACTGGTCACCATTTCTTTTTTCTTATTTTCTTTTTTTTTTCTTTTTTTTTTCCTGGTTTCTTTTCTTTTTTCTTTTTTTTTGCCATTTTAATCACATTTTTAATTACCTTACCTTCATTAGATCATTTTAAAAGACCTGGTGGTGTGACAAATTTTTTTTAAAGTACAAATATTCAATAAATCTGTCAATATGAAGTCATAAGCTACATGCATAATAATTAATAAAAGAATGTAAATGCTATTTAAAATAATTTTAGATGGAGTATAGCGAGTATTTTAAGTCAACTATACACATACAGTATTCATGCATTTCAAGCGTTTGTGTAAGCGTCAATGTTGTAAATTTGCATATGCTATGTGTTTTTATGTGTATACACCTTTACATCTGTACATGAACAAACATTTGATGTCATTGCTCACAGAGTTTCCGAAATTCCTCAAAACTCGAGAGGATTTAATTGAGTACCTGACTATTGTGATCTTCACAGTCTCAGCACAACATGTTGCAGTCAACTTTGGACAGGTTGGATTACAAATACTTTAAGGGACAGTTTATCCAAAAATGAAAATTCGGTCATAATTTACTTACCCTAGTGTAGTTTCAAGGCTGTATCTTAGGCTGCAGATTTTGTTTCCCTGTACTATTACAAGATTTTCATTTTTGGATGAACTATCCCTTTAACTATTAAAATAATGAACAGAATATCTGAGTAATATCTATAGGCTAATGTGTGTGTGTGTGTGTGTGTGCGTGCGTGCGTGCATGCGTGCGTGCCCACCAAATTTCACAGTGGGTGTGAGACATTGTGGCTTGAAGGCCTCTCCAGGTCTCCTTCTAACCATTAGACAACCAGGTGGAGGATATATGATGATCTGGGGGTGCTTCAGCAAGGCTGGAATCGGGCAGTTCCGTCTGCGTGAAGGACGCATGAATCAAGACATGTACAAGGTTATCTTGGAAGAAAACTTGCTTCCTTCTGCTCTGACAATGTTCCCCAACTCTGAGGATTGGTTTTTCCAGCAGGACAATACTCCATGCCACACAGCCAGGTCAATCAAGGTTTGGATGGAGGACCACCGGATCAAGACCCTGTCATGGCCAGCCAATCTCCAGACCTGAACCCCATTGAAAACCTCTGAAATGTGATCAAGAGGAAGAAGGATGGCCACAAGCCATCAAACAAAGCCGAGCTGCTTGAATTTGTGCGCCAGGAGTGGCATAAAGTCACCCAGCAGCAATGTGAAACACTGGTAGAGAGCATGCCAAGATGCATGAAAACTGTGATTGAAAAAATCAGGGTTATTCCACCAAATGTTGATTTCTGAATTCTTCCTAAGTTAAAATATTAGTATTGTGTTGTTTAAAAATGAATGTGAACTTGTTTTCTTTGCAATATTTGAGGTCTGAAAACACTGCATCTTTTTTGTTATTTTGACCAGTTGTCATTTTCTGCAAATAACTGCTCTAAATGACAATGTTTTTATTTGGAATTTGGGAGAAATGTTGTCAGTACTTTATAGAATAAAACAAAAATGTTCATTTTCCTCAAACACATACCTATCAATAGTAAATCCAGAAAAACGGATAATTTTGCAGTGGTCTCTTAATTTTTTTCCAGAGCTGTATATACATAATACAATGTTTCTATCAGCACATTCTTTCATACTTTTTAAACACCTCAATTTTAAACATTCTTTTAATTGTTTTACACAATTTTAATGATTTGTTTTAGCTTAAATACCATTGTATTTGTATTCATACCATAATAGCCACAAAATTATGATTATTACAATAATTTTAATTTTTCTGTATTATTACTATGATTTTACTAAGAATATTAAGGTTAAAATATGGTTACTGTTGTAAAACCATTGTAAATTTATTGCGAAGGAACACAAAACTATTGCGAAGGCACTCAAAACTATTGCAAGAGTACACAAAACGTCTCCAGTTACACATGTAACCTCGGTCGCCTCACTCCTCTAAGGAATTTTATGATCAGATCATGTCTGCCTATAGAGAAACCCATCTCTTGGGCATAAAACGGCGAGATGGTCGCCACATAAACCACATAAGCATTGAAGGGGTAAGACCAGCATCTAATCACTCTTGGAGCAATTCACTGGGTCTTCGCTATTTGAAGAGCACCAGTTTGCAACCACCTGACATTTTAGAGCACAGAGGCATCATGTGGATGGTGCTCTAGCCTGTAAGATGGTGTTCATCACCGACTGAGCCAATTCCATCTGGTTCGATGTGCTTCGTTCAGGGGCCATACATGAAGGTTCCACAGCTCTGGCTAAGGATGCCAAATCGTGCCCTGTGCTTGAGAGAGGACGTCCCATGGGAAGCCGTCTAATATCTCTATCATCTCCGGAAACCAGGACTGATTGGGCCATTTTGGTGATATCAACATAACCGTTTCCTCGTACTCTCGGACTTTGCTGATGACAGAATGAAGGAGGCGACAGAGACCTAATTAAGAGCAGTGTTTAGTAGAGCAGTGAGACATAGATTGTGTCACCTGTGATTTTTTTGCGCCCTTCTGAGGCAACCATGAAATTTCTTGTCACATCCATGACTCTGTCATGGTACGTGTCAGCTTGAGTCGACGTCTGTTTTTTTAACCGCAGTCCTCTGACTCCAAGGCCAACACTTAATGAGACAAGTTAACATGCAAGTCAGATCTCGGGGAAGAATGGCGCTGTCCATTGAGATGCAGTCATTTGATGGCGGCTGGACTATTGAGAGGATGCTAATAGGCTTTTTATCAGTGGATTGTGCTCGCACCTCGCTCTCACTGGGGGGAGGGGCGGCAGCATCCTCCGTGGACTACTCGCCCATATTCTGAGGCTGCGAGAGACGTGGCATCATCCCTATCATCAGAACCGTCGAACGTGATGAGGCCGTGTGTTCCCACAGAGGGCCGGAGCTCATCACACACATATCGTACTGGCAAAGACACTGCGTCAGAAGATTGAGGGGCTCGCAGGGTTTGTGCGCGTGCAAGATCCTCCTCATATTCAACCAGCTCAACCTCGCAGCCCTGCCGTGCCCCCCTCATGTCGTCTCTTGGGATCTAACACAGAGGAGGTGAGTGGGAGGGTGCAAGAGGTGGAATCGTCCCTCAGAATGAGGGTGATGCTTGAGCGAAGCGTCCTGAGACTCATGCCTTTCTTACGGGGGGATGTGCCGCTTGCATTCTGAACACTCGTGGAACAACATCTTTAAAAAGACGCGTTGCTCGCAAGCGGCTCTCTTTTTGAAAAAGCCTGTAAATAAAATACACCGATCAGCCACAACATTAAAACCACCTGCCTAATATTGTTTACAACTCATGCCGCCAAAACAGCACCAACCCGCATCTCAGAATAGCATTCTCAGATTATATTCTTCTCACCACAATTGTACAGAGTGGTTATCTGAGTTACCATAGACTTTGTCAGTTCGAACCAGTCTGGTCATTCTCTGTTGACCTCTCTCATCAACAAGGTATTTCTGTCCACAGAACTGCCGCTCACTGGATGTTTTATGGTTTTGGCATCATTCAGAGTAAATTCTAGAGACTGTTGTGTGTGAAAATCCCAGGAGATCAGCAGTTACAGAAATACTCAAACCAGCCCATCTGGCACCAACAATCATGCCATGCTCCAAATCACTGAGATCACGTTTTTTACCCCATTATGATGGTTAATGTGAACATTAACTGAAGCTCCAGCCCATATCTGCATGATTTTATGCACTGTTCTGCCGCCACACAATTGGCTGATTAGATAATCGGCAATTGCATATATATATATATATACTGCCGGTCAAAAGTTTTGAAACACTTGACTGAAATGTTTCTCATGATCTTAAAAATCTTTTGATCTGAAGGCGTATGCTTAAATGTTTGAAATTAGTTTTGTAGACAAAAATATAATTGTGCCACCATATTAATTTATTTAATTATCAAAGTAAAATGTAATTTAAAAAAAATTTTTTTGAAATTGATGACTTGGACCAAATAATAAAGAAAAGCAGCCAATAAGTGCCCAACATAGATGGGAACTCCTTCAATACTGTTTAAAAATCATCCCAGGGTGATACCTCAAGAAGTTGGTTGAGAAAATGTCAAGAGTATATTTCTGCAAATTCTAGGCAAAGGGTGACTACTTTGAAGATGCTAAAATATAACACAGTTTTGATTTATTTTGGATTTTTAGTCACAGCATAATTCCCATAGTTCCATTTATGTTATTCCATAGTATTGATTACTTTACTATTATTCAAAAATATGAAACAAATTATAATAAACAATGAGTAAGTGTTTCAAAACTTTTGACCGGTAGTGTATATATACTGTATATACTGTATGTTTTCTTCCTGATTCTTGCCTTATGGTCATCTTATACATGTTGCTGTGTTTACTGTGTTACAGTGTAGAGTGATGGGCAAAATCACCAGTTTCTCTGGATTTACTATTGTAGTTATGTGTTTGAGTAAAATGAACATTTTTGTTTTATTCTATGAAGTACTGACAACATTTCTCCCAAATTCCATATAAAAATATTTTTATTTAGAGCAGTTATTTGCAGAAAATGACAACTGGTCAAAATAACAAAAAAGATGCAGTGTT
The DNA here is from genome assembly GCF_019703515.2 of Myxocyprinus asiaticus. Classification (NCBI taxonomy): domain Eukaryota; kingdom Metazoa; phylum Chordata; class Actinopteri; order Cypriniformes; family Catostomidae; genus Myxocyprinus; species Myxocyprinus asiaticus. Next base: position 19,959,833 of record NC_059347.1, read on the forward strand.
TTTAGACCTCAAATATTGCAAAGAAAACAAGTTCATATTCATTTTTAAACAACACAATACTAAAGTTTTAACTTAGGAAGAGTTCAGTGATTTTCAGTCACAGCTTACATGTGTCTTGGCATGCTCTCTATGAGTCTTTCACATTGCTGTTGGGTGACTTTATGCCACTCCTGGCGCAAAAATACAAGCAGCTAGGCTTTGTTTGATGGCTTGTGGTCATCCATCTTCCTCTTGATCACATTCCAGAGATTTTCAATGGGGTTCAGGTCTGGAGATTGGGCTGGCCATGACAGGGTCTTGATCCGGTGGTCCTCCATCCACACCTTGATTGACCTGGCTGTGTGGCATGGAGTATTGTCCTGCTGGAAAAACAATCCTCAGAGTTGGGGAACATTGTCAGAGCAGAAGGAAGCAAGTTTTCTTCCAGAATAACCTTGAACGTGGCTTGATTCTTACGTGTCTCACATGTCTCACACCCACTGTGAAATTTGGTGGAGGACACAAACAACACATACCTATAAATAGAAAATCCAGAGAAACTTAAAATTTTGCAGCGGCCTCTTAATTTTTTCCATAGCTGTATATACTATAACATTCTCTGTTCATCTCAAACTATTAGTGTTACTTATTCTTAACTGTCATATTTTAAAATGCTGGAAGAACACTTTTCTGTTAACAAACAAATTAGTTTTAAGCGAGAATGCAGGAATAGTGGGAGGGCTTTAGTGTTATTCCTTAACAAATTGAACAAGATGAAACTGCTTTAGTACTTGTCCAATTTTTATTATGAAATTGGATAGCCTAATTAATCACTTGTTCAATGGAGTTTTGACATAAATTAAATACATAATTTCTGTGTACGTGCAACCAATCTTATTGTGTTTTTGTCGAGATTTGACTGAGAAAAAGGTTGATGATCCATGCATAGTTTATTGAATATGCATTACAAAAAGTGTATGAGTTATCACATTAATGTATAACACAGGTTAGATTAAGAGGGTGGTTTGAAATTGAGCTTCAAATTGCCAAAGAGCTGATCCAATATGATGTAATGAGCCTCCTCAACTGAACTCAGTCAGTCCAAAAGATCACATCATAGTGCACTGTTCATGGGATTTACTGGAAGTGGTTTTCATTCTATAATGGCCCCAAATAGCACATATACATCTCAGAGATGTCCAACATTCTAATCAACATAGGCTAAACATCTTAAAAAGAGCAGAATTACTCTAAATCTAAATCATAAATGTCTCAACGTCACCTGCTGTAGGCCTATGTCTTATTGAAATCCAAGAGGAAACGTCTTAAAGACGTTTTGCAGATGAGCAAACAACCTAAAGCATACGCCTTCCAGATGTAAACACACACATCAAATAAACGTCTGGGTGATGTATGTGTGCTATCAGGGGCACGTATAGAATTTTTAGGTAAAGAATTATATTTATTTGTATTTTTTAGAGCAAACTGTAAAGAGGGCTTCAAGATTACGTAGCCTAACATTTGAAAGTTTTGCGTAATAACAAAACAATTCGAAACCAGCAACTTACAGAACACAGAGCCGTTAACAAGGCTATAAAGACCTTTTAACCAAAATCTTCCTTTTAAACAACCCGGCTCCTAAATCACCATTGACAGTGTGTCGCAAGAGTACAAGGTAGGCTATGCAGTTAGATTCAAAACTGTACAAAATGGTCATTTATAGTGTTCTTGTGTAAGTGCCTCTTTTACCAGGTTGTACACACATAATTTAACACACATTCATGATTGCACACGCATAATTTCACACATTCCCAGCCATGTTTCAATGCTTTTTTTTATGGCAAAAGTGCACAATAAAGAGCCGTTCACACCGAATCGTTCCTGCGTCTGTTCGCGTTATTTTTTAATTATTTTCCAATGTTAACATTCGCTAGACGGATGTATTTGGCCATTGTCCCGCGTCTCACAGCGCTCGTTGTGCTTCCAGTCTCTTGACACATAAACGGTTTCAGTGTGAACGGCCCCTAAGTATGTTACTTCTACTCCAGTACGATAGATGGCGGTGTGTGTTTGGAAGGACTCTCCTCTTTCGTTTCTATGATGTCAGCCGCTCTAGCGTTGCCAAATGTCATCAAATACACACATCTTGACTGGATATCCTTAAGTGAACAATAGCGCTGAGGGATCTGGGTTTTTTTGTTTTTTTTTTGGTGCAAAATCTGGCAACACAACATTTCGTTACAGCTATCAAAACACGTGGGACGGAGGTTTACGGTGAGCGGGGTTGGATTCATGGTTTCAGGTGAAAGAATCGCAATAAAAACAAACAAATAAAACTGATTAAAAACAAAACGTATTCAAATCGATTCTTATTAAATAATTAAAGTCCACTAATCGAGATGTGTCTGATGTAAATCAGTTGGAAAACATGTAACACCGACCGGTTTGTAAACTGTCCTTTACACTCATTATGACTCACTATGAGTAACGTCATAGTGCAGAGGACGCTCTGGGAGACTGTGACACAATCCTTCAAACTGCCAATGGCGCTCATACGGTGGATCATAACAAAACTGATAAATCCAGCCTGGGTGGGCGCGCATCCGTCTCGAAAGATGGCTGGTGAAGCAATAGTTGGCAATAAAAGAAGAAAAATGGTATGTTTTAAATAAGAGTTGGTTTGTACACGTGTTTGGCATTATCTTTATTATCGTATTGATACTAATTGTGAAGCCTGATCATGTATGGGTGTTTCTTCGACTTAAGGCACTTTCATTGCCAGGGAATTCTTTATTTTGTATTTATTAAATTTTTTTTTTGTTAAAACAAACCGATTTCAATTATTATTATTTATTTTTTATTTTTTTTTATGTGATATGAAGGTCACATTAAAAGTCACTTGGACACTTTTACGAGGCTTTCATAATTTTTTGGTCCTTTTTAAGTGCCTTTTATGTATAGATTTGGCTGTATTAGCTTTGTCCCAGACTCAGACTTTCAGTATTAAACTATGAAAAGCCATTTTAAAATTAAAGTTTTTACATGATTGAAACTATGATCATCTAAACAAAGAGTTCAATAAACATAAACTAGATCCATATTTATTTTTGAAAACTATTTCCATATTTTTTTTTCTAGAATTACAAAATTTTAAGAAAGTATGATTTTTTTTTTTCTTCAAACTTTAGTGTGCTTGTTAAAGAAGTGATTTTTGAAGAAAGCAATGAAAAATCAAGATAAATATCACTTTATTTTTTACTAGGCATCATTTTTTTCTAATCAAGCTATAATTTTGCCAAATTATACACACATATACAATTATGTGTGTGTGTGGCTCAGGAAAAAATTAAGAGACCACTGCAAAATTATTAGTTTCTCTGGATTTACTATTTATAGTTATTTGTTTGAGTAAAATGAACATTTTAGTTTTATTCTATGAAGTACTGACAACATTTCTCCCAAATTCCATATAAAAATATTATCATTTAGGGCATTTATTTATTTATTAACTGGTCAAAATAACAAAAAAGCTGCAGTGTTTTCAGACCTCGAATATTGCAAAGAAAACAAGTTCATATTCATTTTTAAATAACACAATACTCATTTTTTTAACTTAGGAAGAGTTCAGAAAATAATATTTGGTGGAATAACCCTGATTGTCTTTCACATTGCTGTCGGGTGACTTTAATCCACTCCTGGCGCAGAAGTTCAAGCAGCTCGGCTTTATTTGATGGCTTGTGGCCATCCATCTTCCTCTTGAACATTTTCCAGAGGTTTTCAATGGGGTTCAGGTCTGGAGATTGGGCTGGCCATGACAGGGTCTTGATCCGGTGGTCCTCCATCCACACCTTGATTGACCTGGTTGTGTGGCATGGAGTATTGTCCAGCTGAAAAACCAATCCTCAGAGTTGGGGAACATTGTCTGAGCAGAAGGAATACAATTTTCTTCCAGGATAACTTTGTATGTGGCTTGATTCATGCGTCCTTCACAAAGATGAATCTGCCCGATTCCAGCCTTGCTGAAGCACCCCCAGATCATCACCGATCCTCCACCAAATTTCACAGTGGGTGCGAGACACTGTGGCTTGAAAGCCTCTCCAGGTCTCCGTCTAACCATTAGACGACCAGGTGGAGGATATATGATGATCTGGAATGTGATCAAGAGGAAGATGGATGGCCACAAGCCATCAAACAAAGCCGAGCTGCATGAATTGTTGTGCCAGGAGTGGCATAAAGTCACCCAGCAGCAATGTGAAAGACTGGTAGAGAGCATGCCAAGACGCATCAAAGCTGTGATTGAAAATCACGGTTATTCCATCAAATATTGTTTTTTGAACTCTTTCTAAGTTAAAAAAAAATGAGTATTGTGTTGTTTAAAAATGAATATGAACTTGTTTCTTTGCATTATTCGAGGTCAGAAAACACTGCATCTTTTTTTGTTATTTTGACCACTTCATAGAATAAAACAAAAATGTTCATTTTACTTAAACACATACCTATAAATAGTAAATCCAGAGAAACTGATAATTTTGCAGTGGCATCTTAAATTTTCCCAGAGCTGTATGTAGATATTTATATATATATATATATATATATATATGATACATAAAATGTTAGCTATCAAATCACACATGTTTGGCCAAAAAATAAATAAAAAAATGTTTTCAATACAGAATTGATGTGATGGAAATGACACTGTGGTAGAAATATTCATGACCTTTAGAAAAAAATAACATAAATCTCCTGTGATGCATCATGGACATTGTTGGTAGACAAATAAAAAAAAATAAAAAATTGTGTGTGTTTTAAATAATAAAAAAATAACACAACATTACTTTCTAGAAGTCCACAGTGCAAAAAGTTGAAGAAACACTCATATATTTAAGTACAACAGTACCAGTACAGAATAACTATTCTAACCAGGGCCTTAGAACTCATAATTGAATAACATCATGTGTTGTTTCTGTGTTTCAGGTTGTAGGGTTGGGAAATCCAGGCATGAATGGCTCTCGACATAGTGTTGGTATGGCTTTTCTCACAACATTAGCTGAACATTTGGGAGCATTGGACGGCTGGAGATCAGACCGACAAGTGTCAGGGGAGGTCATTCTCACAGACCTTCAAGATATCCAGTTGGTTATTCTCCGGCCCAAGTTGCTTATGAACATCAATGGCATAAGCGTTGCAAAAGCAGGTGTGAGACACATTGTATTGTCTTATATTGGCATAACTGGCCTCAGGATGATTAAATCTACAGTTTTACCCACTTCATTTTCATTCTTGTTATTTTGTGGAAATCTGAAATTATGTATGTATTTATGTGTATTTATATTTGTGTATATGGCCATTATTTTTCTCATTATTAGTAACTTTTGTTAATTTTTCCAGCCAGCAAATATTTTATTCAGCCCAAACATATTTTCTTGATTCATGACGAGCTTGACAAACCGCTTGGGAAGTTTGGCATTAAACACGGTGGAAGTGCAAGGTGAAAGAAAACACTGATTAAAATTTCTCTATTAATACAGTTTGTGTTAATATTATTCCATCTTAATTTGCCATTGGTCTGATCTCATCCCTCATACATTTTCTGCCAGGGGTCACAATGGTGTGAGATCGTGTGTGGACTGCCTTCATACTGATGTAAGTAAGCAAATGTTTTTATAGAGCAAAACTGGCATTTGCTATATAAATTCATAATAGCAGCACTATGAATGTTTGCAGATAATGCCACGGTTGCGTATTGGTATTGGACGACCATCGGGTAAAACATCTGTTGACCGTCATGTTTTGGGACGTTTTTCACAAGAGGAACAAAAAGTTCTGGACTCTGTCATGAAGCAAAGTTTGGATGTCCTGCTGACATATCTCACAGACGCGCAACCCCAGACTTCCCCAGCAGAGGGAAGGAGAGTGTCACGAAAGAATAAAGAGAGGACACTTTCATCTCCTCTGGGTGTCATAGAAGAGCAGAAACAGAACTGAGCTCCTGTTACCATAAAGAATATCTTAATAACAGTGTTTCTGTTATGAAGGAGTTGAGTTTTGGTATAGTGCGATGTTTAGATCCCAAACAGAGGAAAGGAGAGTGTCACCCAAGATAAAAAAATGGACACTTTGACCACCTCTTGACACAAACTTGACATGATATGATAAATTGTGTTCTTTATAACTCTATCTGTTCTGAAGTAGCTGTGTTTGTTAGGATGCAGTGTTTAAGATCTGTGAGAGGCGTCATCATTGAGTACAGCACTACCATCTTTTGAAGTTCTGTAGATTTATTTGGATGCAACAACCAATTTGTTTATCTGTGGTGGTTTGAAACATGAACAAGGTTGACTATATAATGTAATGGTTTGTCATTTCAAATAATTGGATTATCTTTTAACTTAATCTTTGCAGCATTGTTTTTTTGTTTGTATGTTTTTTTGTTTTGTTTTTTTATTAAAAATTTTTTCACACTTTCAAGCCTGTTACTACATTTATTCAGATATTTCCAAACACTTAAAATTTGATCTTCAAACAACTTCTTCAGTTTAGAAATATATGCTAGAATTTTAAGGCTACCTTCCCTACTCAAAAGAGATACAATTTTGAAACCTTAAAATCCTTCTAAAAACTGCCTTTGCGTCAATGCTGATACAGCCTTAAAAAATGTGTACATATACTGTATTTATATATATATATATATATATATATATATATATATATATATTATATACATTGTTTTGCTTATAAATGTACATACTTTTTGCTGAATCTTTAAAGTCTATCTTCATAATAATGGCTTTCATTTTGTATTTTGTTCAGCTAAAATAAAGCTTTTTTTACAGAGCATATATGCAGTTGAAGTCAGAAGTTTACATACACTTAGGTGGAAGTCATTAAAACAAATTTTTTAACCACTCCATAGATTTCATAGTAGCAAACTATAGTTTTGGCAAGTTGTTTAGGACATCTTTGTGCATGACATGAGTAATTTTTCCAACAACTGTTTACAGACAGATTGTTGCACTTTTAATTGACTATATCACAATTCCAGTGGGTCAGAAGTTTACATACATTAACTGTGCCTTTCAGCAGCTTGGAAATTTCCAGAAAATGATATCAAGCCTTTAGGCAATTAGCTTCTTATAGGAGGTGTACTGAATTGGAGGTGTACCTGTGGATGTATTTTAAGGCCTACCATCAAACTCAGTGCCTCTTTGCCTGACATCATGTGAAAATATAAAGAAATCAGCCAGGACCTCAGAAGAAAAAAAAATTGTGGACCCCCACAAGTCTGGTTTATTCTTGGGAGCAATTTCCAAATGCCTGAAGGTACCACGTTCATCTGTTCAAACAATAGTACCAAGTATAAACACCATGGGACCATGCAGCCGTCATACTGCTCAGGAAGGAGACTCATTCTGTCTCCTAGAGATGAATGTAGTTTGGCGTGAAAAGTGCAAATCAATCCCAGAACAACAGCAAAGGACATTGTGAAGATGCTGGAGGAAACAGGTAGACAAGTATCTATATCCACAGTAAAATGAGTCCTGTATCGATATAACCTGAAAGGCTGCTCAGCAATGAAGAAGCCACTGCTCCAAAACTGCCATCAAAAAGCAAGACTACAGTTTGTAAGTGCACATGGGGACAAAGATCTTACTTTGTGGAGAAATGTCCTCTGGTCTGATGAAACAAAAATTGAACTGTTTGGCCATAATGACCATCGTTATATTTGGAGGGAAAATGGTGAGGTTTGCATGCCGAAGAACACCATCCCAACCGTGAAGCATGGAGGTGGCAGCATCATGTTGTGGGGGTGCTTTGCTGCAGGATGGACTGGTGCACTTCACAAAATAGATGGCATCATGAGGAAGGAATATTATGTAGATATATTGAAGCAACATCTCAAGACATCAGCCAGGAAGTTAAAGCTCGGTCACAAATGGGTCTTCCAAATGGACAATAACCCCAAGCATACCTCCAAGTTGTGTCAAAATGGCTTAAGGTCAACAAAGTCAAGGTATTGGAGTGGCCATCACAAAGCCCTGACCTCAATCCGATAGAAAATTTGTGGGCAGAACTGAAAAACCGTGTGCGAGCAAGAAGGCCTACAAACCTGACTCAGATACACCAGTTCTGTCTGGAGGAATGGGCCAAAATACCAGCAACTTATTGCGAGAAGCTTGTGGAAGGCTACCCAAAATGTTTGACCCAAGTTAAACAGTTTAAACACAATGCTACCAAATACTAACTATGTGTATGTAAATTTCTGACCCACTGGGAATGTGATGAAAGAAATAAAAGATGAAATAAATAATTCTCTCTACTATTATTCTGATATTTCACATTCTTAAAATAAAGTAGTGATCCCAACTGACCTAAGACAGGGAATGTTTTCTATGATTAAATGTCAGGAATTTTGAAAAACTGAGTTTAAATGTATTTGGCTAAGGTGTATGTAAACTTCTGACTTCAACTGTACACCGATCAGCCACAGCATTAAAACCACCTGCCCACTATTGTGTAGGTGCCCCTCGTCCCGCCAAAACAGCGCCAACCCGCATCTCAGAATAGCATTCTAAGATTATATTCTTCTCACCACAATTGTACAGAGCGGTTATCTGAGTTACTGTAGACTTTGTCAGTTCGAACCAGTCTGGCCATTCTTTGTTGACCTCTCTCATCAACAAGGCATTTCCATCTGCAGAACTGCCCCTCACTGGATGTTTTTTGTTTTTGGCACCATTCTGAGTAAATTCTATAGACTGTTGTGCGCAAAAATCCCAGGAGATCAGCAGTTACAGAAACACTCAAACCAGCCCATCTGGCACCAACTATCATGCCACTGTCCAAATCATTGAGATCACATTTATTTCCCATTTTGATGGTTGATGTGAACATTAACTGAAGCTCCTGACCTGTATCTGCATGATTTTATGCACTGCATTGCTGCCACACAATTGGCTGATTAGATAATCACATGGATGATTGTTGGTGCCAGATGGGCTGGTTTGAGTATTTCTGTAACTGCTGATCTCCTGGGAATTTCACGCACAACAGTCTCTATAATTTACTCAGAATGGTGCCAAAAAAATAAAATAAAAAAATACATCCAGTGAACGGCAGTTCTGCAGATGGAAATGCCTTGTTGATGAGAGAGGTCAACAGAGAATGGCCACACTGGTTCGAATTTACGAAGTCTACAGTAACTCAGATAACCGCTCTGTACAATTGTGGTGAGAAGAATATCATCTCAGAATACAATTCTGTGATGCTGGTTGCCGCCGTTTTGGCAGCACGAGGGGGACCTACACAATATTAGGCAGGTGGTGTCGTGGCTGATCGGTGTGTATATATATATATATATATATATATATATATATATATATATATATGTGTGTGTGTGTGTGTGTGTGTGTGTGTGTTAATTATATAATTTAAAAATTAACCTGTTCTCTTAGGTCTTCAAATTGTGTGTTGCCTTCTCGAGCATCAATGAGTGCTTTTTAAACAACTGTGTAAGACAAGTATAATTATTATTCGGCTATCTGCTAATATTAATATATTATACACAGTACTTACACAGTAAAAAATAGGACATTATATTGCTTGGAAAAATAAGTTTGGTAGTTTAGAGATTAAGAAATCACCTTTATCGTTTCACTGCATTGACAAATGCTAATGAAATATTGAATCAATCATGTCATCAGCACATATGTACCATTTAAATACATTGCAGAAGGAGAGTTTAATATCTTTCTGTCAGCTCTCTGCTTGTATGTCTGTTATTATTTATTATAGGCTGTGTTGGCAAATTGTTTCATAACTTAAACTTTGAAATATTCATTTATCATTCTGCATTGGGCACAGAGCAATTGTTATATTAAATGATCCCACTCATGTAATAGCGGTATAACACTCATTTCTGATTAATTAGGTGTGAGGATTGCAAATGGTAATTAAAATGTTTATAATTAGGGGGGTGAAAAATACTTCAAAGAAAATATCACTTGTGGCGGATTTTCAACATTCCAGCTAGTTGCACTTCATTGCCTTATAGCTGTCTTTTACAATGGACCTTTCCCAGCTTCTCTGAATGGTCAGGATTGCTTAGTCCACTCACAGCTCTAACAATACATAGGTCAGAGGTCACTGGCAGGGCTGGACACACAGGCTAATACAAAAGTGCAAATTTATTCAGGGCAATGTTCTGAGCCTCCTAGGGGGTCTTCCCTGTTTTACAAAAATATTTAAAGTAATAGCCTACATAAAGCCATGGGGGAAAAAATGATAAAGGTTGATATTTTGTATCTGCAGTTATTGGAAAACAAAAGTGTTGTAACTTTATCAGCAAATTTGCCCATACATCAGTTGCTTTCAATTTAAAATGAAAGAAGAAGGATACATGTAATGGATGAATGAAGGATCAGCATCTCTCCTAGCCTTTTACAAGCACTTTTATGAAGGACCTTAATATTATGAGCTATATGTAGTTGACGTTGCAAAATAACTGATATTTTTCAGTATTTTCTTATAGGCTAAACCCTGTATTTTGCGCCTATAAAAACACTTTACTTATGAACTGTTTATGAACAATTCCTTTGTGGTGAAGTGCCAGGTAATCCCTTGCACGAGTCTTTGAGAGCCCATGATAAACGGAAACGTCACCGAGGACACAATGCGTAATGGCACAGTACAGACACTGTTGGACTGTAATTGCAATGGACAAAAAAAAAAAAAAAAAAAAAAATAGAGTCTTGTTTCTTTAAGAGGTGACTGGTCCCAGCGCAGCTGCTGGTCAGTGCGCCGATTGAGACAGTGGATACTCATCCCCTTCTCATCACAATGGCCATTTATCACTCAGTGGTGTGTTATTCAAATGTCGTACCAAGCGACCACCGACCCCACTCTCGCGCTCGCCGTTTGTGTAGGAAGCTGCGCAATTGTCTCGCGAGCCTCCGTATACATCCTTTGCACAGAAATGCTGGCAGTCTGTTTTGGTCCTCATTCAGAACAGTCCTTTGGATGCGAGTTCTCTTGGATAAAAGGCTATTGATATGTGAATACGAGTCTTGTTTCGATCCTCACTAACATGGACTTTGAGTGCCACACTTCGTGTCTTATATGCACGGAAGAACTTTCTGTATTTTATTTTGCGCATTGGTTCAACACATGAAGTTGGAGACGCGTGAGTCAAAGCACCGCGGAACCACGTCTCGAGGAATTTGACGCACATCAGGATGTTTCTTTTTTCTTTTTTTTTTTTTTTTTTCGGTCGTTTTTGGTCATCCAAGCTTGATCTGAAAACTGAGCATCTCACAGGTGCAGAAATGGCGAATACACTATCAGCTGAAGAAAGTGCCTCATGATGGTGCAGCACAACCCTAATGATAATGATCACATCGACAGAGCAGTTCCACCAGCCTGATTTCCTCCACGAGAAAAAGAGATTTTTTGTTTTATTGTTTATAAATGACTATAGGTAATTTATTTGTTGCACTGGAACTAATTTAGGCTATTGATGATATTTTTTATGATTTATTTGGTGAATGTAGCTAAACCTTATTTCCACGTTAAAAACCTGATTTAATTGAACGTTTATTTTATTTTAAATAACCAAAACAACTAATACATTTAAAGAAGTCTGTAGAAATATAGTATTGTTTTGGTAAGATAGCATACATTCTTAAAGCAACGGTAAATGGCTACAGTGTATTTAGCGTTAATTTCGTTCAGTGCTATTGTGGAATATTACCATTTAACGAAAAGAAGACCGGGAAACAGTTTTATGTAATTTTATCGCAGAGTTAATATATATATATATATATATATATATATATATATATATATATATATATATATATATATATATATATATAGCCTATGTAAAATAATAGCCGATATATCGAAAGCCAGCAGGCCAAAATTGTCCTCTATAAACAATGTGGTTCTAAAGGCCTTTTCCCACCAAAGAGCAGAAAACACACGAGGACACACAAACGCGTGGATCCTGAATCGTCTGAACACATGCAGTGCATATATTCATGCAGTGGTGCTGTTTGTGGAAATATGAGCTCAAGCAGCTGATTGTCCAAACGCAATTCTTGTGAAATGTCAAGCGATAAGTCGAGAATTGTGCATGGACATCTGTTGCTGGAGGTTCCCACGCGTCTCCCATCAGCACTGCTGATCATATCAATTGTATCTATGTATTATTATTCTGCTGTTATTATAAAAATATTATAATTAAATATTGACGAACGGTTTAATTGATGTTTAAAATGTCATGTTAAAGCCAACAGTTCTACTTAATTGTCTGTCATCAGTCTATTAAAGCAATCATTTTTCAATAGATTCGTTTTGTTGTATTTTTCGTTGTCATGTGGTGGTTTGTTAATGTGTTGAATTAACAATATAAAAAACGGTTTAGCTCGAAATTTAGCTTCATGAGACGGAAACACTTGATTAACTATGTAGGCATAGATTATTTGTTTATTTTATAATTTTATTTTGGAGGTTATTTTTTTATTATTAAATAATAAATATATATTATATAATTTATTATAATAATAATTATTATTATTATTTGTAAATTATTTTAATTTTAAAAACGATTATTTTTCGTTTGTTTGTTTGGATTGCTAAAGTTACATAACATAAAAATGTAACATATCAAACAAAATACAACATAAACACCCTTGTTTATATATATATATATATATATATATATATATATATATATATATATATATATATATATATATATATATGTAGCCTATATAAACTTATGTAAAGTACATGCTCACATTTAGTGTATTAAATTAGCTATGATTATCCAGATTTACTGAATAATTATCTATGTTTAAAAATAACTGCAGAACAAAAAACATTTAATCCACAACTTATATTTACAATAAGCCTACCTTATCAAAATATAACTTGATGAAAAATTAATTACAGTTAATCTTTCGTAGTACCAAAGTTGATTTTTAAGTAACATATACCCTACTAATGAGCAGACAGGATTTTCACTATTTTTCACATTTATTGCCAATGAATGAGGTGTCTGGCACAGACTTTAGGATAACAAAGAAAAGGCGTGTTAATCCATTAGGATTAAACAAGATTAGTTTTATACACATATCAGATCTTTTGATGTTTTAAAATAATCCCTTTATAACGTGAGTAGAGCATTAAACGAATACACAACTGTCATTGTTTGCATAATACTGTATTACTTTTAAATAAATAATAATAAACATTATTTTTTTACTTTCCTGAGATATGAGATCAGTACCTATAGCCTGTTTAGCTGCTACAACTGGTTGAACAGGCCTGCGTTTTTGTTTTTTTAAGGGCTGCTATATTTGCGGTTTATACCTATGGGAAATTCATGAAGGGCCTTTGAAACATTTTTCTTAAATAGATTTAACCACGATTTTTTTTCTAAATAGCATAGTAATAAAATTAGATTACATCCAAAACATGTTACAGTAACTTCAAAATATATTATGCTATGCTTAGCAATAACATATATTTAACATAGTGTTAGAAATGTCTTGTTTTTTTTTTTTCTTCTTCTTCAATCTTATGATATCAGTGTGCAGCTAATAATAGCTAATAGGTACTTCAAGGTAGCTAATAGTAGTTACTGTGTCTTGGTCACTATCATTGACAGTTTATAGACAGCTCTGTTCACCTGTGTCTACTAATCTGGCAGATGCTTTGTCTATTTTTTTGTTTGTTTAACTCTACATTAACTTTAATAAATTTGCTTGTGTACTCTTGAAGAACTTCTAAAATATATATATATATATATATATATATATATATATATATATATATATATATATATATATATATATATATATATATATATACATATACAGTATATATATATATATATATATATATATATATATATATATATATATATATATATATATATATATATATACAGGGTTGTGAGGGTTACTTTTTAAATGTATTCCACTACAGATTACAGAATACTTGCTGTAAAATGTAATTTGTAATGTATTCTGTTAGATTACTCAAGGTCAGTAACGTATTCTAAATACTTTGGATTACTTCTTCAGCACTGGTAGATTTTTTCACTTGTTTTGACTATAAAAACTCTGCCAGTACAGTAAGACAAAATACACATGTTAAAAATACATTCTCTGAAAAACCTAAATATCTTATGCAGTGTTGTTTCTAAAACAAGATAAATCAAATTGATCTTGTTTTAAGGATTTTTAGATATTTGTACAGGAAAACAATACAAAAATTATTATCAAGAATAAGATTTTTGCACTAATATCAAAGGTCTTACTAGAAAAAAGAAATTATGATCCAAAGTGAATTTTCTTGACAAAAAAATATGATCGTGCCTGGTAATGTGCATGTAAAATGGCTAGAAATAGCATTTTAGCTTAGCGTAAAGCTGACAATTTATTTCTATTTCTTGTGCTCCAAACTTACTTCAAACGTACTTCTCTGTCTGCTCGTATGAATGTAACACATCATAAGAAAGTGTTTCACCGCTGTTCAAATGCACTTTGAATCGCATCATTTATATGGATAAATGTTTTCCATCTGAAAGGACTAAATATTAAATGAAACAAATGACAATAAAATGCAAAGTAATCTCTTCAGTAATCAAAATACTTTTTGAATGTAACTGTACTATAATTACTAATGATTTAAATTGTAACTGTAGTAGAATACAGTTACTTATATTTTGTATTTTAAATACGTAATCCCGTTACATGTATTCTGTTACTCCCCAACACTGTATATATATATATATATATATATATATATATATATATATATATATACAGTACATACAGTTGAAGTCAGGAGTTTACATATGCCTTAGCTAAATACATTTAAACTCAGTTTTTCACAATTCCTGACATTTAATCATAGGAAACATTCCCTGTCTTAGGTCAGTTAGGATCACTACTTTATTTTAAGAATGTGAAATGTCACAATAATTGTAGAGAGAATTATTTATTTCAACTTTTATTGCTTTCATCACATTCCCAGTGGAACACTTTGTTAGTATTTGGTACCACTGCCTTTAAATTGTTCAACTTGGGTCAAACATTTTGGGTAGCCTTCCACAAGCTTCTCACAATAAGTTTCTGGAATTTTGGCCCATTCCTCCAGACAGAACTGGTGTAACTGAGTCAGGTCTTTAGGCCTCCTTGCTCGCACACACTTTTTCAGTTCTGTCCACAAATTTTCTATTGGATTGAGGTCAGGGCTTAGTGATGGCCACTCCAATACCTTGACTTTGTTGTCCTTAAGCCATTTTGCCACAACTTGGAGGTATGCTTGGGGTCATTGTCCATTTGGAAGACCCATTTGCGACCAAGCTTTAACTTCCTGGCTGATGTCTTGAGATTTTGCTTCAATATATTCACATAATTTTCCTTCCTCATGATGCCATCTATTTTGTGAAGTGCACCAGTACCTCTTGCAGCAAAGCACCCCCACAGCACGATGCTGCCACCTTCATGCTTCGCAGCTGGGATGGTGTTCTTCAGCTTGCAAGCCTCACCCTTTTTCCTCCAAACATATCAATGGTCATTATGGCCAAACAGTTACATTTTTGTTTCATTAGACCAGAGGACATTTCTCCAGACAGTAAGATCTTTGTCCCCATGTGCACTTGCAAACTGTAGTCTGGCTTTTTTATGGTGGTTTTGGAGCAGTGGCTTCTTCCTTGCTGAGTAGCCTTTCAGGTTATGTCGATATAGGACTCATTTTACTGTGGATATAGATACTTGTCTACCTGTTTCCTCCAGCATCTTCACAATGTCCTTTGCTGTTGTTCTAGGATTGATTTGCACTTTTCATGCCAAACTACATTCATCTGTAGGAGACAGAATGAGTCTCCTTCCTGAGCGGTATGATGGCTGTGTGGTCCCATGGTGTTTATACTTGCGTACTGTTGTTTGTACAGATGAATGTGGTACCTTCAGGCATTTGGAAATTGCTCCCAAGGATGAACCAGACTTGTGGAGGTCCACAATTTTTTTTTTCTGAGGTCTTGGCTGATTTCTTTTGATTTTCCCATGACGTCAAGCAAAGAGGCACTGAGTTTGAAGGTAGACCTTAAAATACTAAGAGTTTGCCAAAACTATAGTTTGCTTATATTAAATCTGTGGAGTAGTTCAAAAATGAGTTTTAATTACTTCAACCTAAGTGTATGTAAACTTCTGACTTCAACTGTATGTACAAAATCTAAGTTTGAAGGTAGGCCTTAAAATACATCAACAGGTACACCTCCAATTCAGTACACCTCTTATCAGAAGCTAATTAGCTAATTATCTAAAGGATTGACATCATTTTCTGGAATTTTCCAAACTGCTGAAAGGCACGGTTAACTTAGTGTATGTAAACTTCTGACCCACTGGAATTGTGATATATTCAATTAAAAGTTAAACAGTCTGTCTGTAAACAATTGTTGGAAAAATTACTCATGTCATGCACAAAGTAGATGTCCCAAACGACATGCCAAAAGTTTGCTCATATGAAATCTGTGGAGTGGTTAAAAAATGAGGTTTAATGACTTCAACCTAAGTGTAAGTAAAATTCAGATTTCATATATATATATGTACTGCACCGATCAGCCACAACATTTAAACCACCTGCCTAATATCGTGTAGATCCCCTTCGTGCCACTAAAACGGCGCCAACCAGCATCACAGAATTGTATTCTGAGATGATATTCTTCTCACCACAATTGTACAGAGTGGTTATCTGAGTTACCGTAGACTTTGTCAGTTTGAACCAGTCTGGCCATTCTCTGTTGACCTCTCTCATCAACAAGGCGTTTCCATCTGCAGAACTGCCGCTCACTGGATGTTTTTTGTTTTTGGCACCATTCTGAGTAAATTCTAGAAACTGTTGTGCATGAAAATCCCAGGAGATCAGCAGTTACAGAAATATTCAAACCAGCCCATCTGGCACCAACAATCATGCCACATTCCAAATCATTGAGATCACATTTTGTCCCCATTCTGATGGTTGATGTGAACATTAACTAAAGCTCCTGACCCGTATCTGCTTGATTTTCTCCACTGCACTGCTGCCATTAGTGATTAATTAATAATTAACTAATTGCCATGATTAGACAATTTCATGGATGATTGTTGGTGCCAGACGAGCTGGTTTGATTTTGGGATATACATATATATATATATATATATATATATATATATATATATATATATATATATATATATATATATTATTATTATTATTATTATTATTATTATTATAAAATACATCTGTTAAATGTTAATAACTCTTTATTTAAGTGGTTATTGCTTGATTTAATAACAAAATCAACATAGTTTCTTCTATCAATTGAATACCTTTGGGCTCACAGAGACTCAGTTTGAGGAGAATGTTGCTGAGTTAATATGAAAAACTATAGTGCATTACTGCTGAGTTAGTGGTATTTGTACTTATCATTGCAACTACCTCACTTTGAAGCAAATGAGGTCATACATCATCCAGAGGGAAGATGTGACAGAGTCCGAGTATCTGAGTCCTAGGATTCTCAGTAAGTTAGAGGATTATCAATCATTTTATGTCTGCATAGAGGGACAGATTTTTGACAGACATGTTATATATCCTCCAGAGGCCCATGTTCCCCACTGACCACACAGAGGCCAAGGGCATCCCCAGTGCCCCCTCCACCCCTCTCCCAACATTCCCCCTCCTCTTGCCCTTTGTTCACCTGTTGTCCTGGAGACTCCATTGCTGCACTAACCACCCTTTGTTTGGGTGAGAACAGAGATGAAGTGACACACAGTCCAGAAGTAATCTCTTAAGAGCATGATGGAAATATTTCTGTATTATATTCTTGTTACTTTAGCTCACCTTTTAGAGCAAGGTACAAACAACACCAAGGTCATGGGTTAGATTCTCAGGGAACACACATACTGAAAAAAGAATGTATAACTTGAATGCACTGCGGTTAAAAGTGACTCCCAAAGACGTAAATGTAACGTATATGTGACTCTTTTGAAATAAATTAGACAAGATGTGTTATATTTGAGAATGTAACTATCTTTTACAGTTTTTACAAGCAGATGGTATCACTATGAGTTTCCAATATTAAAATAACAAACATAATGTTAACAGTGACAGTAAGTGTTCAATTTGGTCATATCCCACTCTCTGTAGTTATAACGCACAACCACACTAAACACCAACAAATAACTGGAGCACAGCCAGATAGAGGCAAAAGTTGGTTTTGCCAACCGTATCAGCTGAATGCACCACAAAAGGACTCCTCTCTGTGCGCTGATTGTTTTTCATCTTAGGGCCACACAAGGCCTGCTGCATCCTCTGTCCCACCCCTAAAGCCAGCCGCTAACTCCGGACTGACCCTGGCCATGCAGATGAAAGCCTCATCAGCACTGTTGCTGGGCACATTTACAAGTGAAAGACAGCCAATAATGGGGTGGTTAGGGAGAAAATGAGGAGACAGAGGGGTGCTCACAGATGTTGGGGGGGGGGTTGGGGCCGGTAGGTGCCATTGTAGCCAGGCCAGAGGGGAGTGGTGGAGGGGGTGATGTTGTGCCTTTTTAAACCTGATTTGGGACAGAATGGAGAGGTGTCCGAATGAAGGGGCCAGTGACCAGCCAAGGGCAGCCGCCTTGGAGAGCGTGTGAACAGGAGCACAGGGGTCAACCCAAGAGCAGAAGTTTGGAGAAGGGAGGGGGTCAGTCTGGTATTATCTGGTTGCTTTTTGTAACAGTCCTGCAACATTTGAAAATCCCTCCTTCAATGCCACCCAAGGTGAGTGAGTATTCAGGGTTCTCTCTGCACTTCCTCCTGGTAAACAGAGATGGGACAGATGAAGTCATCAAAGTGGGTATTAGTGCTTTGTTCACAGTTGAAATGGTAGGAAAATCTTTACATTAAGAGCTTATCCACAAAATTCAACATGTTCTTTGAAGGGCTTAATTTCTACCTCACAGTTCTGATGTATCTCGTATGAACCTTCTACAGACCACCAACCACCTGCTTACATTTCCTGCTGAGAAGCATATCAGCATTTTTCACTGGGTCTATATAGTTTCAGATTCTTAGGATAGTAGGGGGCTTCGTACCAATCAGTCCATGTTTAGTAGAGTTACACAATAAGAGACCAGGACTAGCCAAATAAGTGTTTCAGAAACATATGATTAAAACAAAAGTGGAATAGAAACATATTACATTCACCAAGCACTTTATTAGGAACACTATGGTCCTAATAAAATGCCTGACGTGGTCTTCTGCTGTTGTAGCCCATCTGCCTCAAAATTCAACGTGTTGTGTATTCTAAGATGCTATTCTGCTTGAAACAATTGTACAGAGTGGTTATTTGAGTTACTGTAGCGTTTCTGTCAGCTCGAACCAGTCTGGACAGATCTAATGCACATTAGTGCCATCTTTGATTTTTAATGGGAATGACAACGAGGCTGTAAGGGATAGACAACAGTCTCTTAAATGGGCTGTACTAAAGTTAAAAGTGTTTTGGATCGTTCCGCAGACAAAACATTGATAAAATATCTATGCAAGACCATTCAGTATACAAAGCACTCCAGACAATATGAGTTGTGGAAAATCAGATGTGATCAAGGAGCTTTATACAGCTTTATACCCTTCGTGCCATTGAAGTGAGTCTATCCCTCACAACCTTGTTGTCATTTCCATTTAAAAAAGATGGTGCTAGCTTGAATAAGGTCTATTTTCCATTTACCTCTCTCATCAACAAGGTGTTTCCATCCACAGAACTGCTGTTCATTATATGTTTTTTTGTTTTTGGCACCATTCTGAGTAAACTTTAGAGACTGTTGTGCGTGAAAATCCCAGAAGATCGGCAGTTACAGAAATACTCAAACCAGCCCGTCTAGCACCAACCATCATGCCATGGTCCAAACCACTGAGATCACATTTTTCCCCATTCTGATGGTTGATGTGAATATAAACTGAAGTTCCTGATCCATATCTGCATGACTACATGTGTTCCTAATAAGGTGCTCAGTGAGTGTATATTCAAAATAATGGGTGAAATTAAACTTATTTTGTGGATTTAACAGATCAGATACAGAAGTTCAAAAGAAGAAACTTGATTTTATTCTGCCTCTGATTGTGCAGCAATAAAGAGTGTCTTCATTTAATTTAATTTTACTGTACAAGATTCAAATTAAATAAAGTAATACAAAAATAACATTAATTTCAATGGGAGGTGGTTAGGGATGATCAAATCATTAACAGTGCAGAAAAAATGGTGCAGAAAATATTGTTATGCTTTAACAAATGATTAACATCACAATGCAAACTACTCTGAAGTGAATGTGCAGAATAACTGTACAATGTAAACAACAATGAATACCACTAGAATAATTTTGGTAATATTCTTGCACTTCATGCACAAACCAATTGCCACTAGCTGATGTACTTGGTTTACAAGGATTTTAGTGAATATTATTTGCTGATTTTCAAAGTTAAAATTGATTACAGTACCTTATTAGCTTTGATTTGATTTTCACCTTTCAATTTCCCTTTAGTGTCTTAAAAATTATTTCCATAAATAAAAAAAATGTTTTACAAAAGACTGCTGCAATATTTTATCTTGATCTGTGTATACTGAGAAAAAAAGTTCTCAATTCACAGTTGTTCTTTGTTATACTCATTCTATGAGTTTCATATGGAAAATGTTTCAAGGAGAAGGAAAATAGCACAGAAAAACGGAAAAATTAAAGTAATTTAAGTCATTAAAAATATATATGTCAAAACCCACAGCCTGCCAAAAGGCTGTGTAATCAAATGGGACAATGTGGCTTTTCAGACAAAAGAACAGAGGATACAAATCTTGATGTGGTAACTCATAAAATTCTCATTGGCTTTAAAATCATAAGATTTTTTAAAAACACCCTTAAGCATCTAACCACAATATTAATTTTTACCGAAAGAGTTGCTATATTCCACTTTCAGATTTCCCTGGTTCAAACTTGTAAACTTATTTAAATACTAAAAAATGCATTATACATAATTTATAGACATATTAAATAAGGTTAAAACAAACCCCACTCATTACATCAAGGGAAAAGTGGGGAAAGAAAAAAAAAACATACTGCTGCCACAATGGTTGGCATTTGAAGTACAGCACTTAGCATCATTGTTAAATAAATATCCCCTGATAAAAACAAATCAAAGCACTTTCTGTGTAATTAATTGCACGCGGACAGAGACCTCTGCTTGTAGAACTGTGGTCAGCTCTGTGCATCTGCCCTTTGATTAACTATTAACTGACTTGTTATTGCTTGATTAAAAACAGCAAAAACCAGAGCTAGAGTGAATTTCTGAAACATATTAATTTCTCATCATAATTTAGCCATATGGATGTAACATTCATCTGAAAGAATGTCCCCAAATCCATAATTCAGACTGCTTCATCTCTGCAGTGCGTCCACTTATTGGGCTCTGTGCTCTGAATCTGCTTACAGTAGTAAAAATCCTATAGGAACCCGGCCCATAAAGGAACAGGTTAACTTTAGCTGACACTAATTTGCAGCCAGTACTGGAGAAATATTGGCTGTCTTGTGATATGTAATTCATGGCGCCCCCTACTGATGATACCACATCTACATGCTGACACTCCCCACGCTGGCAGTGCTCCCGCTGGGCACAGCGCTCAACATGACGCCGCCACAAGGGAAGGAAAGGCACAAATCGAGTGACAAGTTTTTCTGTAATTATTCTGCAGAGGTAGAAGCCATCTGGGAAACAAAGTGCATTCACAGATCAGATTAGACTTTACAGGATAAAATGGTGCAACATATGTTCATAATAACAGTTTTGCAACTGTCTGGACTTTTACAAAAAAAGAAGAAGAGAAAAGAAAAAATGAATCCATTAACAAAACATTATTTGGTTTCATGCCAAAGGGTTAGTTCACCCAAAAAAAAAATTCAGTTGTCATTTCCTTACCCTCATGTTGTTTCAAACCAGTATGACTTTCTTTCTTTCTTTCTTTAGAGGAACACAAGAGGACATATTTTGATAAATGCTGACGCTGCCCTTTTTTCCATACAATGAAAGTGGGCTGTCAGTCCCGAACATTCTGCTTAACATCTCCTTTTGTGTTCCACCGAAGAAAGTCCCAATGGGTTTGGGACAAAGTAACTGATGACAGAATTTTCATTTTTGAGTGTCCTATTCCTTTAAGCCATTCCTATCCCATTAAGTCATACCTGCAATATGTCCTTTAAATATGTCAAGATTGATGTTTGGTAACATGATTGAACCAAAGACCTACGATACTCACTATTCTTGTTGTTTTGCACAGCATCAGCAAAAGCCTCCTCCAGTTCCTCAGGCTGAATTTCCTCTCGATCTCTTCCAGGTTGCAGGCTCTCCAGCACTTTGTAAGGTACCTCCTGACCTACAGTACTGGATAAAAAAAAAAATTATGTATTTTCAGATGAAGGCATTTGAAATGTTCCTCCAGTATAAAATTTTCATACTGTAATAATTGCTTAAGTTTTTATCATGGTACACGTTATTCTCATGGTATTGTTTTACATTACATAACAGTTTAATTACTCTTTTAAATATAAAATTGGCCTTTTCAGAAACTAAATGGATGTTTAAATAAAAACACAAAAAAAATAAAAATACATTTTAACTAAATAATTATTTGAAAATAAATATTAAATCTAATGGTCACTGTGTCTTAAAATATTTCCACATGTCAGACTTTTCCCTTTTAGAAGGGGGTCAAAAGCGTTCCTTTTTCAGCCATGCTTCTCATCCACGTTGGTTTTGTTCACAGTCTCTTAAATATTATAAAATATTACTAAATCTTAATATTTAATTTCTTACCGGCCATGAAACATTATAAAAATAAATAAATAAATAATAAAAAAATATATATATATACATAAAAAAAAAAAAAAAAATATATATATATATATATATATACAGTATACACACACACACACACACACACACACACACACACACACACACACACACACACATTTATTTGTCCTTATAACAAATACATTGCAATCTTGTTTCTCATATTTTTGTATTTGTGTGATGCACTTAATGCGAGAAATTTTCTTCTGGAATTCTGGAGGAAAAAGAACTTTAGGCATCCTAATTATTAAACGTCTAATGATAAAGTTTTCACTGAGGTAAGCTTAGAAGGCACGCAACTTGTGACCAATGTTGTCTTTAGAAAATTATTAGAAAATCTTAGATTTTTAATCCTTTAAGTAATTTACATGAGTGAGGATTATAAACAAGGTATATTAATCTTACAGTTTGATTTAAACCATCTTTCCATTATGTTGCAGTTCCTTATAAAGTTGCCAGTCACTGGCGAGATTAGCAAATAATTACACACATTTAGCGCTTGAATCTGGTTGATGAAAATAAAGCTACAGTGCATTGAGAAAAATCTAAACACTTTATCTAGAATTTGTTTCACAATGTTTTGAAGTGATAAAATTCTGCATGTTAATTAGCACAGTTTATTACACGCCGCTCTGGAATACTCGATTCTGATTGGTCAGTGGCGCCATCTAGCAGTCTGATATCTCTGAGTAACAACCGCACATCCACATATCATTCCTGCTTCTCACTGTGCGTATTCTACAAGCAAGCTAATAAAATAATTGCAAATCAAATCAATGTTTTATGTCAATTTATTTATTTATTTGGCAAGTAGTCTTGTAATAAGGAGTGAGATGGTCATTATTTACTAAATTAACCCTAACAGAGCTCTGAAGCAAAGCAGAAGTGGACTTCAGCTGTTATATTACTTCTAACATAATTACATAATTTCAATGCAAATCAATATTGAATGTCTATTTATATATTTGGTTAGTAGCAGTGTAACAAGCAGCATAATGTACAGTCAGCCGCTAGTGATCACAAAATAAACCCCTTCACGGTGGGTCCTGATCACCCTGTTGGGGTTTATTTTGCGATAACTATCGGCTGACCGTACATTACCCATTACATACTATATTACCCGATATCAGCACATGTCTTGAAGGCATGAAATTTGATGTTGCCCTAATGATGGAGGTCTGTACGAATTAAAGCTATAAAACACTACTTTGTTTATTCAGACTTACCTGATAAAGGTATAAATCGCCTTGCAGTAATTTGTTTGAAACAGTACATGGAAGGGGCCTAATTGTGGTTCAAGAACATAAATCTCTCCAGGAGGCATCTTCTCCATCTCATCGAAGATGAAGATAAAGCGAGCACAAGCTGTGAGGTTTCTCTCGACCCAGTGTTTTAGATCTGACTGTGCACAAAAAATGGAACGTACACATAAATAAAAGAGATAGTAATGCACCAATGAATCCTTTGAATAAACTCAAAAGAATAGTTCACCCATCAATAAAAATTCAGTAATTATTTGCTCACCCTCATGTCATCCAAACCCAAATGCTGTGAACAAAAAATCTTCATGCAGTTCTTCCATACAATGACAGTTCATAGTGACCACATTTTTCAAGCTCCAAAATGGAAAACCTACCTTAATTGTATGCCTTCAGATGAACATAGTGCACGTCATATGGAGAACTTTTGTTTATGGTGTCTGATTGCTTTTGTTTTGTCTGTCCATTTTCAACCTTTTAATTTTTAAGAATAAAAAAGCCCGAAACACACCTGGGACTCTTGTTTGGCAACTATCGCCATAGATTTTTGCCGATTACGTTTCAAAAAGCAACTACATCGGTAGTTAATTAATTGATTAATGATTGATTAATCGGTAAAACCAGTCAGTCTACCTCTAACGTGTGCATTGTTTCTTAATTTTGTGGTGTTACCAAGTTCAACAGCAGTAAGTCTGGTTCTATTGATGTATCCTAAATATTTCAATGTATCCACAATATTCCCATGTCCCATGACGCTTTGCAGGTGATGTGGGGGAAACTTCCGTTTAAGCATAAACAATCATTATGTTATGTACTAAAGCAGCATTAAAAATGACAGAAACTTGAGAACAAATGATCACAGATTTATAACAAGGCAATATTGTTCTTCCCCACCTATCTGTTAATGATGGGTTTGTTGGTGATGGCCAAATATCGCAAATAGAAGCATTTGAGTCTTTATCCATCGATTGAAGTACCTGAGCAGACTAACCTGAAAAGCTATGTAGCCTATTAGTGCCTTTCTCATCTGTAATGTTGGACATGGAACCTGAAGAGTTTGTTGTACCGAGATTATGTACTTACTGCAGAGACAGGGGAGGTCCAGACAGCAGGATGCTCGTGTATTGCAGGGCTCAGATATGATACTGTCATGCTGCCTTTTTTTGGATAAAATACAAATATTTTGTGGGAGATGACTGTGTAGTAAGCTCAGTCTAGCTTTATTATTGTTAGTTTACATACATAATATCCGTTTCTGAACGCTATAACCTACATTAAATGTTTTAGTGTTGACTGAACAACTGATCCTGTTGATAGATTGAATTTTTTGTTCTTGTGTAAGAAATAACGATGTATTGAAAGCCACACAACTGTACTGTACCGTACAAAAAGAACTACATGCAATACAAATAAACATATTTATTTGTACACAAAAGTTCAATGTTCTCTGCAAAGCAACAATAAAACAGTATGTATTATTAAAAGCACCAGCTGTACAAATACATTTGATACCGAATTAATGTCCGTACTGTTTTCCAAATCACCTTTTCCGCTTAATGGAAGACATGCACATTCTGCAAAGACTCTCAAAAGAAAGTGAATTTCCAGGCAGAAAAAATGGAGGACAGAGGAAAATCAGAATACAGTTAATTTCAAACGTGATAAAACATCTCACTTCTGTTCATGTCTCATCTAATAATCGTCACTACTCACACAGTTCAGGAAATACTATCGTAGCCAAGCCATTATGGTTGTTGACTTTTTTCCAACAAAGTGTAAAATGCACACAAACAAATCATTCCAAGCTTTTTCAAACAGATGTTCCTAAATCAATCCTTCTGTAGGCAGCCGATGGAAGAAGCATCTGGGACTGGAGCGCTGTGCTTTGCGAGTGGATTCTCACTGCTGTTTTAGACAAAACTTTGTTTTCGCTTGATTATTAGGATAACCATTAACTGCACACACTGTCCGGGAAATTTTTAAGACATCTTACAACATTTAAAAAGCAAGAATCTAACCGCATGACACGCAAGCGAGCAGTGACCAGCTACACACAAAATGGCAACCAATCGCACTTCCGCTAGCCAACCGGAAATTCCGCCCACCTTGAGAAATACAGTGGACTCGCTGAAAATACTGTGGATAGCTTTTGTGTTAATATTAGTAAATTAAACAAGTTGCACCCTGTATTGTTGCACCCGGTCAGCAGAGGGAAAGTGTAACGTGGGAACACACTGATGGATGTACAGACTGCCCATAGCTGTTCCATAGATATGTCTTTCAATCATAGAGCTGACCAGGCTTTTTCCAGTCCCAGATGCTCCATGGAAAGACAGCACCAGTGGTCTGTCAAGGTTTTCATTCTGTATAAAGTTCACCACTGCTTCAGAGACAATGTCCTGAGCCATATGTTGACTATAAAGGTTTTTTTTTATAAAGATCCCACTCCAAACCTGTAAAGACATGGACAGTTGGGCTGAACGGAAGGTGGTGCATTGCATATAAAATATTTACGTTTCTCATTGAGATTTTGAATGACATTATTCAAAATTAACTCAGCTTTAATTAAGGAGAAAATCAATAGTATGTCAAACTAGAAGCTTATGTCAGAAGACTTTTGTCGTTGCCCAAGACATACAATATTAGGTTTATTTGGTCGGCTATGCGTATCATATGTAGAACGGAACAGCTAACTAAACACACACACATAAAAATAAAGAAATAACTCGGAAATTTTTATAGTTTATCTGACTGACAGAAGGAACAATTGTTCAAGCTCCGTTAAAACAGATTATGCTAACGTTAGTTGACTACAGGCTGAATAGATGACCGTTAATGTCCTTGCTTTTATGTCTGGTTTGTAATCACAGGAGCAGCTATCAGATATGCTACAAAAAATAGACTTAATCTCAAAACCAGTACTTATGGACGTACAATCAATTAACAACAGTGAAAATATCATGGTAGCTTCTCCCTCCGAGAACAGCTCCATGATGATGAGTTGGATGGCGGAGGCGCACTACAGCGACACTGGAGGGCAACAAACTAATCCTCAAGATGACATTCTGCGTGGGGTGGACCAATACCTATTAAGACTTCATCATAATTTTGAATTTAATACAATAATTCAGAATGTTACAGTCGTCACTGTATTGGTTGGGGCAATCTTAACTCTTGAAAAATGGCTATTAACCAGTTGTATCTCACAAACGCATGCACCTCCTAATATAATTGCTTTAAATATCACTGAATAGCCTTCACTTTTTAATGGTACTAATTCTTTGTCTTTTTATGATTTTTTTGTTTTGTTTTGTTTTTTTGACAAAGTGTGGGAGAGAAAATAGGTTAAATTTGAGTCATAATGTCAACTGTACATAATTTAACTGACTTTAACTTTTATTCATTTTTATAGTTTAATGAAATAATATTTACATTACTTTAAATTCTTTTTTAAATTAACCATTTAATTAAAAAAATAATATTAAAAATACAAATATAACTATTATGTTTTTTGAAAGATTTTAATCATTTAAACATTGCCAACCTTGCAGCCATTATAAAAGTGGCAATGTAAGCATCTGTTATTCATTTTAACTTTTAGCCAACAACATAGAGATAAAAAAAAGAATATTCTTCTTAGACAGCTCCCCTGAACCTTGATATCTGGACAGATCTTTCTTTTTTCTTTTTCTTTCTTTCTTTCTTTCTTTCTTTATCAACTATTGTGTGTTGGTGATTGACTCACAATTTACATGTCTGAGATGTGGCAACTGGTATCAAAGTCCAAACACTAACATGTCAAATCATTGAGTGCAAGGCAGTACATCAAATAAATAAACATTTTACTCTGGATAAAATACCACTGTACATGAGGTTTGGAAGACAAAGTAAATCATCAGTTTCTGAATTTATTTATAAAGACAAGTACATTTATGTAAGTACATTTAATTTTAGGGTTAAAAAGTGTCCCGAAGAGTAAATATTACTCATTATTTGGTCATTGATTCCATAAACTAATAACAGTGCAATTAAGTACAAACTTCTGAGTTTGTTAACACCTAAAACATTATAAAGGTATATAAGTTAAAGCTACTTTCTCTTCAAAATATAATTCTGAGTTTGAAGTTTTTGTACACTAATAAACTTTGCACATAACATTAAACATAATCAGTGACCAGCACAATTCGGAGGTTGCATTTTTCCCTCTGACATTACATTTTTACTCCACTGATGGTTAGGTTTAGGTTTGGGTTGGGGTACAGTTTAGAAAATATGCATTCCTCTTCACTATATTACTCCCTGTACAGCAGCTGAAAATATCTTGCTTGGCGCCCCTCCGTGGACATTTCACCTAGAAAATGCAAGTACTCTTCGCTGTAGACTGCAGACTAGTGGATCTTTTAATGTGTATGCGTATTCACATTTTATTTTTTGTTTTACTAGCATAGTTAATGGTCATTAATTAATATATATATATTACTGGCAGCCAAAAGTTTGGAATAATGTACAGATTTTGTGGCTTCAGAAGGAAATTGGTACATTAATTCACCAAAGTGGCATTCAACCGATCACAAAGTATAGTCAGGACATTACTGATGTAAAAAACAGCACCATCACTATTTGAAAAAAGTAATTTTTGATCAAATCTAGACAGGCCCCATTTCCAGCAGCCATCACTCCAACACCTTATCCTTGAGTAATCATGCAAAATTGCTAATTTGGTACTAGAAAATCACTTGCCATTATATCAAATACAGGTGAAAGGTATTTGGTTCGTAAAATGAAGCTTAACATTGTCTTTGTTTTTGAATTGCTACAGTATGCAATAGACTGGCATGTCTGAAGGTCAATATTAGGTCAAAAATGGCAACAAAAAAAAAGAAACAGCTTTCTCTAGAAACTTGTCAGTCAATCATTGTTTTAAGGAATGAAGGATATACAATGATTGAAGTTGCCAAAAAACTGAAGATTTCATACAATGGTGTACACTACAGTCTTCAAAGACAAAGGACAACTGGCTCTAACAAGGACAGAAAGAGATGTGGAAGGCCAGATGTACAACTAAACAAGAGGATAAGTACATCAGAGTCTCTAGTTTGAGAAATAGATGCCTCATGTGTCCTCAGCTGACAGCTTCATTGAATTCTACCCGCTCAACACCAGTTTTATGTACAACAGTAAAGAGAAGACTCAGGGGTGCAGGCCTTATGAGAAGAATTGCAAAGAAAAAGCCACTTTTGAAACAGAAAATCAAAAAGAAAAGGTTAGAGTGGGCAAAGAAACACAGACATTGGACAACAGATCATTGGAAAAGAGTGTTATGGATCTTAACCCCATTGAGCTTTTGTGGGATCAGCTAGACTGTAAGGTGCATGAGAAGTGCCCAACAAGACAGCCACATCTATGGCAAGTGCTACAGGAAGTGTGGGCTGAAATGTCACCTGAGTATCTTTACAAACTGACAGCTTGGATCTGCAAAGCTGTCATTGCTGCATGTGGAGGAGTTTTTGATGAGAACTCTTTGAAGTAGTTTAAATTTTTTTTCAAATTAAAATAGTAATTTTTCACATTATTAATGTCCTGACTATACATTGTGATCAGTTGAATGCCACTTTGGTAAATAAAAGTACCAATTTCTTTCCATAAGAGCAAAATCTGTACATTATTCCAAACTTGTGTAATCTGTACATTATTCCGCCAGTGTGTGTGTGTGTGTGTGTGTGTGTGTATATATATATATATATATACACCGATCAGCCACAACATTAAACTAACTGCCTAATATTATGTAGGTCCCCCTCGTGTCGCCAAAACAGTGCCAACCCTGTTCCTCTCACCACAGTTGTACAAAGCGTTTTTCTGAGTTACCGTAGACTTTGTCAGTTCGAACCAGTCTAGTCATTCTCTGTTGACCTCTCATCAACAAGGCATTTCCATCCACAGAACTGCCCCTCACTGGATGTTTTTTGTTTTTGGCACCATTAGGAGTAAATTCTAGAGACTGTTGTGTGTGAAAATCCCAGAAAATCAGCCGTTACAGAAATACTCAAACCAGCCCATCTGGCACCAACAATCATGCCATGATCCAAATCACTGAGATTACATTTTTTTCCCAATTCTGATGGTTGATGTGAACATTAACTGAAGCTCCTGACCCGTATCTGCATTATTTTATGTACTGCACTGCTGCCACACAATTGGCTGATTAGATAATCGCATGGATGATTGTTGGTCCCAGATGGGCTGGTATGAGTATTTCTGTAACTGTTGATCTCCTGGGATTTTCATGCACAACAGTTTCTAGAATTGACACAGAATGGTGCCAAAAACAAAAAACATCCAGTGAGCGGCAGTTCTGTGGACGGAAATGCCTTGTTGATAAGAGAGGTCAATGGAGAATGGCCAGACTGGTTTGAACTGATAAAGTCTATGGTAACTCAGATAACTTCTCTGTACAATTGTGCTGAGAAGAATATCATTTCAGAATGCTATTCTGAGATGTGGGTTGGCACTGTTTTGGAAGCACGATGGTGACCTACACAATATTAGACAGGTGGTTTTTATGTTGTGGCTGATACATATGTGTATATATATACAGTATAAATAGTATATACCTGAATATATTCATATAACACACAAACACACACACACACATATATATATATATATTAATAGAAATAAAGTGCCATAGAAATAAAATCGAAATCGTGATATGACCTTGTGTGATTACTAAACTGCAATGGGCTACGATTTAATTAAATTAATAAATAGTTTGATTGCACTGCTCACTCAAAGTTTATACACGCTACTCTGTCCTGTCTGTGTGTTAAAGCATTAATAGGCTAGTGTTTTCAGAGCGGTTCTGTGCTCCACAACTCCATCTTGTGCTCAGAGTAACAGATGTGTTCCAAGTTCAGTTGCTAACATGCGCTGAGAGCTTCATTTTTAAAGTGCTCCAAATTCACTTTAATTTCACTTTTGTATACTTCCAAATATGTTTGGCCACTGCATGATAATATACAAATACAAATAACACACCCCATGACATGGGTATTTATGTACAGCGGAGGAGATGTTTAAATGAGGAGCACATTATTGTGAGTATTATGAGTATAATGCTTAATTTATATAGTTTTTTATGTAGGTGTAGAGGAAAAACTAGGCAAAGTAATTTATGAAATCCATGGTTATGACCATTTTTAATTTGTATTTAACAAATGTCTCAGTGTAATACTGTAAAAGTAACGAATGTACTAGTCAGTGTAACACATAAAAACAAAATGCTCCATGCAGAGGATTAGATTTACTACATCATAGCACTACACTCTACAGAGAGGACCCTCTGTCTGGAGTTCACACGTGCCCATAGTCCCAAGAGCACTTCCCGCAGTGGCCACTGGGGGCAGTGTTTCACATTTCAGTGAGCACAGACTGATTTTAGCTAAAGAAAAGTCAACCTACTGTTTCCGATTTCACTGTGAGATCAGTCTGGTACAGTTGCAGACATGCATCCCTTCCAGACATATATTCCTATTAAACCAATGAACTGTAAATAAATTAAAAAACCTAGTGACTATATTGTAAATTTTATGCTGAGAGTAAACAGTGGTCTTTTCCACTGTCATTTCGTTGAGTGAGAATGCTTTAGCCTGTTGGACAGAGCTGTTAGCACTTCATCAAACTTTGCATAACGTTCATCTTTATTCCTGTCCACTCCCCCACTTCCCCACAGGAGACGCATCTGAAACTCTGTGAGGAAGACCTCCCGGACATCTGGTTCTTCCAGAAACCCTGCAAATAAAAATCCAAACTTATCAGCATGTATCAGCAAAGTTATATAAGAAGTTCACTAGTTATACTTTTTACCAGAAATTTTTTTAAATTAATTTAATGTTTCATTTAATGCAAGCAAACAGTATGTTGCATACCAGCATATCTCCATTCAACTTTGTTCTTATTCTATACTCTTTTCTGACTATAAATTGCAAAGGGTTTAAGCAACACCTCATTATCTTGTGTATTCTAAAATTATAGACATATTCTCTAAAATATCTCTAAAAATCTGAAGCAAGAACATGTTTATTCTATAAACCCATTACCCTGCAGTTGGGCCTCTGCACTAGCACTGAAGATCCTCCCATTGCTTGCAATTGTACGTGCAGAATCCAGATGGCTCAAGACCATGGCCACTCCAGTGTCTGCACTTTCCCATGACTCTGACTCTTCAAGAGTCACAACACCCTTCTCAAGAAGGGACAGCAGGGGGAGCACATGGGGAAACGTTGTCTCTGTTGGTACATTTATCTCTGCGGGAGAGTTTAGAAAATGAAAATTCTCTCATCATTTAGTCAACCTCATGCCATCCCAGATATGTATGACTTTCTTTCATCTGCAGAACACAAATGAAAAATTCTAGAAGAATATCTCAGCTCTGTTGGTCCTCAAAATGCAAGTGAATGGTGACCAGAACTCAGAAGGTCCAAAAATGAGATAAAGGCAGCATAAAAGTAATCCATATGACTCTAGTGGTTAGATCTTTATTTTCTAAAGCGAAATGATAGGTGTGGTTGAGAATCAGATCAATATTTAAGTCCTTTTTTACTATCAATCTCCACATTTGACCAGCCCCAACCAGTAGGTGGTTGAATGTGAAAGTCAGTTCCACACCAGAATGTGGAAGTGAAAGTGTAGAGTTTTAGTAAAAAAGGGCTCACATATTGATCTGTTTCTCACCCACACCTATCATATCACTTCAGAAGCCATAGATTTAACCACTGGAGTCTTATGGATTACTTTTATACTGCCTTTTGGGCCTTCAAAGTTCTGGTCACCATTCACTTGCATTGTGAGGATCATCAGAGCAGAGATATTATTCTAAAAATCTGCATTTATGTTCTGCATAAGAAAAAAAGTCATACACATCTGGGATGGCATGAGGGTGAGTAAATGATGAGAGAATTATATGTCATTGGAGATTGACAACCTCAGTATATAAACTTGAATCACAGACAGAATATGAATTACATTGGACAAATATGGTTGGTGAATGAATACTACAAATACCTTCTCCATCATTCATCATCTTCATTGAGGGTTTAAGGGTTTTCTCATAAAGGACAGCACTTTCTGTGTATTTCTGACGTAAAACGGTCCATGTTTCCTCCAAACAAGCAATCTGGAAAGCAAAAGACTGATATTAGAGCATTAAAACACTTGTAGAGAAAGAAGACATTCCTTGTGTTTGTTTTTAATTTAGAGGTAAGTTGAATTGACACTATTTCATTTCACTGCTTGGTATATTTTTCTTCAAAAATGGCTAAGTATATTAATGATAGACATTCTTCTAATGGTTTAAGAACAATGCTTTATCATTCTTCCATACCTGAGGGAATTCCAGGCATTTCATAACCATGGCAAAGCCAAACATATTGCCCAAGTTGCTCTTGAGTTCAGAGGCTAGGGAGATGACTTTATGCAGAAGGGCAGCTCTCTCATCAGCACTGCCTGTGCAGCCCAGCAGCTGTACAACCAACATAATAGACATGGTGTGGAACCTGAGAGGACAAAGGAGAGTTAATTTTGTGCTCAAGTGGAGAGTGTCATAAGGACAACTGTCTCTCAAAGCAAGTTTTTACAGAACAAAGTGTGGGTAACAAACCTTTCAAACAGGTCTTGACGGAGCTGATGTCCATGTGGGAGGGTGAGTAGCTCCATTCCTGAACTCACCCCCATCCCTTTCATCATTTCCTCAGGCATATCCAAAATTCGAGCAACCTGAAGAGTGAAGATGAGTGTCAATGGTTAAATCTTGATATAAGTATACAGAGTCAGATGTTACAAGCAGCTGTATCAGCTCTATTTGGATGGTTGAAAAGAGAACTTAATATCTGTACAAATCTCTTTACCTGATTTGCAGAGCAAATGTAAAAAAAAAAGTAAATAAAAATAGAACATGGGAATAGTTCACGCAAAAATGAAAATCCTCCCAACATTTACTCACCCTTATGCCATCCTAGATGAACGCAAACAAACATTTTTAGGAGAATATCTCAGCTCTGTAGGTCCATACAATGCAAGTGAACATGGACAAAAATTGACACATTCTTTTGTGCATCAACTGCATCACTGTTGAATGTCTGGCATATTTCTATGACAGTGACATGCTCCTTTTATACACATGGAAAATGTGTTTCTCGTCAGAATTCGGATGTAAGCGCTGTTAAATTCCAGAGAATGCAAGTATTATTAATAATTTTAACCTACACACAAAACATAGCTAGTATTGACAGTGATTGTATTGGCAATTCATTTATTGAAACATGAAAAAATGAAAACAAAAATATTTCTAAATTCAAATTACACTTCAAACGAAACAAAAATATAATCAAAATAATGAAGTTATTATTAAAAAATAATAATGAAAAAATTATACCAAATCCAAACATTTTACCCTCACAAACTTCTTCTACCGGCCCCTTTTGCAGTGACTTAAAAGTCACTCTATGACAACAGGTGGAAAAAAACAATACAAATTAGATCCTAAAAACAATTTTGAATGTAAACATAATAATAATTGAAAAATAAACCATGACCTATAGATAGTTTTAACACAAATCTAATAAATTTTTTTCATTTCATAAAATGGCGATTGTCGGGGACATAATTTGATGTTCCACAATATTTTCAGAGTTTGGACATGAACTTTATCAGCACCTCTTGTGGAATTTCCAAACTGCAAATGTAGGAACTGAGTTTGGACTTTGCACTGAAAACAGACCTGCTTTTGAAACGTCTTAGCACAATTACATATTTCTCTGGAAAATAGCAAATTGCGCTTTGCGCCACTTCATTAACATACAGTACAGCCAGGGTTTAAATTTAACACCCGGCAACCCACCATATGCAGGTGAAAATCAACCGTGGTCGGTAACGCTCTCAACTCACTAGCCAATTTGGCGGGTTATAATTCGAAGTTCTATCTATCACAATGCAGGCCATCTATCTCAGTGATTCCCAACCGGCAGTATGCGTACCCCAGTGGGTGCTCATTACATCTTGATAACAGGTCAAAAGGGAAAGAGAATAGAGAGAGAAATGGCACAAATAAAGAACTTCTTAAAGATTTACTTTTTTATTTAATCGCTTCTGCTGCAGCCTCAGTGCACCATTTGACTGACAGGCGGCTTTGTGTGTGTGCATTAGATCACATGTGGTCCGAGAGTGCTCATGGTGCAGATACGCGGCTGAACGGTCAAATACATTCTAAATTCCACCAAAATGCCCGTCTTGAAAGGCCTGGATGAAGGGAAAACATACAGGAATGTCAACCAGGAAAAGCTGTTCATGCATAGTGGAGGAGAGAAAAAAGTTTCCACAAACACTGGTAAGACGAAACTTAATTTGTTTACTTGTTGCCATATCAACACTGTGCAGAGGAAAAAAATGTGGCAAAATAAAAAATAAAAAAAAAAACAACTTTGGAAGTTATCACGAAAATTTCATTTTACAGTAGCAAAAAGAAAAATTTCACCCGAAGGTTATCTCTAAGTGTTCTATTTTCATCTCTGTTTTTAGTGTTTATTCAAAATGAGGCAAACTTGGTACAAGTTTTGAAACAATTGTTAGAGGGGAATTATTGTCATATAGTCATGTTACTATGGGGCATGTTGTAGCATTTCACTTCACTTCTTTCCAGGTACATGATGAAAAAACTACACCCTGTATTCATGAAACAAAACCACATATTTGTACCAGACATGTAAAATTAACGTGAAAAAAAAAAGAAAAATACCTTGAACTTCAATTGTGTTTACACAAACTTGAGAAAACCAAAAGTTTGTACCCCGCTCTCCCCCATGAAATACAGATTTAATGTTAAATATACTTGAATCTTTAATTACATGGTTTATTTCTGACATTTTGTTTTGGCTACTAGAATTTCTGAATGGCTGGTAACTTAAAAATTTACTAGCCAAAATGACTGGTGAGTGACAAAGTTAATTTCAAACCCTGAATACACCTACAGTTTGCGCGCATCCACCCACAAATAGCGCTAACACTCCCACCCACGACTTCTTGCAATGGCACGAAAATTACACTTAGAATTAGCGCTCTCACAAAAATTGGATAAGACATAGCGCTTAGTGCTGCGCTTTGCACGCTCATAAAAATAGAGCCCTTAATGTTTTGATCACCATTCACAGAGTGGAGATATTATTCTAAAAATCTTAATTTGTGTTCTGCAGAAGAAAGAAAGTCATACACATTTGGGATGGCACGAGGGTGAGTAAATGATGAAAAGTTTTCATTTTTAGGGTGAACTATTCTTTTAAAATGATTAGTGGACCCAGAGTAAGTAAAAAAATAATAATAATAATAACACACCAAATACAGTATAACACAATCAGTTGCAGGACTTCAATGTATGAAAAATATGTTCCTCAATAAATAAATAAATAAATAAAATTGTAAAAATCAAACCTACCATGCAGTCAGTTTTGGTGATATGCATTGCCATGGTATTAATATCCACTTCAAACAGGATGTCCTTGACTCTTTTCAGTATTCTAGTCTCCAAAGGTTTATTTTCTGAGGGCAACAGTGGTGACTGGTACACACTAGGTCTGAAACAGGAAACTGTGTCTATGGTGAAAGGCACTAAATAATCATCATCATACTCCTCTCTTCTATCCAAAGTATGTATTTCAAGTATCTGATCAAAGAGATGATTTACAGCAACAGAGGCTGGTTGAGAAATTGCAGGGTCATTTTGGGCATAGTTTTGATTGGAATGTGTCATGGTGGACAGAAGATGCACTGTTGGTTCCAAATAGATCAGTGTGTTCTCAGTTGGAGATGAACAAAGCCTGATTTCACTGGATTTTGGCAGAACAGGTGATGAAGGGACTATAACAAACTTCCTGTTTTCTGAGGGACTCCGTCGCTGCCTGGTCACTGCGGACAAAGGCAGAGTGCACAATTACAAGACTAATCTATTAGACTATCTCAGAAAAAAATGTTCTGGTTTAGCATGTTTTGAGAGGAACATAAGGAAGCTTACATGTCGGGGAAGTGGACACTACAAGGTGCTGCACTAGGGTGCCATCAAAGCTCCTCACCACATCTCTGTGAAATAGAGTACAATACAATCACTCAATAAAACAGCACTTTCATCATTAACAGCAGAGGTTCTTAACTGGTTTTGCCATCACAGGTCCCAGATTTTACATTGACGACCCAGCACGGTTCCAAGTTTTTTTTATCGTACATAAATGAAGAAAAATGTCCTCTACTTTAAACTGTATTAATGTATTAATAAGATCATTAACTGCATAGGCCCAAAAAAATATGCAAAATTATTCAGGAGACATAGGCTGAATAGGAAAATGGTCAATTTTGGTCTCTAAATGTCTATTGAATATCGATGGGTTCATACATTCGGAAACCAATAATTCATATCACAAAACAAATTGTGGTCAGCACAAACCTTAAAAAATCCTTGCTGCCAGTGAACAGCTGTCTGAGTATTTATTTATTTATAAATATAAATAAAGGCTGTGTGCCCAATAGTCTAATTGAAGTCAACAACAAAAAATATGGGATGTGTTTTCTCCTCCATTTTAAGAGTACACATAGCCTTTTTATTTTGCTATAGCCTACTAATTATGCACAATTTTATGGTTAGTTGTATTCAGTGTTGAATGTAATCTAATTACTTTTTTAATTAAAAAGTAGTGTAACGCACTGCATTTAAAATTCTTGTTCTGTCCAATTACAGTTACTAGCCTTTAACTGAGTTAATTACTTTTACTGTAAGTATATTACTTCAATTACACATCTTTCTAAAAAATATTATTTAAGTATAATGATTCATTTAAAACATGAATTATGTTAATATGTATGTCTGTACTATCAACCTATGTGCGAAATGAACAAGGAGGAAATATTGACAATTTTGAATTTGTTGAGAATTGAAAAGTGTTTTAGAGAGTAACTTAAAGGAAAAGTCATTTGTAATATGATTACTTTTTCCAAGAGGAAATCAGTGTATTTACCTTAACATCAAAAACGTCCTGGTTATTTTCGTAACCTCCGTTCCCTGATGGAGGGAACGAGATGTTGTGTCGATGTAGTGACACTAGGGGTCTCTCTTGGGAGCCCCAAACACCTCTGCTTTTTGAAAAAAGGCCAATGGAAATTGGTGAGTGGAATTTGCATGCCACTCCCCTGGACATATGGGTATAAAAGGAGCTGGCATGCAACCACTCATTCAGGTTTTGTGCTGAGGAGCCGAGACAAGGTCCCGGCCATTTCAGCGGATAGTTCAGCGTTGTGGCAAGAGGGACACAACATCTCGTTCCCTCCATCAGGGAACAGAGGTTACGAAAATAACCAGGACGTTCCCTATTTGTCACTCACTCGACGTTGTGTCGATTTAGTGACACTAGGGGTCCCTATACAAAACGCCACAAACAGCTAAACTGTGTTACGTGGACTGGCAGTGCGAGACAGGCAGACCGCTGTATGCCTCGTGTCCAGTGCACCAGGCCATCACGTAACCTCCCCCAACCCTCTTATGAGTGTCAAACGGTCCTTCGGGAACAAGTCGACTGCCCAAAAAATAGGGACAGGCTTTTTTTTGAGTGGAAATACGTCACATGGTCTTACCGAATCTCGTCGGAAGTATGTCATGTGGAGAAGTCCCATGGTAGGTCCTACCCAAGGGGGAGAAGTTTCTACAAACATGGTGACCGGGGGCAGAGAGGCCTCTGCCCAAGGAAGACACAGTTTACTGACAGGGAAACGATTCAGCGGAAGATATCACATGGGGTCACCTCCGGGGAACCACCAAATGTGGAGCACCTACCTCTGTCGCGAGGAGCGTGAGGTCCGAGAACCACATCAGGGTGGGCCAGCAGGGTGCTACTAGGACGATCTGCTCCTCGTACTCCCTGACCTTGCACAGGGTCTGTGCATGTAGGCTCACTGTGGGAAATGCGTATTTGCGAAGTCCAGGGGGCCAGCTGTGTGCCAGCACGTCTATACCGAGGGGTGCCTCGGTCAGAGCATACCAAAGCGAGCAGTGGGAGGATTTCCAGGAAGCAAACAGGTCTACCTGTGCTCAACCGAATCGACTCCAAATCACCTGGACCACCTCGGGGTGGAGTCTCCACTCTCTCCTGAGCGTAACCTGTCATGACAGCGCATCCGCTGCGGTGTTGAGGTCGCCCGGGATGTGAGTGGCTCGTAGTGACTTGAGGCACTGGTGACTCCAGAGGAGGAGATGGCGGGCGAGTTGTGACATGCAACGGGAGCGTAGACCGCCCTGGCGGTTGATGTATGCTACCGTCGGAGTGTTGTCTGTTCGGATCAACACGTGCTTGCCCTGGATTAACAGCCGGACCTCCGCAGTGCAAGCAGTACTGCCAACAACTCGAGGCAGTTGATGTGCCAATGCAGCCGCGGGCCAGACCAGGAGCTGGCGGCTGTGTGCCCATTGCATATGGTGCCCCAGCCCATCTTGGAGGTGTCCATCGTAACCACGCACCTGGAGACCTGTTCTAGGGGAACCCCTGCCCATAGAAATGCAAGGTCAGTCCAAGGGCTGAAGAGGTGGCAACAGATTGGTGTGATGACCACGCAATGTCCCACGGCATCTCATCTCGGGACTCGAGTCCCAGGAACCAATCATCGAGCTGCGAGTGTTCAGGGGAGAGTGGAGGTTTCCACTCTAGCCCGACGATCTCGGCTGCCCGGGAAAGCATGTCCGTCATCTCCAAAGCCTCCGCGTCAGAATGGACGAGCCCGCTCTCCGATGCTGCGCTCGATAACTCATCGTCTTCCCGGGCCCCGAATAAGAGGTCGAACTCGCCCTGAGACGAGCCGGCGTTCTCATCCGAGAGCCCGACCAGGGCAAGCGAGCATGCTGAGGAATGGGAGGTCTGTGGGGGTTACCCGGCGGAGGTGGTCCCACTGGAGTCCCAAATCGCCCCCAGTGCTAACCGACACGGCTTCATACCTGTAGGTAGAAGGACAGAGGCGGGGAGCCGCTGGGGTGGCTTGCTTTCTTATGAAGGCAAGCTGCGACCACAACGTAGCCATGGTCATGTTCTCGCAATGAGAACAAGACCCATCCACGAACAAAGTCTCCACATGGGCAGCACCCAGACACATAAGACAGCGATCGTGGCCGTCAGAAGTGGAGAGATAACGACCGCAACCAGGAATAACACACAAACGGAAAGGTATCTTTAAAAAGACGCTCCTTGTGTGCCACTCTTTTAGAGTTGAAAATATACTCTTTTAGAATATACTCTCTTTTTGCTGTTCTGACGAAGCGTGCAGTCCACGGGTGCAGAGGGGGAGAAGCCGCTGAAATGCACTGTAAATCCAGCAGACGAGGTGAATGAACTCTGTGAATTCAGCTCAATGAATAGAACCAATCAGCTCCGAAGAGAAAATCTGAATGAGTGGTTGCATACCAGCTCCTTTTATACCCGTATGTCCGGGGGAGTGGCATGCAAATTCTTTTTTCAAAAAGCAGTTTGGGGCTCCCAAGAGTGACCCCTAGTGTCACTACATCAACACAACGTCGAGTGAGTGACAGATAGGGAACTATTTGGCATTTTCTGAACAATTTATGTCATAGAGCTCACCTTTGTGGGCATATCAGCTTAATTTCCAAAGCCTCTGTCACAGTTATACTTTCCCTCCTCTTGTGGCTTCCAATCTGCTGGGTTGGTGAGTTAACTGTACTGTTCTCAACACTTGGTAGCCCAAACATGACCTCAAGGTATCTTAGTGGAAGTGTCCTATTAACTGGTGAGTAAACATGGGCATCACTCTGCTTTGTCAGAGGGCGTTGATATCCAACATAGGAGTGAACCAATGCTGGCACTGAATCAAATGTTTCCCCCTCTAGAATGTACTGCACTTGAGTGTATGCATCATATGATTTGAGCAGAACCTTGCTGATTAGGAAATGAAGAGTTTTCTGGTTCCAGCAGCAGGTTAAGGCATAGTCTCCAATGCTAGTGAGGGAGTCACGGACTAAAAAATCCCCATTCTGTTGCACAAGAGACTCAGACACCTGTGTGAGATAATAACTGAGTAATAAATCTATTTTTTTGCAAATTACTTTAAAAAGTATATCATTTTAAAGTAAGGAAAGAGGTGAGCCTAGAACTCTCTAAATACACAATACTTCAAGCAGACAAATTGATTCTCACGGTCTATCTCACCTCCCAAGGTATACGACCATGGTACCAGCCGTGACTTGATAAGTAACTGCTGCTCAAATTCAGCTCTATCTCCAACTCCTTCTTCAGTTTCTCTGTTAGGGAATTCAGTAGGCATGTTTCTCTAGAAAACTAAAGGAAGTAAAGAAATAGTGATCATCTCCTTACCCCATGAGAAACTTCCAACGAAACCAATGACTCTTTGATGAAATTTCAGAGCTGTGACTCACATCTAAGATCAACAGTTCAGGTCAGTTGTTGAAGTGACATCATTGTGTTAAAGTTTTCAAAAGACCAATATATCACTGCAGCAAGATATCTTCTAACAACATTGTATTTGTGTGGAGTTTAAGTAGGAAGGGCTTTAAATTAAAAAATATTGTAATTCTGAAGTCAAGTACTCTAACACATAAATAAAAAAATAAATAAAATAAGAAAATAAGTACAGTCTTCAACATTTGAACCTGTTTTTTCTGTAAAAGAAAAAAAAACACCATTTTGCATAAATAACATTTAGATAAAATAAAATTGCACCCACACATAGAAACATACGCCAAGTCTTCTGGAGCAATACAATCGGTTTAAAGGGGTCATGAAATGATGAATCAAATTTTCTTTTATATTTTAACATATAAGAGGTTCTTGTACTACAAAAACATTCTGTAAGTTTCAGAACTCAAAATGTTCTCCTCACTGCAAAAAGAGCATTTTTTGAAACCAAGCTGCCAAAATGACTCGTTCTCTACTTCCTCCACATTGTGATGTCACATTGTGGTAGACATTAGCATTTGACTGCCTCCCCAACAACACATCAAAGCCTAATTTAACTTTAATCACTTCTGTAGCCCCGCCCAGTAGTAGTGAGCAGTGAGATGGCAAGGAGAGTGCAGGTCAGTCAAGAGCAGAGAGCCAATCATAACAGTGGGCGTTTACTGTCAAGTTTTGAAGGAGAAGCAGCATTTCTGACAGAGAGTTTATAAGTGAACCTCAAGGAACATATTAAAATAATAAAAAAAGTCATGTCATGATCCCTTTAAATAATGTAATATTTCTTTTTGGGAGAACTATTCCTTTAACAACGTTATGCACCCACAGCACCAACCAATGCATTGACCACACTTACATGCACTTAAGAAAACGGTTTATTCCTGTGCTTTACAAGAAAGTGACGTTCTGAAACGCCATGTAAACAAGAATGCTGATTTCCATACACTGATTAAGGGATTAAGAGAAAGTGGTTTAACACACCTAGGATTCTCTCTGAAAACGCAGCTTATGTGGCCATGTAAACGCATAAGAGGCATTCTGATGGGTGCGTGGAACAGACCGGGATAACAAATGTCATTGGATAGAGCCCAAATACATGTCAACACAGCAGAAAGAATTCAACATTTCTGGGAGTACAGAGGGCAAATCACATCCATTATAAACTATACCCATTTATACACACGAATGTAAAATATCGACTGTCCCTAATGTCCCTGTATATGCAGTTGTACATTGAGGGAATCCTAGAGTTCTCTTATGACTCAGTACACTTAACATTACGTGCTAACGCATATGGGGAGTTGTCCTTCCACACGACCTAGTTGAAACCTCTCTACAATAACGCCAATATTCTAATATTGGCTATGGTGTTTGAGCCGGCGGGGCAAAGCTGTCCGCTATAAAAGCAGGTGCACAAACACCATTCCTCAGAACCTTCTTCCTTCAAGACAGCAATTCATCTCTCGTCTAGAAGCCCTCTAATGCTTCAACGTCGACTACATGAGTCAGCAGGCGGAATCTTCACAGCAAAGAGAAGACTCTCCGCTCCCCTGCAGTGCTCCGACAAACATCACTCCGCCTCGCCGCTTGATGCTTCGCTGGTGAATGGGCCGCTTCAGCATCCTGATTATCCACAGCGCTTCGGCAGGTGTTGTGTATCCTTACAAAGCAATTGTATATTGTGTGAAATATAAATATATATCACTGCGAGGGCATGAGTCTTAAGACGCTGTGCTCGTGAATCGCCCTCGTTCTGAGGGACGATTCAGCCTCCCGCGCCCTCCCACCCGCAAGTTCGAGCAGGATGAATTTGAGGTGGTCTTTGTGCCGGCACATGCCCCACAGTCTCCATGCAACACGTCTATGCTGATACATTATGTGCGTGACGAGCTACGGCCCTCCACAGGAGCGCACGTGGAGAGTCATGTCTCTCACTGCACCAGGTGAGTGGTCAGTGGATGATGCTACCACCCCTCCCCCAGCGAGGGTGAGGAGCATGTACGTGCGTCAATGACAAGGAGATGCTTCACGTCCTTTCAAGGGCAGTCAAAGAGCTCGATATAGAGTGGTCTCCTCCAGAGGAACCTACACAATCTTGCCTTGATGAATGATTCCTGCAGTCCGGACGCCGTCAAGCGGCCGTGTCTCGTAGATCTGCCCCATTCTTCCCTGAAGTTCATAATGAACTGTCAAAATCCTGGCGCGCGCCCTATTCAGCTTACCTGCACAGTGATTACATCTTCTCCAATGTGGATCATGGGGAAGAAAATGGTTATGCCCAACTACTGAACTACTGAAAACAGGTGCAAAATGGCCATGACATGTCAACCACCTAGAGCTACTGGCTGTCTTTCTAGCTTTGAGAGCTTTTCATTCTGATATTATGAATCACCACATTATGATTCGTTCGGACAACACAACAGTAGTGGTGTATATATGTCGCCATGACACGCTGGCCCACGTATGGCTGGCGAAACGCAAGTATGTTCTTCCCCCGGTGTGCCTCCTTCATTCTGTCATCAGCAAAGTCCGAGTGGACATGGAAACAGTTCTGTTAATTGCGCCGAAATGATGTTATATAGCTTGCCATGGGAAATACCGCAGAGGAGAGATCTCCTCTCTCAAGCGTAAGGTACAATCTGGCATCCCCAGCCCAAGCTGTGGA
This sequence comes from Myxocyprinus asiaticus, assembly GCF_019703515.2. NCBI lineage: Eukaryota > Metazoa > Chordata > Actinopteri > Cypriniformes > Catostomidae > Myxocyprinus > Myxocyprinus asiaticus. The sequence continues at coordinate 20,004,169 of NC_059347.1, forward strand.
ACCTGCATGTGTGACCCCTGATCGGAGCACGCTAAATGCGCCAGAACTGATGCATTCAGTCATGAACACCATTTTACAGGCCAGAGCATGTACAAGAGACACCTCTACATGCTAAAATGGAATATGTTCACTGATTGGTGTCTTTCACAAGACCCAGTAAACTGCCCCATACATGAAATTCTCATATTTCTTCAAGAGCAATTAGACGCAGGACTCACTCCGTCAATGCTCAAAGTTTATGTGATTATATCTGCGTTTCACGCACCTGAAGCCGGCGCCACTATAGGCAAATCATTCAATCATAAAGTTCCTTAGAGGAGCAAGATGATTAAAACCATCTCGGCCGGCTACTGTCCCGACTTGGGACATAACTTTGGTCCTAAAAGCGCTCACAGGGCCCCCTTCGAGCCTTTGGACTCTGTTGATTTGCGCATGCTCTCCATTAAGACCGCACTACTGCTGGCTCTGGCCTCAGTAAAACAGGTCGGTGACTTACATGCAATATCAATTGACAATTCATGTCTGGAGTTTGGCCCCGGTCTTTCAAATGCCACTCTCAAACTCAAAAAAGGCTATGTGCCTAAGGTTCTAACCACGCCCTTCAGATGCACAGGTGGTTCACCTTCAAGCTTTCTTCCCTCCATTTAATTCGGATGAGGAACAATCCTTGCATTTGTTATGCCCTGTGCGGGTGCTACACGCATACATTGAGCACAACCGCCAGTTCACACTCTCTGATCAGCTCTTTGTGTGCTATGGAGGATGCATGAAAGGAAATTCCATCTCCAAGCAAAGACTTTCTCACTGGATTGTTGATGCGATTGCCCTGGTTTACAAGTCGCAGGGTAAGATCTGCCCAATTGGTGTTAAAGCACACTCAACTAAAGGCACGGCCTCCTCATGGGCATGGATGAATGTTGTGTCTTTACAAGATATATTTTTTGCAGTAGGATGGTGTTCTCAAAACACATTCGCAAGGTTTTACATCCTATATGTAACATCTCTCTCTTCACAATCCCTCTCTCTTTAGAGCACTTGCTATTTCGTTTGCCAAACATATACTTATGCCCCTCCCCTTAAGTACGGCTCCCCATCATTTTACACAACCGCCATCATCAGGCCATTGTAATTTACCTGAAAGTCACAAGCACTTTCATTATAAATAAACTCCTTTTCCGACTGGGTTCGTGAAGGGGTTAATTCATACTCTATGACTATAGTTCATATATTCATTCTGAGTGCTCCCCTCCTGGCCCAACATGAGGGTCACTCACTTGTGGCATACTCATGTCGGTCGCCTTCCCGCAGGACTGCGCCGTCATGTTTCCTCTCTGGAAGGTTATGTCATGTAGTGTGGTGTGATGGGATTCTGTTCCCCATATGTGTTAGCACGCAATATCAAGTGTACTGAATCGTAAGGGAACATCTCAGTTATGTTCCCTGAAACGAAGGGAACAAGACATTGCGAATGTTGGATGCACTACAAGACTAAAAGTTCTTCTGAGGTGCAAGCGATGTGCTCCTTGTCCCTCAGTCAGAAAATTCTGAGGAATGGTATTTGTGCACCTGCTTTTATAGCGGACAGCTTCGTGCCTAAAAGGGTGGGGCTCAAACACCATAGCCAATATTAGAATATTGGCATTATTGTAGAGAGGTTTCAACTAGGTCATGTGGAAGGACAACTCCCCGTATGCGTTAGCACGCAATGTCTCATTCCCTTCGTCTCAGGGAACCGAGGTTGCATACATAACCGAGACATTTTATGTAAGGTGGGAATCCCCACTACTGCATCGCAATTCAGCTGCAGGTCGTGATAGTAAGTTAAGGAAACAAACACAGCAACAGCTCTGGAATATCTGGAAATAAAGTGAATCAACAGAGAGTAAAATTGTGAAGTCTTCCTTGGATGCCATGTGCGTTATTTACAAATAGCGAGAAAATTACATTGCTTTGAAGAAAGCTGCTTACTGATGGAACCGCATGTAAATGGGAGTAAAGAGTATGCTGCTTAAACAGTGCATGTAAACGGGAATGCTGTTTTCTTGCAATAACCCACTTTATCGCAATAAGACACTTTCTGGTGTCAATGTAAATGTAGTAATGCCAAGATTTAGGTGAGAGAAGCAGTATCATTGTGCCCATGGCAGACAAAGGCACAAAGGAAAATCAAATATTCAAGTAATGTTCTTACTAGTCGAATATTTAAAGCTGAATGACTACTTGATATCAATTACTCGTGCACAACTTGTCAGGGTTTTGCAGAGAATCAACAGAGGCTCAGGACCCAAACGCAGAGTGAAAAAAAAGGGGATTTATTAATATAAAAATAAACAAAAACCAACATAAACTACCCCATAGGGGAAAAACACAAAGTCCAACGAAGAGCAAAATGGTGTAGGGCTGTAGGGGTGGATGAATTGGGACCAGGACCGACTGGAACCAACAGACTAGATAAGGTAAAGGGAAACAGGACCGACATGAAACATGAAACAAGACGAACTGGCACTGAACAGCACAAACAAGGAGACTAAAATAGGGAGAGAAATCAAACAGGTTAAATGCAGGGCAGGTGAGACAGATTAACTAATAATGGGCAAACAAGGAAGCAAAGTGTGACGTGAGACTGAGAGACACGTGGCAACACAGAAACAAAAACAAAGCCAAGTGCTCTCACAAGACACAAATACCCGAATGGCATGAGCGCACATCGGCAAGACAATAAAGCAATATATGCCCATGCCAACCGATAGACAAGACGAGAGAATGCATAGCAATGGCAAACAAAGCAATGCCACGCATTCCCACACTAGACAAAGCCTGAGCGTACATCGTGAGGCAAACGCCACGCAATGCACGCAACAGGTGACAAAACAAGACAGGACACCTTTGCGAGAGTTCGGCCACACACAAACCCAACACCTCAGACCGAAGTGACCGAACATCAGTACAACGTGAAGACTGCTCGTGACCTGGGAGCGCAACCCGAGGCTCACCCGTGTTCTCGAGAGACTGACATAAACTATTGACATGAGTGCATGCCGCCAAGATGACTTAAGCACAATGCACTCACATCAATAACAGACAGAACACGGAGCATGAGAGTCCGGATCCTGACACAGACCGAAACCAAACCAGACAGGGAAGTCAGGATCCAGAGACCATGCTCCAGACATGAAACAAGACAGACCAAAGAGCGCACGGCTGGGAAATAAAAACCGAAGCCGTGCACTCACACAAAGACAGACAAGACAGACATAGGACGATGATGTCATGGTCCTGTCACACAAAAACCCAGACTGACAGAGAGACAGGATCGTGACGTATCTCTATACAAACTACCCATTCTACAAGCAAAAGATATGTGGATATTTATCTTTTCATCTGAAGCACTCAAATTGATATAGGTGAATTTAGATTATAGGAAAATGCCCAGAAGGTTAAGTCACAATAGTGTGCAAAGACACATGGCAGTAATGGTGAGAGGATTGCCTTTATTCTAAAGGCTAAAACAAAACAACCCATAGTACTAATGTTGCCCATTTTCAGTTGCTCTAAAATAAACAGCAATATTTAGCACAGTTGGTTGCCTACATTAACTCAGTTTGTCCTCATCCATTCTGAAGACATGGGCAACAGTCCAAGCCCTTCTGTGTCACCCATCTTAATTCAATTAGAGCTTAATGGCTAAGCTCTCAGATTTCTTTGTGATTACCGCTTTGTAAGAGAATGTCATCAGCACAGGCTAAGAAAAATAACCTTCCTATAGCTGCGATTTTTATCTTTAAATTAATGCTCATTATTTTTCTTAAATGTTACAAAATTTACCATCTGATTTGTCTCTGGATGACTGAAAACCTTCATAGGCTAATAAAACGTTTCTCTTAACAATGTCACTCTATGAACTAGTCAAAGTTAATTTTGTACAAGAATCATGAGGTATTCTTACCTTTACATAAACTCCGCTGTTTTCCATGGGATCTGAATGACTGTAAATACAGAAAAAGTGGTAAGATTAGACAACCGTAGTGACGTGTGTGTTTCAATGTGTTAATAAGCAATTAATGTTTTGTTGAGTTAAACTGCCTTTTATATTCATAAATCCACATTACAGACATTAAAGTACTAGTGCTCTAAAAACCGGGTGGTTGATAGACAGGAAACTATCACAGGAATGACAATGTTGCTCTTTCCCATGACCACTAAGATCCTTTGTGCATTGGGGATGGCATTACACAATTCAGTACATTAACAGCTGAAAAACAGACACATCTGACAACAGCCTGCTGTGTCCATTCCAAAACAAAAACCATTATGTGCCATGCTATGTTATAATACAAACAAAACACATTCCTAAGCATGGTTTTCACAGTCAAGCACATAACTTTACAATAAGACTATGTAACAAATATTATTGTACATTTGCAGACTATCACTCTGACAAAATAACGTATTGCAAGTCACTGTCATCACATTGCTTAACACATATAGTCCAATATAACTTAAAAAAATAAATAAATAAAATAAAAAAACTTTTGCCATCATAAATTAGATGTCTGTAAAACACCTTGTAACAACCTTAAAACAACCTACCAGAAAGAATTTTTCACCAAAGCATTCTTTTTTACAAAAACTTTCCAGTCACTTCACTTGTTCTCATTCATAAAAAATAAAATAAAAATAAAAATAAAAATAAAAATTCCATAGCAATTGAAGAACATTATAATGTTGCGACAGCGTCATAACAAGATGACAACACTTAACAAGCGTCTATACGCACTTTGTATCCCACTGTTTTCCGCTTCTTGCTGTGCTGCCTAGCAAAGGAACTGTAGGAATGTCAGGCACTGAAAGCGGAGCGCAAAAAAGCAAAAATGTAAACACCAGAGAGAGTTACACAGTGACCAGACTGCCCTCCCCGAGCCTCTCTTCTCTCAGACATCCACAACAAACACCATATATGACACTAACTAGCATCTCTCAGATAGGAACGATGGAACATTATCACGTGATCACTTACTTTAACTGTACAAGGATGACGTTCAGAAAACATTTATCGTTTCGCGGCAACATTCGAATTTTGTAATATCTCACCTCAGCGCTCGAAATAGGGCACTGCTCGAATTCCATTTTAATTCCATGTTTAAAAGTTGTTTAAATATCACCTCAACGGCCACCTGTTTCTCGCGCCTCAACAAACACATAGCGACTAACTTAGTCATTAAAACATTTAGAATCGCTGTATCGGTTGCGGGGAGAGGGACCAGTCCATCAGCTGCCCTGTGTTTGTTTAAAACACAGTATTAGACGCCAGCGGGTCTATCATTCTTAGCTACAACGTTGCAGTGTCTCATTCGTTTTTCTGTGTATTCTATCCCCCGCACCCTCACCCCTATTTTGGCAATTGATCACCGGATCATCCTCACAAAATGCCTGTGTACGTCATTAGCGTATACATATATACAGTTTGTTTAGACACACTTAAACAGTAGCCTACTCCAAATCAAGCTCGCAGATGCCCATGGTGTCAGGTCATTGTGTTATTCCTAGTGCCAGTTACTGAGCGGCTCGGCTTGCAGATGCTTGAGCACAAAGCCCATTTTTTGTTCATGTGGGTTTGCTTTATGTTAAAAAGTGCAAGCTTCATTTTTCTAACTTAATTCTGAGACGTACTGTATAGTAGAACTACATTTGCCTTTAAGTGTTTAAAAATGGCCAGAGTAAACCAAACATTAGTCAATGTTTAAACCCCAAATGTAGCGAAACAACAACAAAACAAACAAAAATGTATTTAGCTACTACATGAAAATGCCAAGCCTACTCATGAACATAGAGTATATTTCATTCTATATATACAGAGAGAGAGAGAGAGAGAGAGAGAGAGAGAGAGAGAGAGAGAGAGAGAGAGAGAGAGAGAGAGAGAGAGAGAGAGAGCGTGTGTGTACATGTTTATACTACATTGTGGGGACCAAATGTCCCCACAAGGATAGTAAAACCTGAGCTCACCTAGGGAAATTGCTTATTATACATACTAAACAAACAAACAAACAAACAAACAAACAAACAAATATATATATATATATATATATATATTTTTTTTTTTTTTTTTTTTTTTTTTTTTTTTTTTTTTTTTTTTTTTTGAAAATGTAAAAATGCAAAAAGGTTTCTGAGGGTTAGGGGATAGAAATTATTGTTAGATCTGTATAAAATCCATAAAATGCATGGAAGCTATGGAGAGTCCCCACAATGATATAAAAACAAGTTTGTGTGTGTGCGTGTGTGTGTGTGTGTGTGTGTGTATGTGTGTGTGTGTGTGTGTGTGTGTGTGTGTTTACATATATATCAGATTATGGTGGCCCAGGGGTGCACAGAAAAACAAAATTAAGCAAATAAAAGCTGAAAACACAACACATAATTAAACCACAGCAAAACAATATTGAGACACAACACAACAAAATTAAGCCACAACACAACAAAATTAAGCCACAACACAACAAAATTAAGCCACAACATAACAAAATTAAGCCACAACACAACAAAATTAAGCCACACCACAATGAAAGTAAACCACAACACAACAAAATTAAGCCACAACACAACAAAATTAAGCCACACCACAATGAAAGTAAACCACAACACAACAAAATTAAGCCACAACACAACAAAATTAAGCCACAACACAATGAAAGTAAACCACAACACAACAAAATTAAGCCACAACGCAATGAAATTAAGCCAAAACACAACAATATTAAACCACTACACAATGGAAAAGAAATAACACAACAAACGTCAACGACAACATAACAGACAAGCCAAAGCACAACAAAGTTAAGCCAAAACACAATAGAAAAGCCAAAGCAAAAAACAACACAAGGGCCACAACCCAGCAATATTAAGCCACAACACAACAACATTAAGCCACAGCACAACGAAATTAAGCCATTTGCATTGTCTTGCGGCTTACTTTCATTGTGTTGTGACTTAATTTCATTTATTTGTGTGTCTTACAGTAATTTTATTGTGTTTTCAGCTTTTTAATTTAATTTAATTTTTATTTTATTTTTTTGCTTTACTAATTTTGTGTTGTGCACCCCTGGTCCACTTTAGATTACTATAAAGGTAAAGCTGTTCTGGTAAGAATACAGTGCATGCAACTAATAGAATCTGAGTTTAGAACACGCCCAATATTATCTTTGTGGGCATTTAAACTATATTCACATCTCACATTATTATAAACAACATAATGTATACAGTATGTAATTTAGTTATGTGAGACTTTTGCATGGTTTTACTAATAAGAAAATACAATTCTAATAGCCTCTAGCAAAGACAAATCGATGACATTGCCACAGATACGGTTTGCCAGAATATACCATGACCCAGTCTTTCAGTGTAATGCAAATTCTCTGTAAACTGTTAGCTTGAGGGATGAGAACGAGGAGTCTCATCAGTCATTCAGTTTGTAAGAATAGGCAAGCAATGAGAATTCGGCCTAAACTAGTCAATAAAGTGATACACAACACAGCTTTGTGTCAAACGATAAAGTGAAACTCTTGTTAAATAGGCTCAAACCGCTTTTATGATACTTTAGAAGGCCTATAGCAGGTTTAGTAAGTTAGTGAAAGCACAACTGTATTCAAGCGTACTTTCACGCAGGTCTCTATACGCACCGCCTCAAACATAACATCCATGGCAACGAGAAAACACTTGCATTTGTTTAAGTCTTTTTACTTCACAGATTGTTTTGTGAGGAAGCACGTAAAAGTTCAATGCCTCCCAAAAAAAATGGAAAAAGGAGCGGAGAAAAATCCCTTAAAAAGGAAAGCATGGAGTTTGAGGAGAAAGTCGCAGAGGAGACTGACAAATTATTTTATCGGGCTCAAATACGCGATTTGGAGGAGCGACTTGAGAGGTGCGAATTTCTGGCAAGTTTTTACAACTATTATTGATATGAGCGCTTGTTATGTGACATGGAGTTGTCCGAGGTGTAATATTTATTTATTTATTTATTTATTTATTTATTTATTTATTTATTATTAATTTTTTTTTTTTTTTTTTTTTTTTTGCTATAGCTTACTGCACAAATACTGACCAGAATAATAATAATAATAAATTCGTACGAGATGCCTTTATCTGTTTACCAATAAAATAAATGTCTAAAATCCACATAGTTCCTATTTTCCACAGTTAGTGTGTAAAGACAATGAGCGCCTTTTTTACAACTGTCCTCATGCCTGGTACTGAATTGTCATTTGTAATGTGCTAAATAAGACATTAGGCCTAAAATAAATGAAATATACTGACACATTAATTGTGATTGATTTCAAATATTTCTAATGCATGCAATGTATCAGTTCTAACACATCAGCTGGAATCCCTCTCTTGGTTTTCCTAACCCTGTTTGGAGTTATCCTGGGACATGTACACACATGCAAACAAGCCAAAATACACATTTACGATTATAATTTTGGCCTATATCTACTTAACAAAATCATGATCTATCTATCTATCTATCTATCTATCTTCTTTGTCTCACTCTTCTAAGCTCTCTGACTGAATAAAAGCTAACAAAACTCATAAGGAGCATTTGCTGCATGCTTCTTTTGGTGTGGGGACAGTTGGAATACCAGCTTGCATGTCTGCCAGATTTTCTCAGTGACCTTGCATTTAACATGTCCCAGAATATGTTAGTTTTAAGTAGACAAATCAATAATTACAACTAGGAACGTTTTCTTTCACTATCAGAGAGGAATGATGATTTATTCACAATGAAAGAGAAGAAAATGAAACCCCCAAACTGATATTCTCGAATAATTCTGTATCAAAGTGGACTATGTCCTTTACGTTTCCCACACAGGGAGTGTATGTGAATGTGCACAGAGATAATGACAGTTCAAACTTGCATGAGAAGGGAAATATTCACAGTGTACTGTACTCAGTATCAACTACCCAACTTCTTAATAGATCTGAGAGAGAGAGAGAGTGTGAGAGAGAGAGAGAGAGAGAGAGAGAGAGAGAGAGAGAGAGAAGATTGTATCCATACTATGCTAACCCCATAACAGACATGTGTGCGTGCTGGAAGGACTTACCTAACGATGATGTAGATTTGACAAAGTGATTGCAATTTCAGAATCTTTGGTTCATAAGATGTTAGACTATAATATAATTTTAAGAGTAGAGTTATTAGCACATACGATTAGGATATTTAGGTCCTTACGTTGTGCCATTGAGCAAATGAAAATGAAATAGACTTTGGATTTCAATATTGCCTACTGTAAATAATTAACCAGGCAACATACTTCACCAAATATGTAATTACCTCAACAGGAAGAACTTGTCCTTTCTTTGAAATGTTAATGAGCTGAACTGTAACCTTGTTTTTTCCTTACAGATACCAGCATAAATGTGATGAACTGGAAGTTCAAGAAAAGGACTTATCCTCTAAGATTTATAATGTGGAGAAAGAGAAGAAAGACATAGTTCTCTACCTTAAACGCACAATAGCTCAAAAAGAGGATGACATCACAGAGCTGGCAGAGGCGTTATCAAGACACCAGCAAGCTCAAGAGGCTGAGAGGGAGTCCTTTGAATTGCAGCTGAGTCTGCTTAGGCATGAACTTCAAGAAAAAAAGGACAAATTCACATCTGAGAACATGGCCCTTGGTACAAGATGCTAAGTAGTCACAGATCGATTTTACGCATATCTCCAAACTCAGGTCACTGCTCTCAAAACAACTAACACAGCCATCTGAAAACTTTGTAATTGTCCTAAACAGATTGTGCATGTTTGTGATTTTCTTGATTTTCTCGAAACACTACATACAAATTTCTCTGATCCAAAACTCATGCTTTCAAAACTGTGAACACAGACGACTATATTAAAGTCATATTCTCAAATGCACATGTCAGGTTGCCAAATCCCTTCATATTAATATCGGCTGTGTTAGTAATGCACACAGCAAAGAAAATGCAATTTACTAAACTTATCATGACTCTGCTATCTATAAAAGGGGTAAAATATGAAAATTCACAGCAAACAAACAATGAGGAAGATGAAGAATAGGTAGAGTGGGTAAAGAAAGAGAAAATCTGAGGAAGAAGTGATGAGAAAAGGGGAAAGTTTTCTCAACTCTTTCAGGTGTGTTCATGGAAAGACTTCAGGAAAGACCAAATGGAGATGGTGTAATGATGGTGAACAGAAAGAGGACATCAGGGTGGAAGATTAAAGAAGGCTCAGATGATCTGCGAGTCCCTCTAATAATTGATCGTGTTATGAATTATGGTCTCTCTAAGACATAGAGTGTTTGGCCTAATGTGAGCAGATCTACAGTGACTTCAATCTCAACAAAAATGAAGAAGAGGGAGGAATGGCATTGGAAGAAGAAGAGCAGGGACAACTAGAAATTTAGAGACATTTTATAACACATGGAAAAAGGTCTTTATGGTGGATTTTTATGATAAATGTGTTAATTCAATAGTAGAGTTGTGTGTCTATAGCTGAACATGTTATGAATTTAATAGAGAACACATCTATTGTTTTGATATTAGTATTTCATTTTAATAAATGCATTATCAGAAAAGAATAGATTGCTTCATTATGCAGTGAAATTTATTTGTTCTGCAAATTTGAGTGTCTGTTTCTACAGCTGTGTGAATTGTTTTGAGAGCACTGATTATAGTTTGGAGAAATGTATAAAATCAACTGAGAAAAACTGTAAATGTGATAATGAATGCACCTTCCAACCTATGAACATTTTCAGTATTCCTAATTAAAATGTGTTTAAGTGTTCATGTTTTCGTGTTCAGCTGGTAAGGTGGCATCTTTGGAAGAGTTTTCTATGCAAAGAGAGAAGCTCATGGCTGAATGTAGGTCCTTGGAAGAGCAGCTTCAAAAGCAAAAAGAGGAACACCAGGCAGAAATCTACAATCTGGAGAAAAAAGCTGTACTAGACAATGACAGGTGCGTATGTTCATACTCTTGCCATTTTTCATAGATCAAGGAAGGGAGGTGCATTCTTGTAAGAACATGACCTGATCAATAATTATTATTTTCATAACTATTGTGCACTCTTTGAGCTTTAAAGCCATCAGCTGAACATAAATCATGTATGAAATGTCAAATTGTAGATTCTTTTTCATTCATCTTCTGTTTGCAGTGAATGATTGCAACGAACTGTAAAGCCTAGAACTTTGCAAAGAGATATTTGCTCAATAAACAAGTGAATCGTTGCTTGGCATAAATGTACAGTACTTAATTCAAATAAATGTTGAGGGGATGTTCCCAACTTCTCAGTACAGAAATGTGTAGAAGTCTTCTGAATTCTATTAGGCCTTTAATTCCAAGAATATTTGTCTTGAATTTGAATTTTCCCCAAAGTTGTTGTTTGTCTTTTCAGTACTTTTAATTTGACCTGGTCAGTGTTTTAAAACCTGTTGATGCTCATTGATCCAACCCATGGGTTTGACTTTACTTTGCTTAAATGAGTTCACATTTACTATATAGTGTGCTGTCCAAAACTGTTCATAATGTTGACAAATTATACATCTTTATAATATGTCAACATTATTAACTCTTTTTTGACTAGACTATATACAGGTGCATCTCAATAAATTAGAATGTCGTGGAAAAGTTCATTTATTTCAGTAATTCAACTCAAATTGTGAAACTCGTGTATTAAATAAATTCAATGCACACAGACTGAAGTAGTTTAAGTCTTTGGTTCTTTTAATTGTGATGATTTTGGCTCACATTTAACAAAAACCCACCAATTCACTATCTCAAAAAATTAGAATACATCATAAGACCAATAAAAAAATTTTTTTTAGTGAATTGTTGGCCTTCTGGAAAGTATGTTAATTTACTGTATATGTACTCAATACTTGGTAGGGGCTCCTTTTGCTTTAATTACTGCCTCAATTCGGTGTGGCATGGAGGTGATCAGTTTGTGGCACTGCTGAGGTGGTATGGAAGCCCAGGTTTCTTTGACAGTGGCCTTCAGCTCATTTGCATTTTTTGGTCTCTTGTTTCTCATTTTCCTCTTGACAATACCCCATAGATTCTCTATGGGGTTCAGGTCTGGTGAGTTTGCTGGCCAGTCAAGCACACCAACACCATGGTCATTTAACCAACTTTTGGTGCTTTTGGCAGTGTGGGCAGGTGCCAAATCCTGCTGGAAAATGAAATCAGCATCTTTAAAAAGCTGGTCAGCAGAAGGAAGCGTGAAGTGCTCCATAATTTCTTGGTAAACGGGTGCAGTGACTTTGGTTTTCAAAAAACACAATGGACAAACACCAGCAGATGACATTGCACCCCAAATCATCACAGACTGTGGAAACTTAACACTGGACTTCAAGCAACTTGGGCTATGAGCTTCTCCACCCTTCCTCCAGACTCTAGGACCTTGGTTTCCAAATGAAATACAAAACTTGCTCTCATCTGAAAAGAGGACTTTGGACCACTGGGCAACAGTCCAGTTCTTCTTCTCCTTAGCCCAGGTAAGACGCCTCTGACGTTGTCTGTGGTTCAGGAGTGGCTTAACGAGGAATACGACAACTGTAGCCAAATTCCTTGACATGTCTGTGTGTGGTGGCTCTTGATGCCTTGACCCCAGCCTCAGTCCATTCCTTGTGAAGTTCACCCAAATTCTTGAATCGATTTTGCTTGACAATCCTCATAAGGCTGCGGTTCTCTCGGTTGGTTGTGCATCTTTTTCTTCCACACTTTTTCCTTCCACTCAACTTTCTGTTAACATGCTTGGATACAGCACTCTGTGAACAGCCAGCTTCTTTGGCAATGAATGTTTGTGGCTTACCCTCCTTGTGAAGGGTGTCAATGATTGTCTTCTGGACAACTGTCAGATCAGCAGTCTTCCCCATGATTGTGTAGCCTAGTGAACCAAACTGAGAGACCATTTTGAAGGCTCAGGAAACCTTTGCAGGTGTTTTGAGTTCATTAGCTGATTGGCATGTCACCATATTCTAATTTTTTGAGATAGTGAATTGGTGGGTTTTTGTTAAATGTGAGCCAAAATCATCACAATTAAAAGAACCAAAGACTTAAACTACTTCAGTCTGTGTGCACTGAATTTATTTAATACAGGAGTTTCACAATTTGAGTTGAATTACTGAAATAAATGAACTTTTCCACGACATTCTAATTTATTGAGATGCACCTGTAGTATATGTGAACTAATTTAAGAAAAGTGACATCAGTTCTGGGAAAGGGGGCATGCACATCAACAGAATTCTTTTAATATTAATCAAACAGTACTGAAAAACAGAAAACCACCCACTGCTCTTAAAGAGATAGTTCACCCAAAAATAAAAATTCTCTCATAATTTACTTGCCCTCATGCTATCCCAGATGTGTATGACTTTCATTCTTCAGCAGAATACATACTGAGATTTTTAGAAGACTATCTCAGCTCTGTAGGTCCATACAATGCAAGTGAATGATCAAATCTTTATAGCTGCAAAAATCACAAAAAGGAAACATAAAAGTAATCCATATGACTTCTGTGTTTAAATCCATATCTTCAGAAGCAGTATAATAGGTGTGGGTAAGAAACAGAACAAAATTTAAGTCATTTTTATACTCCAAATCTCCACTTTAACTTTCACTTTCAGATGTGAATTGAACTACTTGAATCTTATGGATTACTTTTATGTTTCCTTTATGTGATTTTTGCAGCTACAAAGGTTTGATCATTCACACTTTGCACTGGTGTGTAAAATACAAAAATACAAACTTAAAACTATCCCTCTTTGGACTGTACAGGTTAAAGAAAGAAATGCTGGAACATGTTGCTGCTGTAGCAGCTGAATTCCGCCGGGTGTCAGACCAGAAAATGCCAGAGACAACAATGCGAGCCATGCAAGAGAATCTTGCTGTAACAGCTCAACTGAAGCAGCTTAACGACAAGACCAAAGAACTGCTGAAGGAGAATGATGCTCTAAGGGCAAGAGAAAAGCAACTCAAAATAGAAAATGGAATTGCAGAGCCACTCCTGAATGAGATGACCAGGAAGAATATTGCAAATCAAAAGGTTGGCAATGTTAAACATCTAAAGTTTCAGTCATTTAACTGAGTAATCACCCTCTGTTTTGAGACACATGCACATTCTATAGCCTAGTGAAAGAATGAAACATAACTCTTTCTCAATTCCTGAAAGGTGGTCCATCAGTTGACAGAAAAATGCAAGCAAATGCATTCTGAACTGGAGAAATGTGCCAAACTTCAGCTAGAGCACCAAAAGCTGCAGGACAATTACTCAGCAGTATGCATGGAGCTTGAAGCTCTCAGGTCCTGTAGTCACTAGATCACTCATTGTTAAATAAATTACTTTAAAGTTGAACATTTCATTTTTTACAGATTGGCCTTTAATTTCTGAGTTGGGAGAGTGGACTATTAATGTATATTTTAATATTACCATTATGCTCTACTCACAGCCAGAATCATGCAACTGTTATAGATGTTCTTAAGAAAACAAAAACAGATGTCAAGAGACAGAGAAAGGAACTTGAGGAAGAGAGGACACTGAGAGGACAGCTAAAGACAGTTCTTGAGGAAGCAGCTGTAGCTTTAAAGGAAGTTTTGATGGTAATAGTAAACATAAACAGTAAAGTTATCATTTGGTGAAAAAACAAATCAATTGTCTCACTCAGGTTTGGTTACAGGAGGTCCCTAAAGAGGTGGACTCAGAGTTGGAGATTATTGTCCGACGAAACCAGATGATGCAGAAGCTCTTGGCTGTGCTAGACAGTGCTGCAGCTTTAGGAAAAGGTCCTGCTCTCACTGATTTCATGCCAGAGATGGCTTCCAATCATAAACCCAAAATAGCCACAGACATTAAAAGGTACAAATGTATACATTTTTAAGGGATTTTTTAATTAAAGATAAAATAATAATAATAATAATTTAAAGATATTGCACTTAGAAAGTGGATATACTGAATATATATATAAGTTTGGAATAATGTACAGATTTTGCTCTTATGGAAAGAAATTGGTACTTTTTTCACCAAAGTGGCATTCAGCTGATCACAATGTATAGTCAGAACATTAATAACATGAAAAATTACTATTACAATTTGAAAAAAATTCAGAACTTCTTAAACTACTTCAAAGAGTTATCATAAAAAATCCTCCACGTGCAGCAATGACAGGTTTGCAGATCCTTGTTATTCTAGCTGTCAGTTTGTCCAGATACTCAGGTGACATTTCACCCCACACTTCCTGTAGCACTTGCCATAGATGTGGCTGTCTTGTCGGGCACTTCTCACACACCTTACAGTCTAGCTGATCCCACAAAAGCTCAATGGGATTAAGATCCATAACACTCTTTTCCAATTATCTGTTGTCCAATGTCTGTGTTTCTTTGCCCACTCTAACCTTTTCTTTTTGTTTTTCTGTTTCAAAAGTGGCTTTTTCTTTGCAATTCTTCCCATAAGGCCTGCACCCCTGAGTCTTCTCTTTATTGTTGTACATGAAACTGGTGTTGAGCAGTTAGAATTCAATGAAGCTGTCAGCTGAGGACATGTGAGGTGTCTATTTCTCAAACTTGAGACTCTGATGTACTTATCCTCTTGTTTAGTTGTACATCTGGCCTTCCACATCTCTTTCTGTCCTTGTTAGAGCCAGTTGTCCTTTGACTTTGAAGACTGTAGTGTACACCTTTGTATGAAATCTTCAGTTTTTTTTGCAATTTCAAGCATTGTATAGCCTTCATTCCTCAAAACAATGATTGACTGATGAGTTTCTAGAGAAAGCTGTTTCTTTTTTTGTTGTTGCCATTTTTGACCTAATATTGACCATAAGACATGCCAGTCTATTGCATATTGTGGTAACTCAAAAACAAACACAAAGACAATGTTAAGCTTCATTTAATGAACCAAATAGCTTTCAGCTGTGTTTGATATAATGGCAAGTGATTTTCTAGTACCAAATTATCAATTTAGCATGATTACTCAAGGATAAGGTGTTGGAGTGATGGCTGCTGGTAATGGGGCCTGTCTAGATTTGATCAAAAATTACTTTTTTCAAATAGGTATGATGCTGTTTTTTTTTACATCAGTAATGTCCTGACTATACTCTGTGATTCGCTGCATGCCACTTTGTAAATTAAAGTACCAATTTCCTTCTGAAACAGCAAAATCTGTACATTATTCCAAACTTTTTTGTCTATATATATATATATATATATATATATATATATATATATATATATATATATATTAGACGTTTCCATGACTTTAAGATTTTATTTTTTTATTATTCTTTTTTATTTCCATTACCTGATTTTATTTAAATGACTTGTAAAACTCTATAGTTGTTAGGTATAATATAATAAGAAACCATTTTGGACTAATGAGATACAATGTCTCTCATATTTGCTTTCAACTGCAGACCAAGCAAATTCCCTTTGCAGAAATCCACCTCTCACCTGTCACACTTCAAAACCGGAGACCTAGGACTGGTCCCTTTCAAAACACATCCCATCCCATCTAAGATAAGACATCACTCCAGGGGTGCATACGTAACTCTAAACAAGTAAGTATGTAAGGTTATGGTTCATCTACATAGTACACCTGATTTTACCATGTGTCACGATGAATATAATATATTGCATGAATTGGAAAGAAGAGATTTGTTTTAGTTTATGTAACTATTTCACTGCTCTTTTATGTCTTTAGGAGTCAGTCAAGTGAACAATGATCAGCCTTTTTATACTCATAACTCATCACAGGCTGGGTGAAGAAGGGTCATATTAGTAAATATTGTAATGTTTAAAATAATTTAAAATATGTTGAATACTGTATGTTGAGTACATTGCTTTCATATCTTGTCACTAGATGGCAGCATTATAACATTATACATATGGATGATCGATAGCTACAGTAGTTAGCTATACACACTAGATGTAATATAGGATTATTTGTACATTACATAACATAAGTATTATGTTTTTATAATTGTATTATGGACTGTGATTGTATAAATAGCCTAACTGATTGTGCTATTAGAAATTTGGTGATGTGGGTGATCCTAGAATGAGAATAAAGTATTTGTTTTTGTTGGTGCCTGTGTTTCTCAACTTTCCCAGTCTGGTTTGTTAAATGTTGGCAATATTTTATTATTATTATTATTATTATTTATATATATAGAACAGTCATCTGTGTCATTCGATAATGGAAAATTACAAAGAAAGTTAGCTGCAAAATTTTACAACTAAATAGCTTACTGTGGGCCTACCGTCTGAAACAACTGGTTAGCAAATCCATGCAACTCAGTGGGATTACATTCACACAGAAAACATTTTCAGCGTTGATTTCGTCCCTCTTGTTTGGGACATACATTTCTCTCTGCAAACAACTAATCTCCCTCTGCATGAACATTAAGATCGTTAATTTGTAGGATGTCATCCAGTGGTTGATTCGATGAGTCAGTGCTATCGGACTGTGCTCAATTCATGCAACAGAACTGTAGTTTATAAATAAAACCTTTTCAACCTTTTCAAAGGTTTGTCGAGAATACCTTGCTAACCATCAGTAAATCTGTTTTTGCCTTTGACAAAGACCTAGTACTCGGTAGTTTAAAAATCATCCAGTTTCATCCAGCTTGCTAAATAATCATCCAGCTTGCTAAATATGACTTGCAAGATAAGAAAAAGGTTATTAGTCTCTTGAATTGTTATGTCTAGTTAAGTAAGGGATAATTAGTACAGTCAGTAAGTAATAAAATTAATAAAAGTAATTAGTACAGTCAGTAAGACTAAACTTGACTTGACTAAACTTGATTTGACTTGACATGATATGACATGAAAAACCCAACAATGTTACAATAACAATACCTGACAATGGAAAATGGCAAACAGGAGGCTTAAATACACGGACAAGGGAGAAACATGACAATGATGCATGGCGTGGCGACCTGACGTGGTTACATGGCATGATGTGGTAACATGGTACGGCAGTATCCTGACTTGGCCATGGTAGGCGTGGATGCTGACTTGTTGGCTGTGGCAGGCATGAGCGCTGGCTCGTAGAGCAGAGGCGGGCCTGGACCGTGGAGCAGAGGTGGGCCTGGACCATGGAGCAAAGGCTTGCTTGTGATGTGGCATGGAGCAGTCTGGGGCTTGGCTGAGACATGGCATGGAGCAGACTGACGTTTGGCTGTGACATGGCATGAAGCAGACTGAGGCATTATTGTGACAGGCTCAAGCATTGCTGTGACATGGCATGGAGCAGGCTGAGGTGCTGCTGTGACATGGCATGGAACAGGCTGAGGCGCTGCTGTGACATGGCATGGAGCAGGCTGAGGCATTGCTGTGACATGGCATGGAGCAGGCTGAGACGTTGCTGTGACATGGCATGGAGCAGGCTGAGGCGTTGCTGTGACATGGCATGGAGCAGGTTGAGGCATGGCTGTGACATGGCATGGAGCAGGCTGGGGCGTGACACGGCATGGCGCAGACTCAGGCGTGGCTGTGACATGGCATAGAGCAGGCCGTGGCGTGACAAGGCATGGAGAGACTCAGGCATGGCTGTGACATGGCATGGAGCAGACTCAGGCATGGGTGTGACATGGCATGGAGCAGACTCAGGCGTGGCTGAGACATGGCATGGAGTAGACTCAGGCATGGCTGTGACATGGCATGGAGCAGACTCAGGCGTGACATGGTATGGAGCAGACTCAGGCATGGCTGTGACATGGCATGGAGTAGACTCAGGCATGGCTGTGACATGGCATGGAGCAGACTCAGGCGTGACATGGTATGGAGCAGACTCAGGCATGGCATGGAGCAGACTCAGACGTGGCTATGACATGGCATGGAGCAGACTCAGGTGTGACATGGTATGGAGCAGACTCAGGCATGGCTGTGACATGGCATGGAGCAGACTCGGGCATGGCTGTGACATGGCATGGAGCAGACTCAGGCGTGGCTGTGACATGGCATGGAGCAGACTCGGGCATGGCTGTGACATGGCATGGAGCAGACTCAGGCGTGGCTGTGACATGGCATGGAGCAGACTCAGATGTGGCTATGACATGGCATGGAGCAGACTCAGGCGTGATATGGTATGGAGCAGACTCAGGCATGGCTGTGACATGGCATGGAACAGACTCAGGTGTGGCTGTGACATGGCATGGAGCAGACTCAGGCGTGGCTGTGACATGGCATGGAGCAGACTCAGGCATGGCTGGACATGGCATGGAGCAGAGTCAGGCGTGGCTGTGACATGGCATGGAGCAGGCCGAGGCGTGACATGGCATGGAACAGACTCAGATGTGGCTGTGACATGGCATGGAGCAGACTCAGGATCAGGGGCAGAAGGTGGTGCAAGCTCTGCGACCATGACGTGGGATCCTGGCTCATTGACCATGACATGGGACCCTGGCTCATTGACCATGATGTGGGACCCTGGCTCATCGACCATGACGTGGGATGCTGGCTCAGTGGCCATGACGTGGGACCCTGGCTCGGTGGCCATAACGTGGGATTCTGGCTCGGTGACCATGACGTGGGACCCTGGCTCGGCGACCATGATGTGGGACCCTGGCTCAGCGACCATGACGTGGAACTCTGGCTCGGCAGCCATGACGTGGAACTCTGGCTCGGCGGCCATGACATGGAACTCTGGTTTGGCGTCCACCTCCCTCACAGTGAACGATGAACCACATATCAGTAGGGAAATGTCGATAAATTGAGTCAGACTGTAGGTACTCTGGCCGCTTGGCATCAAGGAGGAGATTGGCTCATTGAGCCCAAAGCGAAAACAGTCCTTGAGGGCAATCTCATTAAAATCAACCCTGCTGGCCAGAGCACAAAAGTCCTCAACATATTCCTCAATGGAAAGGCCTTCCTGATGTAAATGAAGAAGCTGAACTGCTGGGTTCATTTTGCGGTCAGGTATTCTGTAATGATGGGCTGGCAATGACAGGCAGACGAAGACGAGATGATGTGAAGGACCCAAGTGCAGTTTATTACAATGTGAAATCCTAAAACCGTAAATCCAAACGTGAACAAAACATAAACATGAACTTGACTTAACTTGACAAAGCTTCACTTGACTTGACTAAACTTAACTTGACATGACATGGCATGGCATGGCATGACAAACCCAACAATGTTACATTAACAATACCTGACACTGGACAATGGCAAACATGAGGCTTAAATACATGGACAAGGGAGAAACATGACAATGATAACCAATGACATGACAAAACTGATAACAAATAAGGTAACAAGACAATAAACCAATAAAAACAAGACACATGAACATTGACGGAAACATGAAATCACATGACCAAGGAAGCAGGAACAAACATGGCATGGAAACAGGAAATAACATGACATGAAACCACATGACCTGAACAGGAACAGGAACTAAACTTTAAAATAAAAGACATGAACACAAAACATGAACAAAAACATGTCTAGACGTGACACGGAAGAAGTTCACAAATTAAATGTATTCTAACTCTGTTCTAAACAACACAATCATTTGCTGCTTTTTGTATGTGCTCATGTAAATGATTGCTAAGATATTTTCTATTGTTCATTTCAGAATTGTAAATGGTCATATGCCTGTGATGACTGTGATGTTATTGCCATGCACTTCATCCTCTGGACAATATATACAGTAATTCATCATCACCTGACAGGCAGTGTCAGTTGTTGAGGTTTCATTAGTCAGTTTCTGGCCAAGAGAAAACACAGTGGCAACTAGCATTGCCACTTCTTTTTATTTCCATGACCTGATTTTATTTAAATGACTTGTAAAACTCTATGGTTGTTAGGTATAATATAATAAGAAACCATTTTGGACTCATGAGACACAATGTCTCTCATATTTGCTTTCAACTGCAGACCAACCGAATTCCCTTTGCAGAAGTCCACCTCTCACCTGTTGCACTTAAAACCAGAGACCTAGGACTGGTCCCTCTCAAAACACATCCCATCCCATCTAAGATGAGACATCACTCCATGGGTGCATACATAAATATAAACAAGTAAATATGTAAGGTTATGGTTCATCTACATAGTACACCTGATTTTACCATGTGTCACGGTGAATACAATATATTGCATGAACTGGAAAGAAGAGATTTGTTTTAGTTTATGTAACTATTTCCTGCTCTTTTATGTCTTTAGGAGTCAATCAAGTGAACAATGATCAGGCTTTTTATACTCATAACTCGTCACAGGCTGGGTGAGGAAGGGTCTTATTAGTAAATACTGTAATGTTTAAAATAATTTAAAATATGTTGAATACTGTATGTTGAGTACATTACTTTCATATCTTGTCACTAGATGGCAGCATTATAACATTATACATATGGATGATCGATAGCTACAGTAGTTAGCTAGCTAGCTAGCTAGCTAGATAGGTGATAGAAAGATATACACACTAGATGCAATATAGGATTATTTGTACATTACATAATATAAGTATTATGTTTTTATAATTGTATTATGGACTGTGATTGTATAAATAGCCTAACTGATTGTGATCAAATTAGAAATTTGGTGATGTGGGTGATCCTAGAATGAGAATAAAATATTTGTTTTTGTTGGTGCCTGTGTTTCTCAACTTTCCCAGTCTGGTTTGTTAAATGTTGGCAATGTTTATTATTATTATTATTATTATTATTATTATTATTATTTATATATAAAAAACAGTCATCTGTGTCATTCCGTAATGGAAAATTACAAAGAAAGTTAGCTGCAACATTTTACAGCTAAATAGCTTACTGTGGGCCTACCATCTGAAATAACTGGTTAGCAAATCCATGCAACTCCGTCGGATTACACTCACACAGAAAGAATTTCCAGTGTTGATTTCGTCTCTCTTGTTTGGCTCTGCATGACCATTAAGATCGTTAATTTGTAGGATGTCTTCCAGTGGTTGATTCGATGAGTCAGTGCTATCGGACTGTGCTCAATTCATGCAACAGAACTGTAGATTATAAATAAAAACCTTTTCACCCTTTTCAAAGGTTTGTCGAGAATCCCTTGCTAAACATCAGTAAATCTGTTTTTGCCTTTGACAAAGACCTAGTACTCGGTAGTTTAAAAATCATCCAGTCCTAGCTTGCTAAATATGACTTGCAAGATAAGAAAAAGGTTATTAGTCTCTTGAACATTTATGTCTAGTTAAGTAAGGGATAATGTACAGTCAGCCGGTTGTTATCGCAAAATAAACCCCAACATGACGCGGAGTGTAACGATGGGCTGGCATAAGAACTTGACTTAACTTAACTAAGCTTGACTTGACTAAACTTAACTTGACTTGACATGACATGACATGACATGACAAACCCAACAATGTTACATTAACAATACCTAACAATGGACAATGGCAAACATGAGGCTTAAATACATGGACAAGGGAGAAACATGACTATGATAACCAATGACAAGACAGAACTGATAAGGTAACAAGACAATAAACCAATGAAAACAAGACACATGAACATGGACGGAAACATGAAATAACATGACATGAAACCACATGACCTGAACAGGAACAGGAACTAAACTTCAAAATAAAAGACATGAACACAAAACATGAACAAAAACACATCTGGACATGACACGGAGTAAGAAGTTCACAAATTAAATGTATTCTGACTCTGTTCTAAACAACACAATCATTTGCTGCTTTTTGTATGTGCTCATGTAAATGATTGCTAACATATTTTGTTATATATCTTGTTATATATACTGTTCATTTCAGAATTGTACATGGTCATATGCCTGTGATGACTGTGATGTTTTTGCCATGCACTCCATCCTCTGGACAATATATACAGTAATTCATCCTCACCTGACAGGCAGTGTCAGTTGTTGAGGTTGCATTAGTCAGTTTCTGGATAGGAGAAAGCACAGTGGCAACTAGCATGAAGACTAAAAAATAAGCTGCTAGATCTGGTCTGGTCAAAACTGACAAAAAACAACATAAAACACCATTAAAATAGTCCATGTGACTCAGGTGCAACTGTATATTCCTTATGGCCTCTGAAGCCACCCAATAGCTCTTATAAGGAAGGAACAGAAATTTAAGTGGAAAATATTCCCCTTAACATTGCTCTCAAATCTAATTTGCACTTGCATTCAATTCAAAACATTGAAATATGTCATGTTAAGATTATGATCACTTATGTCATGTGCCATTAAATAAGTGAGACAAACACCATCCCATAATTAGTATATGTAGTTTTAGCTAAATAATAAAACATTTAGGCCACAATGGCATAAGAATACTCATTATTTGTATGAAATTATTCTTCAACTATGATTGCTAACAATAGCAGAGTATTTATACATACAGTAGCTTGGTTGCAGTACAATGGCAAAAAACTAATGATGAAAGGCAAAAAGCACTCAAGGAGAATGAAACAATAAAACAAGAGGTAGAGCGTGTCAGTGCTATCTCTTGTTATAGAAAGGCAAAGGCTCAAGAAATTGACAAAGGATATTAGTTCACCCAGGAGGTCACCTCAGAAATATCCTTTCAAATCAAGACAGTCTCCTAGAAAGGCAGTAAAATGTGCACTCATGTTTTAAAAAACTGCCCTCATAAAAAAGTGCTGTCATACAGAAAAACGTCTATGTTATAGTGCATTAATAAAGATTAAAATAGGAAATTTCACAAGCACTGTAAAAATCAGTGATTTCTACAAATGATATATTTCAAGGTGAGAGAAGGGTGAAAAGAAACTTCAGAAATGGCATTTGACTAAGTTCATCCTAGAGGTCTACTGGTTTTTCAAGAATGATATTCAGAGTTTGTAATTAGAAAGTCAAAGTTTGCTGAACTCTAAATGTCTTCTGATGTTCAGACACATCAAGAAATGTGTGCCTTTGCAGGTAACGTAACTTAAATTTAGCCCTGGACTGTGTGCATGTCATCACCGGAAAGCAAAATTATTTGAAAATCGGAATACTTTTGATTGGAAATATCTTTTGTAAACTGCTGGAAATGCTATAAATTGTAAATACCGTAAATAGGCCACATGAGAAAGAAAATTAGGACTACTGATTAATGTCCAGTAGACCGGCATAGGGGATTTTTGAAGAAGAAAATGATACTAAACCAAGTTTTTGTCAATGAGTCTGTTTAAGCAGTGGATCTCAATCCTGGTCGTGAAGGCACAGCACATTTTGGATGTTTCCATTTGGATGTTTGATCTGGCACACCCATTTCTGGTGTTGAAGACTTTACTAATGAGCTAATTAGTAGAATCAGGTGTGTTCGATAAGAGAGACATAAAAAATCCTGGACCAGGATTGAAAAACACTGTTATAGGAAATTATACAACTTTTGTATGAACTTCATAATCAAGGAATTTTCATTAGCATTCTGTGGGTTCCTATGCATGTAGGAGTGGAAGGTAACTTTATGCTCCACTCTTACATCTTGTTTAGATAACTGTCCCCTATCATCCAGGCCAGCCCATGCCATACAACCCCCAGCCCCTGGCTATCTGATGTTCTCCGTGAATATCATTCTGAACTCAGGGCAGTGGCGAGGAAATGGCGCAAATCTAAAGATACTGTTAATCTGAGTGAGTATCAGTCGCTGCTCTCTTCCTTCTCTGCAGACGTTTTCACTGCTAAAATATCCTGCTATCAGAACAAAATCAATAATTCATCAGACACTTGCACATTTTTCCCTAACAGCTGATGAATTGGCCACATTTTTTCACAGACAAAATAACAACCATCAGCAATCAATTCTCCACACCACAAACACCCACCACCAACACACAACCCCATCCTTCCCTCTTTTTCTCTCTCTGAGGTTGAAGTCTCTCAACTTCTCCTCTCCAGTCATCCCACATCCCCTGCCTCCTTGATCCTATTCCCTCCCATCTCCTCCAAGATATCTCTCCTTCAATGCTACCTGCACTCACACACATCATTAACACATCTCTTCTCACTGGTACCTTTCCAAAAACATTTAAGTAGGCTTTGGTAACCCCTCTGCTTAAGAAATCCACACTAAACCTTGCACTTCTAGAAAGCTAGGTCTCTCTGCTCTTATTCATAGCAAAAACACTGGAACGAGTCGTGTTCAACAAAGTGTCCTCTTTTCTCTCCCAGAACAACCTGCTTGACAGCAACCAGTCTGGCTTCAAAAGTGGACACTCTACAAAAACTGCTCAGCTGTCCGATTCTAAAGCTCGGAGACGGGCAAGGGCTGAATCCAAATAGTCAGCTCTCATTCTGCTGGATCTGTCTGCTGCATTTGACACAGTAAACCACCACATTCTACTGTCAATCCTCATGGCAAAGGGCATCACGGGAATCGTGCTCCACTGGTTCGGTCTTACCTCACAGTTAGTTCTTTTATGGTGCCTTGGAGGGGAGCGGTGTCCTAGTCTCACCAACTAGCTACTGGGGTACCTCAGGGTTCAGTGCTCGGAACCCTCCTCTTCTCCATTTACATGTCATCACTGGGCTCTGTCATTCAGGCACATGGGTTTTCCTATCAATGATTTTCCCATGACACACAACTCTACCTCTCATTCCAGCCTGACAAGAGCTGCTCGGATCTCAACCTGCCTGGGAGACATTTTAGATTGGATGAAAGAACATCACCTCCAACTCAACTCTGCAAAAACTTCTTGTGGTTCCAGTGAGCCCAGTGGTTCATCACAATTTCACCATTCAGTTAGACTCGTCAATGATTACACCATTCAGGACATCCAGAAATCTTGATGTTGTGTTCAACCATCAGTTGAACTTCTCGGACTACATTTCAAACACTGTCCGATCATGCAGATTTGCTTTGTACATCATTAGGAAGATCAGACCCTTCCTCTCTGAGCATGCAACACAACTTCTTGTCAAGTCTCTTGTTTTATCCAGACTGGACTACTGCAATGCTCTTCTGGCGGGTCTTCCTGAATGTACAATCAAACCTCTGCAATTGATCCAGAACGCAGCGGCACGAGTGCTCCTCAATGAGCCCAAGAGAGCATGTCACACATCTCTTCATCACTGGCTCCACACCCCATCTTCATTCACTACTTCAGGTCTATGTGCCCTCCAGAAGCTTACGCTCTGCGGGTGAACGGCGCCTCGTGGTGCCATCTCATAGAAACACAAAATCACTTTCACAGACTTTCACTTTGACTGTGCCCTGCTGGAGGAATGACCTGCTGAACTCCAGACAAGCAGTTGTTTGTCTTGCCTCTTTAAACTTGACCCTACCCTACTAATGCACTCTCTGCTTTAGGAATTTTTGAAACATGTATTACAGCACGTTGCTACCTACTGTCTAAATTGCTTCTATTGTTGTTCTCATTTGTAAGCTGCTTTGGATAAAAGCGTCTGCTAAATGAATAAATGTAAATGTAATGAGATGGTGAACAAACTAGCAAAAAACTTACTGAAATGCAATAATGTTGAACTTACTATTCACTTAAGTAAAGGCGCTTATTTGTAAAGCAGCAAATAATATCTGGCAGAAGCTTTGGGAAAGAGAAATGAAGGGGAGACATCTATATAAGATACAGGAAAATGTGGGCACAGGAGGAGGAATCACATCATTACTTAGAAGAAGAGAAAAATCAATAATAACCAGAATCCGCATTTTGTAGGTCACTCAGGGTTAAAATAAAAAAGCATCCTTGTGCAATCATTGATATGAAGTTGAATTCTGTTCCACAAGAGAGATTATATAAAGTTCCATCTAAACTCAGCAAAAAAAGAAACGTCCTCTCAATTTCAACTGCTTTTATTTTCAGCAAACTTAACATGTGTAAATATTTGTATGAACATAAAAAGATTCAACAACTAAGACATACACTGAACAAGTTTCACAGACATGTGACTAACAGTAATGGAATAATGTGTCCCTGAACAAAGGGGGGGGGTCAAAATCAAAAGTAACAGTCAGTATCTGGTGTGGCCACCAGCTGCATTAAGTACTGCAGTGCATCTCCTCCTCATGGACTGCACCAGATTTGCCAGTTCTTGCTATGAGATGTTACCCCACTCTTCCACCAAGGCACTTGCAAGTTCCCGGACATTTCTGGGGGAATGACCCTAGCCCTCACCCTCCGATCCAACAGGTCCCAGACGTGCTCAATGGGATTAAGATCCATGCTCTTCGCTGGCCATGGCAGAGCACTGACATTCCTGCCTTGAAATCACGCACAGAACGAGCAGTATAGCTGGTGGCATTGTTATGCTAGAGAGTCATGTCAGGATGAGCCTGCAGGAAAGGTACCACATGAGGGAGGAGGATGTCTTCCCTGTAATGCACAGCGTTGAGATTGCCTGCAATGACAACAAGCTCAGTCCAATGATGCTGTGACACACCGCCCCAGACCATGATGGACCCTCCACCTCCAAATCGATCCCTTTCCAGAGTACAGGCCTCGGTGTAATGCTCATTCCTTCGACGATAAACGTGAGTCCAACCATCTCCCCTGGTGAGACAAAACCGCGACTCGTCAGTGAAGAGCACTTTTTGCCAGTCCTGTCTGGTCCAGCGAAAGTGGGTTTGTGCCCATAGGCGACGTTGTTGCTGGTGATGTCTGGTAAGGACCTGCCTTACAACAGGCCTACAAACCCTCAGTCCAGCCTCTCTCAGCCTATTGCGGACAGTCTGAGCACTGATGGAGGGATTGTGTGTTCCTGGTGTAACTCAGGCAGTTATTGTTGCCATCCTGTACCTGTTCCGCAGGTGTGATATTCGGATGTACCGATCCTGTGCAGGTGTTGTTACACATGGTCTGCCATAGCGAGGATGATTAGCTGTCCTTCCTCTCTCCCTGTAGCGCTGTCTTAGGTGTCTCACAGTACGGACATTGCAATTTATTGCCCTGGCCACATCTGCAGTCCTCATGCCTCCATGCAGCATGCCTAAGGCATGTTCACGCAGATTAGCAGGGACCCTGGGCATCTTTCTTTTGGTGTTTTTCAGAGACAGTAGAAAGGTCTCTTTATTGTCCTAAGTTTTTATAACTGTGACCTTAATTGCCTACTGTCTGTAAGCTGCTGGTATCTTAACGACTGTTCCACAGGTGCATGTTCATTAATTGTTTATGGTTCATTGAACAAGCATGGAAAACATTGTTTAAACCCTTTACAATAAAGATCTGTAAAGTTATTTGGATTTTTACAAAATTGTCTTTAAAATACAGTGTCCTGAGTTTTTATGACAGATGCCATACTAACACTCATAGCAACATAAGAGAAAAAGAAGGCTGTCGGCAAAGGTTTTGCCAGGTTGTGTTCCAGAGAGCTCTGGGAGCAACAAATGACTTTTTTGCTTGATGATGTTGAACAAATGATGTTTTCATTCTGTTGTACTGCAAACCATCTGTGACCACACTTGCAGGTTTATTAGTTCTGTGGATACCCTGGGTGAGTGCATGATGCAAGAGTTTTGCACTGCTCTTTTGGCCTTGAGGAATTATATTAAGTCTAATATAATATGATTTGACAACCATTTGTGGGAATGAAAGTTGAGGTACTGTTATGGATACAGTAATGTTGGATGCAGTAGGTATAACACTGGCGGTTCCACAACCAGTGGGCATAGGACTGGTGGAAATCTCTTCTTGTGGCATTATAAAAGCCATTAATAGTGGTCTTGTAATGGAGGCCTTCTGATGTGTTGTCTCGTCCATGGAATAATACCAAATGACTTACAAATTGATCTGTTTCTCACCCACACCTATCATATAGCTTTAGATTTAGAAGACATGGAGTTAACCACTGACTCTTATGTATTACTTGGATGCTGACTTCATGTGACTTTTGGAGATTAAAAGTTCTGGCCACCATTCGCTTGCACTGAATGGACCTACAGAGCTGAAATATTCTTCTAAAAATCTTTGTTTGTGTTCTGCAGAAAAAGAAAGTCATACACATCTGGGATGACATGAGGTTGAGTAAATGATGAGAGAATTTTCATTTTTAGGTGAACTATCCCTTTAAAATGCTGCCATGCAGCCCAGTCAAACTTTGTGCTTGATTCTCTCTCCTCATGTAGTGTAAGTTTAAGTTTGAAAGTATAGTTTTCAATTTCAGTTTTCATTCCTTAATGGTTTCATTACTGATAGTATTCTCCATAACTCAAATGTTGTTGTACCGGACAAAATTGTTCAAAAGTCAGCTGTCCACGCTGTTGTATGTAACGGTGAGGGATGTCATTATAGCAACCACTTAGCCAATGCTATGTTGTGCCAGGCCTAAATATATATGTAAGAGTTAAAAAGTTTGTTGCATGAAAACTTAACGGTTTTCATGCATTCGGGCACAGGACTATGGCTTCTTCAAATGCAATGACCTCTTCCTGCTCATCGGTAATACACTACTGCACAGGCAACACTCCATCCAGCTCCTGGGTAGGGTTGCACCAGCTGTGCGTAAGGCAGTGGCGTAGACAAGGGTGGGCCAGGGTGGGCCCAAACTTCCAAAATATATTTATAAAATATTTTTAAAAATTCATCAATTCTGATTTCTAAAAGTGTGAAAGAACTGCTTAAATGCGCCACCTCTCTGTTGTCAAGGAAAATTTGGTTAAAAAAATAAAAACTGGGGCGACAATTTGGCCCATCCATTTTTACTGAGGCCCACCCAAAAGTTATTTCCTGCCTACGCCCTTGGCGTAAGGTCTTACTTAAGTTGGAACTAAAGTTCATACTAAGGGCTTAGTAACTACTAGTTAGTCAGTGCTTAATTTGGTTGCACCACCTGTTTTTAAAGCAAGACTTAACTAGTAGGTTGTAAGCTCT
This sequence comes from Myxocyprinus asiaticus, assembly GCF_019703515.2. Lineage (NCBI taxonomy): Eukaryota > Metazoa > Chordata > Actinopteri > Cypriniformes > Catostomidae > Myxocyprinus > Myxocyprinus asiaticus. The sequence continues at coordinate 20,033,932 of NC_059347.1, forward strand.
CCGTAAAGTAATGCGTAGTCGCATAATATGACGTTTACCTGAATTGATCCAATATTCAGCCTTCAAATTTGAACACCAAAGTGCTAAAATGCCGTGAATTTCAATTTGATCTTGTTATGGTTAATGTTCAAACCTTGTTTTATCACATAACTGTTAACTGTTATAAATTATATCTCATTTAAATATGATCTGTAATAAATTATAGATTTAATAAATAGTATATTCAGCCTATGTAAATAATATTATTCAGCCTATATAAATGATATTATTCAGGAACTGTATCTAAAATTAATAATGGGCAATAAATAAATACTAATACAACGGGTTGGGAAAATGTACATTTATTCGTATTAATAACCTATATATTTTGTATGTGTTGAACCTCGACACCAGGCGACGCACCCCGGAAAGTGCACCTTTATATCGATTTCATGCTGAAGAGCCGCTAAGAAGTATGTTTTTTACATTCTACCTAAGTTTAATGATGCAACGCTCAAATACACTATATTGCCAAAAGTATTCGCTCACCCATCCAAATAATTGAACTCAGGTGTTCCAATCACTTCCATGGCCACAGGTGTATAAAATGAAGCACCTAGGCATGCAGACTGCTTCTACAAACATTTGTGAAAGAATGGGCCGCTCTCAGGAGCTCAGTGAATTCCAGCGTGGTACTGTGATATGATGCCACCTGTGCAACTAGTCCAGTCCTGAAATTTCCTCGCTACTAAATATTCCACAGTCAACTGTCAGTGGTATTATAACAAAGTGGAAGCGATTGGGAATGACAGCAACTCAGCCACGAAGTGGTAGGCCACATAAAATGACAGAGCGGGGTCAGCGGATGCTGAGGCGCATAGTGCGCAGAGGTCGCCAACTTTCTGCAGAGTCAATCGCTACAGACCTCCAAAGTTCATGTGGCCTTCAGATTAGCTCAAGAACAGTGCGTAGAGAGCTTCATGGAATGGGTTTCCATGGCCGAGCAGCTGCATCCAAGCCATACATCACCAAGTGCAATGCAAAGCGTCAGATGCAGTGGTGTAAAGCACGCCGCCACTGGACTCTAGAGCAGTGGAGACGCGTTCTCTGGAGTGACGAATCACGCTTCTCCATCTGGCAATCTGATGGACGAGTCTGGGTTTGGCGGTTGCCAAACTGTGAAGTTTGGTGGAGGGGGGATTATGGTGTGGGGTTGTTTTTCAGGAGCTGGGCTTGGCCCCTTAGTTCCAGTGAAAGGAACTCTGAATGTTTCAGCATACCAAGAGATTTTGGACAATTCCATGCTCCCAACTTTGTGGGAACAGTTTGGGGATGGCCCCTTCCTGTTCCAACATGACTGCGCACCAGTGCACAAAGCAAGGTCCATAAAGACATGGATGAGCGAGTTTGGTGTGGAAGAACTTGACTGGCCTGCACAGAGTCCTGACCTCAACCCAATAGAGCACCTTTGGGATGAATTAGAGCGAAGACTGCGAGCCAGGCCTTCTCGTCCAACATCAGTGTCTGACCTCACAAATGCGCTTCTGGAAGAATGGTCAAAAATTCCCATAAACACTCCTAAACCTTGTGGAAAGCCTTCCCAGAAGAGTTGAAGCTGTTATAGCTGCATATTAATTATATTAAACCCTATGGATTAAGAATGGGATGTCACTTAAGTTTATATGAGTTTAAAGGCAGATGAGCGAATATTTTTGGCAATATAGTGTATTTAGTAGTGCGTAAATTGTGACTTAGTGCCCATTTACGCCACAACTAGGCTAAGATGTAACTTAATTACGTATAGCTGGTGCAACAGGTCCCATGGTTACCGCAGAGCTGGGATATAAGGGACACAGTGGCAAGCTTTACCTGCAGCACAGCTCCAAATCTACCAGCTGACAGCCGACCCTTTCTCAGAGTGTTTCAGAAAGCCATCGTTTCCTTACGTTACTCAGTTCCCATGGTGGAAAATTTAAACAAGAGGATTTGTACTATGAATTCAGTTCATTTCAATTAATTTGTATAGATTTAAAAGCATATGAATAAATGAGACAAGACAGTCACAGCAACAACAATGCCTCTTTTACCCCATTAAAGCACTGCAGGCTTCTGTTGTAGAAAGGACAAGAGACCCAGAGCAGCAGTGCCCTCTGTCGGCAGAGACTTATTGAAAAGTCAGTAGAGGCAGAATTGCACATCCTATATTAGGTCATTTATGACCAAAATTGTTTTCAATCATTTTCATCATTCATTGTTTATTCAGAAGTAAATGAGAAATGGAAATAGCCACAAAGAAAAAAAAAAAAAAAATTTAGTATGACAGACAGATGGAGATCTGTAAATCTTTCTTTCCTCCACTCAAAAATCACTGAACATACAAAAGACAATAAAGACAATAAAACCTAAACTTACTAATAGAAGTACAAATATTTAACACCCTCTTTTTGCAAAATAAGATGGCTCCTGGTAGTTTTCTCACAAATCAACAGAAACATTTCATTTAAATCCCATCCATACCTCTTTTTGGTCACAACTTCAGAAATACTTAACTCAACATGTTATTGAAGTCACTCATAACAAACCCATTATAGTGGGATTTGCTATTGCCCTCATTTTGATGAACATTTTCTATAACCATAACAATCGGCTTTGTGCACACATCTCAAAAAAGAAAATAGGACACAAAGCAGTGTATTTTTCATGTCAAACAATTATGTACTTATGCAGTCAGAAAGGGCTTACGGAATTGAGTAAACTTAATGTATTTTTTTTTCCTTCGGATCTGACTACAATGCAATTAAGTGGCACTCTACAACTGTGTGACAAGGGGCAAGCGTGACATGAAGCACAAAGCGTTTTTGCACAATAGGGCCTGTTGTAACAGGCCACTACAATAAAACTGAAATCTATCAACACCACACTTGCTATAATAAAAAAAATATTGTGTCTCCTCAGTTCAAAGATTTGTACAAGTAAGGCATAATAGAAAGAAAAAAAAGAAAAAAAAAAAGATTAAAAATGTATGTTTGGCTGCAAAAAGGATCTTTTTTTAATTTATACAAAAATATTCCCTTTCCAAGTGTATAAAAGGCACTTAAATTAAAAACATTTGACAGAAACAGATCCTGCTTTAAATTAAATCAAACCACAGGAATGTGAATCTTTTTCTTTAAAACTTATTTTCCCAAAAATGAGAGATGGGAGGTAGATGTTTACATGTTAATTTTCAAGTTTGAATCCACCTCCGTTACAGAGTTAACTTGTGAGTCATATGCCGGCTTTTGCATGAATGCATGTGTGCATGTGTGTTGGTGAGTCAAAGAATGTGATTATTATCCTAGCACTTGGAAGCTAGTTTCTGAGACCTACAACAGACCTGCTGGTGTATGCAAGTACAGACAATAATAAACCTGAATTGAATGATATGAGCGAGAGTTAACCAAATACAGCCAAATACAAGATTTATCTTTAAAAAAAATCTATCCATTCTCTATTGCACTTCACAGAAAATACACATACACACACACATGTACATGTATAAATACACATGATCATGTATAACTATAGAATACAAAATACTGTAAGTACTTCAATACAATTAAATGTCTTTTTTTTTTTTTTTTTGTCTTTTGTTCCTTATAGTTTTCCCACATGATGTGCGAAAAACACAACTATATGAATAAATTAAGACTTGTAACAGTCTGAAAAAGTTTAGAAGCACCTATAGCAAAATATTCAGGCCTTGTTTTCCAGACAGAAGAAGCTCAGCTCTGAAAAAGAGCATATGTCATCCAGAGCTGCTAGCATAAGAAGTCTTGTTATCTCCAAAGCTGCTCCAGTTTTTTTTTTACTCATGTTTAAAGTCTGCAGTCCAGGCTTGAGAGGAGAGGTACAGAATTCAGACCAGTTTCATTGGCCTCTAGGCATAGAAAGAGCCTCTGTAGCAGGGGTATTTAAGGTTGTCCATTGTTCCCTTTTTTATTTTTATTTTTATAAAAAGCAAACAGGGCCCACTTCCAGGTTGTAATGTGAGCCAGGTTTAGTGCTGGGCAAGTTGTAGACCTCCACAATGGGCAGTAAGTTTGGGTCCTGTGTCTGGAAAACAAACTGTGCCTGATGCCAGCGACCATCTGTGATCTGAGAGGATAAAAAGTGGATGCAAGGCAATTAAACCCACTCTGCTCCAGTGAGAACATACACAAATGACTTTTGAGATTATCACTATAATGCTTTTACATATTTACCCAGCAGTCATCCTTTATCAGATCAGGCTCGATGAATCCTCCAGCCTCAACTATTTGTCCATTCCAGGCTTTGAAGTACACTGCATTAGAGGAAGGTATTTTGGAGTCCCCTGCTGCCCAAACAGGGACATTCAGGCAGTGGATGGTGATGATCTGCACAGCCTCAGAGCTCAGGAGGTGGATAAAGTTAATCTGGATCAGACTAACTCCAATCTCCAACTTCAAGAGAGATATCGAGAGAATAAAACATTTAAAATGGCTTTACATTATTGTGAATTTTAACATCATGGCTGCTGTTTTGATTGCAGTATATAAAGTTCTGTTAAGAGCTATTTAAGCCATACACATATTTATGTCATACATATGACCACAAGTCCTTTTGGAGCTTGACAATCAAGGTCACTATGAACTGTTGCATGAAAAGGAGCTGTATGAACATTCATCAAAATGTCTTCTTTTGTGTTCAATGGAAGAAAGTAATACAAGTTTGTGACAACACTAGGTTGAGTAAATGGTGACAGGATGTACATTTCTGGCTTTTGAGTATTTTCTGAATTATGGGTATTTAAATTCTGCGAAATCTGTGGAATTCTACCGGTGCAGGCCTACTCATAACTTTCTATAGAGAAGCTTTCAAAACCTTGGACACAGCTACTGGCTTAAGGCAGGTCTGGCCTCCATTGGTGAAGTTGCAGGTCACCTCAATATTGTCAGAGGAGCAGCCCAGATTAGGATCTATCCAGTAAGTGCCTTTAGTAAGGAAACAAGAAAAAATTCAAAAACATTATTCCAATCAGACTGCATTGACCAGAATTTTACCAAACTGACTTGCTTTGGGCGATAAACACTTACATGCACCAATATATCATATTTAAACTACAAATGTTTATTAGCTTACTTAATTATATGACTTGTTTTTGAATAATGCAGCTTCAGAAATTGACCCAGAGCTAAAAAAAAATAAAAAAAAAAATAAAAAAATATTCACAATAAAATCTCTCACCATCGTTCAACTTATGTTCACAATCGAACAGATCTCTACACATTCTGGCCGGATTCTCCTGCGTTCCCAGCGGGTTCTTGATGCTGTGGATTAGGGTACTGAGGTAGTGAAGGGTCTTTAAGATATCAGATCCCTGGTTCAACATCGGAAGGTCAGTATCTTGATTCAACTGTGTATTGGAATGAGACACAGCCCAGATACAATGTTTTGCAGACTACTTGTCACTAACTGACAAATGAGTTTGTTAGGTGTGATCTGTCAATATTATTTTGTACTTACCTCAGACCTTAATGCAGAGCGAGAATCTGTAATAACATGTAAAGCAGCACCAAGAGCCTCATTGTCCTACATCAAAAGAAAGTAGAGTTGATTTTAACATGAGAGCAACTCGTGCGGTTAGACATACTGTACTTTATATGTTCTATCTTTGTCTAGAAAATGTATTATAATGGATTAGTTCACAAAAATGAAAATTCTCTCATCATTTACTCACCCTCATGCCATCCCAGATGTGTTTGGCTTTCTTTCATCTGCTGAACTCAAATTAAGACTTTTAGAAGAATTTCTCAGCTCTGTAGGTCCATTCAGTGCAAGTGAATGGTTTCCAAAAATCATATATAGCCATCATAAAATTAATCCATAAGACTCGTAGTTAAATCAATGTCTTCAGAAGCAATATGATAGTTGTGGGTGAGAAACAGATCAATATTTAAATGTTTTTTTTTTTACTATAAATTCTCCTTCTTGCTCAGTCAAACTCCACTTTAACTTTAACTTTTACATTCTTCTTCTTGTCTTTTTGGTGATTCACATTCTTCATGCATATGCCCCCTACTGGGCAGGGAGAAGAATTTCTAGCAAAAAAGGACTTAAAAATTGATCTGTTTCTCACTCACTCCTATCATATCACTTCTGAAAATATGGATTAAAACAGTGGAGTCATATGGATTACCTTTATGCTGTGTTTATGTGCTTTTTGGACCTTAAAATGTTTGGCTCCCATTCACTCAGATTGTATGGACCCACAGAGTTGAGATATTCTTCTAAAAATCATAATTTGTGTTCTGCAGAAGAAAGAAAATCATACAGATCTGGAATGGCATGAGGGTGAGTAAATGATTAGAGAATTTTCATTTTTGGGTGAACTATCCCTATAAGTTTCTACTGACAAGATATCTTTTCATGCCCACTTACAAGAGAGAGAGATATACCAGGAGGCCCCTATAAATCAACAAAAGATAAGGAAATAGCAAGCATTGGTTGTACTGGCAGTTCATTTTAATGCACTTGAACTAAATGCATAACACTGTCTATTCATAGGGTTAAAATGAAAATAAAAGAAAACTTACTGGAGGTCCACGTGGTCCATGAGGACCTGGAGATCCCTAATGAACGGAGAAAAATATATTTTTTATGTCAATTATTTTGCTTAAGCTTAGGTTAAAAAGTACAACTTAATCTAAATGTAAAGGGGTAGTAACATTGAAGGACATTTGGAAAACATACCCTGGGTCCTTGAGCACCCTGTAAAAAAAAAAAGAAAAGAAAAAAAAGAAAAATATAAGGATCCCTTTTCAATAGTGAATTCACTTTAAACAGTCAATAAACATTTCCTCCCTGCTCATCTGAATGTAGTGTCAGTTATGTCCCTCTGTTTTCTATGTTCATTATAGAATATAAAGAGTGGATACATCATTGCCCTGTAACCAATTTGAGAAGTTCAGCATACCAAGAATGACACTCACCATTTCCCCTCTACTTCCTTTGTCTCCTTGCGGTCCCTAATACATAGAGAATTGTTAAATTATTTAATATTTAAGATTATGCATCCAATTAGAGACTATCTATAAAAAACAAGCTATCCTTAATAAAGCCTAACCGAAATGAGTGATGAAGATCATACATACTGGATTACCACTTGGCCCAATGATACCAACAGGTCCAATGGCTCCTTGCATCCCCTTTAAAGAAGAAACACCTACAGTAGTTGCTGATCAAGAACTCTTTATCCATCTCACTTGTGTTTTAATAACAGTTCTCAAAGTTGTACTTACCATTAAACCCTGAGGACCTTTTGGACCCTGGATACCCACTGGACCAAGGTCTCCTGGTGGCCCCTGTGAATGAGCAAAACAGTTCCTAACTCATGTCAAGTCAGACTACAGCCTTGGCAATGGCTATCAGACAAACCTGTGTGGCCTCTATCAGAAATAATACACGTTTTGTCAAAACACGTTTGTTTAGTTGTGTTGCAAACTCATTCTTTTAACTAGTCTTAAAAGTGACAGTGCAAGAACAGTTGTGATCAAATTCTAGGTTGCACTGTCAGTTGGTTTGATCTGTGGTGTAACATTCACATCTTTCAGTCTCGTTGGTAATATCTTGGTAAAAAATGAATCATTAATCATATCAAGGTAACATCTGAAGATACTTAGAATGTACAGAATGTTAAATTATATGATAATGAGAATAAAGTATGTGAGTTTACCTTTGGTCCAAACATCCCAAAAACTCCAGGAAATCCCTGTTCACCAGTATCACCCTAAGGAGGAAAAAATAAAATAAACCACAGATCTTGATCCAAGACTATAAATGTTAACTGACATCCGTCCGCCCGCCCGTCCGTCCTTCCATCCATCCATCGATCTATCTTTTTCAAGCTATCATAATGAAGTAGAATAGTGCAGAACTGCAACAAAACAAAATCTGGCTTTATTTTAATAAGAAGGAGCTAAAAGAATGTCTTTGAATATCTAATATGGGGGTAATCCAGATAAAATAATTAGTATTTGGCCCATCATTGATCTCAAAATGAGAGCTGAATGTCACCACTGACCAGTCAGAATAATTTTTTTTCAGAAAGCTCAGTAATAAACAAAGTTACTGCCTGACTGCAGCAGTTACGTTCCTTGTGTGACTTTTATGACATAGAGATAAATCATTAAAGCAAACTGACTTTATTTCAGCAAATTATTATTGGTGTGTTTGCCATATTTATAATGGATTGATTAAATATTGTTATAACAGAGAAACAATACTCACAGGTTGCCCTTTGACCCCTCGGTCACCTTGTTTTCCAGGAAATCCCATCCCTCCACTAAACCCTCTCTTGCCCAGAGGTCCAGTTTGGCCGGGGAGGCCCCTTTCACCCTAAAACACAGTACAGAGAAAGATCTTTAAGCTAAAAGCATAAAATATTGACTTCTACATAAACATAAATAACAGGTCCCTATTCACATGTGTATTGTAACTAACAATGGCACCCATAAAACAGTGAAATACCTTTGGCCCAAAAGAGCCTTGAATTCCTGGTAGACCTGGCACACCTGTTTTGCCTTGAGGACCTGGTTTTCCATGCAGACCAACCTCTCCATCACTTCCATGCTCACCCTAATGTGCAGAAAAACAAAACAAAACAAAACAAAAAAACATCACAAACAACATCTCCCTAAAGCACCTAAGCTAAATTAAGTTTGAAAGAGAATTACAATAATTGTCTTACTGGCATTCCTTCTGCTCCATCTTTCCCAGTGAGTCCATCTACCCCAGAATCACCCTCAAGACCCTCATGACCAACAACTCCTCTGGGGCCAGGAAGACCAACAAGACCCTTTCAGAGGAAAACAACAGTTCTACTTAAAATCAGCTGTGAGTTAAGCTGTAAGTTGTCTCCTAAATCTTGTCAGAAACTTACTTACAGGGGACCCTCTGCCTCCAGATTCACCTCGAGCACCGTTTTTGCCTTTTGGACCCTGAATACAAACAGTCATTCCATTTATATGAAGGCCATTATATATTTTCAATTTAAAATCATACAATTACAGTACATTTATATGCAAAGCAGAACTTAAAGCAGTAATTCATACTTCATTGCCTTTGGACCCTTTTGGTCCTGGAACACCTCTTGGCCCAGCATTTCCCTGTGGTTTTATACAGTACAAGGAATAAAAGATAAGAAAAGAAATATGTAGACAAAATTCTATATTTCATATCTCAGACTACATAATTAATTAGATGTAGATTGACTTACAGGAAGTCCAGGGGCCCCTGGTTTTCCTCTTTCCCCATTAACACCTTCATGACCCTTAAACACAATCAAAACAATTATAGACTGTACATTTAAAGGAGTAGTTAACCCAAAAAATTAAAAGTCTGTCATCATTTACTCACCCTCATGTTGTTCCAAACCTGTATAACTTATTTTTTTCTTTTTCCAAGGAACACAAAAATAGATGTTGGGCAGAATGTAGCCACAGTCACCATTCTCTTTCATTGTATGGAAAAAAGATGCATTGGAAGTGAATAATGACTGTGACTAACATGCCTAGCATCTCACTTTGTGTTCCATGGAGTACAGAAATCATATGGGTTTGGAACAACCTGAGGGTGAGCAAATGATGACAGAATTTTTGGGTAAACTGTTCCTTTAATTTTTAATCTATTTTGAGGTTTTCCAAAAAATAGTTAATAAAAACTATATCAAATTTAAAAAAAGCTATCAATGACAATGCAAACTCACTGGGTATCCAGGATCACCTGATTCGCCCCTCTCTCCTCTGTTGCCAACAGGTCCCTGGATCCCAGATAAAACCAAACACAATTATAAGGTTGGCACCCAGAATTCTCCCAAAACCAGACAATAATGCGTAGTAAAATCTAGTGGACTGACTCACGATGTCACCTGAAGGACCAGGTGGACCTTCAACCTTCCCATCATCTCCTTGCTCTCCCTGAAAATGATTTTAAATTGATTGGTTGGTTGTGTAATAAAGACAAGTAAAAGTAAAAGACGTTTCTAAGTGAAAGACGAGGTTGTTAAAGTATTTATTTAAAACTTCAAGTGCTGACGTTTCTTTGGTCATGTGCTGTGCATATGCTAAATTAAAATTACATCAATAAACTGCAGTTTATGAGAATCTGGATGGTGATTTAACAGATAGATACGCTGTTGTAATCCAATGTAATCCATAAGAATGCTGTTTGTTTTTATTATGCAAATAAAAACAGCAATTCTTAGTTAGATTTCTGAAAATATCTTCCAGTTAAACAGGTAAATACATGTTTATTTGTTTTTACCTCTTCACCTTTTGGTCCTGGGGATCCCATTGGACCCCGCGGTCCTTGGTGACCCTAAAGCAAATAATTAATAATGAATGAAATAGAAAGTAATAAATGTAATAATGTGGAGCAGGTAGCTGTTTGAGCAATCAAACACAACTTAACTAGCCCTAAAAAGAGACATGAGAACTACAGTACACACAATCCACTGAGAAGGTGTTTTGATGTCATATTACTTTATTCTGAGGTAAAATTAAGTCTTCAAAGGCATGTCTATGCTGTATAACACTTACTTCATATCCCACTAAACCTGGTTCACCTTGTTGACCCATTTTTCCAGGAGCACCCTGAAAATTATGGGAGCTGAATTAGTTGCAGATAGCATAAACAAAAACTTTTGTGTTTGTGCATCCATTATGACCAGTGCTCGAAGTGATCCAGTACGCACCGGTATGCCGTACTGGCAATAATGCGAAAATGACATCACAGTACTAGTAACAATGCTTGAATACCGGCAGCTTTTGAAAAGTTGCAGTACTGTGTCCCCTCGAGGCGAAACGCTCAGGGCGAAACGCTCGGGGTGGACCCCATCCCCCCACTTCGAGATTATGACAGTAACTATCAGTGTTTATTTTCTGTGATCTGTGGTTCTCAAGATAACCTTATAGATGATGCAAGATGAGAAGTTCCTAAACATGTAATCTATCTCTGGCAAATGAAAAGGGGTTTCAGAGAGCATTTGTAATTATTTCTGCTGACTCATCCCGCTGTGACATCATAAGCGGGTAAGTCCTTTGTAAACAACGGACCTTTCGCTGTTTTGGGTTGTCAAAAGAGTTATATTAAAGGGATAGTTCACCCAAAAATAAAATTCTCTCATCAATTACTCACCCTCATGCCACCCCAGATGTGTATGACTTTCTTTATCAGAACACAAACAAAGATCGGGAGTCATATGGATTACTTTTACTACGACTGTCTGTGCTTTTTGGAGCTTTAAGGTGCTGATCACCATCCATTTGCTTTGTATGGACCTACAGAGCTAAGCTATTCTTCTACAAATATTAGTTTGTGTTATGCTGAAGAAAGAAAGTCATACACATCAGGGATGGCATGAGGGTGAGTAAATCATGAGAGAGTTTTCATTTTTGGGTGAACTATTCCTTTGCAAAAAAGCAGAATAATCCTTAAAAAAGCAAAGTATGTACCACAAATCCAGTAGTTCCTCTGCTTCCTTTTGGCCCGATGAAACCCATAGCACCTTGCTCCCCGACTGGTCCAGTCTCACCTAGGTGACCTTGGTGACCTTTGCTGCCCTGAAATGAATTTTAGCATCATTTATACTCTAAGTATATATTTTTGCTTATGCACAACTTGTAGTGTTATTCATGAAGCTCTTTATAGTGGTAGTGAGAAAACAAGATAAACAATGTAAAAATGTGCAGCATTACCGTCTCTCCTGGTTTTCCCCTCTCACCAGTTTTTCCAGGTTTGCCCTCAGGACCCTGAAATTAAATGAAAGAATTGACACACTTATGATCGAAAAACAAATAATAAAAATAATAGAATGATTTCTCTGTATGAGAACTTTTATATTTACACCAGGAATAACTTCAAAACTAATGAGTTTGATCATTCATAGCTTCCACAGGGAGGTGTTGTTTCCATTTTTGTTGCCATCCAGCATCACTCAGTCTTCGATAAAATGTGCTAGCTAGAGCATTATAGTGTGTGGTAAATGATTTTTTTATGGTTAATTTTTAGGCTTATTTTTAATTTTAGGCTTAAATCAGCCTAAGGTAGTCTTGGTTGGTTTAGCTGGCCTCCCTGCTAGTGTTAATTTAGCTAGTTAGTTAATCAACTGGCCTTCCAGCCTAACCAGTTAACAAGTGCTCAAAACCTTTCTAAAACCATGATAGGAGACCAGCCTGACATTCAAAACAGGTAGTGAATAAGACCAGCAAACCAACTTAGGCTGGGTTAAGCTGTTTTATTTTCCAGCAGGGAAGGTCTAGCTATGCTATGGTAGTTCAGCAGATCTTTCAGACATTAAGAATCAGTAAAATATTACAATCCATAACTTTTTACATAGCTAAACATGCATAAGCTATGGCACTGTGAGTGGTACATCCGAACACCTTTGCAGCTGAAGGAATGGATTCCTAGCATAAAAACAGAACAGAGCGCATACCTTGATGCCCATCAAGCCGGGATCTCCAGCACAGCCTTCTTTTCCTTTAAATCCGATGGACCCCTTTTCACCAGTTTCCCCCTCAATTCCGATATCTCCCTTTTCACCCTAGAGACAAAAACACCTTTGAGTTTTAGGGTTAATAAAATGAGCGTCAATATTATCTATGCAAACAAAGTTAAAAAAATGTCAAACATTCTTTCAAAAATGGTGATAAAACATATAAACTTCTCTGAACTTTTTAGATTTGACTGTGTAATTCTCTGCTTTTAAATGCTTGATGAAGGTTGCATGACCAAAACATTGCTTTTTCAATAAATATTGGATTGGAAATTTTGGATACTGGATACTTTTTATTCTCTTTTTGTAGTATATCCTGTGTCCTACCTGCAAAAATTCAGGTGTTTATTTATTGTTCTGTCAGAAGTAATTATGAAAAAAATAATCAGACATTTTTCTGACCTTAGCTCCATCAGGGCCACTCAGACCAGCCTCACCATCGAGTCCATGGTCACCCTAAATGAGAGTTTCATTAGAAATCTCTGCACTACTTTAAAGAGACAGACAGTGCTATCAGTTAAACGAAACAACCTACTCTAGGTCCAATCAAGCCTTGATCTCCCATACTTCCAGGAGATCCAACTGCACCCTAGAATGAATAAATATATAAATAAATACATAAATAAATACATAAATAATCTGTGAAAAGGGACTCAGAGTCAGATGTCAAATAATTAGGTTCTTTACCAGAAATTTGTCAGACCTAATTAAATGGAACACTTTTATGACAATACTGAGAGATTACACTGTGTAACAAATATATATTTTTTTTTTCCTGGGTAGTAAGTGTTATTTCCTAATTGCTTATACCTCAAAAGTATAGAAAATAGCTATTATTCCCCACAAACTTTGCTTTTGTGACCAGGATCGTAATATTTTGAAATTGACCTATTTCCAATGAGAAAACGGGCGAATTTGTGTCTTTTCGTTCACATAAAGTCAGAAAAAACAACAACATATGAATCCAAATTAACATGTATTTATACTAAAGTAATATTCAAAGCCGTGCTGGTCCATAATGGTAACAAGTACCCGTCTCTTCCCCTGACTCACTCTGTGCACCTCAAAGAGTATTACAACAGCATCAAGACCTTGCTGGACGCCTTGAAGTATGATGAGTATGGCTGGGAGGTCATAGGAGACTTCAAATTGGTGGCATTCCTGATGGGTCTCCAAGGCGCACTACCACAGGCGGGACTGGCCACAGCGGACCAAGTTCTCTGTGGGGAGGAAAAACGTCAAGTGGGAGCCACTGGTGGACCCCCGGAAATTGCTGATGCCACCAATGCACATCAAATTGGGCCTTATGAAACAATTTGTCAGAGCTCTAGATAAGGAGTCAGCAGCCTTCAAGTACCTTCAAGACTTCTTACCTAAGCTGTCTGAGGCAAAGGTCAAAGTCGGTGTCTTCGTCGGACCACAGATAAAGAAGGATTTTAGGAAATAACACTTACTACCCAGGAACAAAAACTATGTTACATAGTGTTCTCATACAGGACAATAATCAGGAAGGGTTTGTATAAAACATCTGCATGTGATCACCTTAATTGCCATATGATAAATGTGGGACATGACATCACTACACAATGGCTACACAAGACTACCCAGCATTTGCAACCGTGTATGAGCAAACACAACAAGGGTTTCACCTTCTCTCCTGGTTCACTTGTTAGGCCTCGCTCCCCGGATTTTCCAGGTAAACCCTGTCACAAAAAAAAACAGAAAACTCATTAGGATACAGCTTTCAGCTTTCGGAATGTTGCTACAGTCTTTGGTCCCTCAAAGCTACAAGTCTTTTATTTAGAAAACATGTGGGAGTAATGGAGAGGTAATTAGAAACAAAAAGACAATGTGGCACAAAATCTGTTCTTGATTGTAAAAAAGTATTCTAATTAGTAGAGGTGTGCAGCAGAGCCATTATCTGTATTTGTATCTGTATCTGTTCATATGACAAAATTATCTGTATCTGTCTCTGTATTCGGATAGAACTGGGTGTGGGCGGGGCTTAAACCAGAAGTGCGTAAATGAAATGCCTATTTTTAAGTATTACTCATACATTTATAGTTTCTATTAATAAAATATGCCTTGTATATGCCTTTTCATAATAATAGCCTAATAATGGGTGACATGACGCCATGTGAGGTTCAGACATGTGAACGGCGAGCTCTGCGCACTTTGCTAGTTTTAATACTTTTTATGTCAATAACCGGTGAGATTCGACACACCCTGATCCTTAACTGTTCTCGGAAGACAATATGTCAAAGAATTTAAAATTCATTGGAGACATTAAAAGACACTTACGTGCTCAAGCTGATGCCCCTGAGCAGCAGGCCGCAAGCCAGTGAGCCAATTTGGCCAGAGAAGTGAAGAGAATTTGGTGAGAATTGCTGAACATGTCAGCAATGCTGACGAAGGTCGTTGCTGACTTGGAGGATCTTGCTGTAATACGTCGATCGATCACTGCCATGGAGACGAAATTCACTGAGGTGGTTACAAGAGTGGGGGATGTCGAGAAACGGATCGATTATCTGGAGTCATCGGAGAGGAAATTAGCTGCTAATCCGCTAGCGACCAAGGTGGATTTGGAGTGCGTCTAGGAGAAGTTGTAGGATTTGGAGAATCGTAACCGGCGGAATAACATCCGAATTGTTGGAATTCCTGAGGACGAAGAAGGTCGGGATATGGTGAAATTCCTGGATAGGCTCTTCCTGAGTCTGCTCGACATAACAGGCCATAAGCTGGAAATCAAGCGAGCTCACAGGGTTCTGGATCGGCGATCCGCTGAGGGAGACAGGCCCCCAATCAATTCTGGCCAAATTTCTGAGATCATCCGACAAAGATCTCATGTTACGTGAGGAACCACAAAAACCACAGCATTTTCTTGTTCCCAGACTTTGCAAATTCGACAAGAGAGACACGTGATCAATTCAATGAATGCAAGAAACTCTTACATCAACAGAAGGTTGCTTTTCCACTAATGTTCCCAGGCAAATTGAGAATAGATGCTAAGGATGGCCGCAAAATATTTACATGTCCCCAGCAAGCGATGTCCTTCATAAAGTCAACTGATTAAATTATTTTGTGGTACTCACGTTGCAGCCAAGTGGACCGACTCACTGAACATTCATTTGACCGTCTGAGGAAACTGAGCGCCTTTTTTGTTTCTTTTTGTGCTGGTGCTGCCAAGCGGCTGGAGCTTGTTTTGTGGAGGAACACACCTTCGGGACAGTTATGTGGATGAATCTACACATTCTTTGTGTTTATTCGGCCTATTGGCTAGAGTTTGTTTTATAGATTATCTTCTGTTGGGTAATTCTGCCTCACAAAATTTGGACTAGATATATAAAACAGAGAGTCTTTTTCTACCATTCCCTCAGTGAAATCTGCTGGTAGTGAAATATTTACCTTGGCCATTGATATTAATAATTTGATATTAATAATGCTTTTAAATGGGGCTTGGGTAGCTTAGTGGTAAAGATGCTGGCTACCACCCCTGGAGTTCACTAGTTCGCTAGTTCGAATCCCAGGGCGTGCTGAGTGACTCCAGCCAGGTCTCCTAAGCAACCAAATTGGCCCGGTTGCTAGGAAGGGTAGAGTCACATGGGGTAACCTCCTCGTGATCGCTGTAATGTGGTTCGTTCTCTGTGGGGTACGTGGTGAGTTGAGTGCAGATGCCGCGGTGGATGGCGTGAAGCCTCCACATGTGCTATGTCTCCGTGGCAATGCGCTCAACAAGCCACGTGATAAAATGCGTGGATTGAAAGTCTCAGAAGCGGAGGCAACTGAGACTTGTCCTCCGCCACCCGGATTGAGGTGAGTAACCACGCCACCACAAGGACCTACTAAGTAGTGGGAATTGGGCATTCCAAATTGGGATAAAAAGGGGATAAAAAAAAAAAGAATGGAATGCTTCCGCCAACCATGATACAAGCCCGGATCAGTCTGATTCTTAAAAAGGACAAAGATCCAAGTGAGTGTAAGAGTTACCGTCCAATTTCCCTGATCCAGCTAGACATACAAATATTGTCAAAAATTTTGGCTAACCAATTAAGTAAAGTTATGACATCTTTTACACATATAGATCAGGTGGGGTTTATTCAGGGCCGCAGCTCTTCTGATAACATTTCAATATCATGTGGTCAGTGGCGAATGATCAGACTCCGGTCACTGCCATCTCACTTGAAGCTGAAAAGGCTTTGATATGGTAGAATGGGATTATCTTTTTAAGATTTTGGAAATATATGGGTTCGGGAATACTTTTATTGGTTGGATTAAGTTACTTTATAGACACCCGGTAGCAACGGTACAAACAAATGGACTAATTTAAGATTATTTTACTCTGAATAGGGGCACCCGGCAGGGTTGCCCTCTTTCCCCATTATTGTTCTGTCTTGCCCTGGAACCATCAGCAGCTGTGATAAGTAAGGAAGATGATTTTCCAGGGGTGGTGGCGGGAAGTATAAGCTTTTGCTTTACACAGATTATATTTTATTATTCGTCTCTGACCCCACTAGATCTATGCCTTGCCTAAAAAGAATTATTAATTCCTTTTCTAAATTCTCAGGATACAAAGTCAATTGGTTTAAATCCGAAGCTTTGTCTCTGACAGCATACTGCCCAGTAATGACTTTTCAGCCGGGCGCCTTCCAGTGGCCCAAACAGTTCATTAAGTATTTGGGCATTTTATTCCCAGCAAATTTGTGTGATTTAGTTAATTTTGACCCTTTAATAAAAAGGTTTTCAAGCGATGTGGGCAGGTGGGTTTCTTTACATTCATCTATGATTGGGAAGGTTAATGTTATTAAAATAAATTGTATTCCAAAATTCAACTACCTGCTACAATCTTTCCCTGTAGATGTCTCCCTCTCTTATTTCAAGCAATTTGATAGCATAGCGAAGTCCTTCATTTGGAATGGTAAGCATCCCAGATTACATTTCAATACGTTACATAGGCCAACTGACAAAGGTGGGCTAGGCCTACCCAAGATTTTGTTTTATTTTTATGCATTCGGTCTCAGACATTTGGCTCATTTGTCGCTTCCACCTGAGAGAGCCCCTCCCTGGTTTTGTATTGAACAGGACGTTCTTGCCCCTATTTTGCCATTGGAAAGCATTTCTATCAAACTAATCAGAGAAGTTAAGTTACACCCCGTTATCTTGCATTTGCACTCGGTATGAACAAAAGTGTCCAGAGTGTTTAATTCGAACATTTATTTAAATGTTGCCTCGAGCATATGGCGGAACCCAAAATTATGTATTAATAAGTCCCCTTTCTGCTGGTCAGAGTAGATTGTGAGGGAGGTTAATACATTCAGTGATCTATATGAGAACAGAGTGTTGAGATCCTTTGAAAATGGGATTCTCAGATCTCAGTTCTTTAGGTATTTACAGCTGCGCCATCTGCTCTGTACTATTTTTGTAATAGTGGGGGTTAAATGTTGATTCAGTATATATATATATATATATATATATATATATATATATGTTATGTTTTTCATTGTTATATGATGTACGAATCAATAAAAAAAAAAACTAATAATAATAATATTATTATTATACAATTATTATTTAAAAAATATTCTTTTATTCTTTTTTTTATTACCAAATGAAGCTGAATTTGTAGGCTACATTAACTGTGGAATATGTTGTGGTTTCTCCTGGTATTTCTGATATTAATATCTGCATGAAACAAAATGATAATTTGTCTGTGCATGTATAACAACATTATTCTGGAGGCAGGAGGTGTCAAGCAAAATGTGAAATATAAATTTAAACATTAAAATAAATTAAAATAGAATCAATATAGCCAACAAACAGGTGAAAGTCCCATAAGTCTATCAGGAATTTTTAAGATAGGACACCATTATTTAGTTAAATAATTTTTAAGTTTTTAAGTTAGAATTCTGATGAATGCTGTAGGAGTTAAAGATAAAAAACAAACATCTATGGCCATGTTTCTCAAGATACACTACTGTTCTATTTGCATGTACTAGTTGCACATTAAAATCTCTATCATCGGCAGAACAAAAGTGCTTGCTCTTTTGGCTATTAGTACATTGATAAAGAGCATTTACTCAAGGTTGTGCAGAGGGTGTTAAGTGCAACATTGCACACTATACATTGTTTTGTGTATTCTCAATTTTTTTGGAAATAATTGGAAAAGCCCGTTTTTACATCCATAGAGTTATATGCAATACATTTATAGACATCTATGCAATAATTAGTTTAATCCAATTTAAACAAAAAATAAAAAAGTTTTGATTATTTCCATGACACTAACTTAATTGAAAACAATTTGTCTAATTGATTGAAATATTTCAAGCAAGTACATTTAGCCATTGTTTACTACAGGGCATCCAGAATTCACAATGACCCCCCAGGGCAAGGTCCTAAAATATTTTCATTTTACTAAGCAAATGCAACAGCCTTAATTCTTTTTAGGTATTTTTTTTATTTTTATAAATGTGGTACTTTCAAATTTGTTTGTGAAACAATTCTAAACAACAAAAATGTATTTGCTAATATTTTCAGGCAATTTCAATTTCATGTTGATTGGACAAATGTTATAGGAGTAATAGCAACAAAAAAATCAAATCATGGCCAACCATGGTATCATTGTTCTCTGCATGACCCACACAATCTAACAAGACCAGTCTCACAAGTATGCAAACATACAGCCTCAAGTCCATTTTGGTGTGCTCAATGTCAAATTTGTTGATGACTGGCCAATGGCTGCCATGTTTCTCAATATATGCAACTGTCCTCATGATCAATGATGGCAACTCCCACAAAGACACTGAATGCAAATACACTGTATGCAAATTTTGAAATTAATCTGACCAATGTTTCTATATTCAGAGCCATTTTCATATGGTTCCGTTATAGCACCACCAAATGGCCAAACCCTGCAACTTTTTCTGTGTGTCTCAGGTTGAGCCCTTACATAAGTGTGTCAAGTTTGGTGAAAATATGTCATTTCACTTAAGAGTTATATCAATTTATGTAAAAGCAGAGACCACTTTTAAAATTCATCAGCCTGTTTTTGACATTTACGAGCAAAATTTTGCCATGTTCTCTGTACCTTAAGAAATGTACTAATGACACTTCTTATTTTGGTTGTTTCGTTCCGATCGGATGAACAACTTTGAAGCAATTTGCTAATGTAGTTTCAGAACTATTTTCGAAGTGGCAACAGGCCATAAGGCGAACCATAGCAAATATGGTATCGTTGCGCTTGGCAAGTCCTCCCGAACTTAAAAAGAGACCAGTCCTGTGAAAATAGACCAATGGCAATAAAAGTTATAAGCTCACAAATTTAAAAAAATTTGTCCACCACTAGGTGGCACCGGACCCAAACTTCTCAGGCACCTTCAGGGCATGGTCCTGATGTAACATACAAAGTTTCGTAATGATATGCCAATGCGTTCATAAAATACAGCATTTTGCGACAAAATCCAAAATGGCCGACATGGGAAAATTGAATATCGTTTGACTCGGAATGTTTCACTGAATATAAAGAGACCAGTTTTATAATTTTTGGCCAAAGCGTTCAAGAGTTATAAGCCAAAATAGCCGTTTTTGCTATCTCCTGACCAGTAGGGGGCAGTGTGGCGAAATGCTGCAGATGACCTCAAGGCATGTTGGTGATGACACATACAAAGTTTTGTCACAATCTGTCAAAGTGTTGCGGAGATACAGCATGAAGTCCATTTTGGCATGCTCGCCGTCAACTTCATGAAGCCATTTCTCAGGAACGATTTCAAACATCGAAAAAAAAAGTGATAACTTTTGTGTAGCTCTATCTCACGATCGCTTTAAAATATTTTGGTGGAAATCGGACAAAAATTGTTGGAGGAGTAGCGGAAAAACTTATTTCCTTAAAATTCTAAATTAATTTTGTCTCTAGGAATTACAGTTCAAAAGTTATTAGCGTAAACATGAGTGAAATTTTGACCTGTTGGTGGCGCTAAAGGGTTTGAGTTACAGACTTTAAATTTTCTGTGGTATCAGTTCAGACTGTCCTCTAGCTGTGTGCAAAATTTCATAACTTTCCTGCAAACGGTTCTATGGGCTGCCATAGACTCCCATGGCAGAAGAAGAAGAATAAGAACACTAAAGAAGAAGAATAAGAACACTAACGATTACAATAGGGGTCTTCGCCCATTCAGGGTTAAATTTATATTGCGCCTTATTAGAGTTCAAGAACACTTAACATTTTCAAATTTAACAGTTTAAAAAAGAAGAAGAAACGCATGTTTTACATAAGGAGGAATATTCCGAATAGATGAATACTCTATGGAGCATTTAAACCTTTATGGAGCATTGTAACTTTTTTCAGAATAGAGTCTTAACCAGATAATAACCTTAATCACTGATGTGAATATAAATGTGGTCAACTTTAAGAGACGGCTAGACGAGCTCCGACATTAAATCACTTCAGGTCAGGAATTTAACATTGCCCTCAGATTTAGCTATAAATAAATACATGAGAATCACGTGTGAATCGTGTGATACATTAACACAGACATTTCAAGAAGTGGAAAGCGTATATGATGTCGTATCTTGATGTTACACTTGAAATGCTAAAGATGCATACAATTAACAGAGACCACAAATGGAGTTGAGACCGCACCCATCCGATTTGAAATCACACCATGCATTTTCATTCATAAGGTTTACACTTTAGAAATATTGGCTGCACAGATTCATAAATTCATTGTAATTTTGGATATGTTTATTTAAAATGTCGCTTTATCCTTATTTTTTATATTATTCTGATGAATCCGTTATTCATTTCGAAGTCATTATCCTTGCCTTTCTGAATAAAGTATTTGGCTTTGGGCACATCCCTACTAATTAGTAAACCCAATGTTCTCTAGTTCCATCTGAGAGCATATAATTGTAGGGACCAGAACTAATTTGGCATAGACTAAATTAGGGCATGATGGTAATAGTTTCCATGAAAATCACTGAGGAGTGTAGGACAGAGGTAGAATAAAGAGCTGAAAAATAGGGAACTTGTTTAAAAGTGCTGATTAATAGTAGAATACACCGATTTATTTGTGTAGTGTACTGTACAGTCGAAAACATATAAATACATATACAGGTGCATCTCAATAAATTAGAATGTCGTGGAAAAGTTCATTTATTTCAGTAATTCTACTCAAATTGTGAAACTCGTGTATTAAATAAATTCAATGCACACAGACTGAAGTAGTTTAAGTCTTTGGTTCTTTTAATTGTGATGATTTTGGCTCACATTTAACAAAAACCCACCAATTCACTATCTCAAAAAATTAGAATATGGTGACATGCCAATCAGATAATCAACTCAAAACACCTGCAAAGGTTTCCTGAGCCTTTAAAATGGTCTCTCAGTTTGGTTCACTGGGCTACACAATCATGGGGAAGACTGCTGATCTGACAGTTGTCCAGAAGACAATCACTGACACCCTTCACAAGGAGGGTAAGCCACAAACATTCAAGCTGGCTGTTCACAGAGTGCTGTATCCAAGCATGTTAACAGAAAGTTGAGTGGAAGGAAAAAGTGTTGAAGAAAAAGATGCACAACCGAGAGAACCGCAGCCTTATGAGGATTGTCAAGCAAAATCGATTCAAGAATTTGGGTGAACTTCACAAGGAATGGACTGAGGCTGGGGTCAAGGCATCAAGAGCCACCACACACAGACGTGTCAAGGAATTTGGCTACAGTTGTCATATTCCTCTTGTTAAACCACTCCTGAACCACAGACAACGTCAGAGGGCTCGTTACCTGGGCTAAGGAGAAGAAGAACTGGACTGTTGCCCAGTGGTCCAAAGTCCTCTTTTCAGATGAGAGCAAGTTTTGTATTTCATTTGGAAACCAAGGTCCTAGAGTCTGGAGGAAGGGTGGAGAAGCTCATAGCCCAAATTGCTTGAAGTCCAGTGTTAAGTTTCCACAGTCTGTGATGATTTGGGGTGCAATGTCATCTGCTGGTGTTGGTCCATTGTGTTTTTTGAAAACCAAAGTCACTGCACCCGTTTACCAAGACATTTTGGAGCACTTCATGCTTCCTTCTGCTGACCAGCTTTTTAAAGATGCTGATTTCATTTTCCAGCAGGATTTGGCACCTGCCCACACTGCCAAAAGCATCAAAAGTTGGTTAAATGACCATGGTGTTGGTGTGCTTGACTGGCCAGCAAACTCACCAGACCTGAACCCCATAGAGACCAAAAAATGCAGATGAGCTGAAGGCCACTGTCAAAGAAACCTGGGCTTCCATACCACCTCAGCAGTGCCAGAAACTGATCACCTCCATGCCACGCCGAACTGAGGCAGTAATTAAAGCAAAAGGAGCCCCTACCAAGTATTGAGTACATATACAGTAAATGAACATACTTTCCAGAAGGCCAACAATTCACTAAAAATGTTTTTTTTTATTGGTCTTATGATGTATTCTAATTTTTTGAGATAGTGAATTGGTGGGTTTTTGTTAAATGTGAGCCAAAATCATCACAATTTAAAGAACCAAAGACTTAAAATACTTCAGTCTGTGTGCATTGAATTTATTTAATACACGAGTTTCACAATTTGAGTTGAATTACTGAAATAAATGAACTTTTCCACGACATTCTAATTTATTGAGATTCACCTGTATAGTATATCTGGGACAGTATTAGAGAAACTTCCTGATCTAAGATCCTAACTGAAATTACTAAACAGATAAGACAGGATTCTAGAGTAAGCATGTGGAATTTCTGCAAAGAATCTTACCACTGCTCCAATCTCACCCAGTGGACCTAATATTCCAGGTGGCCCTGAAGGACCCTATTAAGAAAAGAAAAAAAGACATTTAGTTCATTTGCATGCATCCAAATACACTTATAACTCCCCAAAATCAGCTTATTTAAAAAATCAGACAAAGCAAGAAAACTGTTTACATGAGATCTGAAATAATAGTGTTATTCTATGCTTTTGATTTCAAACCATGAAGAGGCATGAGCACAATACGTGCGCCCATTGGATAAGCTGGTAAAATGCCATTTAAGGTGTTTACATGCAAAGCAAAATCGGGGTAATGGGCAAAAATCTACCCGTGTCAATGAGTTTATTTGTAAACCATTTACGACCTTACACTGATAAAGGAATTCTGTTTAATGCGTTTACATAACTACACATGTTGTCAGCATATGAAGCATAATTGGACGTGCATGTAAACGCATTCGTTGACAACGGCTGTGATGACAGCTGAAGCAATGAACAAACCTAAACTCTCTACTAAAGGATTGTGCTAACCTGACTTTCTGTGTGGTATATTCAGTTATATCGGGGTTCGACTGATTGTCACTTGATACGATGTGTGATAACTCATGCCTGGTGGTTGTTGTTCATGGAAGTGACCGTGCAATATGGAGAATGCTCGTTGAGCTGGTTAATAAAACACGTCACTTAAGTTTACCCTCTTGTCTGACTTAAACTTAACATTGAAACACAACATTCTGGATTGGCACTTAAAATGGGTTGGCGTCAATTTCTTAGTCATTCAAACTGAAGCTAAAGTGTGTAATTTCTGCACTACTAGCGTCACCAAACGGAAATTTGCTTACAAATAATCACTGTTTTCAAACAGATTCCAGAAAACTCCCCATCTTCCACTGACAACCCGCCTCAAATTCATGCTATTGGTCGAGCAAATGTTGATGTGCCAGGCTGGATGGGCTGCTCAAACAAACAAGAGGAATGTTTACTTTTACATTAAATCAACCTACAAATGTCTTACAGTTGTCTTTGCATATTAAGTTGAGATATGAGAGTTGAAAACCTTGAAAAGTTTACACACATCAGCTTTTTAAAGTCTTTATAGTGCTCAGAAAAGTTTGATTTGGTATTATGGGTTAAGTCAACATGAAATCAAAGTTGACCCTATTTACATTTTATTAATACATGTGTGTACAAACTTAATATCTAAAAAAAATAAATTAAGTATATATTATTATATTTAATATATATAAATATATGAACATTAATTATATATAAATATATAATATATTAATTTTATAATATTTTTAATATACTAACATTACATTTATTTAATACGTTTGAAAGTGCTCCACCTCGGAAACTACTTTCTCTTTCAGCTGATGCCATCTAGGCAGCATGAACCATTGGATAATGTTAAGTGATAGCCAAAAAACTATTAGGCACAGTTTTAGCAAACTCACATTGAGCTCAGTCACCCTTCCGGTATGTAACACCCTTTTCATGATCAAATCAATCAAGTCTTGCCCTATATTTCATTAATTCACTTACATTCTCATTGAATAACATTATTCTGACTAAATACATTACATTACGGTAGTAAAATGGGTTGCAAATTCTGTGTCATGATGACTTTTGGTGAACAAATTGAACTACTGTCACCTCAGGAAAACAATGTATACTCTTTCGTAAACAACAAGATTTTCAACTTTCCCCCTATACAGAGGAAAAACTTACAGGTTCACCTAAAATTCCCTTTGCTCCAGGAGGCCCAGTTGGTCCTTGAACGCCCTAGAAATAGAAACGTTTTTCAGGGTTTTGAGGACATCAAACTGTATTTATGCGTAAATCATTTTTTTTAATTACTCACTGGAAATCCAGTTGGTCCTGTTTCACCTGTTTCACCAATTTTACCCTAATACAGAATAGAGAATTAGCAAAGTGTTCCATTTGTGAAGGAGAGCAGAAACACAGTAGTCTATATACTGTACAGTCTATATTGCCTGTAATTTACACAACCATCTACCCTACAAGAGCATTGCCAAACAAAGTTAGAACTTCAGTTATGTTGGTCTTTCATTGTCTGTTCTGTAGGCAAAGTGTATCAGTATTCAATCAGGGCAAATATTAATTGATATAATCAGTGAAATGGTAATATAAGCCACAGAGCCTTGGCACTTTCTCAAAACCTATGAGCATCAGCTAACCTCAAACGACTCCATAGCTCTGTCCAGTGTGCAGTATTATCAGACTTGTTGTTTTTAATGAGACATCAGAGGAAATTTTGAACCATAAAAGATACACAAATAAAAAAATAAAATAAAAAAAATAAAAAAACCATTAACATACCATTTGACCAGTGAAACCTTGTTTTCCTGGTGGGCCCTCAGGACCCTGGAGAGAGGAAACAGAAACCATCTGTCACCACAATTTATTCAGTGGGATTCAGTGTAAATCATAATCAGTTTTCCATTTAAATGCCCTGAGAATTTCTTATCAAATTTTGAAGGAGAATTAAACAATCAACATTCTTAATACTGTTTAAACAAAAAATTACCATGTATTATGGAAAGTTTTTGGACAAACTTTTTAATGCACCACGTTGCCAATGTGCTGTGATATTTTTATGTGTTTCACATGTTGTTTTGTTTAGTGGTAGGGAAAGTGCAGTGCATGGCAGCATAAAGAAAACTATATTCCTCATTTTGAAAGATAAAGATAGTACCACAGCGTTGCTTTCAAATACACCAAAAAGTTGCACCATAAACCGCTCAGATATATTTTTGTTGTTATTGACATAGAAATAGAATAGAATAGAATAGAATCAGAGATAATAGGGTTAAGCAAAATAACTTTTAAAAAATACTGAAATTAAGATTTGCATAACCAAAGACAAAGGTGTAAAGCTCAAGGTCAAATTTGGTCACATGCATGCCAGGTCTTTATAAATACTGATAAAAATAATGGAAAGGAAACAGCTACAGTATAATATAAAACCGTCATCTATAAAGAATATCAATAACAAACCAGAGAAGACATATAGAATATTTGATGTCATATTCAATCTCACCATTGCAAGATTTTTTGCAGTGCCTTACATCTACAAGAATCATTATATTTTTCAAAGATAAATATTTTACCTCGATTCCCATCAACCCTTTCTCACCAACTGGTCCATCTTGTCCTGTTGCACCCTGTGAAAGGAGAATAAAGGGAGTTAGGATTTGCATGTATGGAGCAGCCACAAAGATATGAGTGTAAGGAAATAATCAAATGAACAGCAGAGGGCCCACTTGCACAAACAAAGTTATTTGAGGTGATTTGTATTGGGTCAAGGGAATGAGCTGGCTTACAACGACCATCTACTTTAACTATTAGAAGTACATTACAGCATTTAGCCGAAGGCTGTCAAACCTAGATGACATAATCTATCATATGATGACAATTTATTCAGATTAATTTGTATGGTTATATAACTTGTGTTCCCTTTGAAGTTGGTCACTCGACGTTACTTACGTCGAATGACGACTAGGGGTCACTCCTGAGTCCCCGATCTCTCTGAATAGTTTTCAATCATGCCAATTCTGATTGGCAAATGTCTTTCGAGGTCCTGCCTCCATGCTCAGCGATCATATAAAAGGCCCGGAAGAAAGACGGCTCGTCAGAACCTTCTCCTTCAGCAGTCGAGAACGTATCTCTCTCCTCACGCCCTTCGTTGTGAGTAAGCACAGTTTCAGCGGACAAAGTTCTCTTCAGTACTACTAGTAGTACTAAGTTTGGGCACTAAGGGATCTTCGGGAGCTTTGGAGGGCCCCTTGCTCTCCATTTGTAGTATCTTCACCTATGGAATATGGCAATGAAATTCTCCACAGGACGGAGGATTCAATTTCATTTGACATATCCCTGGATAACTGTTTGGCACGGCATGGTACAATTCAGCCAAACTGGTATGCATTCTCTCTAGGCGAGTGCCCCAAAAGTGGGCAGTCCTTCCTGGAGATGCACGCCAAACTCCCAAAACGTGTCATGCACCCTACTTGGTTCGCATGCACGTTTTAGGAGTGAATGCCTCAACCACGCTAAAACCAAAACAGCATAACTGTCTCAGCTGGGCTTGTTTGGAGATGTGAATATGCGTTCTCTAAAGAATGGCAAACTGCAAGGAAGCACTCGCAGTTTATGAAACATTTCCTGCCGATTCGTGTTGCAGCTGCAAAAAGCTACTTCTCTCATGATTTTCAGTAGAGGCCACCCTGCCGAAACCAATGCTCCTCCAGCTTCAACCCCATCAAGCAGTGCCAAACTGGTAGTGAGACCACAGCGCCAATGACCATGACATAAAGCGTTGTGGCCAGGCTTGCGCCACAGTGGGGAAACCCACCGTTCCAGTCCTAGCTGATTTTAGCACAGTCAGGAGCTCAGAGTGGCAAGCACAAAGACAATTGGCTGGCACATCTGCAGCAACTGGCAATGCATGTGTCCACAGGTGCGCACAGTTATTTTATTCTCCATCACTTGATGAACTTCAAAATTAGGGAGAATGATTCCTCTGAAAGTATTTCAGAGAGAACCTAGGTTATGGCTGCATCAGCTGCTGCCACACTACGGTGTTCACTGCACATAAGACCCCTTTGTTGGGTCTGTGCGAGAGGACTATGGAATGCATGAAGTCACAGGATGACGTTGGTATTTTCTAACGCCACTATCAGGCAGGCTCACGCAATTTGTTCTCCATTACTTGAAGAAAAAATGACTCCTCTAAAATGGAAATTCTGGATCTGAAATCATTTCGACCAGAACTCTAGTATAAACAAGCTGATACAAATTAGTCAGTGTTGAAATATATAGACCGATCAGCCACAACATTAAAACCACCTGCCTAATATTGTGTAGGTCCCCCTCATGCTGCCAAAACAGTGCCAACCCGCATCTCAGAACAGCATTCTGAGATGCTATTCTTCTCACCACAATTGTACAGAGTGGTTATCTGAGTTACCATAGACTTTGTCAGTTCAAACCAGTCCTCTCTCATCAACAAGGCATTTCCATCCACAGAACTGCCACTCACTGGATGTTTTTGTTTTTGGCACCATTCAGAGTAAATTCTGGAGACTGTTGTGCATGAAAATCCCAGGAGATCAGCAGTTACAGAAATACTCAAACCCACAGTTTGTTGGTGAGAGAGGTCAACATAGAATGGCCAGACTGATTTGAACTGAGAAAGTCTACGGTAACTCAGATAACCGCTCTGTACAACTGTGGTGAGAAGAATAGCATCTCAGAATAGCATCTCCACTCATTTATCCACACTTGCAAGTTTCAATCATTTTCAGAAAGCTCATGGGTTGACGGCCACCCTCAATAGCAGCCACACCATTGGGTTTACTGCACATGAGACCCCTTCAGTGCGGGGTCAGTGTGAGAGTGCCATGGGATGCATGGAGTCACGGTAAATTACGCCTGCTGGTGACACCCTGCTTTTGGCTGCGCAGTCACTGTGAGAGGAAACTGTGGTTTATCAAGCGGGCACCATGGTGACCAGACGCAATGTGGCCACCACAGACGCATTCAACATGAGCTGTGGAGCCCTGTGCAATAGGCGTCCAGCTTTTGGCACCTGCAGGGGTGCGAAGCTGAAATGACACATAAATTACCTTAAGTCTATGGCAGTATTTATGGCTCTGAAAGCCTTTCATCCAGAACTCCAGTTCCGGACAGACAACACATCAGTGATGGCTTATATAAACAGCCAAAGGGGGAATATGTTCACATCCAATGTTGAATTTTACACGCCGTCTTTTTCAGAAGTCACAAACAACTCAAATCTATCTGGGCAGTTCACATTCCCGTTTAAATCACAGGGCCGATCTGCTCTCACAACAGAGCATTCATCCCAGAGAGTGGAGACTCCATCCTCAGCTGGTCCTGAGAATCTGTGAAACATTTGGGGAAGCCGAAGTGGATCTGTTTCCTTCCTATCCGCTGGGAACGGATGCCTTAGCCCACAAATGGCCAGCAAAGAAATGCAAATATGCTTTTCCCCCAGTGGCCTGATGCACCAAGTATTGTGCAAGATCAGGATGGATCGGGAAGCAGTACTACTAGTTGCGCTGAAATGACCCAACCAGCCCTGGTTTCTGTAGCGGGTCGAGCTACTGAAAGCTCCATCATGGCAAATCCCACTAAAGGGAGATTTACTCTCTTAGGCACAGGGCACAATCTGGCATTCACAGCTACAGCTGTGGAAGCTTTAAGTTTTTCCATTGAACGGAACAGGGGTGAAAGATGGACTGTTGCACACAGTGCTTGACACCATCGCAGAAGCCAGAGCCCCCTCTACCAGGCGCCTGTACACACTAAAGTGGCGAGACTGGTGTGCATCACAGAATGAAAACCCAGCAGCTCTTCAAGAGCGATTGATGCAGGTTTATGCCCATCAACGCTGAAGGTGTATGTTGTGGCAATTGCGGCGATCGCGCCCCAGTTAGAGGCATTTCAATAAGCAAGCATGATCTTGTTACGAAATTTCTACGGGAGTGAGGCATATCAGATTTACCAGCTACAGTCCCAGTGTGGGAGCTGTCCTTGGTGCTGAAAAGCTCTATACGGCTCTCCATTTGAAGCCGCTGGAAATGGCGGAACTATATGTTCTGTCATTTAAAACTGCTTTTATTACTGGCTCTCACTCCAGTAAAGCGGGTGGATCATAGATGTTATTAAGTGTATGAATCACAGGGCTTGGAATGCTCTGTGGGGATTAAAGCCCACTCCACAAGAGGCATGTCTTCCTCTTGGGCATGGTTAAAAGTTCTTTCATTGTCAGACATCTGCCAAGCAGCAGGCTGAGCTTCCCTGAACACATTACTAGATTTTACAATCTAGATGTTTCCCTCCTGTCTTCACAGCTGCTCTCTGTGAAGGGAATTTGAGCTCTCATCACAATGAGTAGCACTGAACCAGCACATGAAAGTTGGTTACAACTTTTATATTTTAAGTTTCATTCTGAACCAAATAGAAAAGTATTATCCATTGGGTAAAAACACTTCTCACTGGTTATGCAGTAAGTGCAGTAATACTGATTACTGCACTTATGGCATAAAACCTGTTTGATATATTCCCCAGAGCGGTTAGATACAAATGGAAAGGATTGCTAAAGATTGACTGTAAATTATAGCAGTAATCTTATATATACAGGACAGTGGGTCCCCAAGTATGTTTTATCTGCCTCACGGAAAGTTAGGGAGTTAGGGTATTTATTTATCTAGCAAATTGTTCCTAGATTTCATATGGGAAGATTCAACTCTTCCTTAGCTTGGTTTAAGGTGCCCCAGAAGGCGGCCCCTTTCATAACCAGGATTGAAAGACTGTGATTCAGTCCTCCCTCCAACAGTTCATCACCTCAGCTGACATGAGTTCTATGGAAAAGATTGGCGAAACTTCATATATGGCATTGTCACTAAGTGTCACTTGCTGTCTCGGACTCTTCCCCACCCAGGTGGGAAACGGGCTGTCTGTGAGCTTGCTACCACATGATGGGGGGCAAGAGCAGCCATATCAGTATTATGGTGTTGTTTTATAGGGACCCCTAGTTGTCATTCGATGTAAGTAATGTCAAGTGACCGACTTGAAAGGGAACATCTAGGTTACTGAAATGTAACCCTGGTTCCTTGAAAGGAGGGAACGAGACATTACCTATTCCTGCCACAATACTGATTACTGCTGATAAGTTGCTTGAGATCCTCTCACTGCTTCAGTCGAAGAAGGTCCTGATGAGCCCATCTTTCTCCCAGCATTTTATATGCTTTTGGGTCCTCGAAAGTCATGTGCCAATCACAACTGGTGTGATTGAAAACTATTCAGAGAAATCAGGGACTCAGGAGTGACCCCTATTCATCATTCGATGCAAGTAATGTCTCTTTCCCTCCTTTCAGGGAACTGGGGTTACAATTCAGTAGCCTAGAAGTTCTTAAGCCAAATCTTTAGCCACAAGCTCAACTTCTGTGAAACATTAGGCTTTTATATCATGGAAGTTCAGTAGAAATGGAAACCTGCCACTATATTACCATTGTGATTATTCATAAGCTTTATGAAAAATGTTGAGCCGCAGCAGGATGATCTCTCATGACTTTGAGGGATGGCTTTGTCTGGGAGGCGGAAACAGTGATCAGTGTGGATATTTTTATGGCTGCAGCCACTGCGGTTCTGGCTGAAGAACAGATGTGTGGTGATCTGCAGAGAGCACTCGAGCGCTTGCACACTGCTGCCTTTGTTCTCTGATGTTATTCAGGAAACCTTTGACCTTCAGGAGGCTCATCACAACATTTGAACTGATTGGAATAAGGCCAAGACAAAACTTTAATCATATATTGGGGGGAGCCTTTAAGTGATCATTCTGAACTCTAAAAGATGGCCCACTCTGTTGCAATGGCATCCGTTCCTAGATGTGTACATAGATATACAGTACATACATAGATGCCTCATTTGGCTGGTTTGGATACTTCAATCACGGCGCCATCTTGGAACGGTCAACAAGGAGAGCTGTTTAAATGCAAGTGAATGGAGAAGAAGCCTCAGACCACTGCATATAAACTGATTTTGTGTGGAAACAGTTCATCATGTAATAAAATGAAAGACTGGGTGCTAATTTTCAGTATGAAGAGGACTTTATTTGCAGTTTGCTACAACCCCCCCCCCCCCCCCCCCCCCACACCCCACACCCCACACACACACTTTTAGAAGTGAAGTCTGAAATTTTTACAGTATATCATCTAAAATATTGCCCAATATTTATGGAAAATCAGATAACCTGAAAGTTGGCTGGAAAAGACTCCAAACTGGTACAGAATGTATCTGTCAATTTACGTTGATGTGTTGACGGATGGCTCTTGACCATTCCAATGTGGCGGACGCGCCAACGTATCGTGGCCCATAGGAACAGTTGCTAATGAGGTATCTACGTATAGATATCTATGGATGTCCAAATGAAGATAATGCACTTCCACTCTTCAAAACCAAAAATTTTTTTTTTTTTTTTTTTTTGCACTTAATGCAAAAAGTCCAGAATTGATATTTTATATATTTTTTTAAATCAGCAATTTGAACTAGAAATGTGATATTTCTCTTCATTTTCCGTATATAATAGAATGGGTTACTATAACCAGATCTGTTTTCCCTCATTCTAAACCATGCCGCCAATATATGATGCAATGTTGAGTGTATCTAATCCCAAAATTTTTTAGAAATGAGTTAAGTTTATAGTGTTTTGCAAATTCTTCTAAACAATGAGCAAAGATGTTGCAGAGTTGACTCCACACACATCAAATCACTTTTTGTGATTTTCTCAAAATAAATTTATTTTGGTTTTCTCTCCAAAATAAATTTATATGAATGGTGGTAGCTAAAGAGTTACAGTGAGAAAAATGCACTTACGTGGGAAACTAACAGCTCTTACCATTTGTAAAAATATGACATTCAAATCCCTAGACATCAACATTCTCCATCAATGGGTTTCAGCTAACTTCCCTTCATCTTATGTTTTTTTAAGGATTTCTGTTTCATTTGTAATGGTGAATTTACTTTAAGAAATGTCATTTTTGTGATGTGTGGAAAGACATCATGACTGAGTAATGAAATGTCTTGACAGGAAGCCAGCAAATCTTGTGGTGTTAAATTCATTTAAAGGCACAGTTCACCCAAAAGTAAAAATTCTGTCTTCATTTACACACCCTTATTCCTTGCAAACCCTGCATGACTTTATTTCTTTTCTGGCACACAAAAAGAGTTATTTACAGCAGAATGTCGAAGCAGCTCTTTTCCACTCAATGAAAGTGAATAGTGTTCATGGCTGTCAAGCCAGATTTTCAAGGGAAGATTTTCAGTGAACAACTTAAATTGCATTCTGTTTCTCACACAAAGCTATCATATGTCTTCTTAAGACTTGGAATAAACTGCATGAGTCGCATTATTATATTTTTATTAATCTTTTTGTCCTTTTTGGAGCTTGAGAGCACATTGTGCACATCTAATTTTATTGTATTGAAGAGAGCAGCATGAATATTCTTCAAAACTTCTTTTGTGTTCCAAAGAAGAAGAAAAACAAAAAATTAATAAAGGATTGAAACAACATGAGGGTGAGTAAATGATTGGGTAAATCATCCCTTTAACTGTGAAGCTTTAATGCTAAATTGGTTGTTATAGCAAATGTTCTTTATAGCAAATGTTCTCCTGAGAACATACTGTAAATCTACATCACTGACATAATCCAATCATCAAGATTGGAAATTTCCCATCAGTTCTTAATGGAAGAACTATTTAGCAACCCCCACAGATTCCCATTATCTATAACTCCCACCAGCATGTCAAACATTCAAATGGCTAAAATATGAGTTTCACACTGATTCTAAATACAAAATGGTCCAAGCTGCTCAAGAGTACTGCTACTTCTCCCCAGCTGAAGGGACTCTGTCCTCTCTTTGCCCTTTAATCCTGCTGCATGCTTTGATTCTGAGCAGATCCCTGTGGGTGGCATCGACAGTGTTGTTTCACTTCTAAAATATCCCTATTCAAACTGCAGCTGGATTTAATTTTTTTACAGTTGTCTATTAGCAGCCTTAATGACAAAGTAGTATTTTCCTCAGTTAATGATTTGGTTTGTCGCAATCTGTTGATTTTTACAAAATGCTTTCGAGACTTATTCATTACTCTTAGTTTTAGGCAAAACATGATGAAACAATTTAGGGCCTGGCTAAAGTATCAAATACGGGGAATTGGTAGACTCTTTCCACAAATAGGGGATATTTTGTTGCCCCATTACTTTTTGTAACAGCATTGGGAGGCAAAAATCCCGTTTTTATTATTATTATTATTAGGGCCCAAGCACTGAAAGTGCGGAGACCCTATTGTTCTTCTGAGGATTATTTTTATTATTATTATTTTTATTATTATTATTATTATTATTATTCAAGGTTTTTAGTATTTTTGGGGTACATAAAATGCGTGAAAACTCTTGAAAGTTTGCACACACATCGTGACAGAGTTACAGGTGGGGGGGTGTGGGAGGGGCTCTGCGGCGCCACCTAGAAAATAGGCATGTTCGGGGGGCTATGTAGCACATCCCTTTTGAGCTACAGTCACCAAACTTTGTACACATATTGATCTCATCAAGCCGGACAACTTTCGTGCTGACAGTC
Source organism: Myxocyprinus asiaticus (assembly GCF_019703515.2). Taxonomy (NCBI): domain Eukaryota; kingdom Metazoa; phylum Chordata; class Actinopteri; order Cypriniformes; family Catostomidae; genus Myxocyprinus; species Myxocyprinus asiaticus. The sequence continues at coordinate 20,068,394 of NC_059347.1, forward strand.
ATAAGCTCTGCCCAAAAGGAAGTTGGCCATTTTGGATTGTTTGAAAAATGCATGTTAAGGAATTTGATATACAGGTGCATCTCAATAAATTAGAATGTCGTGGAAAAGTTCATTTATTTCAGTAATTCAACTCAAATTGTAAAACTCGTGTATTAAATAAATTCAATGCACACAGACTGAAGTAGTTTAAGTCTTTGGTTCTTTTAAGTGTGATGATTTTGGCTCACATTTAACAAAAACCCACCAATTCACTATCTCAAAAAATTAGAATATGGTGACATGCCAATCAGCTAATCAACTCAAAACACCTGCAAAGGTTTCCTGAGCCTTCAAAATGGTCTCTCAGTTTGGTTCACTAGGCTACACAATCATGGGGAAGACTGCTGATCTGACAGTTGTCCAAAAGACAATCATTGACACCCTTCACAAGGAGGGTAAGCCACAAACATTCATTGCCAAAGAAGCTGGCTGTTCACAGATTGCTGTATCCAAGCATGTAAACAGAAAGTTGAATGGAAGGAAAAAGTGTGGAAGAAAAAGATGCACAATCAACCAAGAGAACCGCAGCCTTATGAGGATTGTCAAGCAAAATCGATTCAAGAATTTGGGTGAACTTCACAAGGAATGGACTGAGGCTGGGGTCAAGGCATCAAGAGCCACCACACACAGACGTGTCAAGGAATTTGGCTACAGTTGTCATATTCCTCTTGTTAAGCCACTCCTGAACCACAGACAACGTCAGAGGCATCTTACCTGGGCTAAGGAGAAGAAGAACTGGACTGTTGCCCAGTGGTCCAAAGTCCTCTTTTCAGATGAGAGCAAGTTTTGTATTTCATTTGGAAACCAAGGTCCTAGAGTCTGGAGGAAGGGTGGAGAAGCTCATAGCCCAAGTTGCTTGAAGTCCAGTGTTAAGTTTCCACAGTCTGTGATGATTTGGGGTGCAATGTCATCTGCTGGTGTTGGTCCATTGTGTTTTTTGAAAACCAAAGTCACTGCACCCGTTTACCAAGACATTTTGGAGCACTTCATGCTTCCTTCTGCTGACCAGCTTTTTAAAGATGCTGATTTCATTTCCCAGCAGGATTTGGCACCTGCCCACACTGCCAAAAGCACCAAAAGTTGGTTAAATGACCATGGTGTTGGTGTGCTTGACTGGCCAGCAAACTCAACAGACCTGAACCCCATAGAGAATCTATGGGGTATTGTCAAGAGGAAAATGAGAAACAAGAGACCAAAAAATGCAGATGAGCTGAAGGCCACTGTCAAAGAAACCTGGGCTTCCATACCACCTCAGCAGTGCCAGAAACTGATCACCTCCATGCCACGCCGAATTGAGGCAGTAATTAAAGCAAAAGGAGCCCCTACCAAGTATTGAGTACATATACAGTAAATGAACATACTTTCCAGAAGGCCAACAATTCACTAAAAATGTTTTTTTTATTGGTCTTATGATGTATTCTAATTTTTTGAGATAGTGAATTGGTGGGTTTTTGTTAAATGTGAGCAAAATCATCATAATTAAAAGAACCAAAGACTTAAACTTCTTCAGTCTGTGTGCATTGAATTTATTTAATACACGAGTTTCACAATTTGAGTTGAATTATTGAAATAAATGAACTTTTCCACGACATTCTAATTTATTGAGATGCACCTGTACTCCTCCCAGGGATTTCATGTTACAGGTACCAAATGTGGGCGACATCATGCCAAGACATCGACGATGCTAAATTGTGAAGGGATTTTTGATATATCGAACGGTGTTGCCATGGCGACGCGATAAAATAAAGTAAAAAAAATGGAATAAGGAAATGTCTCATATCTTCTGCATGCATGGTGTGATTTTACATAAAAATTTTGCCAAATGTTTGTCCTTACAGGCTGATCACATTGATGTGGCTATTGTGGGTCATGGCCATAGCGCCACCAACTGGCAGAAGGAAGTGTGTCACTTTTAACAGACTTTGAAATATCCCTATTATGTTAACCTGAATTGCTTCAAAAAAAAAATTAGAATAATGTCAAGACAGTGCAGATTTAAAATTCTGAAGGGATTTGTGATCTTACATAGTGTTGCCATGGCAACGTATTAACTGTCATTATTCCTTTTTATGAATATTCACATGTTTTTGAGGAACTTGGCATGCTTGAATTTTCATGATATTTTGCACACACATCAGAGTTGTCGCCATTAGGCCTGGGAAAAAGTTAACACATGGGCGTGGCTGGGGAGCTCTGTAGCACCACCTTTTGACAAAAGTTGTGTGGGTCAGTTTCTTCTACGATCGCCAAACTTGCTATATATATTGTTCTCATCAAGCCGGACAACTTTCAAAATTACAGTCATTAGCTCCGCCCAACAGAAAGTCAGCCATTTTGATTGAATGTGCATTTTTTGAAAATTGCAGGCCCTGAACTTTTGAATACTCCTCCTAGGGGAATCATGTGACCGTCACCAAATTTAGGCAATATTATGCCAAGACATTGAAGATGCTAAATTGTGAACGGAGTTTTGATATATCGAACAGTTTTGCCATGGTGATGCAATAAATTAAGGGTAAAAATGTGAAACAGGAATTTCCTTATATCTTCTGTGTGAATTGTATGATTTTTATGAAAATTCAGCTGTATGTTTGGTAATGGGGGCTGATCACATTTATATGGCTATTATGGGTCACAGCCATAGCACCACCAACTGACAACAGGAAGTGTGACACTTTGTGTGACTTTGAAAAAGTCCTCTTATATTTACCCTCTCAAATGCATGCGGCCACCATGTTTGGTTTTCCTAGAGCCACCAGGTGGTGATGGCGCTGTAGTGCTTGGGCCCGTCGTCGCTGCTTGCAGCTATATTTATTATTATTATTGTATTGAGAACTATTAGATAGCTTCAACTATTATTTAACATAAGATCTTAACATAAGATTGGTCCCAAACTAATAAGCTCCTACTGACTGACTTATAACTTCATTTAGGCCAAATAGGCAACCCTGTTACTCTTTCTAGTGTATTTTTATTATTTCTTTTTTAGTTTACTTTTTTTTTATTAATTTGATAAATGTTGTTTAATCCTTCAGTTTATATTTTTATACCGCTTTCAATACTATATCTGTGCCATTACCTACTCACAAAATTGTTAACTGCAGCACATCTGTGACATTTGCAGTGATGTGTGTAGTTACAGTGATAAAGTGTAATTTTATAATGCATTTTTAATTGTTTTTAATGGCAATGTATCCAAAGTTGATGGTGAAGATACCATCAGTCAAGGTCTTCAACCATGGTATTCTCTTATTGACTGTGAAGGATATTTAGCCCAATACAGCTTCCAGGTCAGCTCTGCAAGATGCTAAACTATCCAAGCATTACAACACTGTATGCCAATGCAGGATTCATTTCAGGTCCATTTGAACTGGAAATACTTCCATCAGGAACAACCTATCTTATACAGTGATGATCATCTAGAGACATTACACAAGCACATTAATGGATAGAGTTTTGGAGTAAGATTTCTCCCGATAAGCTTGGTTAGAACTTTACACTTTATAGAAGTCCTACATAAATACGCTGATTCCATGAGCTTCATGATATCTTACTTTTAATTCTTGAACATTTTGATATGTCTAAAAGTCAGTCCTATTCTTATAACACACATGATGGATGGACGGACGGATGGATAAGATACACAATTTACACAACATACACAGTATATATACAGTAGTTTACAATAAATACATTATGATCATGCAAGGGCCATCCTTACTAATAATCAAAATGAACAGTTATTACCCTTCTGCCTTTGGGTCCTCTGGTGCCACTGAGTCCCCTAGAACCGGGGGCCCCCTGGAGAACACAGAATAGAGGACAAGATCTTAATCCTGAAGCAGGCAGCTGGAGAGTGTTCCCTTAAAAACCCAGTGAGAGCTGGCAAGATTCTCTGGCAGGCAAACAAACATCACTTGACCTGATTACAATGCAGGGTGAAAGCTCCGTCCTTCAAAGGCTGCTGTTTATGTTTATATTCTGCTGCACTCTCTGCCCTCCTCAGAGGGTCATGAGAGTTCCTCCAACAGGCATGTACTTCCAAAGCTTGCATGATGTCAACTTTTGTGTGAATAGAGCAAAGAAGTGTGTAGAGTTGTTGGATGTTTCGTTCAGTAAAATGATACTTTAGTGCAGTGGTTCTCAACAATAATAATTAAAAAAAATGCAGACCATCTAACACACCATATCTGGGGGAGGGATATCCCACCAAATAGTTCAAAAACAGTTATGACAGTTTTTTTTAGTGTACAAATCCTAGTATAAACTATCCTACTTTATACCCTACTGTATATCTTGAAATAGCCTCACTTTTACCAATCCATTATTTTGCCAGACTGTTGTTATTTTTCTAGTTAATGAACCTAAATAAGCCTAAATAAGAAGCTGTACCGAACACTTAAATACTATACACTAACTGTCAGTTATGTAAGTGAAGCGAGAAAACAAACACTTTACAAAAACAAATTAGACTAATGTTAAGACACTCAGTTAATTCATTGTTATGAGTTGACTAATCAGTCAATTAATTCAATGTTGGTGCTTTTTTTCAATTATAAGATTTTTATTAATTTTTTTTTAAATGAGCCAACCAACTCGCAGATCACTTGGAATCCACCAGCACCACAATTTGAGAACCACTGCATTAGTTTCTGAACCTGTCACAAAATGTAATGAGAAAAGAGTAAACAGTGCTGTCCAGAAGCAAAATGCTAATGTACAGTAATTATTGCATGAAATGAGACAGCCTTGGCTTTAAACTTTGTGCAACCCCGCATCCACATGTGTGGACGTTGTATTTTGGCTACGCTATACACAACGCATTATTTAAATTAATTTAAACTGACCGAATACTGTTCACACACTCTACATAAGGCTTAAGCTTCTGGCGCACCGTGTCACGTGACACAACAGCATGACGCAGATTTCTGTGAAGCACTCCAACAAAAGCATCGGCAACAAAAGTGCCTCTGGTAAGAAATCTCTAAGTTTTTGATTGAAACCTGTTTGGTTGTAAAGTGTAGTGTCTCTAGTTTCGTTTTATATGCCGCTTTAAAAGACACTTTTAAAGTAAGTTTGCTAAAAATTTACATATGTGGAAAATGGGACCTTATTCCCTCAAAAGTTGAAAAAACATGTTAGTTATTTTTTAATAATGTGACGAGGAGGAGGGCGTGGTGGGCCGTGAGGACGCACGATGGGCGCTGAATCAGGTGATCAGCAGGACAGCGAGATAAAGGGGAGCCGGAGACGCAAGTTCGAGAGAGAGAGAGACGCACGCGGCCGCATTGCATGTGTGTCCTTATATTTATGTTTGTTTTATGTTGAGTTTCTGATTAAACTTTACGTTGACTGTTCAGCCGGTTCCCGCCTCCTCCTTGCCTGTCCTTATACTGTTACAGTGGTGTCGAAACCCAAGAGGGAGGAGGGATGTTCTGTCGTGGAGTCCTCGCCACTGCCATCCACCAGGGGAGCAGCCACGGCCATCTGCTTGGGGACAGAGGGGTCGCTGCCGGCCGCCGAGAGCCGGAGGAACCATTGCCGTCCGCCCAAGAAGGGGAGGAGTGGTTCTATCCACCAGGGGCAGGAGGCCTCGCTGCCATCTGCCGGGGGAGGAGCGAACTGGCAACCGCCAGAGGGTAGAGGAGCGGTTGGGGACCAGGCGACAGAGTGTCCGGGAGCCGGCTAGCAAGTTCTTCTCTCTGTCTCCTCTCTCTCTCTCTCTCTCTCTCTCTCTCTCTCTCTCTCTCTCTCTCTCTCTCTCTCTCTCTCTCTCTCTGTGTCTCTGCTCTTCCTTTCCCTCTCCCCATGCCTCCCCTTGTCTCTCCCCCAGGTTCACAGGAGGCGGGGTGGACCACCGGCTGACAGAACGGCCGGAAGGCAGCGTCTCCCCTCCAGAGATGGGGGGGTGGGGGTGGGGTAGTCAATCTGGTGGCGCCCCGGCCTGAATTGGGTGGGGGAGGAGTGTGACAAGGAGGCGGCGGGAACCGGCTGAACAGTCAATGTAAAGTTTAATCAGAAACTCAACATAAAACAAACATAAGGACACACATGCAACACCCACAGATGTGTTAATGTTGAAAGTTATTTGTGACGAGGAGGAGGGCGTGGCTGGGCCGTGAGGACGCATGGCTGGTGCCGAATCCGGTGCGTCTCTCTCTCTCTCGAACCGACGTCTCCGGCTCCCCTTTATCTCGCTCTCCCGCTGATCACCTGATTCAGCGCCAGCCATGCGTCCTCATGGCCCGGCCATGCCCTCCTCAACATTAACACATCTGGGGGTAATATGGCTTCATTTTAATATAAAGTTTGTTATATTTTATTTTGTTATCACTGTACAATACGGTTCTAGTCATTAACATTAGTAAATGCATTCCTATATTTACTGTGCATTTTCACATTGAGAATAAATGGGATCATTCAAAAGCTGTTTATTAGTTTATTCAGCTTCATAGAAAATCAGCTGTAATGTCTATAACGTCTCAAAAACATGAATAATCAACACTCCTGGAAACAATCAAAAATTTCTATATCTTGGTATTATTTACAATTTCACAATTTAGCTGCTGTCCACATATATGGATATACATTTTTAGGAAAATTTTTATTTTGTTTTTGCTTGTTTATTAGGTGCTACTAGTTACCAATCAAAAATTGTATTTATTTATTTATTTATTTTAGAATGCAGCTGATATTTTAAGTAAATTATCACTTAGTGGTGCATAATGTTTTATTATTCCAATGGTGTAGATCTGAAAACTTCAGAACACCATAACCTTTGCTGTGATGAACAACATTTGCTGAGTTGAGGATGTTTGTAAGAAAAATCTGATTTTTAAAAAAAATTTTTAGAATGCATAACATGACTTACTGGTATACCTGGAGGTCCAGATGGCCCTCTCTCACCTGGAGCTCCAGGGTGTCCCTAAAATAACACAATTACAGACACATTATTATATATAATCATCTTTGAAACGAACAAAAATCTCTAACACCATTAAAAAGTATTTATGCTTTAACTGCATTGTACCATTACACTGTATTATCATATTGTTGTTCTACAGCAGGTGTTTTCAATCTGTGGGGCCCCTTGTGGTGTACATCTTTATGCCAGTAGGTTGTGACAAATGAACGTCTTTTATATATTGCATGAGTGAATGATTGATTCAACCAATTCACAACCTAAACAATGGAAGTGAATGAGAATGAGGCCACACTAACACATTTTCATTTGAAAACACTATCTTTTTCTCTACGTTTTGGCCTTTCGTCCACCCTGTCCACTTTGATGGCATTGTTAAAAATATTTGTTACTTTGTACAACCTTCACATTGCATTCCTTAAAAGGCGACAGGAAGTTGACGCTGAATTGCTGTCTGGCAGCGTAACACGAGGACAATTGCATTTCAGACCATACATACGTACATGGAACAGCTATTTTTCGCATGCACGGTAAGGGGATTTAAGCAGGGATTTAAATGTTTCAGTGTGGATGAGCAACTTTTGGAAAACACTTAAAAAACATCAGTGTGGGCGTTTTGAAAAACACAAAAACCCAGTTTTCAAATGTACCCAGATTAATGTGGACATAGCCTGATTCCTTCACCAAATTTTATTTTTTTTAAAACACTGATTTACTCACAATGAAACACTAGTGTTTTATGCATACTCAAATGAAGTGTAAAAGATTGGACAAAATGGCAGAAGTATGACAAACATTACATAAAATTAATTCATTCATATGCGCCATGATAGGTAATGAACCATGTCCACTGTGTGTTGTATGTTTTGAGGTGCTTGAAAATGACAGTTTAAAACCTGTGAAACTAATAAGACATTTGCAAACCAAACATCTCACATAAGAATTTTTCTACTGTAAAAAGTCTGGGCTGACAAACCAAAAACTAACAATGACCAGCCAGACCACAGTGCAAAGCCATGTTTACCAACCTTGCTCACTTCAAAAGCAGGTACAGCTCACGTTTATTGACAATAGAGGATGATTTACGACTTGCTGTGTCAGGTATTGAACCACAGATTGGCATGATGTGCTCTCAGAAACAAGCTCAACTGTCAGGAATACCATCATACTAAGGTCTATGTATTTTATGTATAGTGCATTTAGCGTGCACAACCTTCAGGGTTGTGTAATCAGCATAATAATTTGGGTGAAAATTTAAATCGAAAAATTAACATGAATCTTATTTATTGGTGTGCCTCCCTTTTGCATGCACTCAAGCTGGCACAGACTCCACAAGTTTATGTAATACCTGATGATTCATGTTATTCCAGCATGATTTTTGCACGTTGTGCTTCTATGGAAGGAAGGGGTAAGCACAAATTGCATACTTTTTATTAGTGGCCAACAAATAGTGCAGAATCACTTTATGACATAACCTTTCTTTGCTTAAAATTTGCCAAAATCCTAAAACTTTAAGTCCAGGTTTAAGTTACATTTTCAATTCCATCTCAGACTTTTGGACCACCTTGTGTGGCAATAAAAAAAAAGCTTAAAGGAATATTCCGGGTTCAATGCAAGTTAAGCTCAATCTACAGCATTTGTGGCATCATGTTGATTACCAAAAAAATAAATTCTGACTCATCCTTACATTTCTTTAAGAAAAAAAATAAAAAAATAAATAAAAATAAAAAAATCACAAATCACGGTTATATCATCTTAAAACAGACATTGTTTATATCTTGTGGCTATATGTTTAAAAATGTGAGTATTTTACCATTCAAAAACTGTCCCCCATTCACTTCCATTGTAAGTGCCTCACTGCAACCCAGTTGAGCTTTATTTAAAGAAAAGGAGGGGCAAATCAAAATACATTTTTGTGGTAATCAATATTATGCCACAAATGCTGTCGATTGAGGTTAACTTGTATTGAACCTGGAAAATACCAATTATTCTTGAAGGGTTATGCCACTTTAAGGGAATAACAATTCTAATTTTGACCAAAAAATAGACAGGGCTTTCATAAGCATGAAGTGTTTCTAATGTAAACCACTACACTGATACAACTTCTCTACTGTCTACTTGCAAAATCCAAAGATGTTTTGCTTTCGTGCAAAAAGCGCAATAATTAACAATGTAAATGAAAGCAAATTTGCAGGGCACCAAATACATATAGAGAGTTTAAACAGTATAGAAACAGTTGAACCATTGAAATAATGACAAACCTCCTTGGAAAGACTGAAATGATGTCTGTGTTTTTTTTTTGTTTGTTTGTTTGTTTTTTAGAGTGGCTTGAATTTGGTTATAACTTTGACATTGTTCCCAAACCACTTTTTGTGCAGCAAATGGCTATACTTTCCTCATGTCATTGAAAGGGAAATTACTCTTTCAGTGGTCTTTCTGATTATCTCATGAATGGAAAATTGCTGATCATGCATTTTTTCCACACACTACTACTTGCCAACCATTGTTGCTGTGTGCTGAGTTAAAGTGACTGCTCAAGGTTAAGTGGGTATGAGAATGCCCCTGAGAGCAGAGACGAGGGCCAGACTTACTCCTTACCATCGCTCCCTTTTCTCCCAGTGGGCCTGGCAGACCCACCTCACCACGATCTCCCTGAGAGCACAAGAAACACAAATAAGCCAAACACCTCAAAAAAAGATGATACAAACATTAAAGGGATAGTGTGCCTATAAATGAAAATTCAGTCATCATTTACTCAGACTTGCATCTTTTGAAACCCTTAATGACTTACTTTCTTTCCATCAAACACAAAAACAGTTATTCATGGCAGAATATACAAGCTGCTCTTTTCCATACAATGGAAGTGAATGGTGACCGTGGATGTCAAGCAAGATAATCAAGACAAGATTTGCAATGAATAACGACTTTCAGTTTATTCCTCACACAATGGAAATCACATGGCTTCAGAAGACATGGAACGTGGCACATTTTTGGAGCTTGACAGCCTCTGGTCCTCATCCACTTTCATTACATCAAAGAGAACAAGGCGAACATTCTTCAAAACTTCTCCTTTTGTGTTCCACAGAAGACAAAGTCATACTGGTTTGGAATGACATGCAGATAAGTAAATAATGACAGAATTTTCATTTTTGGGTGGACTATACCTTCAAGGTAAGACAAAAACTGACCATCATACATGAAAATACAGTTGTAATAGTTGTAGAACAGCTGAAAGGAGGTGACAGCACACAAGTGGAACAATTTGAAGGATTACAAGGTTAATCCTGGTTGAGTTTAAGACCCCATTTACTTCTGGAATTAAGATGCATCTCAGGTGGTCCAATCACATGTGGTCAGGTGAGACATACCACTGTTTACACCTGGTCGTTTAAATGTGTCTCCTGTGACCACATGTTATCAGATTTGGAGGGGAGGGACTCTGTTTCATGATGACATACATCAATCACTATGTCAGTGTGTTACTGCTTGATGATAAACCACAACAAAGTCAGAAAAGACATACTGTAGAAAGCGCAAATAATGGTGTGCTATTTCTCCCAGATGCATCTGAAATTTAATTAAGCACAAAAGCAACATTTCAAGCAGAAATGTCTGCGTTTTTGACCACACTTGTATGTGGCTTTTATGATCCGATCACAAAATGTTATAGTCCCTGTTTACACATGTATTTAGCGCTAACCACATGTGATCGGATCATCAAAAAAGCATCTTAATACCAGGTGTAAACGGGGTCTTACGTGATTAAACATGGCTGAATGCTGTGAAATCAAATGACAGGATACTGACCTTTTCACCAGAAAGCCCTATCTCACCCACAGGCCCAATGAAACCGACAGGACCCTTTTGAAAAATAATAAATAAATAAATACAAATCAAAAGGTAATTAATGTAGAAAAAGGAAAAAGACAAACAAATAATACATTATAAATACAAATAATCATTTACCCTCTCACCAAGTATTCCAACATTTCCAGTGATTCCAGGCTCTCCCTACAGCAAAAAGGACTGGGTTAGCACAATGCAACTCAATATTGAGTGGGTGGGGGTGCGGGGGGAGATGGAGATGGGGGGTTAATATAGTAGGGTGTTTCTTCAATTATGGCACTTTCATGCTTGTTATTTGCAGTGGTGTCTAGTGGTGACAGACATAATGAATTCCCCCGACTCTCTCTCTCTCCGATTCCCTGTTACGTGGAGCTCGCCAAAATAACAATAGGGGTACCGCATGGGCATAAACACTTGTAATAGATTGATTTAGGGTGTTTTCAGACCTGTAGCTTGCTTGATTTGTTCCGAAACAGGGGCTAAAAGAGTTACAATGCTGCATTTCCTTCATGGTTCAGTTGGCTTTCACAAGACTGAGAGAACCCATTCTGGACAGCGCGTTACATATGCCGGGCCTTCAGCTGTTGATAGCGGATTGCACTGCAGAGTTAACAGGGAAAACGAGAGGCGGTGGTACATGCATTTACATCAATGAAAGTTGGTTTACAGATGTAGCAATGTTCAAGAAGATGTGCTACCATAATTTGGAAGTGCTCTTTATCAACCGTAAGCCTTTCTACTTGCCGTGGGAGTTTTCCGAGTTTATTCTGGTGTGTTTATATTCCTCAACACATGAATGCAGCACTGCAACAGCTGGCTGATCAGATCACAGACATGGAACAACAATAACCGGACTCACTTATTATTCTGGGAGATTTAAATAAAGCTAACCTCACCCATGAACTGTCAAAATACAGACAGCACATTACATGCCCCACCAGAGAAAGAAATCCATTGGATCATTGCTACACAACAATAAAGGATGCATATCGCTCTGTCCCTAGAGCAGCTTTGGGACTCTCTGATCACTATCTGGTTCATCTTCTTCCAACCTACAGGCAGAAAGTAAAATCAGCTAAACCTGTAGTAAAGACTGTAAAGAGATGGACCAATGAAGCAGAGATGGAACTACAAGCCTGCTTTGACTGCAGTGATTGGAGTGTATTTGAGGCTGCAGACACCAATCTGGATGAGCTCAAAAATACTGTGACATCATATATTAGTTTCTGTGAAGATATGTGCATTCCTACTAGGACTTATTTAACATAAAACAACAACAAACCATGGCTTACAGAAATACTCGGGCAGCTTCGTCAGACCAAAGAAGTGGGGATAAAATCTTGTACAATCAGGCCAGGAACACACTGAATAAGAAAATCAGAGTGACTAAAAAAGCTACTCTGATAAGCTGAAAAACAAGTTTTCAGCTAATGACCCTGCATCAGTGTGGAGAGGCCTAAAAGACTTTACTAACTTCAAGACACCATCCCCCAACACTGTAGGGAACCAACAACTGGCTGATGACTTCAATGTGTTTTACTGTAGATTTGAAAGGCCCAGTTTCACACCCCACACCCGCTCTGACCTTCATTTCACACAAACATCAACACCTCCTGCAAGCCCCCTCCTCCCTCCTCCTGATAATCAACCAGCACTTAAGATCTGTGAAAAGGAGGTGTGCCGTGTCTTCCAGAAAAAAAAGACAAGGATAGCACAGGGCCCAGAAGGTGTTGACACCCACTTGTCTAAAATCCTGTGCTGACTAGTTGGCCCCAATCTTCACACAGATCTTCAACAGATCACTGGAGCAGTGTGAAGTTCCCTGCTGCTTCAAATGCTCCACCATCATTCCTGTCCCAAAGAATCCCAAAATCACTGGACTTAATGACTACAGACCCGTCACTCTTGACATCTGTGGTCATGAAGTCATTTAAAAGAATGGTGTTGGCCCACCTGAAGGAAATCACTGGCCCGTTTCTAGATCCCCTTAAATTTTCTTATCGAGCAAACAGGTCTGTGGATGATGCAGTCAACATGGTATTGCATCATATCCTGCAACATCTGGACAGACCAGGAACATACGCAAGGATCCTTTTTGTGGACTTCAGTTCGGCTTTCAACACCATAATCCCAGATATTCTCCGGTCTAAATTACACCAACCCTCTGTTCCCACATCTATCTGTCAGTGGATCACCAGCTTTCTGACGGACAGGCAGCAGCTAGTGACACAGGGGAAATTCACTTCCAGCACATGTACGATCAGCACTGGTGCCCCCCAGGGACTCTTCCCCCTGTATACCAATAACTGCACCGCCAAGGACCCCTCTGTCAAGCTCCTGAAGTTTGCAGATGACACTACTGTCATCAACCTCATCCAAGATGATGATGAGTCTGTATTCAGAAGGGAGGTTGAACGGCTCGCTCACTGGTGCAGTCAAAACAACCTGGAGCTGAACACGCTCAAAACAGTGGAGATGATAGTGGACTTTAGGGGGAACACCCCAACATTGACCCCGCTCACCATTCTAAACAGCACTGTGGCAGCAGTAGGGTCATTCAGGTTCCTGGGCACTACCATCTCACAGGACCTGAAGTGGGAGACCCACATTGACTCCATTGTGAAAAAGGCCCAGCAGAGGTTGTACTTACTTCGCCAGCTGAGGAAGTTCAACCTGCCACAGGCGCTGCTGATGCAGTTCTACTCAGCAGTCATTGAGTCTGTCCTATGCACTTCAATAACTGTCTGGTTTGGCTCAGCTATGAAAAAGGACATCAGAAGACTACAAAGGACAGTTTGAACTGCTGAGAGGATTATTGGTTGCCCCCTGCCCTCCCTTCAAGAACTGTACACTTCCTGAGCGAGGAAAACGGCTGGAAAATCACTCTGGACCCCACTCACCCAGCCCACTACCTTTTTGAACAGTTGCCTTCTGGACGGTGCTACAGAGCCCTGAGCACCAGAACCGTCAGGCACAGGAACAGTTTTTTCCCTCAGGCTAACCATCTCATGAACAGTTAAAACTGCCCCGTTGAGCAATAATTATGTGCAATACACAGCTTAGTCTATTTATATTTATCCAACATACCCTACCTATTCTGCCATACATTCCCTTGTATCTGTATATAACAGATTTGTATTTGTGCATACGTGTGTGTGTGTGTGTGTGTGTATATATATATATATATATTTATTTTGTGTGTGTGTGTGTGTTATTGTGCATTTCTATATATATATATATTTATTTTGTGTGTGTGTGTGTGTGTGTGTGTGTTATTGTGCATTTCTATATATATATATATATATATATATATATATATATATATATATATATATATATATATATATATATATATATATATATATATATATATTATTTTCTATTCATTTTCATTTTTATTAAATTTTCTTTATTATTATCTGTCTTGTTGTTGTGTTGTTTATGCATTGGGAGCTTCTGTCACCAAGACAAATTTTTGGCAATAAAGCTCATTCTGATTTTGATAATATTTTAAAATGGACCAAAACTGTAAAATTTCCATTGTGGTTATTTTTTATCCATCAGCAGTTGCTTTTGCATTATTTCAGCATTGAAAAGTACCTGTTTTCACAGTCACGGAGCTCTCTCTCTCTCACATACACACACTTGCACACACACACGCACACATGCACGCACACATATACACAGAAAGAGTGAAGCCATGTTTTTATCTGTCAAAAAGTTGCTAAAGCCATCCTACCTGTGTCTGTTCTGATGCTATCCAAAAGAGAGAAACAATTCAGAAAAACAACCTATATCTAATATAGCTTTCAAAAGGCTATATCCAAGTTTTGATGATGATTTACAGTAACAAGCTAACCTACATATTTCTTCTCCATCCAGGTGGTCGTGGACCAATTGTTTTGGTGCAGATCCAAGTGCTATTGCCATGTTCATATAGGCCTATAAGAACCAAACAAAGGGAGAAAACGCACCAGGATCTGAAATAAATGCTGCAAACGAGCCAGGTGTGAATCCTGACAGATGCTAATGCATGCTTGGTTTCCCTCCATTATGCTAATGAAGCTCACACCTGAAAATCACTGGAAGAGGCTACTGTGGCGCCGGCTTTAGTAGATAAACCTAATAAACTAGTGAGTTTGAAAAGGGTGTTTTAAGGGAGTTCACAGACCACAGGCCAAAAGTGCCTCTAGTTGAAGAAACACCCAGTAACAATTTAGCTGTCATGAATTCTTACCTTCATTCCCTCTGCTCCTGGATTTCCAGGGAAACCCTTCCTCCCAGGTCTACCCTAAACAGAAAGCAGAAATGACCCATAGTACTGGACTCCCAACCCTTTAAAAACTCCCTGACATCTCATTAGCTCCTGCTCCTTACACCAATCTCCCCCATCCATCAACATATCAGCTCTCCCAGAGGGAGGAACTTTATTAAATAACTGCTCAGAAATTGAATCAGTCTCCTTGTGCATCAAATCTACATATGATTCTGTTAAGAGTGTCAGCTACTGTTATAACAACAATTTTGGCTGGAATAAAAGTTTGCGAATGTCACACAAAATTCAATCCAAAACAAAATACAGTGTGCTTAAAAAGCTCTGAGGTTTAAATACACACATTATACATGTCTTTGCAGAGTGACTTAAAGGAACACGAGTGGGTTAAATCAACCACATAAGTCACACAAAAAATGCATATCAAATGTAGAAATGTACACTCAATGGAGCTGGGTAACGTCTAAACAACAATTAAATAAATCAAAAGCTTGGTTTGAAAGCCTCTGGTCACAAGTTGCAGGGTACAGTACTTCACAGTGTGAGAAGACTGTAAGCCAATGTTACTGCAAGAACTATGATTTCTAGTTAAAGTTTAACTCAAGATATCCAGTGCAGAATCAAGAGAGCACTCACCTCCGGTCCTGGAGTCCCTGCTGGTCCTATTGGGCCCTCATCCCCCTGTGGTTTAAACAAGATCAGAATTAGATCTAGATTAGATCTAAACATCTACAGTTGAAGTCAGAAGTTTACATACACTTAGGTTAAAGTCATTAAAACTCATTTTAACCACTCCACAGACTTCAGTTTGGCAAACTATAGTTCCCTATCTGTCACTCACTCGATGTTGTGTCGATGTAGTGACACTAGGGGTCACTCTTGGGAGCCCGAGACACCTCTGGTCTTTGATAAAAGGCCGATGAAAATTGGCGAGTGGTATTTGCATGCCACTTCCCAGGACATACGGGTATAAAAGGAGCTGGTATGCAACCACTCATTCAGATTTTCTCTTCGGAGCCGAACGGTCATGCCCACTGAGCTGAATTCCCACGACTGTTCATTCACCTCTGCTGGATCTGACGGCGCATTTCAGCGGCTTCTCCCTCCTCTGCACTGGTGCACTGCAGAGAATGCCCCTGGGCGATTTGGTAGAAATAAGAGTATATTTCTCTAAAAGATCGGCACACGTGGAACATCTTTTTAAAGATGCGTCTTTTTAAAGATGCCTTTGTGTGTTATTCCTGGTTGCACTCGTTATCTCTCGCCTTCTGAAGGTCACGATCACTGTCTTCGTGTCTGGGCACTGCTCACGCGGAGACAGTATTCGTGGATGGGTCATGTACTCATTGCGAGAACATGTCCATGGCAATGTTGCGGTTGCGGCTTACCTTCGTAAGAAAGCAAGCCACCCCAGAGGCTCCCTGCCTCGGTCCTTCTACCCACGGGTATGAGGCCAACGCAGCTAGCACTGGGGGCGATTTGGGGACCTGAATGGGAATGCATCCGCCAGGTATCCCCCGCGGACCACCCATTCCCCAGCATGCTCGTCTGCCCGATCGGGCTTCCAGATGAGTCCGCCGGCTTGTCTCATGGCGAGTTCGACCTCTTATTCGGAGCCCGCGAAAGTGATGAGCTCTCGAGCACAGCATTGGAGAGTGGGCTTGTCCAGTCGGACACGGAAACCTCAGCTGGGCTCCTCCCTTCGGGTGCGGTCTCCCAGTCACAGGCTGACGCGGAGATGACAACATGCTTTCTTGGCAGCCGCAAGTGGCAGGCTAGAATGGAACCCTCTGCTCTCCCCTGAACCCTCGCAGCTCGATGATTGGTTCCTGGGCTCACGGCGCCACTCAAAGCCATGCCCCGCCCCCGTTCCTTTCTTCCCAGAAGTGCATGAAGAGCTGACAAGGTCGTGGGAGGCACTTTTTACTGCCCGGTCCCGATCTTTCAGCTTCCCCGCCCTCACTACCCTCGATGGTGGAGCGGCCAAGGGCTATTCGGTAATCCCCCCGGTGGATAAAGGCACTCGCGGTGCACCTATGCCCAAAGAGCACCGCCACCTGGCGTGTGCGCCCAAAGCTCCCGTCCAAGGACTGTAGGTTTACGTCATCTCTGACGGCCAAGGCCTACGGTGCCGCTGGACAAGCCGCCTCCACCCTGCATGCCATGGCTATCCTGCAAGTCCGCCAAGGCGCTAAAGGAACTGCACGGGGGTAGTTCCGCCCCGGGATTGATGCAGGAGCTTCGCTCCGCGACCGATCTCGCTCTCCGGGCGACGAAGGTCACGGCGCGGTCTCTCGAGCGGGAGCACCACCTTTGGCTCAACCTGGTCGAGATGGGAGAGGCCGACAAGGCTGCCCCATTTCACAAGTTGGCCAGTCCGGCGACACCGAGGACTTTGCCCAGCAGTTCTCAGCGGTGAAGCAGCAGACAGAGGTTATCCGGCACATCCTGCCCCAGCGCGGCTCAAGATCCCGCACCCCGTCTGCTCGTCGCCAAGGGTGTCCCCTTGCGGTGACTGCACCAGCTCCGCCGCGGCGTGGAGCCCACCGCAGGAAGCAGATGCCACCTGTCTCGCGGCCGACAAGAACCCGCAAAAGGCTTCGAAGCGCCCCTAAGACGGTAAGCAGACCACTCCATCCCCCGGTCGAGGGCCGGGAGGAGAATCTTTTGTTACTATTGCATTTAATTGCGCTGCATGCCCAAGTGGCTACAGTACCCAAGAGTTCAGCAAGAGCGGTTTCCTTGTTCCCTGGGTCATGTGTCCGGTGTGCACGGCCGTCATCATGACCACGTCCACCACTCTATTTGGCAGGATTGGCACTCCAGCGGTGGTCTCCCTGCCCCCGAGCGCCCAGCTGTGGCACAAATCCGCCCCCAATGTGACTCCACAGTCTCCACAGGTCACGAGGACAGGCCTCTTCCTCCCAGGTCCCAGGCTCTTCCGGGGATGGTCACAAGGAGCCAGGTAAGTACTAAGTACTTCGATGTCCCTAAACTCAACACGGCCACGACATGGTGTGGCACCTCGAGCTCCGTCCCGCCGCGAGGCCCCACCTGCCAGTACATCCGACGTTGTCCCTTTGGTCCCCCTTGCGCAGAACTTGGATGCGTGGCTTGCGCTTTCCAATCCGTCGCGATGGCTGGTCCGGACCGTCCGACTCGGCTACGCGATTCAGTTCACCAGGCGTCCGCCCAGGTTCAGTGGTATCCACTTCACCTTGGTGAAGAACGAAAATGCTGCTACCTTGCGTGCGGAGATCGCCACCCTCCTATGGAAGGGTGCGATAGAACCTGTCCCTCCGGCAGAGATGAAGAAGGGGTTTTACAGCCCCTAATTCATCGTACCGAAAAAAGGCGGTGGGTTGCATCCAATCTTGGACCTGCGAGTACTGAGCCAGGCTTTTCACAGACTCCTGTTCAAGATGCTGACGCAAAAACGCATTTTGGCGAGTGTCCAGCATCAAGATTGGTTCGCGGCGGTAGACCTGAAGGACGCGTACTTTCACGTCTCGATTCTACCTCGAAACAGACCCTTCCTGCAGTTTGCATTTGAGGGTCAGGCCTATGAGTACAAGGTCCTCCCTTTTGGCCTGTCCTGGTCCCCTTGCGAAGGTCGCAGAGGCAGCTCTTGCCCCATTAAGGGAAGTAGGCATTCGCATTCTCAACTATCTCGACGATTGGCTAATCCTAGCTCACTCTCGGGACATGTTGTGTGCACACAGGGACTTGGTGCTCTCGCACCTCAGCCAATTAGGGCTTCGGGTCAACTGGGAAAAGAGCAAGCTCCTCCCAGTTCAGAGCATCTCTTTTCTCAGTTTGGAGTTGGACTCAGTCTCATTGACAGCGTGCTTCATGAACGAGCATGCACAGTCGGTGCTGACATGTTTGAAGGTGTTCAAACAGAAAACAGCGGTTCCACTGAAACTCTTTCAGAGGCTCCTGGGGCATATGGCATCCTCAGCGGTGGCCACCCCGCTCGGGCTGATGCATATGAGGCTGCTTCATTACTGGCTTCAGACTCGAGTCCTGAGATGGGCATGGCACCGCGGGACACATCGCGTGGCCATCATGCCGATCTGTCACCGTCTCTTCAGCCCTTGGACCGCCCTCTCATTTCTACAGGCAGGTGTTCCCCTAAAGCAGGTCTCCAGGTGCGTCGTGGTCATGACAGACACCTCCAAAATGGGCTGGGGCGCTGTTTGCAACGGGTACGTAGCCGCCGGCTTATGGACGGGCCCGCGGCTGCATTGGCACATCAACTGCCTTGAGTTGTTGGCAATTCTGCTCACCCTGTGAAGGTTCCGGCCGTTGATCCAGGGCAAGCACGTGTTTGTTCGGACAGACAACACGGCAACGGTAGCATATGTCAACCGCCAAGGCGGTCTGCGCTCTCGTTGTATGTCACAACTCGCCTGCCGTCTCCTCCTCTGGAGTCAGCAGCACTTCAAGTCGCTGTGAGCCACTCACATCCTGGGTGACCTCAACACTGCAGTGGACGCTCTGTCACGGCAGGTTACCCTCAGGGGAGAGTGGAGACTCCACCTTCAAATGGTCCAGCTGATTTGGAGTCGATTCGGACAGGCACAGGTAGACCTGTTCGCCTCCCAAGAGTCCTCCCACTGTCTGCTCTGGTACGCCCGGACCGAGGCACCTCTTGGCACAGACGCGCTGGCACACAGCCTTGTTCCCTCATGGGACCTCTCTGTCATTCTTCAGCATCTACAGAGAGCCCCCTTTAAGCCTTTGCAGTCAGCTGAGCTTAAGGCACTCTCCTTGAAGACTGCCCTCCTGACTGCGCTCACTTCCATCAAGAGGGTAGGAGACTTGAAAGCGTTCTCTGTCAGCGAAACGTGCCTGGAGTTCGGTCCGGGCCACTCTCACGTGATCTTGAGACCCCGAACGGGCTATGTGCCCAAGGTTCCCATGACCCCTTTTAGGGACCAGGTGGTGAACCTGCGAGCACTGCCCCAGGAGGAGGCAGACCCAGCCCTGTCGTTACTGTGTCTGGTGCGTGCTTTACGCATCTATTTGGATCGCACGCAGAGCTTTACGATCTCTGAGCAGCTCTTTGTCTGCTTTGGTGCACAGCGGAAAGGAAGCGCTGTCTCCAAGCAAAGGATCGCCCACTGGCTCATTGACGCCACAGCTATGGCATATCACGCCCAGGACGTGCCGCCCCCAGTAGGGCTACGAACCCATTCTACCAGGGGTGTAGCGGCCTCCTGGGCCCTGGCCAGGGGTGCCTCTCTAACAGACATTTGCAGAGCAGCGGGCTGGGCAACACCCAACACCTTTGCAAGGTTCTACAACCTCCGGGTGGAACCGGTTTCGTCCCAGGTAGTGGCACACAATACAAGCGGATAAGTCCGGGATAGCCGGCCGGGTGCATCACTCGCACATAGTGCCTTTCACCTCCTCTGAGCTGAAGACGTGCGGCATTAATTCCCAGTAGTGTTCACAAACTATGTTCCCTGGTTGACTTCCTCCAAGCCCTGTGGCAGTCGAGTTTTCGGAGAGACTCGCTGCCGGCCCAGTACATGTGCTAACTAAGAGCCCTATTCTGGGGTAGGTGCTCCGCGTGTGGTGGTTCCCTGTAAGGTAACCCCATGCGATTTATATCTTCCGCTAATTCGTTTCCCTGTTGGCAAACTGCATCTTCCTTGGGCAGAGCCCCCTCTGCCACAGTCTCCATGTTTGTAGTAACTCCTCCCCATTGGGTAGGATCTACCATGAGACTTCTCCACATGGTCAGCAAGACCATGTGACATATTTTCCACTTAAATATCCCCCCCACTCTTTGGGCGAGGTGTGGTCTCCGCGGTGTCCTCCCCTTGGGAGGGACACCCCCCGACTAGACTTGGTGGCCCAGTCGGATAATCCCCCTTGTTTTTTAGGGAGTGGAAAAAAGAAGGGGAAAAGAGGCCAAGACTGGGTTAGCCTGTCTCTATCTTTTGGGTAGTCGACTTGTCCCCAAAGGGCCGTTTGACACTCATAACTATTTTGGGGGAGGTTACGTGTCGGCCTGGTGCGCTGGCTACAAGGCACACAGTTGTCTGCCCGTCACACACCGCCAGTTCATGTAACACAGTTCAGCCAGTTGCAGCGTTTTGTATAGGGATCCCTAGTGTAACTATATCGACACAATGTCGAGTGAGTGACAGATAGGGAATGTCATGGTTACTTGCGTAACCTCCGTTCCCTGATGGAGGGAACGAGACGTTGTGTTCCTCCTGACACAACGCTGAAATGGCCGGACCTTGTCTCGGCTCCTCAGCATAAAATCTGAATGAGTGGTTGCATACAAGCTCCTTTTATACCCGTATGTACAGGGGAGTGGCATGCAAATACCACTCGCCAATTTTCATTGGCCTTTTATCAAAGACCAGAGGTGTCTCGGGCTCCCAAGAGTGACCCCTGGTGTCACTACATCGACACAACGTCTCGTTCCCTCCATCAGGGAACGGAGGTTACGCAAGTAACCATGACGTTTTGGCAAGTCGAGATGGGAGAGGCCGACAAGGCTGCCCCATTTCACAAGTTGGCCAGTCCGGCGACACCGAGGACTTTGCCCAGCAGTTCTCAGCGGTGAAGTTGTTTACAGACAGATTGTTTCACTTCTAATTGACTATATCACAATTCCATTGGGTCTGAAGTTTACATTCACTAAGTTATCTGTGCCTTCAAGCAGCTTGGAAAATTCCAGAAAATTATGTCAAGCCTTTAGGCAATTAGCCAATTAGCTTCTGATAGGAGGTGTACTGAATTGGAGGTGTACCTTTGGATGTATTTTAAGGCCTACCTTCAAACTCAGTGCCTCTTTGCTTGACATCATGGGAAAATCAAAGAAATCAGCCAAAACCTCAGAAAAATATTTGTGGACCTCCACAAGTCTGGTTCATCTTTGGGAGCAATATCCAAACACCTGAAGATTCCATGTTCATCTGTACAAACAATAGCACGCAAATATAAACACACAGCCATCATACCTCTCAGGAAGGAGACGCATTCTGTCTCCTTGAGATGAACGTAGTTTGGTGCGAAAAGTGCAAATCAATCCCAGAAAAATAGCACAGGAACTTGTGAAGATGCTGGAGGAAACAGGTAGACAAGTATCTATATTCACAGTCAAACAAGTCCTATATCGACATAACCTGAAAGGCTGCTCAGCAAGGAAGAAGCAACTGCTCCACAACTGCCAGACTACAGTTTGCACTTGCACATGGGCACAAATATCTTACTCTTTGTAGAAATGTTCTCTGGTCTGATGAAACAAAAATTTAACTTTTTAGCCATAATGACCATCATTATGTTTGGAGGAAAAAGGGTGAGACTTGCAAGCCGAAGAACACATCATCCCATCCGTGAAGCATGGGGTTGGCAGCATCATGTTGTGGGGGTGCTTTGCTGCAGGAGGGACTGGTGCATTTCACAAAACAGATGGCATCATGAGGAAGGAAAATTATGTGGATATATTGAAGCAACATCTCAAGACATCAGCCAGGAAGTTAAAGCTCAGTCGCAAATGGGTCTTCCAAATGGACATTGACCCCAAGCATACCTCCAAAGTTGTGGCAAAATGGCTTAAGGACAACAAAGTCAAGAAATTGGAGTGGCCATCACATATCCCTGACCTCAATCTGATCGAAATTTTGTAGGCTGAACTGAAAAAGCGTGTGCGAGCAAGGAGGCCTAAAGACCTGACTCAGTTGCACCAGCTCTGTCTGGAGGAATGGGCCAAAATTCCAGCAACCTATTGTGAGAAGCTTGTGGAAGGCTACCTAAAATGTTTGGCCCAAGTTAAAACATTTTTTTTTTTTCCTTTTTCATCCAGGTCCACATCAAGTTAAACAATTTAAAGGCAATGCTACCAAATACTAACTATGTGTATGTAAACTTCTGACCCACTGGGAATGTGATGAAAGAATGCTGAAATATATAATTCTCTCTATGATTATTCTGACATTTCACATTCTTAAAATAAAGTAGTGACCCTAACTGACCTAAGACAGGGAATGTTTTCTACTATTAAATGTCAGGAATTGTGAAAAACTGAGTTTAAATGTATTTGGCTAAGATGTATTTGAACTTCTGACTTCAACTTGTAGTTTATACTCTCTTTTGTACAGACATTTGTTTATCTTTGTTTCAATATGCATATGACCACACTGTAAAAAATTAAAAGTTGAGTCAATTTTAAAAAGTAGCTAAGGCAACAAGCTGCAAAGCATTTTTGAGTTTACTCAACTTCAGGCAAATTAGTTTTACCAACTTAGCAATTCAAGTTGGATCTTAATACAAAAAGTTCTCAAAAATATAAATGATCATTAAGTTCAATAAATTAAAATTTTTAAGTATAGCTGTCCATATTTTTCAATACTCTTGAAAATAATATAATACAAAACATTTTTAAGCAGATATATATTTTGACATAAGATCACGTATGAGCCCCACCAAAAGACCAAATATTTGGCCTAACTTGGTGGTAAAATGGTGGTGTAGGTTACAAGTACTTCCAATTTTTAGAAGTTGAATCAACTTTATATATAAAGAAACTTCAAAGTGAACACTAATTACCCTGATGGTGACTTTAAACAAAACAACTTTTTACAGCAAAACATAATTAAAAACATTTATTAAATCAAAACAGATTATTTACAAATTATTTATATATGTCCTCATAAGTAGGCACGCTTTGACCAAACACACTTAAATTCAAGAGCAGGTGATTGTGGGTAGTGTCTTCAGCCACAATGCTTCTCCAGTGGGCATGCTCAGTAGCAGGTGCAACAATGTGAAGTTCATAGTGCTCAGCCTTACAAGGTTCCCCCAGATTTTGACCCATGAATTTTCAAGACCTTTCCATGATTTTAACAAATGCATAACATCATTAAAGATATGAGTCGAAATCAAAGATTTAAATTTCCACATATTTCCTGATTTTCCATGGTAGAGCCTGGCTTTATAGACTTACAACAGTAAAATTTAAACTTCCATTTCACAGAGGTGCACAAAGTTTCAAAAGAGGCATGAGCATGCTCAAAAGCCTGTATGTTCTACCTTCACCACCAAACTTGATACTGTATGTGCTCACTGTTGCTCTGACTTAAATGGAATAAAAGCTGACTTAATAGATTGTTTTAAGTAAACTCACTTTTTTCGACATTAGATAGTTCAATCAACTCGTAGCTTAAAATGTAGCTTATTTGACAAAATTGAAGTTGGATTTTTTTTTTTACAGTGCAGCAGCTCCCTAAAAACACTGCTTCTGCAGTGCATCAAAATAGTGTATAATGTAATCTTGGAACCTCTGGGTACTATACCACCTAATAAGTGCTCACTGTTGCTCTGACTTAAATGGCATAAAAGTTTACTTAATTCATTGATTGAAGTAAACTCACTTTTTTCAACATATACATATACATATACATATATACACGTATATACATATGCATATACAGCATATACAGTATGTATATACAGTAATATATACACAGTGTATATGTTAACTGCAGAATCTCTGAATCTATGTAGTTATTAGATGTTAGTTATTAATACATCTAATGTATAATTTGATGAGCCATTTGATTTTTTCTATATAATATATTTTTGGCGGGTCCCACCTCCAGTCCAGAATCTCCTCTCAGGCCTGGAATCCCTTTCACTCCTGTGTTTCCCTGGAAAATATCAATTAATTAGTAAAACCAAGACAGTAAAGCCTAAAGCCCCGTTCACACCACCAGCAACACACAGCAACAAAGCAACTGGATGACATTCATTTTCAATGACATGACAAAGTTGAGAAAAGTTTAACTTTATGAAAATGACGAGCGACATTCGGGAGTGACAATCAGTGAGAGAGAAGGCAGTGCAGGCTCTGTCGAGTGCAGGCAAGACAGAGGAAAAGTTATAATGTTGTGAGGGATTTCACTGTTCTATATCATTTGTCTGTAATCACATGCATTGATATAATAAAACAATGGTGCGTGGAAAACAGTTCGATTCATAAAGTGATAGATCATTAATTTTGTTCCAGACATGACGTATTGAGTCAGTTACATAAAGGCACTCTCCCCTGCAGATTGTTCTTTTTGTAGAGGCAAGAGAACTGATTTCTTGTCAAATTAGTATGAAATATTAGTTTTACCAGCAGTACATCTTATCTGTGACCAGATTTTTTTTAAATATGGCCAGATGGGCAGTTCACCAATAATGAAGAGACAGCAGTAGGAACTCCCACTAGCGACTTCACAGTACAGAGACTCGTGACATCCAGTGACAAAGTCACTGGTGGTGCAAACGGGACTTTACTCTTTAGGGCCTGGAATCTAAAGGCTCACAGACAATTGTTGTACAGAAATAGATAAAAACAGTAGTTTAAAGCACTTTAAAGCATGTACCACTCTGACTTTTTGTCTCACTCTTTGCTATATGACAAAGTACCTACTGTAGTAGTGTCGAGTCAAATATACCACAAAATTAGTGTGTTATCTAGTAATTTAAAACAATTATATACAGTAATTGTTACTTGATTAAAGTAAATGAAACCTTGTAAATTCCACTATTAAGTAAGGAAGTTACAAACCTTTGGGCCCTCAACACCATTCTGTCCTGGTGGTCCAATATCGCCTGGAAAGCCCTGATGAAAAGTAATGAAATCAGACAATAAGACTGTCTTTATGAATTTGGCACATGCTTCATAGTTTAAGAAGATTCCCTCTGTCTCCTTCCTCTGTAGATACATTCACACTGATAGTAATTTAATGGATAGAGGTTTTCAAATCGTTGTGCTGTTGGTTGCTAGTAGATTTCAGAGATGTTCACAAGTCTCTGACGCAGAGCTCATGTCAATTGCCTTTGAGGATAAGTAAAGTCTTAAGACAATTGCCTATGAGTCTAAGTTTCAAGTTAATTGCCGCTGAGCTGAAGTCAAGTTGTCAAGTCAATTGCCTAGGAGTCTGTCAAGTCTCATCTCAATTGCCTTTTAAGTCTTAGTTAGGACTTAATTAAATTGCCAATAAGTCTAAGTCTTGAGTCAATTTCCTATGAGTCGAGTCTCATGTCAATTACTTGTGATTCTAAGTCTCAAGTCAATTGCTTATAAGTATAAGTGAAGTCTTAAATCAATTGCCTATGAGTCTAAGTCAAGTCTCAAGTCGAATTGTCAATGAGTCTAAGTGAAGTCTTAGGTCTATTTCTTGTGAGTCTAATTCTCAAGTTAATTGCCAAGGAGTCTAATTTAAGTCTGAAGTCAATTGCCTAGATGTCTAAGTCAAGTCTCAAGTCAAATGCCTATGAGTCAAAGTCTCAAGTCAATTGCCTATGAACCTTTGTCTCAAGTTAATTACCTAGGAGATGAATTCAAGTCTCAAGTTAATTGCCTATGAACCTTTGTCTCAAGTTAATTGCCTAGGAGACGAATTCAAGTCTCAAGTTAATTGCTTAAGGGTCTGTGGCAGCGGGGGTGTGGTCGAGCATTCATCTGGAGAGAGAGAAAGCGGTAAGGGTGCACACACCTGAGCACTATAATGTCTAACACCTGTTTCTGATTGTAGTAAGCACTGGGGAGAGCAATAAAAAGGGACCATACCAGAGACGAGGGAGAGAGAGCTACCCATCTGAAAGAGACTGTGTTGTGTTTAAGCTAAAGAGTGTTATGCTGAAAAGCCCTTTTCAGTTTGTTTATTTAAGTTATACCTTCGAGTTGAAGCCCAAGTTTCCTGTGTCCTCCTTTCCCTTCCTTCCTTGAACATTTACACTGGTGCTGAAACCTAGGAGAATTGGAGGAAATATGCCGGCATGGAGTCCTCGCAGTTGACGGAAGTCATCAAGTCCCTCACCAGTATGCACCATGTGCAACATCAGGGCCTGCTTGAGCTACGCCAGGACCAATACTGCCGATTCCTGGAGGTGCTTAAAGCTCAAGCAGAGGACCGCCACACGATCCGGAGCCTACTACACCAGGAGAAAGCCCCGGCTGCGACCCTGGACCCAACAGCCCCCATGCCCCCGGCTGCCCTCATGAAGATGGGGGCAGAAGATGATCCCAAGGCCTTCCTGGATCTGTTCGAGAGCCGAGATCTGGGGCTGGCCGCGTGTTCAGTGGGTGGCCAGACTCATCCCACTTTTGTCTGGGGAAGCTCAACACGTGGCACAACAACTACCGGCGGCAAGTCTCCTGGTGTATGATGATCTGAGGAAGACCATCCTGCAGTGGGTCGGTCACAGCCCTGAGAAATACTGACGACTCTTCTGGTCGATGAAGATGGATGGGCGCGGCCGCCTGTTTGCCTTCACTCAACAGCTTCGGGACGCCTGCTGGAAGTGGCTGCTGGCTGAGGACAATGACACCGAGGGAGTCATCGATCTCGTGATGCTGGAGCAGCTTATCCGTCATCTACCGAAAGGAATGGCGGAGTGGGTCCAGTGTCACTGCCCGGTGTCGCTGGAGGAGGCTGTCCAACTGGCGGAGGACCATGTGTCGGTGTATCAGAGGGCGGAAGAGCCCTCCCACTCTCTCTCTCTCTCTCCCCTCCATCTGTGTTTCCCCCCTCTCTCCCCTCTCACTCTGTCCCTTCACTGCAGACCATCCCAGTACCCCGGAGGCGTGGAACCTGCCACCGAAGCCAGCTCCTCGTTCACGGGGGTTTGTCCCGCTTCCGGTGGCCTCAGTGTCTCGTCGCTCTCCCCCTGAGGTGGATGTATCCACCGACACAGGTGTGGGCATAATGCCTGGGCCGGCCTGCTGGAGTTGCGGGGATCCGGGGCACTTCCTGGACCATTGCCCAGTGATGGAGCTGGGAACTGTGGTCCGGGTCCCCGACACTCCACGGGCTGCCCCTGATCGAATACCGGTGAGTGTCAAGGGGAGTACACATCAAGCCTTGGTGGATACGAGCTGTAACCAGACTACTATACACCAATGTTTGGTTCAAGATGAGGCTTTGGGCTCAAGCAAAAGGGTGAGGGTGAGGTGTGTGCATGGGGATATTCACAATTATCCTGTAGTGACACTCATTATTATATTTCAGGGACAAAAGCAAAGAGTGGACAGCACGTGGACATCGCTTTATATTGGTTCTGGTGGACTATGCAGCGTGATATCCGGAAGCAGTGCCTCTGCGCAACATCTCAGCACGTAGTGTTGTGGAGGCACTATTCAGAATAATCTCCCGAGTGGGGATTCCAAAAGAAATCCTCACTGATCAAGGCACTACATTTATATCACAAACACTACACAAACTGTACGAATTATTGGGTATTAAATTGATTCGCACCAGTGTTTACCATCCACAAACAGACGGGTTGGAGGAACGATTTAATAAAACCCTGAAAAATATGATTCGTAAGTTTGTGCATGAGGATGCTAGAAATTGGGATAAATGGCTCGAACCCCTGTTATTTGCAGTGCGAGAGGTCCCGCAAGCCTCCACAGGGTTTTTGACGTGCTCGACGTCATACGAGAAACTTGGAGGAGGTACCTTCAAACAGTAAAAATGAAATCCAATATGTTCTTGATCTTAGAGCAAAACTCCACACTTTGGGTCAACTAACATAGGAAAATTTGCTCCAAGCTCAGGAACATCAAAGCCGGTTGTATAACAAGGGTACTCGGCTACGGGAATTTGCACCGGGAGATAAAGTGCTCATATTACTCCCCACATCGAGCTCTAAATTACTTGCCAAGTGGCAAGGGCCCTTTGAGGTCACACGACGAGTGGGAGATCTCGATTATGAGGTAAAACGAACAGATAGAGGTGATGCACATCAAATACCATCTCAACCTTCTGAAATTATGGAGGGAGGTAGTCCCTGTGACGTTGGCAATGGTAGTTCCAGAGAGGGTGGGGCTTGGACTGGAGGTGAACATAAAAGCAAATCATGTCACTCCGGTCACTTGTGGAGACCACCTCTCACAATATCAAGTCACAGAGGTTGCCAAGTTGCAGAAAGAATTTGTAGACACGTTTTCTCCTCTGCCGGGTCGTACAAACCTCATCCAGCACCACATCGAGACGACACCTGGGGTAGTGGTACATAGCCGTCCCTACCGACTGCCTGAGCACAAAAAGAAAATTAGTTCAGGAAGAATTAAATGCAATGCTTGATATGGGAATAATAGAGGAATCCCACAGAAATTGGTCCATCCCAATTGTTCTAGTTCCTAAGAGCGACGGGTCCGTACGGTTTTGTGTGGATTATAGGAAAGTTAATGCAGTGTCTAAATTTGATGCATACCCAATGTCTCGTATTGATGAGTTGCTCGATCGGTTGGGCACAGCTCGCTTTTATTCGACACTGGATCTGTTGGGGCAGGCCTTCACCCTCTGTTCAGATCACACCCCACTCCAATAGCTTCACCGCATGAAAGATACCAACGTGCGGATCACCCGTTGGTATCTGGCTCTTCAGCCGTTTAGGTTCGAGGTGGTCCACAGAACGGGGGCGCAGATGGCTGTTGCGGACTTCCTTTCCAGAAATGGGTGGGGAGTGGTGGGCAGACTGGATGACTCCCAAGCCTGAGTCGAGCGGTGGGGATATGTGGCGGCGGGGGTGGTTTCGAGTGTTCGTCCAGAGAGAGAGAATGTGGTAAGGGTGCACACACCTGAGCTCTATAATGTCTAACACCTCTTTCTGACTGCAGTAAGCACTGGGAAGAGCGATAAAAAAGGGACCACACCAGAGACGAGGGAGAGAGAGCTACCTATCTGAAAGAGACTCTGTTGTGCTTAAGCTAAAGAGTGTTATGCTGAAAAGACCCTTTGAGTATGTTTATTAAAGTTATACCTTTGAGTTGAAGCCCAAGTTTCCTGTGTCCTCCTTTCCCTCCCTTCCTTGAACATTTACAG
Source organism: Myxocyprinus asiaticus (assembly GCF_019703515.2). NCBI lineage: Eukaryota > Metazoa > Chordata > Actinopteri > Cypriniformes > Catostomidae > Myxocyprinus > Myxocyprinus asiaticus. The sequence goes on from NC_059347.1 coordinate 20,098,320, forward strand.
TCTAAGTCAAATATCAAGTCAACTGCCAATGAGTCTAAGTCTCATATCAATTGCCTGAGTCTAAGTCAAGTCTCAAGTCAATTGCATGAGTCTATGCCAAGTCTCAAGTTAATTGCCTATGAGTCTAAGACAGGTCTCAAGTCAAATGCCTTTCAGTTCAAGTCAAGTCTAAACTCAATTGCCTATGAGTTGAATTCAAGTCTCAAATCAAAGGCCTATAAGTCAAAGTCTCAAGTCAAATGCCAAAAAGTCGAAGTCAAGTCTCAAGTCAACTGCCTATGATTCTAAGAGAGGTCTCAAGTCAAATGCCTTTCAGTCCAAGTCAAGTCTAAACTCAATTGCCTATGAATTGAATTCAAGTCTCAAATCAAAGGCCTATAAGTCAAAGTCTCAAGTCAAATGCCTAGGAGTGTAAGTTAAATCTCAAGTCAATTGCCTTTATGTCGGAGTCAAGAGACAAGTCAATTGTCTATAAGTCTGAGTCAAGCCTCAAGTCCCATCACCTCAAATCACCAACTCTAATTAAAAGAACTTCTGGTCACTTAGTCACTGCTAGTAGCTGTGAGAGAGAATGCACCTTAATAGCTATTGGATGACTGTGTAAGCTTTTTATAGTACAGGTGCAAATGAATGGACATCTTGTTGTACTGCAATGGTTTAAATGAGTACAATTACCTCAGGGCCAGGTGGGCCTGGCAAACCATTTGGGCCACGATCTCCAGGCTTACCCTAAAAGAATACAAAGAGTACAATAGTACAAACAGCTTACTATTACATGGATCTTTTTAAAGTCAGTGCTAAAGATTAATTGCCACAGTAAATATTTCATGCCTGTTTTACAGTCCTAAATAATAATAAAAAAAAGCCTTATGAATTAACCTGTGGCCCTTGCTTTCCTCGAATTCCCGGTAAACCTGGTAAGCCTTGAACACCCTGGAAAATTCAATTAAGTTACCATCAGTTATTCCGAAATCCCTTGGTGGGTTTGAATTCATTCAAATACACACAAGTACAAACACATGCACACACACCAACATAGGCACCATATACACTGTAAGTGAATAGGTGAAAGGAAAAGATGTGAGACAAAATACCTTGTCACCTTGAAATCCGGGTTCCCCGGGTTCTCCTGGCAACCCGTCTTCACCCTGTCAACACAGACAACAAAAAGTCACTCTCTCAGGAAGTCTCCGCAGTTCAATCACAAAATTAGTCAAGTTCTCCAGATATTTATGGTCATGTTTCAATGTGGCTTATGTTAAGCTGTAGACATGGAGACTAAAACAGCTGTCCAAAACATAGCCTTCAGAAAATCTTGCCAGGCAGCAAAATAGAACATTTCAGTTCTGTGCTGTCAGCACCTACTGCATCTAGAGGGCAGACAGAAAGGTTGCCAGCTGGACTGTCAAAGCAGTGAGGCAGACGCTGTACTGTTTAACCCTTGACCACTCAGCTCTAATATTAAAGTCAACATGTATGATTTTACTGTAATGTGGCGATTTAATCGATCTGAAATTGATTGTATAATGAAATGTTGTCTCATTATGACAAGTGGTTAAAGGGTAGGGGTTGAAAAATAAGAGCGCTTGGTGATGTCAGCGGAAAAGGACATTTTAGAGGTGGAGCAAGTTATTACATTTTGATGAAAAAATATTTGTTTTTATTGCAATAGTGTTAACCAGTAACATGTATTAAAAGGACAGTTCACCCAAAAATGAAAATTCACCATTTACTAATTTATTACATTATATTTATGGATTTGGCAGACAGTTTTATCCAAAGAGACAAATCCATATTACTTTTGTTTTCGTGAAATACACGAGGAGAAATGTTTGAAAACGTTTATGCGCTATACAATAAAAATGAATGGTGATTGAGGCTATCATTTATAACATTCTGCCTAACATTATCTGTTCCATGGAAAAAAAGGTCATATGGGTCTGAAACAATAGGAGGGTAAGTAAATGATGCAGAATTTTCATTTTTGGTTCAACTTACACTTTAAGGAAATAAATATGGTATATTTTGATGTCACGCTGTCTTCATTGGGCAACTTTTTGACAGTCATCTCACTGTAAAAGCGCCCCAGTTTCCCTGAATTCACCCTACTCTTTAATTCTAACTGTTGCAATCAAATCCAGAACAAACAAAAGCTAATAATGTGTATTCAGATCACCTTATCACCTTTCAGTCCAGGTTCTCCTGGGTTTCCTGGCACACCCTGCATGACACCAGAGAGACAGAAGTTAAAACGAAGGAATAGTACAATTGCCCATTGTTTTATGGATGGAGCTCATGCCTTACAAACATTGTGGTTGGCCCTTGAAGGCAAACTGAATTAATCCCTGAGTAAATGGCTTTGTCTTCAATATTTGCTGCTATGAAAAGAAGTCATATCAATTTGGTATTCATGAAACATGTTAATAAAGAAAGTCAAAATACTTCATTGTAATCAAGAAAAATGTAAGCGCTTTGAAGATTCTCAAATGGAGATGGATCTGTTTTTCGATGACGAAATATGTTTTCCTATCTCAGCATAATTTGCAAAGACAACTATAGCAAAACCATTTCTAAATTGTTTTCACTGTTGAAACACTGAGGCACTGTTTGTTTGACATGTCAACACCTGGCTCAACCAATGGTTTAAGCTTGAGACAGGACTTTTAAGGATGAATTGATCACTGGATTAGATTGCCGGGTTAGTGACATCAAATCTTTTAAAGATATTTCAAAGAGTGTCGTTTGAGGAATGTAGTAGCAAGTAAAGCAGGTATCCACAAGCTCAAGTGCATATTCTGCTTTGTTTTCACAGTTATGTGTGTGAAATAGCCTGTACTGAGGTTTTCTGTGCTGTACTTAAGATTCTCAACACATTTTCCTCTTTTTTTCCTGTGTGTTTTATATGCAATCGCTCACAGACCAAGGGCGACATTATTAAAATTATTTTTTTCCCCCACGCCAGTCTTTATTATGGCATTACATATCTCAGATAACCTCACACCTAAATGGCACATAATGACAAAACCGATCATGATTGGTTGCTTTACGTGCCAGTCAAATGGTTCTACCTGTGTAAGTTTTGATTCTAGGACAGTTTAAGCTGCAGTAAGCCCCAGACCTTTGCTGTTTCAGACAAACATCTGGCTATGCGAGACTGCACTGCCCCCTAACCCTAAGGTTATTCAGCCCTAAGCCTAATAGTGGTGCTAATGTTTGTAACTAATTTATTTGGTCATAACAATTCCAGAGTAATCACCTTAAGTCCCGCTGGCCCAGGAAGACCCATATTTCCAACCGGGCCCAGATCACCCTGCCATTAAACAAAGACAAATACACAATAAAGAATATAAACATATTAAAAATAAAAAAAGCTTTCATATACTATACAATATTCAGAGGAAGACATGGAATAGTGGGGTCTCTCATTCACTAGTAATTCTCAAACAGGTTCATGCAAAAATGTCACCTGTATTCACAACAGGTGCATACGCACACATTTGTTCTTACTGTGCCCTCATTCTAACTTTGATGAATGCGGAACCCATATCAGAGTGTGTGCTTGCAGTTAGTAAATAATATAGTAAAAACTATTTTGGCTTAACACATTCCATGTTTGAGTCAGTTTTAAATGTTATCCCAAATTGTTAATGCAAACTTACTTATGAATTATGATATATGTGAAATTGATAGCACACAAATAAGTGCATACAGATGGTTAGTGAATGAGACTCATTGATAGGAATGAAAGAACTATAGCTAGAAGGTAAACATGTCAATCGCACAATGTTGGTTTACTCACAATAAGGCCAGGGATACCAACAGGACCTGAGGCACCAATCTCCCCCTATGAGAAACAGAGAGCACATACTGAGCATTACAGGTACAACAGAGTCTCTCTGAGAAGACAGCTCAGTGTTGCCACAGCAGACCTGTGCTGAGAGAAGAGAAAAGGGGGTGAAATCTCTGTTGCCTGATAGCAGGCTAATCTATAGCCTGCATCTCCCCTTCTGTAAGCCAATGAAAGAGATCTGCTGAGGAGCACAGAAAAGTGTTTTGTTGTGTGGGGTGACTGGCCGACTACTAACTGGCATTCCTACTTCCATCCTCACCAGCAGGCCAAAAAATTCCCCTGTGTATTTTCTCTTTCCTTGTTCTTTTGAAAGAGAGGAGATAGATGTCACAAGGTTGACTGCTCTTGCCGACTGACCGCTGATGAAGGAAGAGGACTGAGAAGGAGAGAAGACTGTGTCCTCTCCCTGTGTGATGTGGTTAGGGTTACAGTGCAACAGGGAGTTGAGAGGGTCAGGCAGCCAGGCTAGCGCTTAACTACTGCCAGAGGAAGAGGGCTCAGCTACGGACAGCTCAAGTGTGCCCTTGTGATACATTGTGTGATAGTAGCAAGGACATAAAGTTAGCTCACATGCTTGTGTATTTGAACTAAGCTGAGCGCAATAGATTCCTTACTGAAGCTGTTTTGTAGAGTACATTTGCTGCTTCTGTATGTGGTTGCTGAGGTGTTCCGAGTGGTTTTTGGTATGTTACTATGGGCTGTTCTGAGAGGCTGCTAGGTGGTTCAAAGGGTGTTCTGGGTGGTTGCCAGGGCATTGCTATGTGGTTGCTAAGGTATTTTCTTTGTGGTTTTTACTGGGTTTAAATGAGGTGTTCTAGGTGGATACTAGATGGCTCCAAAGGGTGTTCTAGGTGGTTTCAAGGGCGTTGCTATGTGGTTCCTAAGGCATTCCGAGTCGTTTTAGTGCGTTTCTATGGGGTGCACCAATTATTTGAATTCATAACACTATAAAGATAAAAATAAATAAATAAAAAATAAAATAAAAAAAAGCATTAGAAGCATTTGTTAGAAGCAGTTCCCCCACATGGTATTCGGCCTAATGGTATTCTGGGTGGTTGGTATGTGGTTGCTAAAGCATTCTGAGTATTTTTCAGTGTGTTTATATTAGGTATTCTGGGTAGTTGCGGGGAGGCTCATATGGTGTTCTGGGTGGTTGAAAGGGCGTTGCTATATGGTTGCTAAGGTATTCTGAGTTGTTTTAGTGCTTTTCTATGGGGTGTTTTGGTTGGTTGCTAGGTGGCTGCTTACTGGCTGAATTCAAAAGAGCCCAGTCCACAACTCTCTATGGTTTTCTGGTCCCTAGATATGGCTTGGGATCTTCTTGGTGAGCCTTTGGGTTTTTTTTCACCTGCTTTATTGTCTTCTAGAAATAGTGAAAATCATAGTCTGATTGCATAGAAAAGTCCACAATTTGAGAAATTATTCATGTCCATAGCACAAATGATATGGGAAATGTTACGTGCCAAAGCTTAATAATTAGGGTTAGGGGTTTGTGCAAATCCCTAACTCTAAGTACGATCAATAATAATTGAAATGCTTGCTTTAAAAAGCACCACTAAAAGATAGTGAAATGTGGCTTTGCTTTTGACATTATACATTTATGACAACATACATTTATTGCATTACTAATACATCACAACTACTGTATGTCTTTTGTCATAACTTATAATATGCAAATAAGTGACCAAAAACCATTGGGACATGGAAACATGAAAAATACAGAAAGTATGAAATATTAGGTAATTTAGGGAAAAATAAAATATGGTAAAACAATCATAAGTGAAGCAACCTCTGTAATGGCAAAAACAGATTTCTGCTGTAGACTCCAGTAAGGACAGATGATTTCCCCATTACCAGTATTTCATGAATCAGTGCTGAGAGGCTCACGCTGGCTTGTGTATGTGCGGTGGAACAAATCAAATATATTTTTTAGAGTGGAGTGGTTTGAGTGGCCTGGTCAGCTTGTATAACCATGTGTGCATGACAGTGTATGACAGACAGGAAGAGGGCATGCAGAGGCCAAATAGACTTCACATCTTCAGAAATCTACAACTAAATGAAAACATTTTCAATTTAAATGAAATAAAAATAACTTAACTGCAAAAACTGAAACTAAACTACAACACATTTTTATGAGTCCAAAATTAAAAGACTGGAACTTGTGTCTTGTACCACCACAATCTACCATTCTTCTTGCTCTGCATCTTTACACGACACATCAGAGCCATCTTAAAGCACATTCACACCGACCGAATGCATCCTTGCGCTAAAAAAAAATATATGCAGCGCAACTAATAATACAGAAAGCAGGTGTCTCGAGATGTGTTTTTAACAGTTGTAGTTGAAGAGGCATCTTAAAAACGTGGTACTCCCAGATCTTTTATTTTGAGATAACAACCTCTGCGTTTTTACCATAGGAGAGTGCGTAACAGTCAACTAGCATACAAATGAATACCTGTAAACTGACACCTATATGTTGTCTGTGTCTTCTCTTAGAAAACATCAATTTTATCACAGTAAACTCCACGCATAGTTCACTCCAAAAGGACTGTTTAGTGTAAAACATGTTGAAGATTAGCGCACAGGCGGTCAATTCACTAAGTGATGAGCTGTTCGCTCACAAAATACATTTATTCAGCATACTGAAGCATCTCTTCCACAGACATCCATTCAAAAGGAACGGCCTCTGGTCTTCTCGCTAGTGTACTGCCCATAGAATGTCTATGGGACCGCTGCGTTATGCATTTTGCTGCTAACCTTGAAGGTTCAACTCGCACAGGAGCGCCAGAGCCCTTCTACCAAGGTGATGAAAAAACAACGAGACATGGTGCAATGGCCAAAAGTGTTTGTCTAGCGTGTTTACAATGTTCACAAAGAAAAACAATAGAAAAACAGAGCCAATGAGACTTCAGATCTTCAAAAAACTAAATGAAAACATTTTAAATTAAAAATAAATACTTAAAATACTTCAAAACTGAATACATTCCCCCAAAAATAAATGAATAAATGAAATAAATGAGCTGAGCTCAAATGAATTTGTTTTAGATACACAGTATATTATTGACCTGTTTCAGTTACATCACTTTGCCATATTTGTGACCATCAGCTCCCGCTGGCGGTGAATCGAAAACACCCGTAAAACGATATCAAGAAAAACATAAAAAATTCCTTTTGATCCATGCCAAGTTCCAGGAAAAGTGTATACAGGTCTGAAGACAGCACAAATATTGCCAAATATGACTTTCTCGGACATTTAAATATATTTTATAAATGATTCATTTCCATTCCTTGGCGAGCCTGATGTGTGACCGGCGAGTGCACACGTCTACCGGTTCATCATCATAAACATCTCTCATTCAGAAGCTACAAATGTTTTTGTGCTGTTTTCTTGTCTGATTTGGTCACAATTTCACAAAACATAAGTGATGTTCCCATCTGTATGAATGTAAGAACTGCTTTTAACTCCAGAAGAATACACAAAGCAACCAAGGCATATTAGTGTATTTGACTAATATGTTTACATTGTAGCCTGTTGGTGTGAATAAAGTCTGTGCTTCATAATTGTATGATGTGTCATTTATTGACTAGCATTTATATTTATATACATATTAAAGGAATAGTTCACCCAAAAATGAAAATTTGCTGATAATTTACTCACCCTCAGGCCATCAAAGATGTATCGGAGTTTCTTTCTTCATCAAAACAGAATTTAAGATTTTTAGGATTTCATTTCAGGCCTCCTTCTCTAAACAATGCAAGTGAATGTACTCCATTTTTTGACGGTCCAAAATGCATATTTAGGGTGCATCAAAATAATCCACATTTCTCCAGTCGACAAATAAAGTTCTTCTGCACCCAAACGATTGATTATTTTTAGAAACAAAACAATACTTATATACTTTTTAACTACAAATGTTCGCTTCCATACATCTGTGACGTGCTCATGAGAGGGATGACATAAGCTCGTTGGTAAGGTCACGCGTCATGTGGAGGTGGAGGCAGGAATCGCATCATTGTTTACAAGAGAAGGAGCGCTGTACAAAAGTTTAATTGTCTTTGCTGTAGATTTGTATTTGTATAAGTGTATTGTTCAAAATGATCGTTTGGCATGTGTATCCTGGATGCTTCAACCTTCAGAAACCCCCCAAAAATGCACACCGGGAAAATATTAACTTTTCATCGATTGCCTATACATGATCATGATCAATTGAAGCTCTGGCTTATCGCACTGAACCTGGATATCAGTACACCCCTACATTCTCTCAAATATTGGAAGGTGTGCAGTGAACATTTTACCCCTGATGATTTCAGACCATCGAAAGAAACAAAGAGTCGATATCTGAATTCATCGGCTGTGCCCGTGCTGTTTTTTTCCAGTGAACTCAGGTATGTGTGAGAACTTCGTCATTGTCACGCCTCCCTCGGGCTCTGCACCTCCCTCAGCGCTCCGCTCCTCCTCACAAGATTTCTAATTCACCGCACCTGCATTTAATTCACTCGCTCATCTCTGCCTGCATAAATGACTCACCTTCACGCCACTTCACTGTCAAGTCTCACACAAAGGACTCTAGCTTGACCACGCTGCTCTCACGCAGTGGATATTAACCTGTATTGATCTTAATCTTGCTCTTGATCTTCGTCAATATCTGTTTAGTGCTTACTCTGCTGTTTCACCTGTTACCTCTTCTTCAGTTTGTGAAGCTTCTCTTCTGTGTGATATCACCTGTACCATTGATCTCACTGTGTAAACCCTGTAAATCCTGTGAATCTCAGTAAACGCTCACACTTGGTTTCACTAACTACAACTTGTATGGCTTGAATTCCTGACAGTCATACATATTTCTGCTAAAGAAAAAGCACAAGTAGATAACGGCATTGCTCTGAAATAAAGGATGGTTATTTACTGCAGCAATGTTTTATTATTATTATTTGGAAATTATTAATGTTTTTGTATTTTATATTGTTTCGAAATTGTTTTGACGGTTTTGGTTTGTGAACTGCACTTGGTCTGTGGTCTGTGCAAGTTTCTCTTGTAAACAATGATGCGCTTCCTGCCTCCTCCTCCACATGATGCGTGACCTTACCAGCGAGCTTATGTCATCCCCCTCATGAGCGCACGTCACAGAGATGTATGGAAGCGAACATTTGTAGTTAAAAATTATATAAGTATTGTTTTGTTTCTCAAAATAATCAATCGTTTGGGTGCAGAAGAACTTTATTTGTCGACTGGAGTCATGTGGATTATTTTGATGCACCCTAAATATGCATTTTGGACAGTCAAAAAATGGAGAACATTCACTTGCATTGTTTAGAGGAGGCGGCCTGAAATGAAATCCTAAAAGTCTTAAGTTCTGTTTTGATGAAGAAAAAAACTCAGATACATCTTGGATGGCCTGAGGGTGAATAAATTATCAGCAAATTTTCATTTTTGGGTGAACTATTCCTTTAAACATATACAATATATTGACATTATAGTGCTTTATTTATTTATTTGAGTTGCATGACATACCTTTATATAGTCTGGGTGTTATGAATTAAAAAATCATCCAATGTGCATATCCAGTTTAATTGTCTCCGACTTAATTATTTTATAAATATTATTGACATGTACAGATAAACGACATTTCTGAATAAATTAGCAAAAACCAATAACATCATTGCATGCATACTTTTTCAATATTTATAAACAGAAAAACAAAATGTGCCAGCTTGTGTCACTAAAGTGAAACTAAATTGAAAAGACAAGTTGACAATAAGATAAATAGAAATAATTAGAGTATATAAATAGAAACAAAAATTCCAAATCATAATAACCCTGCCTCGGATGACGTTTTCGGAAAACATTTCTTTTGTGTGGCAATACTCTTTCCTGATATTCTAAACCTGATCATAAACAAAACTTCAAGCATCTAATCCTAAATAACTCTTTGAATTCACAATACTATAAAGATGAAAAATGAGCATTAGAAGCATTTGTTTAAAGTTTCCTCACATGGCAGTCGGTCACATGGTTGTTGCAGCTCAACTTACTGGGTTTCCATCAGGTCCCGGTGGTCCTCGCTCCCCGAAATCTCCTGGAAAGCCCTGAGCACACACATGTGAGAGACAGTAGAGCTTAGCAGAGCAAGCCATAAAGTGCTTTTCCACCATCAGGCTGAACGTTTCTGAGCACAGTGAGGAAAGGATCCAGTACCATTTCCACTTGTGTATGGTTTAGCAAGATACGATTACAAACCATTCTACTCTAGAAAAAACATTTCTCAGTACGGTTAGCCAACCATGATCAACTGTGCTGGAGAAATGGTTATAATCTGTGGCAATTTACGATTGTCAATTTTCCAATGCCAAAGTAACTGTTTCTAGGTAGCTGGCCAAGTTTGCTAATATTTAAGTGAAGTTAACACAAATTTTTATAAAATTGTATATGTTTAGTGCATCTTCATGATTTTATGATGATTATTTTTCTACATGCTTTTTTTGTCAGGCAGGTAGATTACGCTAGCTATCTTATTTAAACTCATAATATATAAATGTATTAATCATATAATATTTTGTCAATAAATGTTCTTTGTAGCTAGTCTGGGAACTTTTACCTTTCTATGTGTTCATGTCCAGTGGCATACACAACCCCTCAGCATATGATGGTAAAGCTCTCGCCTTTTACTCTTTGCTTTCCTTTTTGCTACATGGGCCAAGTGTTTCCTGTGCTTTAGCAGAGTAAAAACGAGGGAAAAAAAGCAGTCCTAAAAACTGGAATATGTGATCATCCTCCATAGCTCACTTGCTTTAATGTTTACCTCTCATGTCACCGCCAATTAATGTATTTGTTATGTACATACTAATCCTGATTTCGCAGCACCACAGTGGAAAAAAAACCCAACTGGCCCGGCACAGAACAGCATGGTTTCGCAATGAGAACCATTTGGCCTGATGGTGGAAAGGCAACTATAGTGAAATCACAATTAGATTCAGGGCTGATACCATTTGTGCATTGCTGTTTCCAGTAACCACATGGTAAACATCAGCCCTTCACTCTAATCCTGCTCAAACCTTTGTGACACCAGAACCACTTTTCTTTCATTATTAATCATTACAAGGGATTTTAAGTGGTCTTCTGTGGTTTGCATGCCACAGAAAAGCAGCAATAGGAATTAAGAGTTCTAGCCAGTAAGTTAGAGTTTTAATGTTCCGGTGGCCAGAGAAAAAATTATTTTAGCATTGTTAGAGCATGTGAGTAAAACAAATAAAATGAATGCTTTCATATTATTATTAGGGGCAGAACTGTGCAGTTATTACTAAACTAATAATTTATTACAATGTTAAAACACTGGCACTTTATTCTTGTACTGCCAGTCTATCCTTCTCCTTGCTCTGCATTTTTATATCAGAGCCATCTAAGGGGCCATTCACACAGAACAGGCCATTGTGCAAAAAAAAAAAAAAATAAATAAATTAAAAAAAAACCTAGACGCCGCGTCACAAATGGAGTACAATGCAGGTACCTCGAGACATGTTTTAACAATTGAAGTTCTTTTTAACTTGACACGGTGTCTATAAAACCAGCCTGATCTCATGACCAGTTTTTGCAAAACTGAAATTGCGTGCTTCATTCCACATTTGGCTGCAGTTTTCAAGTGAAATGTCCAGTGGGGGGCATCAATAGAGCGAAATGAAGCTGTAATTAGATGAAGTTTTTAAGGTGAATATTAGAGAAGTAAAACCTAGCCTACCTCCCTTACCTAACCTTTACCCTAAATCTAACCAAGTGTATGTAAAGATAAATGAGACTTTAACAAAAAGGACATCCTTATGCTTCACCAACACCTAATCCTAACCGATAGTGTTTTAAAATGCAAATTCGAAATGAAAAAAAATAAAATAAAAAAAAAACATTTACTCAAGCAACCATGTCATTCCGTTTCACTTCTACGCCACTCTCGCTTTCGTGTGTCTTTGAATGGACTTGAGCCGCGGTTAAGTCCAAAGTCCAATGCTCTATTAGGTGAGCTACCAAGCAAGCTAGCAATTTAGGAAAAAGTGTATATGTAGGTGGGTCTGTAATACAAGTGTTAAAATATATCGTTTTTAAAACCATGCATTAAAGTAGAAGTGTTTTGATATAACATGAGTAAAAGTGAAAAAATATGTTTTTATAAAGACATTATTAGCAATTGTACACGTGATTTGTGTGACAATGAATAAAACGCACAGTTGTTGTAGCGCCTTGTGTTCATTTCACCAGTAAACTGCAGTGAAATGTAGAAGGCGGCACGTAAAAGTCAGTTTGCAAAAATATATATAGAGTAACGTTCATTCTAAGAGACCAGGTTGTATAAAAGACGCCGCACCTGCACGAGATGCTGACAAAACTGTGAAATATGGCACAAGTCAAACACGTGTCTAGCGACAGAAGCAAAAATGCATTTGGTGTGAACGCCCCCTTATACTTTGCCCAGAGACAATCAGCACATATCCTGTTTTTGTCAGTTGTACACAAAAATCGACAATCAACTATTGATTGTTCAAGAGCGCATTAGAAAAGCTCATTCACAGTGGCTCGAGTTGTTTGTCACCAAAACCTATTGCATGTCTTTTGAAGACATACAATATGATATATGAGCTGCATGGACTACTTTTGACACTTGTGGGTGCTTTTTTTAACCCTCTATGGTACGCAAAATAATATCAATGAGGAAAAAAAAAAAAATTGATGTTTTTCCTGCTTAAAATTGGACACTATAACAAAATTAAAACATTATTTATTGAAAACAAATTTCTTTAACCAAACACTTGAACAAACAGATGTATCTAGTTTTTAATGTATTACACATTTCATATTTAATAGAGAGTAACATTTCATATCCAGCTGTTGCTCTCAGGCAACATTTTACCATCATGGAACACAAGTATTACCAAACCATCATATTATCAAGTTATCATTTCAAAACATTACAATCAGTGTTGTTTCAATGTAAAACATTACAAATCACCATAACCTTATCCTAATATGCACCTTATCCTTACAAGCATGCACATACAAGCACAAGGACCTGCATGTACACAAGCACATACACAAAATCTCCTTCCTCACTAATGGCACCTCACTGCTTGTGAAAATTGAGGAAGCAATTCCTCTCAAAAGAAAAAACACAGGTAGGTAGCACATTTTGAGCACTGCACTTTTACAATGCCTGAACAAACTGGGTATTTGCATCTGCCTTTTCTTTCAACCCAAACAGGCCAATGACCTGTCTGATCAAAGTGAACCAGCGTTGATGGTCGTGGTTCTACAGGGGTTTTTTGATGCTTTTCAGGCTGTTTTTCCTCACTGTGCTGTGATGGTCTCCCCCTTCTCTTCAAAGCCTTCCTCTCCATACAGAGACATGCTGCAACTTCAGCTTTCAATTTTGCAACACATCCTTTGGGGTGATATCACGGTCTCTGCTGTCTCTCCGGTAGAGGAGCCAGGCCTCAACAACAGCCAGATCAAACATTTGGAAGACCACTTGTTGATACCACTTTTTGGATCGAATCTTTGTTCTGTAGAGGGCGATGAGGGAGTCTAGTAGATCAACCCCTCCCATCACTTTGTTGTACATGGTGACAATGCTCGGGCATTTCACCTGTACTGTTGTCTTCCTTTTTTTGTCCCATCTCATCACAGTGGTTGTTGGATTCGCTGAGGCAAAGGTGGAGAGGAGAGTGACTGCACGATTATCATGCCACTTCACAGCCCTGAGAGTAACCCCATTATAAATGGTCTTTTTCCTCAAAAGCCCCCCTTCCATTCGTTTTCATGTCTCGATCAGTGGGGAGACAGCGTCCAGCCAGACGATTGGTTCTGACTGTGCCAAGGCAGCAGATCTTCCTCTTTTCCAACAGCATCTGCAGGTCAAAACTGGAGAACCAGTTGTCGTGGAACAACTTGTGGGAGATGTTGTCTGGAATGATGCTTAAAAGGGTTAGCACTATGTTGCCACTTGTGCCTATGTCAGGCTGCCCATTGCAGGGAGAGATACACCCAGTGTACACCTCAAAGTTGTAGACTATGCCACTGCTATCAGCAAGAACAAAGATTTTATATCACTAGTTTTGGTTTCTTGGGATTGTACCGTTTCATGGGGTTTTTCCCCTTGAATGGGACCATTTGTTTGTCCACACAAAGATTTATCAATTGGAATTGCTTGGAACTTCTCTAAGAGGGATTTCAGCAGTGGGCGCACCTTGTACAATAGGAGACCCAGCCAACCTAGTATGCCTGGTATGGCCTTATGCTATTCCATTACGGTACAATGTTGACTCAAGGCAACACAGTTTTTTGTAATGTCCTATAATACATTTGATGATATATAAATGTAAAGTTTTTGAAAATACTTCTTTACTTACCAATGAAGGCGACTCAGATTTTTTGTAGGCGATTATCTGGACGAAAATTAGTGAAAAATGCACTTTTCATTGGAGAAAATATGGAGCCATGTGACATGTGCTGAAAAAAGAAACAAAATGGACCCCTGTGGGTCATGTGACCACTTTTGCATTTTCATTGGTTAGTATTTGAGTTCTCCTCCCCTGAGATAGCACTGACCTAAATGGATGTCTCATTTTATATAAAAAAAATAAAAATAAAAAATAGGCTATGTTGTCTAGAGGCAACACAGTACCATAGAGGGTTAAGCTTTAAAGCGAGTCACTATCAACTGCCATTAAGACGGAGAGGGATTTTCATTAAATCATCGGCCGAGTTTCGAAAGGGTTTGGAACGACTTCAGTACATAATGAGAGAATTGTAATTTTTGGTTTAACATTTCCTTTAAGTTAATTTGTTAATCAATTACAAGTGAGAATAACAGTATGAAAGCAAGAAGTAATTATAGGTGAGAATGGGGCTACTGAACTGAAGTTTATTTTCTTTTGAAGAAAGACTGTACAACAGAGTCTGATGACTGATGCCGAGAGTCAGAGAAACAAGCTCAGTTCTAGTCTCTGTCAACCTAGCAGGAAATTCCATGGCTGAGTGTTTCCTTGCGCTGGCAACAACCAGGAGCAGTGAGAAAGAGGAGGACCGCCAGGGATTCGCTGACAATGCTGTTTCTCCTCCAACTACTGTTACATTATATAAGAGGACAAGAGCTATGACGTCGCACTCTGCTGTATGCATGCTTGTCCCAGGGCCAAAGTCAACACTTCAGATCTTTTTTTGTCCTCAAACGCGATGCAAACAGCAAGTTATGGCCGAGGAATATGTACTGTACATGTGCTGTCCATCAAAAGGCATTGCAGAATTCGAAGACTGCTTATTGAGAAGTGATGAATGTGCTAACGTAAAGAGCTCATATATTGGATACAAAGATGGTACTTGTTTCATCAGCAATAATGACATATGAATTTAAGTTGAATTATGAGTCATAATAATGCTATGACTGAGTTCTCTTTTGTTCCGTTAATTTGTTTCCACTTGCTCAACTATTGTGGAACGCAATTACTGTGGAATAGATGACTGGTATTTAATTTTAGTGAGACTGCTACTTATAGAATAAACAAAAATACATCACAGCAAGGTAACAACAAAATATCCGAGTTTACATTTTGAATTTTTCGTCCTTGAGAACCTGTTCTCTTATTTACAAAAAGAGTATGAATTAAATCTAACAGGGATTTAAAGCCATGGGATCTTGCAACTCACTTTCCTTTTGAATTTCTTGGAACAAAGTAAATAACAGAAGTACAAAAATAAACTTGCTAGTTGCCACTCATTAAGACTTTTGTCAGTAGCACAGTACTACAATGAGTGATTTACAGCCATACTTCATGTAACTGACAGTTACATAATGACATGGTTGTCAAGGCATGGTGTTTTTTTGAATCCCTTTAGGGTTCTGTAAAGCTTTATGCTCAACGCAAATAGAATCAAACACTCTCAAACATCTTTGTTAAACAGTGTGAAAGGGTTACAAATCATTGGACATAATTCACAGAAAGTTGTCTAGAGAGAATGGTGAGAGAAAACTTTACCGGCCTACCCATCTTGCCCTTCTTCCCAGGAACACCAGGTAAACCCTAAGGGGAGACAGCAGAGAGAAGAAGAGAAAGACAGAAGAGACAGGTTATAAGAGACAGAAACAAAACAGCAAGAGAAAAACATAAGAATTAAACAATCCCAGTGAATGTACTGTAACAGTCTTGTTCTGTTCCATAACCTACAGTAGTGTGCAGTTTGCGCAGGCAGCGTTTTAAGGAATCACAGGCAAGCTCCTGATGCAAAAGCTGTTCCAAAAGGCAACCATCGTAATTATGCTGCCACCAAACATACTTCATTTTGGCCAGTGTGGTCCGATTCCTGAACGACTCAATTCTTTCTAATCTACACTGTAAAACACAGCGCTTCCTACTGAACCAATGACTCTTATAAGCTGTTTTTGTAGTTAATCTAAAATAATTCACTGAACCGCAAGTAATTAATTTTGCCATGTCCGACTCCAAATGAACCAATAATCTTTACTATTACGTGTACGTAAGGCTTGTGAGACTTAAATCTGAGTAATTACTGGATGGATGGTTGTTGATATGAAAACAGTTAGATACATTATGAATTTTATTGTAGTTTTATTAGTGATATTTTATTAAAAAAAAATAAATCTTAATTAAAAAGTCTGTGTAAACACCATTTGCAAGAATCTGTTCTGTTAAAATATCAAATGATAATTTGGTTAACAGGCTGTCGAGGGCAGTAAATCCAATTAGAATTATATTTATTATTTCCAGATATTTCTTCCTCAAATGTAAATTTGTTTAAAAAGCATTAATTTTGCTACATTTATGGCTCTCATCCACACTGGAACAGCACCGAAAACTTATTTTCGAAAAATGCTCTTCATAACTGCATACTTTAGAAAACAATGACATTAAGAAACTGAAAACAGTTTTTAAACTAAGCCTTCAGAGACACAGTGTAACAGAACTGCAATGCTTGTTTACAGCAATTAAACAATACCTTTTTTTTTTAATTACAAATTCTAATAAAAATCTATGCATGACAAAAGCTGACACTCTGAACTGTGTCACAACTACAGTTCAGGAAAAATGGGGGGAAAATGGCATGTTGAATGAAAATGTGCTTAAAAATCAAGATTTTCTCATAGTTTGCCATTGTTTTGTAAAGTCATGCAAAATTCACCCCAACAATAAATATGCTTAAAAATATGGATTTTGTTTAAATCAGTGGCATCCTAAAAACATGTTCAAAGAAGAAAAAAAACTGAGTCTCTATGCTTGGGTCTCTGAGGGTTAAAGATTAGTGTGAACATGACCTAAATTAACTGCAAATGGAACCACTAAGAAACCGGCATTGTAAAATGGAATTAGAATCCAAACCGGAATTGTTAAACTCTTTAGGATTCCCATCCCTAATTACTGTACATATGGATTATTTTACCCAATATTTTGTGTTTGCTATGTATTTTTATGACTATTAGAGTATTGCAAATCAATTGCAAGTCGAGTCTCCCAATGCAAAGCATTATTTGTGTTGCGAGTGGAATTGCTGCCCATGTAGAGCTTTCCAAATCATTCACTTATGAAGTTAGGATGCTGCCTTAAGGGTCATTCAAACCAGACATGTTTTTGTGTCCATCTGCTCCGTTTTTCAATTGGTTTTCTATGTAAACATGCACTATACAGACATCTTACACCATTGCGCTGCATCTTGCTGTATTTACAGAGTCTCAAGCAGGAGCCATGTCAAGTTAGAAAACACACTTCAAGACACCTTCATTTTGTTCTACTGGTTGTGTGTCTAGCTTTTGGTCTGAGCGTCCCTTAGAAGGCAGCTTCCATGTACCGTAGGCTGTAGCAGCGAGGCAGCTCATAGGTTTTGCAACAGAGCTTATATGTGGATGCTGAAAGGTCTTCTCTATTCTCATGGGCACAAAAGGTCTCTCAGAATGCAGTGAACTCCGTCCCTCTGGGCCTGAAAATAGGAGACTTGATCTGGCTAATCCACAGCAGGTCATATTCCAGCTCTTGAGGGCTTACAGTATATTGCTATTTCTACACAGAATTGCAGGCTGGAATTTGCCAGCTTGAGGTTCCTGAGCAAATATCATGAGAACTGAGACTAACTACTGTTTTGCAGGGGGATCTTTGTGGTTTTAGTGGAGTGTGGCCCCTTTCATCAGACTTCCGATTCAAAGCAAGTGCTTTGGATATACAAGCCACCATTATGAAGCAGAATAATACATGTATGGCACATGTGCATGGGTGTAGGCTTTCTTCCATTAGTATTTCCTCTAGGGGCAATTAAAACTTGAGACTGTAAGTCTCCATCATGCCAGAATGTTTTATTAAAGCCTTAAGGGAAAAAAGCTGGACTCTTTATGCACAAATCTGTACTTTAATAACAGTTATTAAAGTAATAGTTCACCTGAAACGTTTTTTTTTTTTTTGGTAGTAGTAGTAGTAGTAAGCCGATAGACTTAAATTTAAGCCTGTTCCTCACACAAACTGATCATTTGAATTCAGATGACTTTTATTATACTTCTATTATGCTTTTTTGGTGGGTTTTTGTACTTTGAGCTTGACAGGCCAATAATAATAATAAAATGTCAATAATGACAGAATTTTTATTTTTGGCTGAACTATTCCATTAATAATATGGACAGCAGCAGCAAATAAACTCACTCTTTCTCCGTCAGGTCCGGGGAGACCAAAGACGCCTGGAATTCCAATGAAGCCCTAAAGCAGGGGAGTGTAAGGGGACAAGAGACAAACAGAGACATTTTAGAATATATGGTCCTTGTTTCCCTAACTAAACTGCAGGCTGACTTGTAAAGGTCTTTTGAAGACAGTGGTTGCTCTGTGAAGATCTAGGCCTTGAGGCAAGTGTATATGCCCATGGACTGCATGGTGCTGGCTTCCACGATGTAGTCCAAGGGCACATACCCTCACACCAGGGATCAAACTGGCATTCAGCAGGACGGCTAAGGCTGGGGTCACAAGGTTGATACAGATACAACACACAATGAAATCATGCAGGGAAAGACAAAAAACATGAGATGATGCACTTTATGACAGTGGTTCTCAACTAGCGATTCATGACCCAAAATGGGTTTGCGGACAGGAGAAAATAAATACATAAATAAATCGAGCTGAATACATTATATATATTAGTGCTGAAGTTAAAACGTTAACAAAATTATTTTTACGCAGTTAATGCATAATATGACCCTTTTAATAACCTGCAGTTCATGAGAAGGGGAAGACTTCGACACAACCCCCTAGGTTTCCCCGGTTAGTGTTCCCCGTATTGCCGTTAAACATTAAACATAGGGGGTAACAGACTTTGACACTAACCTAAGGGGAAACATACGGGGAACAGACTTGACAGCGCCGTTAAAAATTAAACGTAGTGGGAGCAGTCTGTTCCCTTTATGTTTAATTTTTAACGGCACTCAGGGGAACACTAACCGGGGAAACAGACTTCAACGGCTAACGGAAACCCTGCTGCTGTCTCCAAGGTTCTGTCACAGTGTCTCTGTTTGATAGTGCACTAGCCAATGCAGAAGTTGGAGACATTACTGGAACCCTGCAGGTAATCTACAATGTCATTTACCCATTTAATACCACCGGTTACAATTGTGACCTGGGTCTTAAAGGAGATTTTTGCATGAGTGGTACAAATAGTCACATGACCAGAGCTATTTAATTCCATTGTGCTCCTGGAAAGATTGTTTGTCAAAACTCCATAAAAAGGAGCAAATAAATCCTGTCATAACACACTTTCATCAACCATATTTTGTACATCATTTGAATTTAGTTGTATTGTGTTCCTTTTCTGTTGTTCAACTCTGTTGGTGGGGTAGGTTTTGCGTGGTTGACTGAAAAATACATCTGAAGCATATTTTGTCCACTCATGTTTATAAAGATTTAGCAATTAACTACAAAAAAAAAACTGATTAATTGCGATTAAATATTTTAATCGTTTTGACAGCCCTAACATGCAAAGTTTTGAAACTTGACTGAAATGTTTCTCACGATCTTGAAAATCTTTTGATCTGAAAGCATATGCTTAAATGTTTGACATTAGTTTTGTAGACAAAAATATAATTGTGCCACCATATTAATTTCATTATAAATCTAAAATTTTATAAAAAAAAAAAAAGAAGTTTTTGAAATCGATGACTTAGACCAAACAATAAAGAAAAGCGAGTTCCCAACATAGATGGGAACTCCTTCAATACTGTTTAAAAAGCATCCCAGGGTGATTCCTCAAGTTGAGAAAATGTCAAGAGTATATTTCTGCAAATTCTAGGCAAAGGGTGACTACTTTGAAAATGCAAAAAAAAATAGTTTTGATTTATTTTGGATTTTGTTTAGTCACAACATAATTCCCATAGTTTCATTTATGTTATTCCATAGTTTTGATGACTTTACTATTATTCTAAAATGCGAAAAATTATAATAAAAGAATGTGTTTCAAAACTTTTGACCGGTAGTGTACCTGTGCAGTTTGTTTTATAAATAATGTTTTATTAAATGGGGAAAAAAAAAAAAAAAAAAAAAAAAAAGCTCACCACTTGATGCCCAAATGTAAAATTTGGGGCCTGAAGAAAAACCTAGTTGAGGACCACTGCTTGTGATGTTCCGTAAAAAAACAAAAAGTACAATCAATATTCAACCATAAAACATTTTTAAAAAAAAATTCATTGGTCGTTTAAAAGTATTTTAAAATGTAATTTTGTATTCTATTGCAAAAATTCTTAAAAGGCAAATTTTATATATTTTTTTTTTTATGGCACGAGGGGAGAGAATAAAAATAATACAATAAAACAAGGAAAAAACGTTGGATGTAAACTGCTGCCACATACTTTACAAGGCCAAAATGGTTTAAACTTTAAGTGGAATTATAATGTAAAACCCAGCTAACAAAACCCTTTACAACAGTATACTTCCTGAAGTTCTGAGGTTTTATAATGAAAACGACTACCAATAACAGAAAAACCACTGGAAAACAAGATTCCAACATCAAAACAATGTAGCAGCCCTTACACAACTTCCTGAACATAAAACCTCATTCACTTTTAAGCAAATACTATTGATCAGTCGGAAGAGCAAAAAAGTCAAACATACTGAATGAAATACCAAGGATGTACATGACAAAAACACAATATAGACCAATCTCATCTTACACTGAATTTAGTCAAAACATGATTAATTTATAAACAATACACTTAATTTCAGTTGACAAACCTGGGACACAATCACCACAATACATTTACACAGAATAGAGTGTTTTGTTTTTTTTTTTGTTGTTTGTCTCTTACCCGTACTCCCTTTGGTCCTATATTTCCTATAGGCCCAGGCAAACCCTACAAAACAAACAATTAAACATTTTTCATACTTGGAGATTGGACCAGTAATTTATAATGCCGCGTCTACATTATTTAAATACAAAAACAAAGACTTCTGTGGCCATTTTATGGAGACCGAAATTACTAATATAGGGCATGCTACACTGTTATATAATTAAGCTATACAAAGTTGCAGATTTGCTTATGAGAGAAAAAAAGAACACAGATTGTGCAACAAAGCAACCTCTTTCTGATGATAACAGATCTCAAAAAACATGTTCCAAACATATTTTTACTTAAATCAAGGAGGGTGACAAATAAAAGTTGTCATTTGTACCCTGCCTTTAAGAGGATGCTGTGGAGGAATACACAATCAATAAAATGACAAGAGTAACAGATTGGAGATGTTGATGAGCAGGTTGCAGGTAGCAAATACATGATCTAGTTCCATGCAGTATGGACTTCTGAAGCTAGAGTATATCAGGCTTTTGGGAGGAAAACATTTGTAGCTTATAAACTGAACAATTCTGGAGAAATGATTCAACATTACCACCAAAACTGTCACAAAGTTTTAGTAGGCCTATAAACAAACTTATAACACTAAAGGCCTTTTTATGTACACTTAAGGTGAATTTTCGTTACAATGTCTTGCAGCGATTAACATTTTGAATCGAAACAAAGGATGACTAATGAGCCATTCTCACCTGGAGCGAAAATTAGCGCTGAATCGCACCAAAGTGTGCCAAAAAATCTGTTTCCATCAAGCAATGAAATATGGCCAAATGCTATTTGCACCCTGGTGCAAATAATGGTATGTGCTATTTACACCCCAATGCAAATAGTGGCAGATATTATTTGCACCCCAACCTTGGTGCAAATAATGGTAGATACTAATTGCACCCTTGTGCAAAAACTGTCAGATACTATTTGCACCCATATTTAAATACTAACATACAGTATGGGCATCACTGCAGTGTGTTTATTTAGAGTCCCACAGACACACTACATTAACCTCTACCACTAAACCCAACCTTAATTTAGAAAAAATAACCTTCATTTTACTACAGTAACCATGGTTTCACGCGGGAACGAGCGCGATCGATAGACCCCGCCTCTGGATCAAACCCTTCTCCGCACTCCTCGACATGCAACGTGACCAAATCACTGCAATGAAAAACATTTATATTCATTTTTATCAATTACTTTTAGTATTAAAGGAAATATTAAGAGTGGAAACAGGAAATTGGATGGGAAAAAGAGCAAGACAAAACGTGGTCGCTAGGACAACACAACACAATCTCATACATACACCCCATGCCACTGCAGCGACATCTATTGACTAGTTTGTCATATTTCTGTGGTTCCACCAGAATATTGGGGTGCAAGTAGCTGCTCTGTGTGGCAGATGCCATTTACACGGGGGTACTTGGCCAAGTAAATGACTGAATTAACTCACTTAACATTGAAGAGTTAAGAAAGGTTGTAAAGTTCAAGATATCTGAGTGTTGTGTGTGGGTTATGTGAGTGAGACACATCAGACTGATAAAGAAGTAAACTGATAAGTAAAACTGGTGCAAACTGTACGTCTCTCTAGGCCTCTATCAACAATCACAATGCTCCAGTGTAGATGATGATGAGGTGCTAAAACAAAGAACATCTATGGAAAACTAAACTCTGAAAACTATTCTGAAACATGCCTAATATAATACAAGACTGTAGTAACTTTTTACCTATATGGGTGAAGCTCGTTATTCAGGATACAAAACTTGTGGGATTTAATAATTGTTGCTAATCACGCTTACGCTCCGCAGTATAAAAACATTGCTTTTCCAAATCACTCTTCCAAGGATCAAATATCATTCATGCCTCCTGCACCCAAAGAAAATTATTAATTCTGTGGTAGCATACAAAGCAAAAAAAAAAAAAAAAAAAAAACCACCCACACACAATATCCATTTTTCCTCTATTTTTATTGCCTCATAATTCCAAAAACATTGTCCAAAAAACTGTCAAATAAGATGTTCATTTCGGAAAATCAAACTTTTGAGTCTCCAATACAAGTCCTAATACTTTACAACTTGTCTCATAATACATATATCTGCGATAACTGCACAAGCCAAAGGCACAACATAAGATTTACTGCACCTGCCTGCCACGATATCCTTTGGCACCTGGGCTTCCATCAGGTCCTCTTTCTCCCTGTGGAGACAGAGAATGAGAGAATAAACACTAATATAGATAGATAGATAGCCCTGTCTATTAGAAAAACATGTTATTCATCTGACTGCTTATAAAGAGTTTGTCTTTTTTCATGTTGCCATTTTGTCATTATGATGTTGTGTGGCCTGCCACAATATTGAAAAACGGGCTATGATGACCGCCTTGTACACAGCTACTATGATTTGACACCTCTCAACATGAAGTAGAATTTTCCTCACCAACCAAATAGTCTCCAATGTGCTGATAGGTGAGAATGTGTTGCATTTCATTGTTGAGAGAGAAATGTTGTGTTCAGGCAATTCCAAAAAGTCAAGTTAAGTGTCAAACAGGCCAATACATTCAAAATTCAATTGCTTAAAAAAAAAAAAAAAAAGTGTTTATTTACCAGTTCTATGGTCTTTGATTTGTTTTGAGTTCATTGTTCAATATTGGGCGTGTCGTTTTTTTTATTATTATTGCATTGTGGCTCCTTTTAATTCTGTGCTATATCAAAGTAATCTCATAAGCAAAGCAATCTTTCACCTATTTGTGTACTGCATATATAATGCAAAAAAAAAAAAAAAAAACATTTTTATCCAAAACATATTTGTCCCCACACCATAGGTCAAACCATTATACTTTCAAATACTTAAAAACAGTGAATGCAGTGTTCAAATAATTTTGGGGCCACTGTGCATACATTCTTTTGGAAAATGTAACAAGAACTCACTTGATCTCCTGGGTGGCCGGGGGGACCAGGATGGCCTTTCTGTCCCTAAGAAGAGAAAGAGGCAGATGTAGCAAAATTATATTGTGGCAGTGGGGGCGTGGTCGAGCGTCCCTCCAGAGAGAGAGAAAGTGGTAAGGGCGCTTGCACCTGAGCTAGATTATGTGTAACACCTGTCTCTAATTCCAGTGAGCATGGGGAGAGCGGCATATAAGCAGCCACACCACCAGCAGAGAGTGAGAGAGTCTAGCACAAGGAAGGCCACAGTGCTCCTGAAGCTGCTACATTTAATCTGTTATGTTTGTGAAGATGGTGTGTTAAAGTTACTAGTGCCTGTGAATCTGATGAGTTTGTGTAGTTGTAAAGCATTGAAGCAGCTGATTAAAAGTCCTACCTGAGCCTGGAAAAACCTGCTTCCATGTGTTCTCCTTCCCTTCTGTTTGTGAGCTGTTACATATATAAACTCCCTCATCAATAGTTTGTCAAAGAAGAAGAGATAAATAAAGGACAGATAAAGTGCCTTTATGTAATCATCTCCTAGTGGGGTTTATCACATAAAAAGGCAGAAAATCTACCATTATTTCTCAAACTCAGTCACGTTAAACTGGTCATGACATGCCTTTTTATTATTTCAATATGTTCCTTGTTTTTCACTTATAATACTAGTAAAGTTCTTTGCACAGACACCAGTCATGTATTTGTAAAACATGCTAATTTTCCACCCTCATTTTGACCCTCTGTCAGAAACGCTCTGTTTTGGTGCTGCTTCTCCTTTAAGACTTCACAGTAAATGCCCACTGTTATGATTGCCTCTCTGCTCTTGACTGACCTCCTCTCTACTTGCCATCTCACTGCTCACTGCTACTGGGAGGGGCTATGTAGGTAATGAGGTAAAAGTAGGCTTTGATGTATTGTTGTGGAGGTGGTCAAATGTCTACCACAATGTGACATCACAATGTGGAGGAAGTAGAGAACGAGTCATTTTGGCAGCTTGGTTTCAACAAATGCACTTTTTGCAGTGAGGAAGTTTTGAGTTCTGAAACTTACAGTATGTTTTTATAGTACAATGACCTCTTATATGTTAAAAGATCAAGGAAATTTTGATTCCTCATGTCTTAACCCCCTTAAAGGAACTTCCAAGCTATTAAATGACTATAGGCTGACTGTAAGTTTTCATTACAGAATCAATGTCATTATTTTCTGATATGAATAATAAAAATTTAGCTATTTGGCTTTAAATGCATTTGCCAATGAGCTCAATCACAAGAACAAAGTAAGACCGGCATGTGCAATCCCAGTAGCTTACAAACGTTTTCATCATAGGAGAGAAGCAGAATGGAAAATAATAAATGCAGAAAAATATAACAGGTCTCAAAACACACATCAACAGACTCCGCTCTTCCAAGGAAACCATCACCACTTCCCCATTTCCCAACCAATACCAGCTCGTTAACGGCTGAGCAGATGCTTAAACTGTCCAGGGACAGGCCAATTACCTCTCATGTAAGCTCATAATGAGGGTACAAGAGCAATTTATGCATATGTGGTTGCAATATGTCTTGAGGTATCATCTTTTTAATGAGTTTACTGCATTATTGAACTATGTAATCTTGCTTCATTACAGAGTTCTCATAAGCAAACAATGTTGAGCA
Source organism: Myxocyprinus asiaticus (assembly GCF_019703515.2). Lineage (NCBI taxonomy): Eukaryota > Metazoa > Chordata > Actinopteri > Cypriniformes > Catostomidae > Myxocyprinus > Myxocyprinus asiaticus. The sequence goes on from NC_059347.1 coordinate 20,124,093, forward strand.
GTTTTAACATTATAGGAGTAGTTCACCCAAAAATTAAAATTCTGTCATTATTTATGCACCTTCATGTCGTTGCAAACCCATATGGTTTTCTTTCTTTCGTGGAACACAAAAGGAGACATTCTGCAGAATGTACAAGCTGCACTTCTCGATAGAGTGAAATTGGATACTGTATACGGGTCTGGAACAATGTTAGGGTGAGCAAATGTTGATAGACTTTCCATTTTTGACTGATTTATTAACACAGCTCCATAATAGACCAGTGACCTAACCCAAAAGAAAAACAGATTCATGGAACTGAACCCTAAAGCTGCTGAGGTACCACCACAAGCACCTCTTCTTTTATAATCTTACGAACTGTGACACCTTCACAGTGAGTGAAATGTTATGTGGTATTATATGTCTTGGCTGAGCAAATGGCCGTAACTTTTGGGATGACAATGATAACAGACTGCTGTTCTGTTCTGCTGACTATGAAAGAGGAGAGAGTTTTTATGAAAAGGTTCTGCTTTTTCTGAAATGAGATGTACATTTTCAACATTTAACATGATTCCTAGAGTAACTGAGTAATACATATTTTTTCTTTTCATAGACAAAATAAGCCAATTGTCTCTTTTGCCTGGAAATGTGCCAAGAATTAATTAGAGAACAGATGAAACTGAAGCAGTCATACCCTCCCTCAAGGGGTCAAGGTTTGGCTGGTCAGCACGGTCCAGTTTGCCCCTGCTGGTAGATGCTGTAACTTCATCACTATAGCATCTATAACGTACATTAAAGCATCTTTCTTCATTGATGGCAATTCGAAAGAAATGCATTCTGACAATTTTTCTTGCAAGCAACATAAATATATATATATATATTTTATTATATTATAGTAAATATTGTGCAAGTAACCAGTTTTTTGGAGGGATTTTCAAAAGCATGAAATGGGCCGATATTTTCCAGTCTGCTGCCTTTGATGTCAGAGCCAACATGATCACATGGGAAATCATCAAGTTTCTTCTAAAAGTTCATGTACCCTGAAATCGTCCCGATCCAGCATGTACTGACAAGTTTCATCCCCTCTTAAATATTCTTGCATAATTTCAACCACACTGTAAAAAACATTTAGATGTCAAAACTCAAAATTTTATAGTGACTTGTTGCATTGAACATTTTTACTGGCTCAATTAAAGTTTTGTGAAATTATATCTTGGGCTTATGTTAAAAGACATTTAGTTCACAGAACTTTAACTGAGCCAATTGAAAATTTTCAATGCAACAAGTCACTATAAAATTTTTAGTTTTGAGGTCTAATTTTTTTTTTTACAGTGCATAATCATCTTTCCCTTTAGTGCTACTGTGTGTTTCATAAGCAGCCTTCGAAACAGATTCTGTTTAAATATGATCACACGGGAAGTCACCATGCTGTTTCCAAGAGTTTTCATACTCTAAGATTGGCCACATTACGCCAACTCAGCGACAAGCACCATATCCTATCAGTTATTTCTGCATCGGCTCCTGTGTGTTAACCTTCCCCTGTGGTGCGATCGGAAGCATGTTGCATCAGCAGTGTGGGAGACCTGAGTTCAGATCCCGCGTTGAAACCATAAAGTAATGGAGATTGCATAATCAGTGACAAGCGCAATTCTGAGATTGCATTTTTTCCTCTATTTTTATATTTTTACTTCACTGATGGTTAGGTTTAGGTTTGGTTTTTGGGGGGTACAGTTTATAAAATTGCACTCTTTACAAAATGGAGCTCACATGTGCCCATACACCCAACAGTAGTTACCGCGTTTGGCCACTGGGGGCAGTATTTAAAATTTCAACAAGCCCAGACCAATTTTAGCTAAAGTCAACCTACTGTTTCCGATTTCACTGTGAGATCAGTCTGTCTGGTCCAATGAGAACCAGAAAATAATTACATTTACATAAACAATGGTGAGCATGATTTGGAGATTGCATTTTCCATTTAAATAAAAATTTTACTCCACAGACGTTTAGGCTTAGGGTTTGGATAAAGAGTAAAAACTAGGGATGTGCACGAATAGTCGAATACTCGAGTATTTGTTCTGCAATAATTATTCGAAAAGTAAAAATACTATTCGAATTTTGCAAAGTTTTGCCATGCCGGCCATATATACAATGAGATGCATGTTAAATCCTGAACACACAAACTAAAACTGGCAGTTATAACAGAATGCACTGGGTGGCGCAGTTGAGTGTGGACACAAGTTGATCATATTTGATGAGCAAACTGTTCTGTCAGTACATTTAGATGGACACCAAAAAGCGGGTTATTGGGATGTGACTTACTGCGAGAAAGCTGGGTTCCTGTTTAAATGTACTGTATAAGCGGTGTACTCTTTACTCCCGTAAATGTGCAGCACAACAGAAAGCAGCATCCCCGTAACAACATAATCCCCGCGATGCTTCTGTAAACAACAAACATGGCATCCAAGAAAGACTATGCTAGCTGAGGTAAGGGACATTCCATCATTTAAACAGGTGTTTACGGATGAGTATAGTTTACCGAGCATGTGGATATGCTTGTTTTTCTCAACAAAAACATGACATGAGATAAAATATAAACATAACTATTATTTGTCGAGTGTTTATATTCGTCCTGTACGTTAATTGCGTCAGTCTACTTTATTAGCGGTTTCTTTTTCTTCGCTTTGCGTGAGCTTAAATGCTTTCATTCTATACTTTTTTGTTTTCATGCATTGCTTGTTTAAATGTTTTCAACAAAAAAACACAGGACATAATATGAGCTTGTTTTGGATATAATTAGAAGCTTGTTTTTTTTTTTAAATGGTGACGCAACCTTTATGACTAAAACATTTTCTCATTAATTACCTTCATTTAAATAATAGAATATTTGAGTATTCGTTTTTTATGAGCTTAAATATTAGAATACCAAATTACTGATGAATGCCCATCCCTAGTAAAAACATAATAAAATATGCAAAGATGCTGACTTTATTGCATCATTTAAAACTAAAACTACAACACTTTCTTGGTGACAGTTGACATTTTCATTTTCCTGCAACTACAGAGTGACAAGTCGCATGGCTTTCACGGCTCAGGTGATTAATCAGCTCAAAAAACTGTATCCAGAACTGATTGCATGGCAGCATTCAAGCCACGTACTTATGGAGCTGCATGCACTAGCTGAGCAAATGCCATTGAGATGAATGGGAATGCTAATAGACAGCTCTCTACTTGCCCACTGAATAAAAGAGCTGCCATAGATGTGTCTGCTAAATGTGTGCAGCAACAATATTCTGTTTATGGGATTTATTAACAGCATAATCATGCTCCCTGCACCAGTTAATGATCAACAATTTTCTGTGTTTAACTGTGCATGCTGGGGTAAATCGCTTTATAAAACACTGGTCACAGAAAACTAATTAGTATGGTCTCTTCAAAGTAAATAATAAAACAAATTATGGACCGGCATCCAAGTTCAAAGAGAGGTTAAATGCATACACACTGGCTTGTGATGCTATACTGGAACTGAGAGCTCTGCTGTGCAGGACAATGAACAATGTCTCCGCATGGCCTCTTTCTCCTAAACTATGAAAATATATTACATAAGGGAAGGGAAGTCCCAAGTGTAGAACTAAAAAGCTGAAGGAAGGAAGGAGGGCCAGTCTCCACTGCTGTGAAAAAGAGATTGTGTCTGTCCATCAGCGCTTATGCTTATGCCATGAATAAACAAGGGGAAAAAAATAAATCCCATATGTGCGAGCTAAAGAGGCCGTGATCCAAGGAAGCATTTTTTTGTTTTGTTTTTTTGCCTGAGTGCATGCTTGCATGTGACCAAAATTTTATGATAAAAAAACATTAGTGCATGCGTGTCTCTGTGTGTCACATTGGAAACGATTCTGATTTGTTTTTCAAATCCGATCCTTAGGACTGATGAAATTGGATCCATCTGTTCAGACCAAGGAGGTCTATAAAACCTGGACCTTTAGCAATCCCGATGGCAGTTGCTTGGCTGTATGATTCTGAAATCTGCCATTATTGCTCATGGGTACAGATAATATTATTATATATTTCAGATTTAGATGTTGCTTGCCAAAAAAAAAAAAAAAATGTCAGAATACATTTCTACTTTTGAATGGCCATCAGTGGAGAAAGGTGCTTTTTGAGCCCAGATGGTGTAGTTATGGCATCTACCAGCAGGGGCTATCTGCACTACACTAACCAGCCAATTCATGACCCCTTGGTTCAGATGGTGTGCGCAACATGCAGTACATTTAAATCATTGCAAAAGTTATGACTTAAGGAGATTGTTTACCCAAAAATAAAAAATTGTCATAATTTACTCACTAAATAATAGGTTGCTTTAAACCCATATGACTCTTCTGCGGAACACAAAACTATTTTATTACAGCACCAAGATACTGTACTATACAACAACTGAGAGTAGTGGTTGTTGTGGAAAGAGAGGATGGAAAACTGGACATTTGAGAACATTCTGAACTCATGAGGCCCTTGAGACAATATAGAGTAATGTAAGCATTGGAGGCATTACTGTATTTTACACATTCATGCTTGTGTCCAAAATAGCTCACTTGTTCATTCATTCACAATTGACTATAAAGTGAAGGCCGCACATTTCAGTACATGGGGAAAGAGTGAGCAAAAATTTGTGAATTTAGACAAAGCTGTAGACACTTACATATTTTGCATGACAAGTTATTTGTCCCAAATGAAGGAAACAAAATTGAAATTCGTTCTGGCCATTCAGACTGAAACACATTTCATATAATCTGATTTTAATTGGATGTTAAAACACATAAAGTGTTTTGAATCAGGTTTGTATAATGCGTCTTATTGCTTATTGTTCAGACATCAAACAACTAAACGGATGCCAAAAAATCTGATTTTTGCTGCGTGTCTGAACAAAGCCCATTATACTGTACAGTTCAGGAGCAGACTTAATACAATATGTCAGCAGCTTTTAAGACATCTGAAACTTCCCTGACATTGGAAAATTGATTAATTCATTTATTTATTCATTTCTGATGATATGAATGCTCCTATTGAGTGCTACAACATAAGCCAAGATAGCTTTATCCTCCTTGGCACTAGAGTGTCACTATTATTGCAGAAATAGATGTAAAGGTTCAGGGTTAAAGTCATTTTTGCTTTCATTCCAGGTAACTATTAATGGACGCCTCGTATTCCAAATAAACGCAGCTTATTCTGGTTCCATTTCAGCCCACAGCCAAAAGGCTGCTTTCCTTCCAAATGGTCATTCACCTCTGGCTGAGTCAATGCTGTTCTTTCCAGTCCTTTATTCCCCTGCAGAAGCTGGCCCTTTTTTGCTCTCATTCAGTAGATTTGTGACAAGGATTTGCAGAAATTGAAGCTTCACACAATTACGTTACAACCAACGACATCTGATGTTCAGGATAAGCAGCAGATGTGGTCCAAAAGTCTAAAAGGGTTTGTTGATGTTGAACGAACATGCTCTTATTGCTCAGACAGTTGGCGTGGAAAGTTCTGTTTGAAAGGCCAGTTGTAAGGAAAGAAAAAAAGAGACCATTTTTAGGCGAGATGTTAACTATGTTTTACAGTAGCATTTTTTATTTTATTGTTATTCACAGATTTATTCCCTTCAGAAATCTAAGGGTAACTATCTCAAATAGTATGAATAACTATTGTTATATTTTCTGAAGAATATATGAGTGGTGCTTGCAAGTGGTTGCTATGTGATTGCTAGGGTGTTCTGGTTGGTTGTTTACTAGTCTAAAACAAAAGTGTCCACCCAAGTCTCTATGATATTCTGGTCCCAATATACAGTATTGCTCAGGCCCTTCCAACAATGTAAATCAATGGGATTTTTTTCAAAAATCTGATCATTTAGAAAAGTAATTGCACACCTTTCCTCAACAAGCCAAATGATTTGAGGAATCATTTATGTTCATAGCATTAGTTATGCGCTGAAGTTTAGGGTTAGAGGTTTGTTAAAATCCCTGTGCAAGAACCACTTAACACACAGGAATGCAACATGTTGCTAACGAATATTCCAGTACCCTGACATCGATCCCCATTCAGCTGAATTACTGCCAAGTGCCCCCCATCAGAAATGTTTGCATCAATTCAAATCAATTTACCTTAAGCCGCACAGACATAAGTTCTGGTCCAATGGGAACCATTGCATTTCCCCTCTAAGATAACATTTACTCCACTGATGATTAGATTTAGGTTTGGGGTTTGGGTTAGATCATTTGGTTAATACAATATGTATTCCTGTTCACTGTACTACTTCATTTACAACTAAAAACAACTCTTTACAACTCGCTTTTGGCGCAACTTTGTTGACATTTCCTTTAGAAACTCACACGGCAGCTCACAATATCCCATTCGTTCAACAGCAGTTCAAGCTATGGCCAGTAGGCGCAGTGATTCGAATTTCAGATAGCACAGATGGATTTCAGCTGAAGAACTTTGACCTACTGTTGCCGAATTCACAGTGAGATCAGTATGACTTATAAAAATCTTTTCTCGAAAACACAAAAACTGGTTTAAGATCGGTCCTCACAACTATAGCTGAGATCACTGTCAGTAAAGACAACTGAGTACAGAGCAGCTGAGTGTGGGAATATGAGTCACAGGAAAGGAATCCAGAGCTTTTAATAAGTGATGTGGAGTCAGCACTAACAAATATTAGCTGCTGGACACATTACAGAAACAATACTAATAGATACATGGGATTTACTGGTGAGAGTGAGGTACTTACAGATGCTCAGATTATTAGCAAACCTCCATTATGAATATCTTTAAACGATCCATTATCAGTATGTGTCTATGAAATGCTTACATAAACCACATGACACATATGGTGTATGAAAGTTTGTTGATAAAATGGCTTCAGTGAACTCCAGTGAGAAAAGAGAAGGGGTGGAGCAACATAATCTTCTAGCAGACATTAGAAGCATAGTACAGTCCTATTACAATACACTGTCTAGCCATGCCAGAGTCCACATCTGCTGTTCCCCAGAGTTTGAGTGTGAATGCATAAATCATCTGCATTTGAAGAAATTAAAAGTCATTCAGTAAAAAAAAAAAAAAAAAAAAGATAATCTAGCCATATAACTAAATGTGTAACTGCCACTTACATATGTAAATGTAAAGTATGTTTGAGCATTACTCTTTTTCTTTTTTTTCTTTTTTTTTTTTTTTTAAGATTTTGTCTCGGGCTACATCCCATGGATTGAACAACATTCTGGTTTGTGGCCAACACTAATTCAGCAAAAGTAATATCTGCAACTATTATTCCACTAGCTTTTAATTTTTTTCAACTGTGGCTGTGTGATTGGAAACACAAGGAGGCAGAGAAAATGCCAGGTAATTCCATTACTTTACAATGTTTCAGGGAGTAATTCTGATCAAACTTTCAAACAAACACTCAAGCCATGAACTGATTTATTCTTTTGTACCATATGTAAAATTGCTGATGCAATATTGTGTGTATGTATGGGTCTCTTTCTGCATGTTGTGTGACTGCACACACTGCTCAACAGAACATAAAATGAACATAAATGCATATGCCAATGTATGTCAAATTCTGAAAACCAATTGAAAATATCACTCTATCTCATCTATGAAAGTCCCCTGAAAGCTTAATAGGATTTGTTTTTGTTTCATTTGGAGAAAGTATGAGTATGGAGGTCTTTAGCTGGGGCCAGACAGAATGTGTTAGCACAGGGACCTGCAGTTAAAAATGTCCTGCCAAAACCAATTGCTTCTTCTTAATAGTGCAGCCTGTGTATATATGTTCCCTGGAAATATGTTTCATTTCAAGGTGGCCTTCTGCACTGGCCAAAGAACTGTCGGTTCATTTGATTTGGTACCCATTTACCTCTTTTGTTGTAGCGTAATAGTGATCTATTGGGGCCTGTTAGGTAAAGCACATTTAAAAATAAAATACAAATACTATATGGAGATAAACCACAGTATTTTACAAGGAAATTTCCCCCAGATATCCTTTGAAATGGTAGTACAATGAGATAATGTGCTGGCTTTCCAATCATAGCAGCATCAAGGACACCAGGTTACGAAAACATGTCTTCAACAAATTGGGCTTTACTCCAGAAAAGCGAGAGGAAATACACTCTAACCTTCCATTAGGAGGGCTTCACCTTACGTGAAACTAGACACAAAAACCTGTTTCACATTTGCTGGGTTAGACTTATGTACCACCATCCAGAATATACTCTGTATAACTGAATTTGAGGGATTATTGATATATTACTTCAGCATTGGGCAGATATACTGTGGCACTAATGTTTCCCGGAAAAATCTGATGCACTGCTGTTACACATTAAGTGTGCTGAACAGTACCAAACATCTGGGGCGGTAACTACTCTTGGAACTTGTTCTGTGACGTGAACCTGTTGGAGTCAATCAAAAAATAGAGGAAACAAAAATGCCTCTTACTTTCTGACCGGCTTGACCAGGCAGTCCAGGTAGCCCCAATATCCCAGGGTCACCCTATAATGGAGGAAACTGGAAATCACTCCAGGTATGGTCGTTTTGATCATGTAAACATATTCAGACACACTACACACTTTTGCATATGCTGCTAGCAGTTCATGTCTGCTTGTTTGCTGGATGATGCAAGGGCTTACATCTATTTAAAGGGATAGATCGTCCGAAAATTTAAATTCTGTCATCATTTACTCACCCTAAGGTTATTCCAAACCTGTGTGAGAATATATGACCTTTATGACTGTTTCTTTCACGGAACACAAAAGCAGTCTGGCATAATGTTAGCCTCAGTAAAAAAAATTACAAATCAAAATGCAATGAAAACGAATGGTGACTGAGGCATTTTGCCTGCTTTTGTGTCCCACAGAAGAAAGTCATATGGGTTTGGAGCAACATGAATGTGAGTAAATGATGGCAGATTTTTCATTTTGGGGTTAACTATCCGTTTAGTCATACTGCAAGAAAGTTCTCAAGTACAAACTATACAGTAAGTAACCAATGTCCACTAAAAATGGAAATAAGCTAAAGAACATAATAAAGAATAATAATAAACTAGTTATGAACATTTATAAAGTTTATGATTTATTATTTGCATTATTTGTTAAACAATAACACATACAAATATAAATAATGAATGATCAGGGGAATAGCAACACATACCTTCATTCCACTTAGCGCTCTGCCTGGTGAGAGTCCAGGGTCACCCTTTTTCCCCTGTAACACAGAGAACAACTGATCCTCACAGGGAATATTTAAACATAGAACTCCCACTTATGGAAAAATGCAAATTATTACAATGACCTAGTAAAATCAAGGCAGTGTCAAGGTGTGTTTAGATTATACAAATCATTCCTAAATGTTTAATAGTGTGTATTGTTTTAAAAGACCTTTCAGAAAAAAAAACTTTCATATGACCTGAAGTGACATTCCTCACCCTTGTAGACAGACTGTTACTATGACCCCTGCTCTTAATACTCAAAATCCATTCCCAAGACAATACTCTAACAGGCTTCCTCTGAATTTTCAATATAGTTTACATGGATGAGGGTAATGAAGACTCTGAAAGCCTATGAGTTTTATTTACACAAGAGAGTGACCCATGTTCGCTTGTGAGAACAAGATTACAGTAAGCCTCTGCAACAACACTGGGTTCACTCACCACATTCTTCTGCCTTTTCAGGCAGTGGGGTAAAGCTGTGATTTGTGGTTATGACTCAAACACATCTACTATACCAACTGAAGATATAGTAAGCAGCAGGATAAAACACTCAGGGGGAAATTTACTAAGAACAAACTGCACAAGTAGGAATCACTAAGAAGCAAGTCTGCAAAACAGGTAATGGCACAAATACAAAAAATAAAATCTTTCACAGCACATTTCCCCATTTTGCAGGCTAGTTTTGAATTCCAGGGTTGTGGAAGATTCAGCAGACTATCATATGGTATACAGTACATAGTTGGTGTACACTCTACCACTTGCCCTTTAAAATGCAGAACGTGTGCTTGTCAATATCACATCTCTGCATCTATGGCCAGTTACAATACTTTTCTCCTGCAACTGATTAATTACGGCTGCCATGATCAACAGAAAATGAAAATAAACATCTGTTTGAAATAGGCTGAATAGAATGACAAAGAATTAATTTAAATGTGCCTAATGCAGCACTATACCAGTGCAAATAGCACCTGGTTAAAGGCATTGCTCACCCAAAAATGAAAATTCTTTCATCATTTACTCACCCTTGAGCCATCCAAGATGTGTATGACTTTCTTTTTTCTGCTGAAAGCAAACAAAGATTTTTAGAAGAGTATCTCAGCTCTGTTGGTCCTCACAATGCAAGTGAATGGTGGCCAGAACTCTGAAGGTCCAAATATCATATAAAAGCAGCATAAAAGTAATCCATATGACTCCAGTAGTTTAATCCATGTCTTCAGAAGCGATCCAGTTGGTTTTGGGTGAGAACAGACCAAAATGTAATTCCTTTTTCACTGTACATCTAGACTCATTTCAAGCTTGATTACACTTCCTATAGCGCCATCTAGCACTCTGCGCATGTGTCAAGGACTAGGAATTGTACTTGAGCTTGAAATCATGATTGTGATGCCTTAATGTGATATTTGGACCTTCAGAATACTGGCCACCATTCTCTTGCACTGTGAGGACCAACAGAGCTGAGATATTCTTCTAAAAATCTTCATTTATGTTCTGCAGAAGAAACAAAGTCATACACATCTGGGATGGCATGAGGGTGAGTAAATGATGAGAGAATCCCCCCCCCCCATTTGGCAGTAATAATATGAGAGGATAGTTTAGACTTGGGCTTGACTTCATATAACTGATAAAAATGTTTGTTCTCTTGATCTATTGTAAGAGTGCCACAAGCAGCCAGATGTGGTATTAAGAACAACTGAAAAAAAGCATGAATGGAAACAAATGGGTTCAGTGATCTCAATCTCATACATTATCCAATCTTTCCTGCTAATGCTCATCAAAGATCAGCTATTATGGTTGCTGAATACTCTCCTTGGTTTTCTTTAACACCAGGCAAATACAGATGGAGGAGCTACATGGCGATCTTCTGGGATTAGCTATGGTAGTTATTAGCTGTTTTCTTTTCTTTTTTTTCTTTTTTTTTTTTTGCCTTTCTAGGTACTGTATCATAATTCTATATAGACTACTTTGTGATAATACTGTTTTAAAATACACAGTAGTCTAGTAATATGCCACTTAAAGCACATGTGGCTCATAATTAGGAGCTAGTGAACAGATCAAAGCTCATGTATATGTTTAATGATCCCCTTTAAGTTTGTGCAATTTACTAATAAGTTCAAGATTTGCATTTTATGAGCAGAGTTTGCTCACAGTATACCCAAATAAAACAAAACACTAAACAAAATTTAAAATAAAATAAAAACAGGCCTTTGTTTGTGCAATTTAATAATAATTTTAATATTTGCCTTTTATGAACACAGTTTGCTTATAGTATGCCCAAACATTCTGATCAATTTTAGCGAAAAACTAAACTGAACTCAACTAAACTAAACTAATCTAACAAATAATAATAATAATAATAAAAAAAAAAAAAAAACTAAACTAAAATTTAAAAAAATAAAAACAGTCCTCAAAGTTGTCAAGTCTAACAAAATACCAGTCTGAAGTCACAGCAACCACAAAAGCATTATAGCACTGGATTCACTGATACATACCTTGGGTCCGGGGGACCCTGAGCGACCTGGGTTTCCATGTGGACCAGGGGGACCCTACAACAAAGCACATGTTCACTTTTATTTGTGTGCTGTTTCCTCCATATTTTCTGTGCAATCACCACAGGACACTTAAGCTTAAAGTCACAGGCCTTGACACCCATTATCGTTTTTCCTTTAGCCAAACCAAAAATGGCCAGTAAAAGAAGGAAAGTAAAGGAGGTGGACATTAAAAAGGGGTAGATGTACAGAGTATAAACAGAGTCTGAAAAATTATTACTAGTGCACTAGACTGTTTTACTAGCATATAGCCTAAACATTTATCGGTTCATAACAGTTCAAATAGAAGACTCAGAATCACAATATACAATGCAGAACACAATATTATCCCAAACCCCTGTCAGAATCTGAGGTAAGCAGCTTAGTCCAAGATAGAAAACACAGAAATGTTTAAATACTTCATACAAATACTATTATCCTGGCCCTCATACTAAGCACTGTAAGTAGCCCAGTGTGCCCAAGGTTTGCATTTAGAAAATCACCCTCCACTTAGCTACTTCTGACATATGGTTTTGGCATATAGCACATGGATGTGGTTTTCTTCATTAGCTCACTTTCCAGCAGTGACCTGGGGCCTGGGTAGAGAGAATGCAAGAAAGCTCCCCAGACACTGATTTATGCGCTCTGTTAGCAAAGCGGACAAAATGGAAGTGATCTTTAACAACAAACAGCAAAAGCCACAATCAATATGGCCGTCGCTCTGAAAGGTAATGTGCTAACTAAAACTAGAGGCCACAGAAATGGGAATAAATGCTAAAATGATTGCAGCACATTGCCTGGGATATAACCTAGTAGCTAACAATCTTTAGTGGACGTTGCACTTGGTAGAGCAGTGATGAGTAAAAAATATGTAATGGTAAGATTCAAAGGCTGCAGTCTGAGCTAAGCCAGTTGTCAAGGCTGCGCTATTATTTATACATGATCCACCTGTGGTTTGCCATGAGTGGGGCTCTTATTCACAGACCTTCCTGCTGAGTACACACAAACTGGCCATATGGAGATACTTACAAGAAGCCCATGTACAGATTTCCACCTCTTTTTTATGTTTAGTCAGTTTCTGCACATGTGGCCATGGTTAGTGATCAGAGGAGATTGCGAGAGGAGTAACCAGAAAACCTATCAAGTTACATATTGGTTAATCTCTCCACTTCACTTTCAGTAGTGCAGCAGGCACCCATGTGGGTAGACGCGTGTGATGCTTGTCACTTTCTGCATCATATATTTGAGAATGGCTGACTTATGGGAGGGCACCATGACCTGGCTCAAAGGAGGCCCTCGACTAATATTTACTGGTGCACTTGAGGGAATATCTTTGTCTGGTATGGCCTCTTGACAAAGATAAAGCATGTTTAAAGTGAACTTTTGAGTGTTGGTATGGCAACACAAATCAAAGAAGCACTGAAAATGACATTCTACTTGATCTCCAACAGCCTGAGCTGAGCAAACATAAATGGAGGTACGGGGCAGAAGGGACGATATATATTTAAATCAGCTAATTTTATTGAGTTGATTTATAGAGCACTCATGAATGTTATTAATGAGGCTTTGATTCACACCAGTCAACCCTGACCGATGACGTGACCCAGAAATGCACACTGTGATACAGAAGGTAATGGTTTACAGTTTTACTCGTACAGTAGGTGCCTAGTTGTGGAAGACCAGAGGGAAAAATAAATACATAAATACTACAATACTGTACTTCTAAACAACAGCATCTTGGCATAGTCGATTGGCAGTTAAAGGAAATAAATTTAGTTATTATTAGCTAAGACATATGTCGATAAGAAAATGTCAAGGCATGGAACAAAAACACATCCCGACTACTGTATTAGTCTCCTGACTTAATTATGAGTAAAACGTTTACAACTGTGAGACACACTTGAGAGGGAAATCGCCTCATACTGCCACATACTGACATTATTGTGCCCTCAAGGTATTGCGTCCATCCACATCACCCATGCAAACCATAACTGGAAACACATAATCTAAAATAGAATTATCTCTTAGGCTGAACATCACACATGGACTGTTTTGAGACTCCAAAGAGCTGATATTACATCATTGGTCAGGCTTCAGCTTTCAGAGCTTCAAAAAGAGAGGTTCAAAAAGGATATAATTTGTTTATTTTCTTTTGGATACACATCATTGGATGCATTATATGAAGAATGACAAGGGCTGTCGATTAAATGCGTTAATTCATTGTGATTAAGTATATAAATATAACGCATAAAATTTTTTTAATTTAAATGAATTGTTGTGGACTGTATGTTAAATTATTTATGTTTAATGATGTTAAAATTAACAATTTATTGCCTTCTAAAGCCACTTTTTGGACTGTCTAATCATTGTTTTATTAATTATATTTAAAATCATTTAAATATTATTATTTATAATAATTGTATCATTATTTATTGAATTATTTTTATTTAGAGGCTGTTCTCAGGAAATATTGATATGGGATTCATTGTGATTAATTGTATTAATTAATCAGCACATCATGTAATAAATTCACCTTATAACCCTGTCTACTACACCGGACGTGAGTGGTGTATCACATCACATCAAAAACAAATGAAACCCATTATAATCAATGAGAGACGATGTCTGGGTAAAATCCAATTTCAAAGCATGCATTAAAACAATGTTCTAGCAATTTAACTCAGAATAAACTCACTAATCACAGAACTTGAGTAGTTTCTATTGCTAAACAACACATTTTCGCGTGAACATGTGATCCACTGTGATCGAACTTCTCTCATAGCTCTAACGAATGCACAACGGTTGTCAAGATTTTCACAGACATCAAGTTTTTCTCCTTTTTGAATATAAGGTTTTTCACATCTCTACATTCTTTGTCCTAATTGCACTGACATATGGTGTGGGATGATCCAATCCCTTGACCAGCCACTCTAGAGAGCTTATGAGCCGGTGAGCAACGGTGGGCTTTAAATGCCATTAATAAGACTGCTACAAAGACTCCTTTCTTTGGCTCCACAGATTGGGTTCCCACAGTGCAGCCCTCAGAGGCCTCTCTAAAGGGCAGTCTCATAGGCCAGGGCAGGTATCTCATACACAAAACATCTAGACTTCCACTCAGGGAAGTCTCTTTGAATCAGTGTGACTTAATAATATGCCTGACTATCTCATTGTCTGATGCTCTATTTCACTCTCTATTACAAGCTTACTAAGCAAAGAGTCATTGCTACAAGGTCTTAACACATCCCTGATGGCATACTATTAATTTGCAACTGTCTGTTTCAAGATAATGAATATTCAATACCTATACTCATTTAGGTACAAGTCATTGAATCACAACCAAAATCAAAACAGAAAACTTTGGGTGGAGATAGATATCCAAAGAGATCTATCAGCAACAATTTCAAGACCAACGATATATATATATCTGTCACGAGGAGCGTGAGGTCTGACAACCAGGTCTGGGTAGGCCAGTAGGGTGCTACTAGGATGACCTGCTCCTTGTCCTCCCTGACCTTGCACAACGTCTGTGCAAGTAGGCTCACTGGGGGAACACATACTTGCATAGCCCCAGGGACCAGCTGCGTGCCAGCGCATCTGTGCCAAGGGGAGCCTCGGTCAGGAAATACCAGAGCGGGCAGTGGGAGGATTCCCGGGAAGCGAACAGGTCCACCTGCGCTTGACCGAATCGACTCGAGGCAGTTGATGTTCCAACGCAGTCACGGGCCTGTCCAAGGACCGGCGACTGTGCGCCCGTTGTACACGGCACCTCAGCCACGCTTGGAGGCATCCATCATAACCACAACGCGACTGGAGACCTGCTCTAGGGGAACCCCTGCCCATAGAAACGGCAGGTCGGTCCAAGGGCTGAACAGACGGCGGCAGACCGGCGTGACGAGCACGCGGTGTGCACCGTGGTGCCATGCCCATCTCGGGACTCGAGTCTGAAGCCAGTGCTGAAGCGGTCTCATATGGCCAGGTGTGGGCGTGTTTGTGCCACAGCTGGCACATACCTGCCATAAAGGAACGGTGGCCGGTGGTCGTGATAACGGCGGCTGTGAGCACCAGATATATTTGACCCAGGGAATGAGGAAACCGCTCCTTTTCTGAACGTGTAGGTGCCGCAGCCCTTCAGGCATGCGGCGAATCAAAGAAAAGGCAAAGGATTCTCCTCCCGGCCCTTCACCGGGGGATGGAGTGGTCTGCTTACCATCTCTAGGCCTGCAGCAGGTCTCCACATGCCTGGGTCGCCCATCTCAGGGGCACTTCGAAGCCTTCCTTGGATTCTTGGCGGCTGGTCGTGAGACGGGTGGTGTCTGCTTCCTGCGGGTGGCTCCATGCTGGGGCCGGGCCGTGGGGGTGGGCTGCGGCAGAGCCGGTGTTGTTGCGGCAGGAGGATGCCCTTCGCACGAGCAGACGAGGTGCGAGGTCTTGAACCGCGCCGATGCAGGTTGTGCTGAATAGCCTCTGTCTTCTGTTACACCGCCGAGAACTGCTGGGCTAAGTCCTCGACGGTGTTGCAGAACAGGCTGACCTGAGAGACGGGGACGTCAAGGAACCATACCTTGTCAGCTTCCCACATCTCAACCAAGTTGAGTCATAGGTGGCGCTCCTGGACCACCAGGGTGGACATCGCCTGCCCGAGAGTGCACGCCGTGACCTTTGTCGCCCGGAGAGCGAGGTCGTTTGCCGAGCGCTGCTCCTGCATCAATCCCGGATTAGAACTACCCTCGTGCAGTTCTCTTAGCGCCTTGGCCTGGTGCACTTACAGGAGAGCCATGGCATGCAGGGCGGAGGAGGCCTGTCCAGCGGCACCGCAGGCCTTAGTTGCCAGAGACGACGTAACCCTACTGGTGCTGGATGGGGGTCTCAGGCGGCCCCGCCAGATGGCGGCGTTTTGTGGGCACAGGTGCACCGCAACTGCCTTATCCACCTGGGAAATCTCAGAGTTCCCCCTGGCAGCCCCACCATCAAGGGTAGTGAGAGTGAAGGAGCTCAGAGACCGGGTCCGGGCAGTGAAAGTTGCCCGCCACGACCTCGTGAGCTCCTCATGAACCTCCGGGAAGAAAGGGACCGGGGCAGGGCGCAGCCATGAGCGGCGCTCTGTGCCCAGGAACCAATCGTCAGGCTGTGAGTGTTCAGCGGGGTAGAGGGTTCCACCCCAGCCTGACACACGCAGCCGCCTGGGCAAGCATGGCTGCCAGCTGCGCGTCAGGCTGCGACTGGGTGACTGCACCCGAAGGTGGGAGCCCAGTCGAGTCCTCAGCATTAGACTGGACAGCCCGCTCTTGCTGCAATCGAGAGCTCATCCACTTCGCGAGCACCAAAACGAGATTGCGAACTCGCCCTGAGACGAGCCAGCAGTCTCATCCCAGCGGGGCAAACGAGCATACTGGGGAATGGGAGGTCCGTGGGGAGTTACCCGGCGAAGTGGCTCCCATTGGGGTCCCCAAATCACCCCCAGTGCTAACCGACGCGGCCTCAAACCCGTAGGTAGAAGGACCGAGGCGGGGAGCCACTGGAGTGGTCTTTCCCTCTAACGAAGGAAAAACCATGACCGCAACGTTGCCATGGTCACGCTCTCGCAGTGAGAACATGACCCATCCATGAACGCTGTCTCCGCGTGGGCAGCGCCCAAGCACGCAAGACCGCGATCGTGGCCATCGGAAGCGGAGAGGTAACGACCGCAACCAGGAAATACACACAAACGGAGAGTCATCTTTAAAAAGACGCTCTCCGTTAATGCCACTCTTTTAGAAGGGAAAATATACTCTTTCAGTAGGAAGAATATACTCTTTTAGCTGCTGAAGCGCCCAGGGGCATTCTCTGCCCTTCACCAGTGCAAGGGGGGGAGAAGCCGCTGTAATGCACCATAAATCCAACAGCTTTTTGAGGTGAATGGCTCGCTGAACACAACCGCTCGGCTCCAAAGAGAAAATCTGAATGAGTGGTTGCGAGCCAGCTCCTTTTATACCAGTATGTCCGGGGGAGTGGCATGCAAATTCCACTCGCCAATTCCCATTGGCCTTTTTTCAAAGATCAGAGGTGTTCGGGGCTCCCAAGGGCGACCCCTAGTTTCACTACATCGACACAATGTCGAGTGAGTGACAGATAGGGAACAGCTATTTGTTCAGCTACAAGTTATGTGTTTGCTTGCACATTAGATGTAGCAATATAATTAATAAAAGACATCAAAGCCCCTATCAGAAAATGAATGACACAATCTGTTTGCAATATTTATGACTATACATGGACATACATTTTTTTTATTTTACACTCTAGGACACCTGAAAATCAGAGCAAGTGGGTATGCAACTGTAGCATGATGGAACAGTTTTTGGTTGAATGTTTTGTCAATGAAGAACAACTTCAAATGTTAAAATGCCAATATAATCACCTTTTAATGCAGCTTTGGCAAAGAGAAGTCCATTATTGTAACATGCAGTAAAATACTGGGCTGATCCAAGTAATTGGATTGAAGCAAAACACACACTTAGATCCCCAAAGCCAGGGCTAACCAACACAGACTTAAGAAAATAAGTGTACGATTTCAACATGCTTACCCTGGGCCCTCTCTTTCCTGGTAATCCTGGCTTGCCAGGAGGCCCTTGAGGTCCCTGAAAGAGAAGAAGGGAGGGAAAATTGTGACAAAAAGCTAGGCAATTTTGTCTGAAATTTCTACCTGCTGACATTGAATGAACTCTCAAACAAGGCAGTAATCTTCCTATTGGATGGAGGTAATGAACACTAGCTAATAGAGCTTCACCACAAGCTGATGTTTAAGGATAATTTTTTGTTGTTGTTTTATATAGAATTATTGTTGTATTTTCAGCAGTGTCATAGAAACTGTTTACAGTATGTTGCTGTGAATTTGTTGTATTCCAAGTGAAGAAATTAGGACAGAAATATACTACAATTGTATAAATTAATATAATATAATATAATATAATATAATATAATATAATATAATATAATATAATATTTCAGAATATTATATTATATAATATTTTTATATTTAAAATAAAAACATTATTTTTTATATTTTAAAATACATGAGTTTCAAAAACAACAGTGTAAATGTAAATCTGACCAAAACTAAAATTAACCAAAAGAGACACATATTTTAAGTATTTAGAAGTATTTTAATATTTAAAACATTATTTTTCATGTCATTCAAATGTTTTTTTAAGCCTTTAAAAGAAATCATATGCCCTTATTTTATTATTTTATTTATATATTTGAAGTTAAATATGTAAAAATGACTTCTTACGGAGTATAAAGCACACATGCACCTTAAGAAATATGACAATTTATATGACAATTACTCGAGAAATCCCTGAAAGATACAATTAATCGGCATAGCCCTAAAACAGACAATTAATCATAATAAACACAATTATGTGTCTGATTAATTGTCAGCCAAATTTCATAATCGTGATGGCCCTAATTGTGTGCTTCCTTTGTGGCAACAGTTTAGGGAGAGCCCTTTTTTGTTTCAGCATGACAATGCTCATGTGCAAAAAGCGAGGTCCATAAAAGGGCTTTTCACACTTGAAATCGTTAACCCTGGGTTATTCTAAACCCCGGATAAACGGAATCCTGGGTTATCCTGTTTTATGTTTCACACTGTTCATACTTTACCATAGATTAATAATTAATCCTGGGTATTCATGTTCCGATGTTTCACACTATACATTCGTAAACCCCGGGTTAATGTTCTGATTTGCATATTTGTGGTGTCGATAATACTGATTGGACAAATGCAGCTTGCGACAGACACGCAGCCTGTCAATGGAGCTGCTCTGCTCTTCTGTGAAATGTCGGCAAGCAAATCATCTCTTTGTCTTTCATCTTCTGAAATACGCCGACAGTGGACTGACTTGCTAGAAAGACTTTGGTTGCACTAACGTGCTCATGCGGATCCAGCGAGTAGCAGCAATCTCCTGACAGTTTAAACGGCCTGTATCGCCTGCTTGGATTGTCGTCATGATTTGTGAATCAGAGGAACTTTTGATCCTGATCCTGAAGTTTTGTTTCTGGCTGATAGAATACGCGCTTCAGAGGAAGATATTAGATGAGCCCTCGACTACAAGAAAATGCTGGATTTTCGTGAGGTTCGTGAATTACATCTGTTTAAATGAGAAATCTGCATATTTGCAAACGGTATATAATAGATATTTTAATGATATTTGCCTTTTATCATTAAAAAAGAAAGTTAAAATTGACAGGGAACTGTTGAGGAGAGACTGTTAGAATACGTGCTTCAGAGGAAGATTTATGAGCGCTCCACAGGATGCTGGATCTGAAGTTTTGTGAGGCTGGTTTATTACATCTGTTTAAACAAGATATGTGCATATTAGCAGATGGTATATGATATTAGTTTTATTGACATTTGCTTTTTATCATTAGAAAAGAAAGTTCAAAATGACAGGGAACTGTTGAGAGACTGTTAGAATATGTGCTTCAGAGGAAGATTTATGAGTGCTCCATAGGATGCTGGATCTGCTGAAGTTGTGAGATTGGTTTATTACATCTGTGTAAACAAGATGTGTGCATATTAGCAGATGGTATATGATATTAGTTTTATTGATATTTGCATTTTTATCATTAGACAAGACAGTTAAAAATTACAGGGAACTTTTGAGGAGAGAGAGGGAGAATGAAACAGGCGAGCACTTTAACATTATGAGCTCAAACGCTCTGATATGCGGACCTTTAAATGAGACTTTGTTGCACATGGTCTATTATTGTAGTAACACGTAACAACAAAACAAACCATGACTGGTCATTTACATGTCTCAGTCGCTTTACATGCAAGCAGGCAATTTTCGGCGCCCTCAAGAAAAAAAATATCAACCGATGCCAATAATTAAAGTCAGAATATCGCCGATTTATCGGCCTCAGCGATATATCGGTCGACCACAAGTAAGCACATTGTAAATTAATACTTAACATTTACAGAATGACACAAATATAGTGTACATCAATATACTGTATGGTATGCTGTAAACTAATGTAATAAGCAATGTTACTGTGGTATGAAATACACTATGCAGCTTGCTGTCTATTTGTTTACTGTTGATTTTGCACAAAAAAGATTTACAGTGTTGAGTGTATAAAAACAGGTCTTTTTCATTTTACATGACTGGGCAAGTGGCCCAGAAGAGGCAGGATTTATCATTTGACTGCACTGTTAGCATAATTTTAGTTTTAAATCAAAATGGACTTCTGCTGATCCAAAAAAACTGTGTCCATTTTGCCAAGGTTTTACTGGCACAGTACAATGCACTGGTTTCAGTCATCAACACCCTTGTTCATCATGGGCCTAGCTTTAAATCAATTACACACATGGATGAACTGCACTCAGTCACATTTAACAAGAGGTCAGTGTTCACAGCTTTGTGTTTCATTAATTTACTCAGTCAGAAGAGGTAAAAGAAGAAAGGAATGAGCACAAAGTCACACAATACATCTATCATTTCTAGTGCATCTGGGAAGAATTATAAAGTCAAAACTGATATTCCTTCAGGCTGTAACGTTGGGTTTTAGAAGTGGAAGAGAGGAGATGCAGGAGTAAGTACTTTCAATATTTTAATAACAATCTCTGGAGTGGAACAAACACTGGAGTAGAACTAACAATAAAGATAAACATCATAACATAACTCAACGCAACACTTCAAGGACTGACAAAGGAATGAACAAAACAGGAGGGTATATACAAACAATGACTGATGGAATGGAGGACAGGTGAGGATTGGAAACAGATGGAAGTGATGAGGGCAGTGGATTCTGGGAGATGTAGTCTGGAGGAAAACTTCAAAATAAGAGTCCTTGAAGAACATGAGGGAAACAGACTGTGACATTAACCCCCCCCCTTAAAGGGCGACTCCTGGCGCCCAAAGACGGATGAGGAGGGTAGGGTGATGCAGAAGGTGAAGGATCCAAAGAGGATGATCAGGAGGCCTGGGGGTGGCTTCGGGGCTGGGAATGGATCTGGAGGCCTGGGTAGTGGCCACAGGGCAGGGACTGGGTCAGGAGGCGGAACCGCTGGAGGAGGAGACTCTGGGGAAGTGGGCGGAGCCATGGAAGAGTCTGAGGGCGGAGCTAGGAGAGGCTCGAAGGCAGGCGGAGCCATGGAAGGCTCTAAGGGCAGAGCTGTGGGAGGTGGAGCCATGGAAGGTGGAGCCATGAGAGGCTCGAGGGGTGGAGCCATGGAAGGCAGAGCCGTGAGACAGGGAACTTGGTGCCCAGAGAGTAGCCAACGGCTCGAAGGGCCAGGGTGGAGCCGAAGGTTCGGAGGACCGAGGTAGCGCCGAAGGCTCAGAGAACCGGCTCTGGGACGGTTGAGGCTACAGGCACTGGCTCTGGGACGGTCGAGGCTACAGGCACTGGCTCTGGGACGGTCGAGGCTACAGGCACTGGCTCTGGGACGGTCGAGGCTACAGGCACTGGCTCTGGGACGGTCGAGGCTACAGGCACTGGCTCTGGGACAGTCGAGGCTACAGGCACTGGCATTGGCTCGTTGATCGTGGCAAACATTGGGGGAGGAGCCAGGGAAGGTGTGGAGCAAGGAGGTGGCACGGGGTTCCCGCCAAAACCCACAATGTGAGGAGAGAAAGCCGGGAGAGGAGTAACCTTGGTAATGGAAGATAGCGAGAGGTGATGGATGTTCAGTGTGGCAAGGATATAATCCGCAAGCGAGAGATTCTCCGCCTCCGGAAGCGCTGTTGTTCGGTGATAGTTTAAACCCATACCGTAAATGGAATTGAGGTACATATCCGATATAGTGGTTGTTATAGTGAGCTGGAAGAACTTGGTGGAATATTCCAAGAGGGGAAGATCCTGCCTGAACAGTTCCATGAAAACCCCTGTTAGCTCCATGATGTGCTCGTCGAGGTCTGGCTTTCTATGAGAGTGGGATTGCTGAAGTAGAGGAGCACGTTAGGAGGAACAGGTAAGTGGGTAAGTATTCTTTGTTGGGTCAGTCCTTCTGTAACGTTGGGTTCTAGGAGTGGAAGAGAGGAGATGCAGGAGTAAGTACTTTCAGTCTTTTAATAACAAACGCTGGAGTGGAACAAATGTTGGAGTGGAACAAACGCTGGAGTGGAACTGACTCTAAAGCTAAACATCATAACATAACACTTCAAGGACTGACAAAGGAATGAACAAAACAGGAGGGTAGATATACAAACAATGACTGATGATGGAATGGAGGACAGGTGAGGAGGATTGGAAACAGATGGAATTGATGAGTGGATTCTGGGAGATGTAGTCCGGAGGAAAACATCAAAATAAGAGTCCTTGAAGAACATGAGGGAGACAGACTGTGACACAGGCATTGTTATTTAGTTTTTTACATTTATATATATCTCTCTCTACATCACAAATTTCTGGAGATGTCTGTGAATGATTTCATTCATCCATGTCATTGTTGAATCATTGATATAATTTTGTTGAAAACAGCTTTGGAATTTGACTTGTATTTGCTGGAGATGTTTCAACACTTATCCATGTGGCATACTCATCAGTGACAACTTTCAACGAATGGAAAAGTCTATTTTCCTACAATAAATTCTACAAGACAATTCCTGACAAGGTTTCGTAACACCTGGCCCTGGCGAGATCCCATATCCTCATACTGAGAGTGGTACTGCCAGAACTCCACAATGTTTGAAAGTTTTGAAAGCAACACTCGCTCACCAATAAAGTGACTTTAAAGGTGTAACCCACTAATGATTTAAAGAAAAACATTACCAAACTCTAGATATGCAAAAACTGCATTCATTTATTGACTTCTTTGCTGAAATGAGCACCATTTCACTCAATATTATCATAATTTATAGAATCCCATGGAATAAGATCAAACAACATAATAAACCAAGACTAAGCATTTTGCACACAGTATGTCTGCTTGATATGAATAAGATTAATAGTACACAGAAACTTTAAGCTGCAGAGAGAGAGAGAAACTCTTTGAGCTCCCTACTCTTTCTCGTCCACATGGCAAATTTCCTGAATGAGAATCTCTATTCCTCTCTATGCCTCCATGAAGGAACAAAAAGATTTGAAAGGAAGGAAAGAAGGTCTTTTATTGTAGGTCCTTGCTGGGAGTTCTACAGAAAATGCTTAGTGTGTAACAGCCATCCTGAACAGCACATCTGGTTGCTGTTTGTTGTTAAAAAGAGATGGAGAGAATGATCAGTTGTTTATAAAGTATTTACTTTCTTAATGCAGGTTATTGGTCTTATTGTAAGTAATACAATGGTGCATGCTAAGTCCAAAGAAATTATTGTCTTTGTAATCTTTATTTAAAATGTGCAGAAATGAATTGCTCTGTCTCTGATACAATTTTCCTTTTTAACTGATGTCACCAAAGCCTCTTTTATTTATTAAACTCTCCTTTCTAACCGTCTAGCTCTATTCCAGCATGTGATGCAGGGCTGCACAATTACAATAAAAATCCTAGTTGTTGATTATTTCCCTTGATATTGTAATCGCAATTACTAATTTCAATGAATAGAATTTACATTAAAGCACTTATTCTGTTTAGGGGATCTGCATGCCATATTCTTTATTTAGGCTACATATCCAAAACAAACTGTGAACTCTGTTCATGTGAAACATGAAACGTGCATCAGAATGCGCTAAACTCACTCTTTAGGACTGTAACTGATCTACATGATCACACGGGAAGTTGGCATGTTGCTTCTGAGAGTTCCGGTACCCTAGGATTGGCCAAATTATGCAGACTCACCGACAAGCACCATCCCCTGCCAGTCATTTTTGCATTGGCTGCAGTGTATATACTTTCCCCTGTGGAGTGACACTGAAGCACTTTGCTTGAGCAGTGTGGGAGACTCCGGTTCAAATCACAAAATGAAAGCAGGAAGTAATCGTGTTCGCATAATAAGTTACAAGCGTGATTCGGAGCAGTAGCGAATTCTCAGGGCCAGCAAAGCCTTCTCTGCTGGCCTAACATGCCAAATAAATAAATATTTTTCATCCTTTCATTCTCAGTCACCTTTTTGCCTATGTATTTTTAATCGCTTTCCACTCTTAATTAATCTACAAACAAATAGAGAAAAACGAAAAGTTTATCCAGTCAGAATTTATGCCTTGATGCTCACAAGCAAAGCGTGACAGCTGTTTCACAAATCGCATGCCCGAAGCTGAAGCCTTGAGTCTGAGCTCCACCCCCTCAGGCCTTCAGAATTTATATAGAATCCCTCAACAGTGCATATGAATGAGCATCTAATGTCAGATTGTCAGATTCATCAGCCAATCAGATTTGTTTATTTGTTCTTGGTGGGTGTGATCTTTAGGATATGTCCCGGTCGAGGCCTTCTAGCTGGCATTGAGTGACACAATCACGCTTTAAGTGATGTATGTAATTTGAAAGCGAAGAGCGTGAGATCTTGCTGACGAGTTGGCTGTCATCACTGCGGCTATCACCATTGAGAATGAGATCCTTATGGATTTATGAACACGAGATGTTCTGCATGACCATGTGATTGCTTAATTTATTAAACAGGAAAGAAGGACTGATTTTCACTTCAAGTAAATTGGTAAGTGCTTTTTGCATTGTTATAGCAACATCAGGAGTTTTCTAAGTGTAAATTAGGCTGCTTGAGCATTCAGTGTTGGATCAAGTTTTGAAAAGTAGTGCTGTGTTCCATTCAACTCGGAAAGTCGGATTTTACAACTTCCTACTAGGAAAAGTGCAATGGAATGCACCTTTAAATCAGAATTACAACTTGTAGGCTTGTGCAGAAATTCTCAACTTCGATTTCACCATGATGCAGGGGCGTGATGTCACACAAACATGTCGACATTCAGGGAGATATACAAAGTGATAAACATTCACTTTATTAAGTAATAATCGATAAATGAGTTCGTTTCCACATTACATGATATTAAAGCTTGTTTAACAAATGCCTGCAGAAACAGGTGTATAAAACATGGTAAATTATAATCTCTTTTGATAATCGTACACTTGAAGCACAAATGCTAGCGCTGCAGCATTGTTTATCAGTTGGTTTGCTAGGAGACATCTCTAATGAGAGTCAAACACCTGCTAAGCTAACGGGAGCATTGCAGTTTTGTTTCCTTAAACGTTATCTTCCAAATATCGGGGAATGGAATGCATTTATGGTCAGAGATATCAAGTAGGAATATCCCTAATCCAACTTGAATGGAACGCAGCATAACCGTGTACCCTGACGAAACTAAATTTATTGCAAGCAACATTTAAATAGCAAATATTATTAGATATATTTTTCCAGGTATTATAGACCTCCTTGGTAGATTCATATGAAAATTTATGATTTTTGAATGTCTGTTCGCGAGATGTTCATTTCACAAAACAGTCATGCTGCAGTTAAAATTAGGCTTGCTTGAGCATTAAGTGTCGTTTCAAGTTCTGGCTTTCGTGCGTGGATGTGTTTTTAATATGTCAGTTGGTATTACTAGTTAGCTGCAACATAATGTATGATGCCCAAAGGCATAGGGTGTCTTATTCATTGTGAAACTGTGTTTTCTTAATGGCATGAATCACACTGAAGGCCTAGAATTTAAATGCACGGCCTGCCACTGATTCGGAGGTTGCATTTTTCCCTCTAACATTACATTTTTAATCTGCTGATGGTTAGGTTTAGGTTTGGGGTTTGGGATGGGGGTATCATTTTATAAAATATGCATTTCTCCTTATTGTATTACAGCCTGTACAGCTGAAAACAACTCACTTCACAACTCACTTTTAGCACTATTCCGTGGACACTGAACCCAGAATATAGAGCTCACAAGTGCCCATATTCCCAAAAACACTTACCGCTTTGGCCACTGGGGGCAGTGTTTTGAATTTTGGTAAGCACAGAATGATTTTTGCTAAAGAAAAGTGCTGTTTCCGATGTCACTGTGAGATCAGTCTACTCTGTACTGATAACCATACAGTATCTGTGCATGTAGAAGTCTGCAAAAAACAGCACATTTAAAATGGCAAAAAAGTCAGATTCTGTCTAGGCCTAGACTAATCTAAACACTCTGATTTACCATTTCATTTAGGCGCACAATGG
Organism: Myxocyprinus asiaticus; assembly: GCF_019703515.2. Lineage (NCBI taxonomy): Eukaryota > Metazoa > Chordata > Actinopteri > Cypriniformes > Catostomidae > Myxocyprinus > Myxocyprinus asiaticus. The sequence goes on from NC_059347.1 coordinate 20,150,891, forward strand.
ACATGTCTCTGATTAGTTACAATGCTCAATATTGCATGTTGTAAAAATAAAATTTAAGCATAGCCATAACTGAAATCTCAATTATTTTTTCAATTAATTGTGCAGCCCTAATGTAGCACCCACTTTTCATGATCCAACAGACTTGTCAGCTGGCCATGCTGGTAGACCAGCTATACCATCTTAAATCAGTTAAGACCAGCAAACAAGAAATTCTAAAAAACACTATTATTATTTTCTTTAGTCGGACACTCATCCACCAGAACACAGGTTCACAACTATTTACTGTTTCTGGGTTTGTAGTCATCCAAATCTTATGCTGATAATAATACTGTAAGAGGAGAGTTATTAAGTCTTTACAGCATCAGGTGGTCATCATAGCTGAGCTCTCTCACCCTCTGGCCTGTGACCTCACCCTTTAACTACAAGGAAAAAGTGTGTAAGCATTACACAGCCAAAAACCCATCAGCCTATAATGTTCTTTCAAAGGATTTAATAAACAAGACTCAAGACCAAGACCACCAAAAGTTCAAAGACAACAATGATGACACTATTTTCCAGCCTTCAACCAACACTTTGCTTCCAGCTTTTTTAACTAGTAAAAGCTTTAGTGGTGTGTGGTATTGTATGCATTGAGGAAATGAAAACCAAATGAGAAGGAATCCATATTAATGTATATTTACACACTCAGCACTTAAATAAAACATAAGAAGGCAGACACCAAGGCTAAAGCACATGCAGAAACAGAGAATACAAGGCAGCAGCTAATAAATAAGCCATTCTTCAAAATAAGCAAAGCAGCGAACCTGCATCTGGCCACAAGAAGAGACTGTTTAAAACAGAAAGAAAATGATCTACATACCATGGAGTGCCAGTGGTCTGTTGCAGACTGAACACCTTGTTGCAATGGTTCTGTAAACTGACTCAGTATTGTGTATTTGAAGAATGAGCAAATTCCCACCTTCTCTAAAAGAATGTGGGAAAATTCTACTAGAATAACATTTTACTGTAAAATAAATTGATCATTTTATTAGCCTGACAGTATTTCCTTTATAACTTTTAAATCTGTGGTTTAAGGTGATTTCAGGTCATATTCTTATAGTTTGCCCAAACCTCAACCTTAATTTCAGTTATTGTTCTAGACATCTACTGTACACACTCAATTATATCACAACAATATCAATACTTAGAAACTTTCATAGATACAGTTTTTCAGATTTGGTATTTAGCGGTTAATCCCTTTAAAATTACTTAATTCTTCCTGAACTCACTCTGTCTCCCCAAAGAATCCATCTCCAAGTTGTCAATACCTCCGCACATATATAAGGAAAGACTGAAAAATACTTTCTATGTGCTAGACTATTTCTAACCAGAAAGTTAGAAAATTTGACAAATTTTCCTACTACCAGAACTGGGTGAACCCTCTTTAATTCATAAAAATTAAAAGGACATGAAGAGTATTCCACCAAACACAGACACAGAATACATAAAATAGAATACCATGCTAAAAAAACAAAAAAAAACAACAACTTTTAAACCAAGCTGGTTTAAGTTAGTATAGCTGGTTTCCTAGCCTGGCCAATGTGGTCTTTAGCCGGTCAAGCTGGTGATCAGCTGGTTTAGATGTTTGACCAGCTGTTCTCCCGGTGTGACCAGCTCAAAAGTGCCCAAAACCCCTCTAAAACCAGCAAAACAGACCAGTCTGACCTGGTTGGGAGACCAGCTAAGACCAGCAAACCAGCCTAGACTGGTGTAAGATGTTTTTTTGTTTTTTTTTTTTAAGTAAGGGAAGGGGGTAAAAGAACAAAATTGGCATGTTTACACTCTATACAAAATAAACATGACCATGACTGGCTCTCATTTTATATACACTGGCCAAAATGGAAAACTAAAAGGTTAAGTACCCCTCTCCAATGTAAACGACTTATATAAATATAAAAGAATAAAAGCAGCCACAATTATTAACATGAGATCCTACCAGTAGTCCAGGTTCTCCTTTCAGTCCAGGTGCCCCAGCCAAGAGGGTGTATTGGGTTGGTTCCAAGTCAAAGGTTTGGAGACCATCTGTGGCTGCAGGGGTGACAGGTGCAGAAGAAGTGGGTTTGGCTTCAAGAAAGGTGTTCACCTTCGGCTGAGGTCTCCATGATGCAACTGTTGTCATCTCTGAAACACTGACTGCACTAGAAGATTTAGGTTTGGTTGTGGCAGCAGTCGGTATTTCCATTTTTTTCTCTTTTGGTTTGACAGTGACAGCCATCTCATTCTCCTTTAATTTCTGGGGATTTATAGTTGTCCTCAGGAGGTTCTTTGAAGGGCTGCTTGGTTGAATTGGCTTTGGAGGTGATTGTGATGTCCTACTCGCAAAGGGGGCATTGACTGTTTGAGTTGTGGCCTGCAGGTGGAGCTGTAGTGTGGGATGGGCTATCGTTGGTGGCACAGTGCTTTGTGCAGACAAGACAGTGCCAGAATGAGAAATAATCAGAGCAGATGAGTTCAGGCTTTTCAAGGTTTCATGATTAATTTGCATCTTGTCTCGTGTTAGTGAAAGACTAGAGCTAAAATGCCTGTTGAAAAGCTCTGTTGTAACAATTTGGGTGTCAATGGTGACAGATATATTGGTGTCCAGGGGTAATAATGGTAAAAGAGGCGGAAGGTTTGGTCGATAGGTATCAGCTTCCCTGCACTGTTTTTTAATGTACTTACAATAATTGTGAGCTGCCTTCGCAGAGGGATGAATATCGAATTGACAGATGGCTCCTTCAAACTGTGCCGAGTACTGGCTCGTTTTTCCCAAACGAAAGGAGCCTTCTGGATCCAGCGTTTCCTCATTTTTAAAATGCAAATTTGCATTTACACTTGTCTTCCCACATGAAGTATATAATGTAATCCTCTGGGCTTGGATTTCCAAAGCCAGGTTGTGCCACTGGCCATTGTGAATATCATAAGCGAAATCTACAGTGGTCTTTTGGCCCAAATAAACTAAGATTTTCCCAGGGATGAATTGCACCCCTAGCTGCAGTCTTTTCCTCTTCGTCACAATGGTAAAGAGGAAAGCACTGTTTATTCGATGTGAACATACGCTGAGGATGAGAGAGAATGCCGTGCCCAATGATGCAGGTATGACAGAGCTAACAGGGACGTCAATTCGCGCCCTCTGGGTTAGGATGACTCCAGATTTGAAGGGGATGACACCTTGAGGTGTGGAGCGTGCTCCAAGAGAAGGTCTTTTCCCAACCAATCCCAGCCTTTGCAGGACGTCCACATCTACAAAGAGGTAAAAAGTCCAGGTCACCACAAATTACAGTCATAATAATCACTATACGTACATACACTGTGGCAAAGAAAGCATTTAGTATTTACAAGGAAAATGGGTCTTGTCACAACCAAGTGAAGGCTCGAAGCTGCTGTGTGCACACTGAGACATTGAGCTCATTATAGGAACAGATAATTAACCAAAGTATATGTAGAACATATGTGGAGAAGGTAATGTTTCATCTAGTGTAATACCTCAGTTTTTCATTAAGTACTTTACTGATAGATTCATTAGGCCTATATCAAGAAAGTCACCATCTTACCCTAGAGGAGCACCAGAAAGTCCACCGGCTGCCATTGCTCACACATTATACGTTATTCAAGGACCCGATAGCAGTTGCGAAACACAGACGGTCACCTCGCAACTCGCATCATGTCAGATTATCACCTCGCACCCCTGCTACACCCCACACTCCCTGACGATCGGGGATCTCTGCGTAGGGCATCAATTTTGCTAGTGCTGGCCCTGGTTGTACAGTTCCAGTAAAGTTTGCCAGATCGTGGGCATCCTCCACAAACTGGCACTCTAAACTGGCCTGTAAAATCTGGACATGAAAACTGTTTGGTCTGAGCTTGTTTGCGAATTTGGTGGTTAAAACAACACAGACAGTGCTCGCAAATAAATTATGCTCTCAGCAGGCGCAATTCTTCCTTAGTGAATTCCCCCTATGTGTTCCCTTTGCTAGCAGGATTCCTTTAAGTAAATGTAACAAATTTATTGCAGTAAAGCGGCAGAAGAAACCAATGCTATTTGTCTCAGAGCTGCAACTTCTGAATATTCAGTGATACATTAAGAATATAAAACAAATGAGCATATGTACCACAAAACCAAATCTAACCCAAACACATCTCTCAACTAAATAAAATCTACCTAAACACTGGCAGTAAAAAATATGCCCTATAAGACTAAATTAATGCACATTTAAATGGGATAATGTGCGTGGACTATTTTTTTTTCCTGTAAAGGCTGATTTATACTTCTGTGTCGAACCTACGGCATAGGCTCCGCATAGTGACTGTAACATTGCTGGCACTGTGGATGATGATGACGAAGACAATGACGTAGTGTAGAGAACCCAAGTGCAGTTTATTTACAAAGTGAGAACCAATAACCCTGACTACAAAACAAAACAAAACATGAGCATGGACTAGACTAGACTTGACTTAACATAAACATAACATGGCTTGACTTGGCTAGGAGCAAAACACATCCACATACATTCAATACTTGACAAAGACACAATGGAAAACATGAGGCTTAAATACATGGACATGGGGGAACATAAACCAATGAAAAAACAGAACTAATAACAAGCTAATTAAACAATCAACCAATAAAAAGACAAGACACATGAACATGGAGGGAAAACATGAAATCACATGACAAGCGAAACAGGAACTAAACATTTCAAAATAAAAGACATGAATCAACAAAATACACCTGACATATCCCCCCCACTAATGGGCAGCTCCCGACGCCCCAACACATAAACAAAACACAAAAAACATTACAAAGTTCCAAAGTTCTGTAGGGAGCTGGGGGGGGGGGTGTCTTGAGGTGTGGGGCATGGCGTGGTGAGAAAGGGCGAGGGGCATGGGACCAGGGCAAAGTCCGTGGGGGGTGGAGCCATGAGAGGCTCGAGGGGCTGAACCATGGAAGGCAGAGCCATAAGAGGCTCGATGGGCGGAGCCATGGAACTTGGTGCCCGGAGAGTAGCTGAAGACTCAAAGGGCCAGGGTGGAGCCGATGGCAGGGAGGACCAAGGTGGTGCTGGAGGCTCGGAGGAGCAAGGCGGAGCTGGGGGATCGGAAGACTGAGGTGGAGCCGGTGGGACTGAGGACCAAGGTGGAGCCATAGGGAAGGAGGTCCCCGGTGGAGCTGAGAGAACGCAGAGGTGAGGCAATGTCGAGGGACCGACAGGCCAAGGCGAAATCCAGGGCTCGGAGGGTCCAGGCAGGGTCGGAGGGCCGAAAGTTCCCCTTGCCTGCTCAGGAGAACAAAGGGTGGGTATAAGGGTGGGAACCATCTCCAGGACCAACTGCTCAGGTGTGGCTGTGACGTGGCAAGGAGCAGACTGAGGTGTGGCTGTGAGTGGCATAGAGCAGGCTGAGGCGCTGCTGTGACGTGGCATGGAGCAGGCTGAGGCGTTGCTGTGATGTGGCATGGTGCAGGCTGAGGCGTTGCTGTGACGTGGCATGGAGCAAAAGACGGCGCTAGCTCAGCGACCATGACTAGGAACTCTGGCTTGGCGGCCATGTTGTGGAACGTTTGGCATACTTTTATGTTCCATGCTGAAAAGAAATTCTCAAATTAATTAATAACTACTCACCTGATTAACACAAAATGAGTGTCGTTATAAAGTAGGGCTGCAACAACTAATATATCAAATTGATAATTATCGATAATGAATTTCATTATCGATTATTTGGATAGTTGCGGTATTTGCACGGAAATGCCACGTCAGTGACGTCACTTCATTGAAACTCGTTTGAAAAACAACGGAGACAAGCTGAAGCGGCAAAAACACGACCCAAGTTGTCCAGCGCATGAGAGCACTTTATAAACACTTCAAAGAAGATCATATTGTTTAATGTGGTGCGGTTGCTGCATCAGGAGCGTTGATAGAGGGCGTGTGCTGTTTGATGCATGATAGTTGTTTCTCTCCAGTGCATCACTTAGGCTACATTTTACTGCTGTTTGCTGTTTTATCATGTAAAATTGTTATGAATTCAAATCAGCCGCGTATTTTGCAAACATGTTATGAATAAAAAAAAACTGTTTTTACCACAAGCGAATCTCTGTTAAACTCTAATGAACAAGCGAGAACGCGCATCTGCGTCAATCAAACTGATCGCAATGGAGAAAGGGAGCGCAATCATTTTGATTAAACTGTCCAACATTATACCACGATTTCAGTGTAATCAGTTGTGCAGCTTTCATGGATATCAGACTGAAGTCTCAGCAGTCAAGGTGTGCCGGTTTTTAAAGTGTTTTTTCCTGCGCATGTAATACAGTGAGCACCGGGATATTTTCAGCGCGAGAGTGAATTTGCACAGGGTTTACAGATTATTGTACTATATTAAACTGTATATAATTCTGAATATAATGTATAATAATGCTAAGGTACTGATTTTTGAATGTCCTCCTGATAATTCCACATGTAATGTCTGATTTCACTAATAAATGAATACTATGGCAAACATTATTTTACTGGATAAACACAATAAAAAAAAAAAAGAATAGGTTAGAAACATCATCATCATATTATAAAAACTATAATATTAAAATACTTCAATTAAATATATGTAATCAGTGACCGTGTACAAGGATATGTATCTAACATAATTATGTATTTTTCAGCTGGGCAGAATTATTAATATTTATATTCTTGTGTCACTATTGCCCTCTGCTGGACTGAAATTTTTTGTCCCACTCTATGTCCTATGGATAAATTTGTACTCTTTAATGATAAGCACTTTTTGCTAAGTTTTACAAGTAAAGGAACTGTTTCGCATATGTCCTGAAAGTAATAATAATAATAAATTCCAACTTAACTTTTCATGATTCAGGCTTTTTCAAAGTTTTGTGAGTGAATAGACTCAGTCATGAATTCAGTCATGTAAATAAAACCAAATCCTTAAGCCCTGTATCATTTCAGTTTTTTGAAAAATCATAGCTGTATAAAATAAGCTACAGGAAATACATCTTTATTTTTCAGATTAATCGTAGAATTAATCAAAGATTAATCGATTATCAAAATAATCGTTAGTCACAGCCCTATTATAAAGACTTTACAATGCATATAGGCAATATAACCAACTCTTACCAGGTGCTTTTTAATTTGCTGACAAATTACAAGTGTTACGTTTCCGTAACTTATGAAATATGATTATTTACTGTACACATACGGACAAACAAACGGCCAAATCATCATGCCGATCCGAAAGTATGCGAGTATAATACAAAACAAATTATTTCAATCATATATCTAACTAATATCAAGTAAAGGCCCAGAGAAAAAAGCTTTTAGAGTTTATTTGCTGTAAACATTTCTTTTGTCACATTTCGCTTACACGAAACACAGACAGAATAAAAAAACAGCAGATGATCCCAATTGAGACCCGAGTCCAAATACAGTGTTATATAATGCATAGACATCAAAATAAACTTGGATAAAATGAGACGCTAGTTCAGATATCCTTGTTATCATCCTGGGGGGTGGTCTCTGGTTAAAGTGGACCAATAACTGCTGTTGTGGTCTGCATCAACGGGACACGCGGTTACATTTTTGATAGTGTTGGGTTCGAGTCCACCACAGTCGAGTCTTTAAACAATCGAGTCCGAGTCCAAAAGAGGCCGAGTCGGACTCAAGACCGAGTCTATAACAGGCCGAGTCCGAAAGTAACAAGTGCAGTGAATGTTTCTGCTGAAAAGCCTTATTGTGTGACACTGAAAAGCGTATGTGCAATTAATGTACGTGTGGTGTAAAGCCGGTCCCAGCTTCCTCCTTTGCCATCCATGAATTGTTACTCTGGTGCTGCCACCCTGGAAGGAGGAATGATGCACCGTCAAGGAGTCCTCGCCGCTGACTGAGGATCGCGATGCTGAGGGAGTGCTTGATCTGGTGGTGCTGGAGCACTGCGTCAACTGGCAACCGAAAGGGACGACTGAGGGGTCCAGTGCCATCGCCCGGCATTGCGGAAGAAGTAGTACAGTGAGCTGAGGGTCAGTCGACGGCGTGTCCGGGCCGGCGAGCCCGTCTCTCTCTCCTCTCTATGCTTTCTCCTCTCTCATTCTCAATGGTGCTGTACTTTGTCTCCCTCAGTAAGTGCTTGCGGCTAATGTACAGAACCGGGCACTCCTCCCCCTCCACCACAGTGAGTATACCGCCCCCAGCCCTCTGTCTGAAGCATCCATCTGCAACACAAAAGGGAGAGAGAAATCGGGTGAATGTAAAAGCGGCCCCCCACAAAGTGCAGCTTTAACTCACGTAAACGCCTGTCGACACTGCTCTGTCCACTGGACCGGGTCTGGAGCTCCCTTTTTAGTGATATCAGTCAGCAGGCTGGTGACGTCCAAATAATTAGACACAAATCTCCTATAATAGCCAGCCAGCCCCAGGAACTGTCTCACCCCCTTTTTGGCCTTGGGTCACAATCACCGCAGTCTTGTCAATTTGGGGACACACCTGCCCATGGCCCAAGTTGAACCCCTAATACTGTACCTCTACCTGCCCAATCACGCACTTCTTGGGGTTTGCTGTGAGTCCTGCCCATCGCAACAACCTCAGAACTGCCTTCAGATGGTGCATGTGCGGCTGCCAAACAATACTGTAAATGATGATGTCATCTAAATAGGCAGCGGTGTAAGACGAATGCCGTCTGAGGATTCGGTCCATGAGGCACTGAAACGTAGCCGAGGCCCCAAACAAACCGAATGGAAGTGTCACAAACTGGTGTAATCCAAACGGTGGGGAGAATGCCGTTTTTTCACGGGATATTGATGTCAAGGGGATCTGCCAATAACCCTTTGTCAAATCCAGTGTCTAATAAAATCGAGCAGTGCCCAACCAATCGAGCAACTCATCAACACGAGGCATTGGGTAGGCATCAAATATAGACAGCGCTAAATTTGTATTTTCTATAATCCACACAGAACCATATAGACCCGTCACTCTTAGGAACCAGAACAACCGGGCTGGACCAATCGCTGTGGGATTCCTCTATTACCCCCATATCAAGCATTGCATCCAATTATTCCCGATGTTCGGGCAGTCGGTAGGGACGGCTACATACCACTACCCCCGGCTCGGTCTCGATGCGGTGCTGGATGAGGTTTGTATGATCCAGCAGAGGGGAAAACACGTCTGCAAATTCCTGTTGCAACTTGGCAATCTCTGCGACTTCATACAGTGAGATGTGGTCTCCACAAGTGACCGGGGTGATATGATTGGGCTTTGTATTCACCTGCGGCCCAAGCTCCACCCTCTCCAGAACCACCGTAGCCAACATCACAGGGACCACTTCCCTCCATAATTTCAGGAGGATGAGGTGGTATACTTGACACGTGCCCCTCTATCGGTTCGAATCGCCTCATAATTGAGATCCCCCACTCGTCGTGTGACCTCAAATGTTCCTTGCCACTTTGTGAGTAATTTGGAGCTCGATGTGGGGAGTAATATGAGGACTTTGTCTCCCGGTGCAAATTCCCGCAGCCGAGTTCCCGTTATACAGTCGGCTTTGACATTCCTGAGCATGAAGCAAATTCTCCTGTGTTAGTTGCCCCAAAGTGTGGAGTTTTGCTCTAAGATAAAGAACGTATTGAATTTCATTCTTGCTGTTTGAAGGTCCCTCCTCCCAAGCTTCGCGTATGACATCAAGCAAGCCGTGCGGGCGCCGCCCATACAGCAGCTCAAATGGGGAAAACCCTGTGGAGGCTTGCGGGACCTCTCATACTGCGAATAACAGGGGGTCGAGCCATTTATCCCAATTTCTAGCATCCTTGTGCATGAACTTACGAATAATATTTTTTAGGGTTTTATTAAATCACTCCACCAAGCCATCTGTTTGTGGATGGTAAACACTGGTGTGAATCGACTTAATACCCAACAATTCGTAAAGCTCATGGAGTGTCCATGACATAAATGTAGTGCCTTGATCAGTGAGGATTTCTTTTGGAATCCCCACCCGGGAGATTATTTTGAAGAGTGCCTCTGCAACACTACGCGCTGAAATGATGCGCAGAGGCACTGCTTCCAGATATCACGTTGCATAGTCCACCAGGACTAGTACAAAGCAATGTCCATGTGCTGACCGCTCTAATGGCCCGACGAGGTCCATGGCAATTCTTTCGAAGGGGACCTTGATTAACGGAAGGGGGAGCAATGGCGCTCTTGGGGTGGCTGGTGGATTCACCAGCTGACATTCATGGCATGCCGCACACCACCTACGAACATCGCCGCGAATGCCCGGCCAATAAAAATGGGCCAATAGATGGCTCAGTGTTTTCCTCTCCCCTAAGTGAGCCACCATCGGATTATAATGAGCCGCCAGGAACAACATTTCCCTGCGGCTCTGTGGTATTAATAGCTGGGTTGTATCCTCTTTTGTTTGAGCGTCCTGCGTCACTCGATACAACCGTTCTTTTATTATCACAAAATAAGGATATGAAAGTGCAATGTTCAGTCTGAGTCGTTGAACATCAATAACTTTCACTTGGTCAAGGGCGTGACTGAGGGTTTCGTCTCTCGACTGCTCTAGAGGGAAATCCCCTTCAGGAAACCCCCTGAGGATGTAAGGGGCCGCAGCCTCTCCCCCCCTCACATCACCCTGACGTGGAACTGACGAAGTCGGCCCCAGCTCCGTCTCCCCTGCCAAAGCATCGCACATTTCACATCCCGCAGCTTTCGTGCAGGACCCATCTGCACACATTCCCTTTAACACATTTTTGAATTCAGGCTAATTAGTTCCCAGAATTAGTGGATGGGTGAGGCGGGAACTAACCACGGCCCCCACTCTATGTTTTGTTCCCCAAAATTTAATAACGAGGGTCACTACAGGGTAGTTGTGAATATCCCTGTGCACACACTTCACCCTCACCCTTTTGGATGTACCCAAAGCCTCGAATGGTGGTCTGATTACAACCCGTGTCCACCAAGGCTGGGTGAGTACTCCCCTTAACACTTACCGGTATCCTGTACATTCTGGCCCGATCGGGGGCAGCCTGTGGAGTGTCAGGGATCAGGACCACAGTTCCCAGCTCCATCACGGGCATTGATCCCGGAAGTGCCCCAGATCCCCGCAACTCCAGCAGGCTGGCCCAGGCGCTATGCCCACACCTGCGTCGGCGGGCACATCCACCTGAGGGGGAGAGTGGTGGGGCAATGGAGTCACCGGGTGGGGGGACAAACCCTCGTGGACAGGAAGCCGGCTTCAGGATTCCACGCCTCCGTGGTGCTGGGATGGGCTGTGGAGAGGGAGCAGAGTGAGAGGGGAGGGGGGAGGGAGAAGAGATCGGGGAAAACACAGGGGGAGGGGAGAGAGAGTGGGAGGGCTCTTCCGCCCTTGGGTACGCTGCCATATGGTCCTCTGCCAGCTTGACCACTTCCTCCAGTGACGCCGGGCGATGGCACTGGACCCATGCCGCCATCCCCTTTGGTAGCTGACGGATCAGCTGCTCCAGAACCAGCTGGTCGACAATTCCCTCGACGTTGCGGTCCCCCGCCAGCAGCCATTTCTGGCAGGCGTCGCGGAGACGTTGAGAGAAGGCAAACGGGTGGCCAGTCCTTTCCAACATCATTGACCAGAAAAGCTGCCAATGCTGTTCTGGGCTCCGGCGAACCCGCTGCAGGATGGTTTTGTTCAAGTCACTGTAGACCAGGAGACTAGCCGCCGGCAGTTGTTGAGCTGCGAGTTGGGCTTCCCCGGACAACAAAGGGATGATTCGGGCCGTCCACTGAGCACGCGGCCAACCCCAGATCTTGGCTTCTGGGTCATCTTCCACCCCCATCTTCATGAGCAAGGGTGGGGGCATGGGGCTGCTGTTGTTCGGGTTACGGCCGGGGCTTTTTCCTGGCTGAGGAGTCTCAGGATCGCCTGCCGGTCCTCTGCTTGAGCTCTGAGGATCTCATGGAAGCGGCATTCTTGGTCCTGATGAAGCTCAAGCAGGACCTGTTGGTGGGAGTGGTGCAGGCTGGTGAGGGACTTGAGGACATCAGCAAATGGCGAGGACTCCATGAGGTGTACTTCCTTCAGTTCAATCCCGGGTTTCGGCACCAGTGTAACAAACTTCAAGGTCAGGAGGGAAGGAGGACACAGGGGACTGGTTTCTTCCACTCACAGTTTAGGGTTTTTCATGAATAAACCTCAGCTTTTATAGCTTCAGAAATACACGTCAGCTTTACAACTTTACAACAACACATTAGCTTCATAATCAGTCTCTGGACCCAGACTCTCTCAGTCCTCTTAGCGCTGGCATGGTCCCTTTTATGCCGCTCTCCCCAAGCTCACTACAATTGGAAACAGGTGTTAATCGTTATCTGGCTCAGGTATATGCACACTTACTGCTTTCTCTCTCTCCGGACAAATGCTCGACCATGCCCCCGCTGCCACAAAATTTTTTTAAGCAGCTCCTCAATGCTTTTAAAATAGAAAAACAATAAATAGGTGTTGTTTATCTGTTTTTCAGAGTTGCAGTCTGCTTTAGCAATAACACTTTTTTTCCCAACTATTTAAAAAGTTACAGTTAATTCATCAAGGACCAGTTTAAGTTGACAACACTGCGTGGACCACAAGAGACTACAGAAGCCTACATGTGTGGAGACATTACGCCTAAAAATACTTAATAGCCCAATATTAATAATATTTTTCAGAATTTTTGTTTTGATATATTGTTTTAGTAACTGTGAGAGACATAATGTGGGTGGCTTGACTTAACGAAACTGCAGTGCGTTCACTGTCTTGGCTGCACAAACGCTGCGTGAGATTTTGCCAGTTGTCATGTCCCGTGCCGTGCAAAACTGCCTTGTAGTTTCTAGTACATTAGCTACATACCCATCTTTATGTGTTCGTCGTGCCAGCCACCTTGGTAATCGATGTTATACAGCAGTCTCCGTAGTAACATTCAAGCGTATTGGTTGACTGAGTGTGCGGCACTGCAGTTGTGTTTGCTCAACACAGTGAAACAAACTCTGGCTACGTCTACGACATCAGGGGGTGCTACAACTGCTTGCAGACAGAGTGTCCATTTATTTGTGTTTCATTATTTTTATTTATTTATTTTGTTCAGTGCATCACAAATCAAATGTCATGGACTAGGTTGGACTTGGAAAAAAATCCAGAGTCCCGAAGGCTCGAGTCCGAGCCAAGTCCACATAAAAATGCATCAGAGTCCGTGACAACTCCAAGTCCATTAAAATTGGACTCGTGACTCGGACTCGAGTCCGAGTCCGAACTCGAGTACCCCAACTCAAATTTTTGAAGAGGTGCATGTCAGCCTATGCCGTAGGTTCAACGCAGAGGTATAAATCAGCCTAAAGCCGTTTATAACTTAACCCACAGATGATAATCATCAGATTAGACTAGGTTGTATAAAAATAGAAGTATGCTGGCAGAGAACTCATATATAAACATAATGGCCAGTAAAAAAAAGACACAGATATTCTGCTCTGAAGTTATACAATTAAATAATCTGAATTATTTCACATACATCACACAAGATCCAGAAACAAAACACTTACAATAACAAATCTCCAGCAGTGCACCTCAATAGAACACACACTAGAAGATCCACTAGTCATAGTACAGTGAATGTTCAGATCAAGAGTGTTGAGAAACTCTATAAAGGCAATACATGGAACAATATCTTAATTTTAAAGACCCAAAGGAATCAAAATAAGAGATTATTGTGGCTTTAACTCCATGTATGTGTTAGCTTTGAAGCCATATGTATGTATGTTAGTTTACTAACTAACATGGACAAAATTCACTTTTAACAGATAACATTTTTTACAGTTTTTCTCTTTAGAAAAACAGACTGAAAAATACTGATGACTAATCTTGCACTGCACATGTCCAATCAAATGCTCTCTTGAATGAGAATGTCTCTTCCCCTACCAGCAACTGCATCAAACTAGTAAGTAGCAAATTGTGGTTCGTGGATGCAGTAACGTAACTAAACCCTATTGGTTATTTAAATATTTATTACTTTAAGTGATGAGCCTGTTCTATCCAAATTTCCTGTTTGAATAGGAAATAAAAACATTGTCAAGCAATTTCATGGGGCCTTTGAGAAGCAAAACATAGACCCCGTTGCAGACACTAATGTTCCATGGAGCTAAAACAGTAGATGCACTTGAAATGGAACAGTAAGCCATTTAAATGATTTGGCTTAGCATCAGTTCCAAGAGCCAAGATGAAACAACATTGAAAAAACTGTGAATCTTCAAAAATTCAATTTGACCTCGAAGAATTGTCCAAATAAATGTTAGTGGAAACTGGAACATCATTCTCTGGAAATCATATTTTAAACTAAAGATAAGCTCAATGGTTAGAGAAGAATTCCAGAACGTCTCCAGCTATGGCTCACAAATATGACGTGGCCATAAGCCATGTGGCAGATATCCTGAGAAATCTCAGTCAGCAGAAGTTGACTGTTGATGGACTGTCCCACATATAGAACTCTGTACATCTACAGAAGCCCAATCAGTGACATCCAGTCAGGCAAAAAAACAATTTTTTTAACTAACCAAACACACATCACATGCACAAATTAATAAATATATTTACTAAAATTCTGTGCAAATGAATAAGAAAGAATTAAATTACCAAATTAAGGTATGGCCCAGAACACTTGCTGTAAATAGTGTCATATGGTATTTGCACCCTGGTGTATAATAAAAAAGTATATAATCTAATAAATAGGCTATTGTGATGGAACTTAACTACATCGCTGGCAGCGGGAAGAAACGCACCTGATGTGTCACATAATGGTACCTCATTACTGTTGTCTTCAAATGACAATGGCTTTAGAGAGAGAGGTTTCTTCAAGTCCAGGAAATGTGTTACCACGACCCTCGTTCTGCTGGCCCATGAGATGCCAAGCTGCTAGAAAAAGTCGCCAACCACATGTTTCATACCGGGAAAAGCATGCGTGCGCCCATCCACCCCCTTCTCTGCATTGCCTAACCTTCAGTGATATCAAAGTCCCCTTAGACACTTTATTTGGACCTTTTGCATTTGCAAGTGACTGGCATGTACTATATGTCTTCGCTTACATAGATCGATAAGGGGAAAATACTGAAATTGGCAAAAGGTGGACTTGAACTCAGAACTAGCTGTCTTACTAATGTTGCCACATCAGATATTAGGCTGCGAGAGGTCAAATTCACGCTTTTCTTCAAAGCGTATGCAATGTTTTTAATAGTTTTGACCGGTTCCATCGGACTATTGGCATGCATACAGCTGGTCTGTGTACCCAGTGCTATTTTCAATTATTGCAAATAATTATATGGCTATACTGAACCAGTGGTAGGGGGGCCCCTGATGGCAGCAGAGTCCCTATGCAGCGGCATATGTCAACATATACAGCCCTATTCCTTTTTAAATTTGATTTAGGGATTAAAATCTTACATTTGTTTTGGATTTAAAATCTACTACACACATTTTTATTTGTCCTTGGGCTGTCCAAAATGTAAGGTTTCAGTTCAAGGACTGAAAATATCTATCTGTAAATATAAAAAACCGGTGTACTTATTCTATTGTCTTAAAGAGACATTATTTTATAAATGTGAAGAAGCAGTCATAGGCGTGTTATAATAATTCATTTGTGAATCAAATAAAGGCTAAATATTTCTGTCTCTCTGTGATATGCGTGACAAAGTATGAGATGCGTTCTACTAAAATATGTGGATTCTAGACAATACAAATATTCTTATAAACTATGACTTACTTGAGATGACAAGAGGAAAAAGAAGAACACTCTTGTCTTTATGTTGTCTTTATGTATCCTGCACTGGTCTATTACAATACGGCACAAGTAGAGCAGTCACATGGGGATAAAAAAGAAAAAAAATGCAAATCCAGTATTAAAAATAAACACAAATTTGAAGCTCCCAGAGGGAAAATAACATTTGTTATATGTATGAATTTAAACATTAAAGCTTATACAAACACAGATGTCTAGCGACAGTAGATAAACTACTAACTTTTAGTTAGCCACTAATAAAGCCTGTCAAACAAAGTTGCGAATAAGCTATATACCATACTGATAACGCTAAATAATGCCATATGTGTAACAAGTTGTAAAGAGAATCTGATATAATATGCAACTCACTTCCACATTAAAAGTACCTAATACGTCACAGAAATTGACTACACAGTGGATTAAATCCAGTACGTCATCGCGCTACAGTCTGCAGCGAGGACTAGTTGCTCAACTGAGTTTGAGATAAAAGGCATAGCATATAGCAATACTGAAGTACTGGTTTTTGATTCACTAGTATCAGATAAACGGACTCCTGTTGATCAAATGCTGCTCCATATACCATCAGAATAATGTTAACTCTGGCAAATATGATGCACACTTCTCCAACAAAATGCAGTACTGGTAGCCTCTTTCACTTCTGCCTCATGGAAAACTCCAAATTAGTTGTAACATGAGAGGTCTATTTATCTAAGACCTGTCAAGTATCCTCAAACTTTATTGCAAGGCAGTCTTGGAGGTCTTTGGATGTCAGTGCACCTATGCATTCCTGTAGCATTCAGGGTTTCAACAAATATCTCACGTGCATGACAAAAGTGAACAGAATTTTTGCAAATGCATATTGTTTATGCTGTATCAGATACTAAATGTGGTTATAATTTTGAAAATACATGAATGAATAATTTATCTTTCATTTAAGACACTTATTTTAGTCTTACCTGCAGGCTGTGTTTGTGCAAACCCCAGGCAGCATGACCAGTAAAGAACCATGAAGAGAAATACAGCTCTCCTGTAAAAATAGAAGTTATAAATAAAAAGTTAAATAAAGACAACTCTCAGAGTAGTTTATGTAAGGGATAATCCATGGCTAGGTGTGCATTAAACAATTTTAAATGCATGACGTGGAGGCGAAGAACCACCGATGTGAAGCGGAGTGTTATGTGCTGAAATGTATAGGTGGCACTTAAGCACATAACATACACAACACATTACAGTTTAAACGTCTTGCCGGACAGCAAAAGATGCATTTAATAGGTCCT
The DNA here is from genome assembly GCF_019703515.2 of Myxocyprinus asiaticus. Classification (NCBI taxonomy): domain Eukaryota; kingdom Metazoa; phylum Chordata; class Actinopteri; order Cypriniformes; family Catostomidae; genus Myxocyprinus; species Myxocyprinus asiaticus. The sequence continues at coordinate 20,167,940 of NC_059347.1, forward strand.
GATTTCCTTCTCTCACCCTCCAAGCTGAATTCCATTATATTAGCTATGCTGATGAAAGTGGTTAGGAAATGTTTTCAGTTGCTGTAGCTCACTCTGCTTGCTCTGTAATGTTATGTTGCTATGGTTACAAACAGCGCATTCATATCAAACAGTAATTCAAACTGACCGGAACTACCTGTGCATTCAACAGTTTGAACCGCACGCATTCCAGCCAATCAGAATCAAGTATTCGAACAGACCATGGTATAAAAGATTTTATTAATGCCAATGACATTGTAGTAGGTTTGGTCTTTGCAGACTATTTCTGCTTTACGCACGCTGCTGCTGCTGTTTGACATAAGTCAATATTTCTGCTACTGTTGGAAATGTGCTGCATCTAAGAAGAGAGACATGATGCTGCGACTGAACAAAATCAAACTGATTTATTTCAAGTTCATTTTAAAAATATGCATTAGTCTTATTTACTCTGTCTTCTCTTCTGAAAAGAACTTAGTGCAGTTCCGTTCTCACTAACTTTACTAAGTTTAACTGGTAAACACTGTAGCTATGCTAGTTCACCAGCTAGTCCAGCACCACACCAACATTAAACACATATGGAAATTCATTCTGGTCTAAGGTGGTTTATCCACAGTTTTAACTTAAACTAGTAAAGAACAACTAAGGTAATCAAACTGAAATTTAAAACAAACGTATCCAAAGAGCTTAATAAAGAAAGGTTTATTCTATCCATCCCCATGCATACGGAGAAGAGATCTCTAATGAAAGCTTATGTGTGCCAATCTCACAAATGACAATGATGGAAACCACCGCTTTTAGCTTAGAAATCCAGCAGTAGTGTAGTGTATTGGGATGCTAAAAGTAGCATTTCTCACAAAACAATGCCTCTGAGAGGGCTATTTAAAACCCAGGTCAAAGCTCTCCAAAATAAGAATCAAAGGTACTTTGCCATTGGCCTTTCTTCTCTCGGCTACTGAAAGAAAACAAAGTATTGGGATCACATTGTTCCATTCTACACTAAAGCATCACTGCATCAATCTAAATTACCAGTCTAGTCACTGTCCAAGAGCAGCTCTTCGTCTGCCTGTAGGCCAGAAAACACTTGGCAGCAGCAGCAGCCTTCAGTATAAAGCCATAACAGCTGTTTCTGCTCAGTGGTCAGTCAAAGCTTATCATCTGCCTGGATGCCAAAAATGTGGGATGCTTCATATAGAAAGTGAGTGTTTCCTCTCAATATGCCAAAGCTAGGGAATTCTGAAAGCTCCATTCTAAGCAGTCTTAAATACAAAAAGGAGTGCTGTAATGAGCTGTTATCAATGATAAGAGCATTAAAGTACTGTATTTAGCATTAAGTTACTTTCCCTAAGATATTATACTTGGTAGGAGAAAAAGCAAAAAGAAAGAAATCTATGTAGTTTGTGTACATTACATGGTCAAAAATAACATTATTTATGTAAGATATTTGCATAGATCCTACTTGTGAGAATGTGTAATGTTGGGCCAAAATCAAAGGAAATGGGGTTAGTCTGAGATATTCATTTTTGAGTCTATTTCCTTTTAAATATGTGCCATTACTAATAGAAACATAAATGGTACTGTATATATCTTTGAATGTCCCTATATCAAAATTGCTGAGGAGGTCTGTTTATTAAAATTATAATTCATTTTATTTAGGTATTTATTTATTATGAGGTAATCACTTCTTAGGTTGCTTCTCTGTGTTGTGCTCATGACCATAAGAATATATATTATTTTTCTGCCCCCATGTGTTGACACTGTGAATATGGTGATGCCATATTCCTGACTAGATACTGTACACAGTTTTACTTCAGTCAGCATTCTCTTGATAAAGCCAGGAGAACTTTAAAACTTGCAGTGCAGCCCCCTATCCAGCATGCCCTCTCACCCCATCCCAGAGAGAGAGAGAGAGAGAGAGAGAGAGAGAGCGAGCACTAATTTAACATTGTTAGTTTATGTTAGTTTAGGCTATAATGCATCAACTAATGTTAAAGCATACAACTTTGAATGTTGAAATTAGCATTAACCAAGATTAATAAGTGCTGTAAAAGCATTGTTCATTGTTCATTCAATTAGTTAACTAATGTTAAAGAATAACCTTTCTGTAAAGTGTTAGGCTACCAATGAAGTTATAAAAACACCCAACATGGATGTTGAGATTTGCTTATAGACTGCTTATAAATCTTGATAAATGCTTGAAAACTAAAAAAAATCTATACATCTAAATTAATATAAAAAGGAAACAGTTGGATCCATATCAACAGAAATGGTCATCCATTACAGAGAGACTTTTTTTATTTTTATTTTTTTTTCTTCAGATTTTAAAACTAAATAAGCAAAATGTCCATTATAATTCATTAATTGTTTGGTGCATACATTTTTTTTTTTTTTTTAAACTGCCTGTAAAAAAAATTCAGTTAAAAAATATTAACCTAAAACAAAAACATAGAAGGAAAAGTTGCCACGAATTTTTTTAATTTTTTTTATTATTTATTTATTTATTTAAATAAACAATGTTAAGCAAGTCTTCTGCGTCCCATTCGTTCATCAAGTTTCCAGTACTCAAGAATGGACATCGTGTACTTCGTCCCGTAGACCGTGAACTCATTCTTCCTTATGTAACTTTACTGACAGACAACAGGCTAATTTATGACCTATTTAACATTTATCTGAAATCTTTCTATTTATTCTCATGACGAGTTCTGTTACTCACCCCCCGACTCCAGCTGCTTTGAGTTTGGAGTACGGGCCATTGTCCGGCTCCATCGCGCTTACTTCATTCTTCCTCGCGAGTGTTTGTTGCAGTCAAGACATGACAGAGCTGTTGAATTACTTCCATTACAGAATGTCCCTTAATAACTGCTGATGGTCTCAATGCAACACTGCAGTACAATACCACATCCCGCAGTCTTCCCCAAATGCCATATCTAGTACTTTCCAAAGCGGGTGATCAGTGTGTCGCGATGTAAACTTCTCCATCTGACAGCTATAGATCCGATGATGCTGAAAACTGAAAAAGTTAAGTCCAATGGCAGGCACAGACATGATTTGTTGAGGTGAAATACAGGCGCTTAGTCAAGTCGCCGATCATATCTCAAGTACTTAGTAGTTGGCACGCAGCTTAAGTTAAATTGGGACACTGGAAACATATTTCCCTCTGTCGCCCTCAACAGTTTTAGCGAGAAAGAAACACTTCGCTTGTGAAGAAGAGGCGAATCACTGGAAGGTGTGTCTTTCCAAAGGCAGGCGTGTATTTTTTTAATTCGTCAGACAAATAACTAAACTAAACTAACATGGCAAAGAATATATAAAGGAACACTGTTCGTATTCAACCGTTAAAGAAAATAATTTAAATACAATTTTAAATTGAAAGAGGTGACTTTCACTATGAATCTTTTGTCCTCCCCTTGCAACTCTTTATTTTGATTTGGTTGTTTGCTAATTTTTCAAAAGTATCTTGTAAAGGTTATTTAACTTTACACAAAAAAAATTCAATGCAAATTTAAGTGCAAATTAAAGGTCTTTTCTTTCAGAATGATAGGCTACACATCAAATTTCATAGTAGAACTTATGCAGGCTGAATTTTGCTTAGTCCTATCATCTGGACCATTTGGCTGTCTGAAATATGTTAAAAGAGATTTGGAGGGCATTGGCAAGATAATGTGTGTTTTCCACTCTAAGGAAAGGTTAAGCAACACTGATTCAGTCATTTGGGGCTAATTTAAAAAGTTTTACACATTAACAAATAAATTGTGTTTTTGTGAAGAGTGATCTGAATGGTGTGCACTCACATGAGATGAAGACTGTACTCATAATAGTTTTCTAAAATAGTGTTTTTGTTACACATGGTGCGGGTCACCCCTTCAGTGTGTTTCGCCATGTTGAAATGACATGGTCCGTTGTGTCTCACTAAACGTCGAAGAAGAAAATCCTTGCGCTCATTGGCTGCCGCCTATGTAGATACACTTGGCTATGCTTAGTGCAGTGTTGTTTGGTGATGCGAAGAGCAAACACAATACAATGGAACATACTTATGATCGTGCTTTAGAAGCAGAGACAACAGGAGATTCAGTAGCTGTACTGCCGAAGAAGTGAAAATGGTCAGAAGCAAGAAGACAGAAAGACCAGCAAAGGCAAAAAACTAGAGTAAACATTGGAACAGCATACACAAGGTGGAAATATTTGATGACGGAGAAAAACATGAGTAGTGATGCCGATGTTGCTTCTTTTTTTTGGGCAGGTAAGACATTAATTGTTTAGACACCACTCTTTAAAATAGTATCAGTGAAATTGACAGAAAACTCAAACAAGTTCCCCTCAAACTTTTTTAAAATCACGTGTGCAGTCAAAATATGTTAGTAATGGACCGTTTTCAGCAGTGTTTACAAACACAACCGGAAAGCAACGTGTAATTTTATTTTCTTTGTTATCACAGCTACAGTAAGGAGGGCCCATCTACCTGCACCTCTATGAAATGGCATACGTCTTCATTCGTTTAGTAGCGTGGCACAGTGATTGTTGTGGATTTTGAGTAAACATGACGATGGTTTTCTTGGAAACAAACGAGTTCTTCAAATACAGTATTCATGGACATGCTAAATTTGATCATCAAAAACAATTGTAATCTTTCCTTTACCATAAAATTCTGTATCGTTAGATAATTGAGGTTTATTTTACACTAAGCAGTTCTCTAATAAAGGTAATAACTGTCTTTAGAAATAACGTGAAACGTAGACAGTCTCCAAAGATGATTGATATGAGAGATAGTAATAATCTGTCTTTAATTGTAGAAGTCTTGAATTCGGACGTTTGTTTTTAGGCAAAGCAATTATATTATAGTAGTAACAAATGACTTTAGAAATTACCTCAAACTTCGACATTTTCCAGATACAAATAATATTCCAAAGCTGGCGGGGGCAGCAGAGACGATTGTGCTTATCCACATTGATAGGTGGCAGTACAGAGTCAAACACCACTGTCGTATCAGTACTTAAATTACACGAAGAAGAGAAATGCTAATGCTAGCTAGAGAACTACTGTGTAGTGTACTGGTGCCTTGTGAAATTCCTCCTCCAAATAAAGTCCTCATTGACTGGCCCTCACCAAACACGACAGTGTCCAGCGTTATTTCCAACATTGCACACATTCAGTTCAGTAGAACTGGATCCCTCCACCTGTGCACAGAAGACCCTAACAGTGTTGTCCCAAACATGAGCAGGGTACACACTGCACTCTGAAAACTTTTAACCATGTATATCTAATCTAATAGCTGTCTGTCTGTATGTCTGTCTGTCTGTCTGTCTGACATATAACGAATTAGTTTTTCCAGTGCAGTCATATAAAAAAGGGACCACAGAGGACTTTTGAACTACTTACAGGTGTCAAGTCAGATTTCTTTTTCTCAACTAGAGAATGTTGATGGTAGTCAGATAGTATTAATGCCTTCTTATTGCAATGGATTTCATAAGTTCAACCTTTGCCAGAAATTAGAGGATTTTCCTGTGGACAGATTGAGTAAAAAGTCATTAACAAATGCTGGACAGCTTAGTTTATTTATTTTTTAGTTTACAGTTTACCCATGAATCAAAAGATGTTATTTGCTGGTGAATATATAATAATACATTTTGATTAAGTACACACCATAAGACAGAATGGTTCTCTGAGCAGAACAAATTTCTGTGTAAACTGTTCACATATCCATTTTTTTTTCTCCCAATTTGGAATGCCCAATTCCCAATGCGCTCTAAGTCCTTGTGGTTGCATAGTGATTTGCCTCAGTCCGGGTGGCGGAGGACAAATCCCAGTTGCCTCCGCGTCTGAGACAGTTAACCCGCACATCTTATCATGTGGCTTGCTGAGCGCGCTGCCACGGAGACATAGCGCGTGTGGAGGCTTCACGCCACCCACCGCGGCAACCACGCTCAACTCACCACGCGCCCCACCGAGAACGAACCACATTATAGCGACCACAAGGAGGTTACCCCATGTGACTCTACCCTCCCTAGCAACCGGGCCAATTTGGTTGCTTTAGAGACCTGGCTGGAGTCACTCAGCACGCCCTGGGATTTGAACTAGCGAACTCCAGGGGTGGTAGGCAGCGTATTTTACCACTGAGCTACCCAGGCCCCCCACATATCCATTCTTACCCATTCTTGTGTTGAATTAAATGAGATGTTTGTAAGAATGGTTTTACAAAACAACTAAATAAAAATAGTGTAACAGGCTTTGCTAGAGTATCAGCAGAAAACTTTAAATCCGTGCTAATAGCACTAATTACCGATTTCGAGGAAACGCTTGGACTGCTGCTTTTAAAAAGAGCCTATGCTTTGATAGAGTATGCAGAGTACAGCCAAACAGCTGATGCATATGTCCGGAGTACAGCTGGACTCAATAATTCAGCTCCTGTCGGAGTATTTACCCTTTCCACATAAGTAAACAGGAAATTTGGAAAAATTATTCAACCTCAGATTAATATATTTCCTCAGTTTCCCACGTAGGACCACGAAAAACATCTTTCTAGCCCAGCAATGCTGATACTTTTTAAACATATGATTGTAAATATATAATTATAAATATACCAAATTGCAGGTCTACAGTACATAGGAAACCCCAAGAGTTTTAGACTGCCAATTAAGAGTTTACAGCAACTGCCAGCTAAGAATATAAAAGTTCCCAATACCAATGATAGCCATTTTGAGCTTCAAAACACAATGAAACATTTGTATTTAAGGTTTTAAGTGTCCTTCTGACCACAAAATATATAGCCTATATTTTTTCCTTCTTTGCAGTGTTACTGAATGAACCTGATTAATGTAAACCAACAAGGTCAGAAAGGCCTATAAAGGGGCTATTTGTTAGAGGCATTTAAGGAATCTGGGGCTGTAAGATATTTGCATAGATCCTACTTGTGAGAAGGTGTAATGTTGGGCAAAAGTCAAAGGAAATGGGTTTAGTCTGAGGTCATTCATTTTTGAGTCTCTTTCCTCTGAAATAAATGCCATTACTGAAAGAAACATAAATTGTACTGTACACATCTTTGTACAGTATGTCCCTAAATCAAAACAGCTGAGGAGGTCTGTTTAAATAGACTTAACATCCATAAGAAATAAAATCAAATTGCTGGATTTTTTGTTTTGTTTTTAAATTCCTCTACTTAAAAAAAAAGAAAGTCCTAGTTCTGTCAGACCAGTGTCCTCGTTGTCAAGGAGGTGGCATTCTGGTCACTGTTTAACACCTCTGTATGTCTCTCCTCAGGCTACCATCCCCAATTCATTGGCCAGACTGAGCGAGTGAACCAAGGACTTGAGAGATGCTTGTGCTGTGTGGTGTCCAGCAACCCAGACACCTGGAGTCAAAAACTCATGTGGGCAGAGATTGCACACAATCAGCTGTTCTGCACATTGACAGATATGTCCCCATTCCAAGTGCAATATGGGTATGAACCATTCTGTTTTCACCCTTCGTGGTGCATTTGTGTTCTGAGTTGAACCTCGTCTTGCAAGTGTGCTCTATCTCTGTTTATGACAAGTTCACTTATGTTCGACTATATTTATTCTTTATTTAGTTGTTCTGACATGTATTTTACTTCCTGTCTGTTCTGTGTGCAAGAAGGCAGTCCTCTTATTGCATCATCTTGAACCCTGTCTGAGAAGTGTGTCTGTCAGTAGTCATCTAATGTCTTTATCTGTCTGGTGCTTCCAGAGAAATATTTGATATAAAATCTTACACATATTATTAGTTTACAGAAGAGAAAAGAATCAATTGCTATAAAAAATTATTATTTTATTTTCATTTACTAATTCTTTTACTCGTCAATTTTTATTTTTATTTTATGTTATTGTTTTTTCATAATCAGCATAACAATTTAAATGAAAATTTGAATAGAAAATGAACGTGAATTTCATAATTTGTTAGTATTTGGAATTTCAGTATTGAAATATAAAAGTTTTGAACATAGCTTCTTTAGATGCTCTTGTCCCTGAACAAAAACACTGTTTATCAGCAAGGCATTCCTCTGAGTGTTTCATCTCTTTGAAGAGTTCTTCCTGGCTTGTTTGGACATCAGTTAAGACTTGGCAGTGACCTTCCCTAAACAACAAGTGTCCTGTTTGGATTTGGCTCTAGTCAACACTGTTAACCACAAACCTTGAAAATTGTAAAAAAAAAAATAAAAAAAAAAGCAACATCCTAAGAGTGAAAATACTGAAAAGAGGATTTAGATATTGAGGACATATACAGTATGCTGCTTGATACAGACCCTGGAGGGCTGTGGCAGATGTTTGCAGTCAATATTGTACATAATATTGTGCATTTAAGAGACATAATACTGTCAAATATATTCCTATGACCCTGTGGCAATAAGCTGGCATGGAGTGCTGTATGCCCATGTGGTTAGATTTACTTTTTTAATTTGGAAAGGTTTAAAAATCACCCCTATGGCAGTAACCAATTCTTAATGTAAATACTCTAAAATGTAGCTGAATATTATTAATGTAAAATGTAATTATTCCACACAAATAATGCCATATGCTTTTGCCCTGAGATCTTCAAACTATTTTCTTTGCCAGCTCATTTTAGAAATACTTTACAGCTTCTGACTCTTATTTATCAAATGCTGTCATACAACAGTTTGTTCCGTACCTACTAACTAATTAATCTTTAAATGGGCACATACATTGTTTATTACACATGAAAAGAATATATATTTTAAGTTGAAAATGAGCACTGAATGCCCTTTAAAAACAGGATGTCTGGCTGCATGTGGTTCACAATTATCAGATAAAAGCAAATAAGTAAAACAGAGACTACACTGTCTTGCACCTGACCCTCGTCTGAGCAAACAAAAACACACTGCCAGCCTAAATTATACACAAACACACCTTTCTACACCACACTGCCTGCATCCTGTCGTCAGAAAGTCACTGCTGTCTGCTAACATCCCCGAAATGTATTAATACTAGTCTGTTCACCTTGCTCACCAGACAACTGTCCATTGACAGAAGGGGAGGATCCACTTTCCATTTGCTCACACATCACTGCCATGGAGAGGAGTGACACAAAAAACAAAAAAACAAAAATAAAAAATTGGTTAACACTAGTTTATGTTGTAGAAAACAGAAATACTAATGTGCAATGTAGACCTAAAACTTCTACCCAACCTATTTATATACACTTGAGAAAAAGAATACAAAACAAAACATCTAAGCAGTTTTACAGTAACTACACATTTTGTCAAAATTGAGTGATCTGTCCTTTGACATATGAGTTTGGCTCAAATATTCTCAGATTCAGAGAAAACAAAGTGAGACTACTTTATATAGTAATCCACATTTAGCTGGACAATCAAAAAACTTTAAAGCCATTTTTTCGCAGTTTCAGTGTTGGTGTGTGTTGTGGCTTTTTTCGGCATTATAGGTATTCTGTATTTTTTGACAAATGGAGTTCCAAACGAGGTCCTGTTCATATACACTGATCAGCCATAACATTAAAACCACTGACAGGTAGACGACTGGGTCAGAGCATCTCCAAAACTGCAGGTCTTGTGGAGTGTTCTCAGTATGCAGTGGTTAGCACCTTCCAAAAGTGGTCCAAGGAAGGACAACCGGAGACAGGGTCATGGACGCCCAAGGCTCATTGATGCACGTGGGGAGTGAAGGCTAGCCCGTCTGGTCCGATTCCATAGAAGTGCTACTGTTGCACAAATTGCTGAAAAACTTAATGCTGGCCATGATAGAAAGGTGTCAGAACACACAGTGCATCACAGTTTGCTGCATATGGAGCTGCGTAGCCGCGGAACGGTCAGAGTGCCCATGCTGACCCCTGTCCACTGCCAAAAAACGCCTACAATGGGCACGTGAGTGTCAGAACTGGACCATGGAGCAATGGAAGAAGGTGGCCTGGTCTGATGAATCACATTTTCTTTTAGATGATGTGGATGGCTGGGTGCGTGTGCGTCTTTTACCTGGGGAAGAGACGGGATGCACTGTGGGAAGAAGGCAGGCCGGCGGAGGCAGTGTGATGCTCTGGGCAATGTTCTACTGGGAAACCTTGGGTCCTGGCATTCATGTGGATGTTACTTTGAAACGTACCACTTACCTAAAGATTGTTGCAGACCACGTACACCCCTTCATGGCAACTGTATTTCCTGATGGTAGTGGCCTCTTTCAGCAGGATATTGTGCCCTGTCACACTGCAAAAATTGTTCAGGAATGGTTTGAGGAACATGACAAAGAGTTCAAGGTGTTGACTTGGCCTCCAAATTCCCCAGATCTCAATCCGATTGAGCATCCAAGTTCGATCCATGGAGGCCCAACCTCACAACTTACAGGATCTGCTGCTAACGTCTTGGTGCCAGATACCACAGGACATCTTCAGGGGTCTTGTGGAGTCTATGCCTTGACGGGTCAGAGCTGTTTTGGCGGCACGAGGGGGACCTACATGATATTAGGCAGGTGGTTTAAATGTTGTGGCTGATCGGTATAATCCTGTCAATAACAATGCAAGGGTATATTAATTATTGCTTAACTAAACTCCACCTCTATTTCTATTCACTTCTATTATGTATCACTAGTCAAATCACATCTGAGTGTTTGCAATTTTTCCATTAGGCTTTCTCATTTTGTATTTTAAACTCCAGACAGTGGCTTTGCTTTTAAACTAAGAAAACTTTTTTATTAGCTGCATATCCATGAAGACCATGGATGTGCAAAGTGAACTGGCTCTTGGCACAGGGGTTGAAAAGGTTTTTATAACAGTCTTTTGTTCAAAGCAGATTAATTTTAAAGGCATTAGGATCAAGTCTTTAAATCCAAGAATGCCTCAGAAGTTGGGATCATATTTCATTGTTGTTTTTTATAAATTACATTTTTGTGTGCTCTAAACTAAAGTTATATTAATGAAGAATTTTTTAGTTATTCTTTAATGGTACATTGAGCAATATAATTTTTTCCCATATCATCTGAGGTATCTAGGTTTTGTTTTGTTTTTTGTTTTTTTATTTTTGCTCACCTAGTATTTACATTCTTCTTTATGACCACAATGTCATATTAAGATTTCTAATAGCAACTAAGACTGGAAATGGCACTGACCAAGATTATACACATATTACCATGAGAATGTTCTGATAAGTGGAATCAATTTTTTTTTTCTTTGTCAATTATGCTGTTAGGGGGAAATGTAGTTTATCAGTGATTACAGCTGCCATCTCTCAACTCATAGAGACCTGACATGATGCTTATCTGTAGATAAAACGAAAGAAGACTTACCAGACAAAACACACAGGGTACGTTGGTGTTTCTTGTTGGCTCAGTTACAACCAGCAGCATAAATTACTTTTGTGAAAAGCTTTGATCAAGTTTTTTCCTAATGTCCTGCTGATGAAACAATGCCATTCCACTGTAACATGAATGACTGAGACTAATTTACTCGTCCATGTATCAAGGCATTGTACCCATGGTTTATTTATTAATGTATTTATTTATTTACATATTTAATACATTATATATTCTAAAAATTAGATATTATATTCCAATCATCCTATAATTTTTTCTTTAATTTGAAATCACAATAAATAGTGGTAATGTGTGTATTTTATTAAAAGAGGATTCCAAAATGCTGTCCCAAGTCCTGTCAGTGATCAGACTGTGAATATTTGACCAGAAGAACACTTTTATATCCTGTTTAAATTTCAGGTGTGGGAGATCCATTATGGGTCAGTTGGTGAAAAGTGCATATACTAAGGAACATCAAACAAAATGTGCTTTTTTATTAACTATTAAAATTATTAAGTAAATTAGTTTTACATCGTAATGTGATTGTATCAACTTCGGCTTATGATATCTCCTTACAATGATCTAAGCATTCAAAAAACAACAGGCTTAATTTTTATAAAATAAGAAAACTTATTTGAAATTGGGGTCAAACATAAAACTAAAAGTTTCAAACATCCTTCTGTCGGTAAGAATGCAATAAACATCAAATACCTTCTGATGATATTATATAGATCCAGAATGATCTCACTGTAAATTCGGCAACAGTAGGTCTGGGTTCTGAATAAAATCAGTTGAAAAGATGTCTGTTCTATAACTTTTCTGGCTTATCTTTTGAATCATTGGGGAACATGAAAATACATTTTTGCAAGATGCTGAACTAAAATTAAAATCTCACCTTCCATTAGATGCACGGGCAATTCATTGACTTCAAAAGGCATGAGTGGGAGAATCTGTTGGCTTGTGGTTTAAAGAATGGTCAAGAGCCCAAGCAAATTATTCTCTGAAGTTTTGCCTCCACTGTTTAAAGTTATGCTGAACTCCCAAACAGATGGATTTCTGAATAAAGCAATTAATTTGAAATCATTGGAAGACACCCACATCCAGACCACAAAGTTTCTCTCCACCTTAGTGCTGAAGAGACAAAAGTCAGGCTTGTTTACATTCTGCCAGCTATCACTACATTTTAACATACAAGCTAAAGGTGAAGTGTGTATTTTCTGCACCACTAGTGTCACCAAATGGAAATGCACAAATAATTACTGTTTTCAAACAGGGTTCCTGAACACTCCCTCGTCTTCCATTAATTAACCAAATTGATAGTCCCACCCCAAATTCATGCTATTGGTTGAGCCAATGTTGCAATCTGATCTCACAGAATCACGTTACCATACTTACATTTTTCTTAAAGGATTTTTACGTTGCTCGTTGTACGTATCAATCAAAAATAAACACTAGAGGTGCAACAACAACGATTTTTATTCACTTTCACATAAAGCACAAGTAAACGGCAGATTAACAGTTCATAAACACTTACTTTTCGACATGTTCCTTACACAATGCTATCTTATGACATCTAAACACTTTTACTATAGAGCATGAGTTTTTAGCCGATACATTTTAAAGTTTGCATTATACAAGCAGCTACATTTACAAGCTTATTCAAGTGCAATTAATTTGTGCAGTAGCTGACATTAACAACTGTTAAGCAATTGTGTTTTTCATCTCACATTTGCTTTTATGACACTGTTTGTTAGGTTTAGGGTAGGGAAGTAGGTTTTGTTGATTTTAAACTCAATAGACCATTAACCTAATCTGTTTGAGAGAAAATTTTACTTACTTTTAGGCTCACACAGTGGACATTTCACCTCAAAACTGCCGCAATATGTGTAATGAACCACATAATGTCATTTTGCAAAAAAGTTGCCACAGTCACACAATTTTCATGATCAGGCTGAAATGTTGCTACGTCGGGCTGGTTGGGTGTTAAAAAAAAAACATGTTTTGAACTTATAGGTGTTTTTGCTTATTAAACTGGGATAGCAGAAAGTATTTTAAAGTCCCTGTGAATTGGCTTGATTAGTGCACTTTTCTTTCCTGTTGACATATTTTGTATTGAAAACAGGAAGTTGGGATGGGACATATTGAAGGGCTCATCCGTTTCTGTTCAATTAGCCAACAGACTTAAGTTTATGTCACAACTGTGAACCATGATTTGCTACTTGTTATTGTTAGTTAGAAAAAGGTGGAATTAGGGGGAGGGACATCCTCGTTTCTACAGAGAATTTTTTGGATAAAATGAGTGAGCACAGTATGAGTCATCATACTTTCCTGGAAGAGAGACACTGTAACTTTTAAGTGTATATAGTGTATATCTGCAAAGAGTGAAGTTTTGACTAATTTTAGGAGTACAAGTATATAGATGACTTCAAAGCTAACAGACATGGATTAAAAGCCACAAAAGTTAATTGTTTTTTTTGTTTTTTTAAATGTCACACTTCTCCTTTAATTGACAATGCATCTGTGTTTACAGAGGAGCTGGTTTGTTAGATCCAACCTCCTGCTGTATTTTAGACATCAGTGCAGTGCTGATATAGTTCCCCTCGAGGCTGAGATGCTCAAGGGAACACTTTCTCCCAGAACTCAGAGCGTCCAGGAGATAATTTCCCCCGACTTCACCAAAACAATTGTTGTCCAAGTCCACCTTCCTCAGGGCCTCATTTGATCTCAGTGCCTCAGCAAACAGTTTGATACCATTGTCCCCAATGTTGTTTTCATCTAAGATAATGTGTGTCAGTTCAGCGTTTACTTTCAGGCTTTCAAACAAAACCGTCCAAGCCTCCATGTCTGAGCATGATGTCTGGGCCAGACCCAGATACTGAAGGTGTGAATGATACCTCATGAAAGTGGCCAGCACCCTCAGGCCATCACTGCCAATGCCATTTCCACCTAAATCTAACTCTTTAATCACAAGGCTAACTGGAGCGAAGAGAAGCTTTTCAGGGTTTCCACACAGTGCTGCTGTTTTGTCTTGAAGTTCAGCCAATCCACTAAGCAGTGTCTGCACTCCAAGATCACCAAGCTGGTTTCCAAATAATCTAAAGAAGAAAGAAATCATTCATAATGATTTATAGCGACCTCCAAGAGTATCTTTATCAGAAAAGCAGTTCTGTACAGTCCCTTTGTTTTGAGACGTATTTAGATTGCCTGATCATTGGCATGAAACTTACAGTAGTTCTTTGATGTGTGGTTTGGCCTGTAGAAGGTCCAGTAAAACATGGACTCCAGGAGGTCCGATGTGGTTCAGATTAAGGTTAATTACTGTGACCTCAGATGGGCTTCTCTTGAGTGCTGTTGCTAAACTCTCCAGCAGTTCATCAGTCAAGCCTGTATTTCTCAGTATTAGCTGCTCCACTTCATCAGAATTGTTAAGCACCTTCATCATGGCATCCATCTGAAGCAAAGTCAGTCTTTGTAAACACTCGAATTTAACAAATTCTCCTGATAATTTATTCTCAGATTACAGAATATTTTAAGCAAGTTGTTTAGGGTTCCCACAATTTTTTCAATGTCTTTTACATGACCTTTCCAGTTGTTATGATTAATGGAGAAGCCTTTTAAAAAATAATTTCATAGAGATTGCTGGAGCGGATTTCCATTTGTATGTCAGGTACCAATCTTTTGAATTAATACATTTAAAAGTGCACTCAACTCACTAAAAAGTTTTACGCCTAAAGAAATGAATTGTACTTTTGAAAAATATGTTTAAAATTATGTACACTCACATGAGATGAAGAATCTAGAGAAAAAGCTGCTTTATTGGTGCTGGCCACACATTCATGAGCACCGCCATGTTGAAATCATATGACCAGCCGAATCAGAATATTTCATGCTTTATCTCAATAATCCCTTGAAACTGGACGCTTTCACTTGTGGAATAAATTATGAATGATGGTTATCTACGAATAATGCATTTCTACAATGGCATCAGTAACTGAACTTTTACATTTGCGTGATGCTACAACTATGCCGCTAGGTGCCTGAGCATGAGCAACATAAACAATTGCTGAGTGCATCTTTAAGCAACTACACTTATTAGTGTACTAATGTCTCTTAAATAAGACCCCAATTGGATAGACACAGACAGTTTATCACAATGGAGGCAATTTTACTCTAAACCAGCACACACGAAGAGCAAAATCTAGCAAGTGAAGTATTTTAGTGCAAAGTAAAACTAGACAAATGTACATTCACTTAAAAATGTAATGTCTTTTTTAAGATTGTATCAATTTCCATGACTTTTCCGGGCCTTGAAATGATAATTTCCCTGACAATTCCAGGTGTTCCATGACTTTGGGAACCCTGGCTGTTATGCTTTTCTTTTCTTTTCTTTTCTTTTCTATTTGAAAACAAATAGTTTGGGTAAATGTGGTAGAGATGAGTATCTGCATAGCAGCTCAGCAGTAATGTATAGTTTAGTTGAGGAGTTAACATTCTCATGGCTTTGTAATATATATAAAAAGTACAGTATATGGTATTACATTTGTTGTGTCTTTCTACTCATTATTTTTACTCACAGGGTATAGATTTCTAAAATATTACTGGAAAATTATTGGAATATTAATTTTGTAACATAACCTTTAATGAAATCATCTTGAGATATGATGTCTTATAGAAATTTCAAAGAATACCATTTAGCTATAGGAATGTTTTCAATTGTGAGTGAAGCCAGAGTGATGTAGTGTGACTGTATGAAATCATGGACTCCCTTTGCTAAACTGTGCAGAACAGAAGGAGATTCCAGTAAGAGAGGGCTCATGATATATCAGTCCTGCAGCTGGTGACCTGAAATATATTTAGGATTTTATGGCCTTCAAATGGTCTGAAGCCTTTTTAGCATTTATTTTTATGGTTAAGCTCACCTGTTTTTGTAAGTCTTGTTCTTTCTCAAATGTGTCAGTCTCTAGACCTTCATAAAAAAAATACAAATATAAAAAAAGAGTGTTATTACTGTAATGAGTGTAAAAGAACATTTACATTAAACCAACTTAATAATGTAGAGGATACTGATTGTTAAACTTTTCTACAGATTGTAGACTCTGGTTTCCTCGGTTGTGCTAACCTTGCTTGTCATTAATTTGAGGTTTCCTTGTATCTGCATGGAGAACACTGCTGTCGCTGTCCTCGCTTAATTCCACCTCTGATGCCGAGCCATTGGCCAGGGGTCCTGCAGAGAGCTGCTCTTTGATTTTGTTTCTCTCATGCTCTAGCAGATAACACACAACACAAAGATGCAACTTTTCATCTTAACACACAGTAACATCTAACCATGACATCACACATCAGGTTTTGAGGACAATACAACTACAATGTCATTTTTATGAAAAACTCAAAGGTACCATTTAGAGTAAATACCCTTACCCATATCTTAGTAATAGAAACTATACTTTTTGTCATAACCTTTATGGTAAAATGATTGACTCGATCTAAATCTAGCTAAAAGACCCAGGGGGAACCCTGTTTTTGAGCAGGAGCCACAGATCTTGACTCACTGTTTACTTTGAACCACCTCTGTAGGTCTAGGCCTGATTCCAGACCAGTGCTCATTTCAACACATTCTTCATAGAAGTCCCTCAGTCTTCCCTGGTTTCTGCTTTTTCCATTAATTTTTGGAGGATCCATCGTTTTCTCCACATTGTGTTTACTCAGAGTTTTTGCTTCCTGCAATGAATCTTGAGTCTTGATAGTGCTGTCTATAAAATAAAATACAACCTATTGATTTACAGCAAAGCTTTTTGTGAGAGAACTTCAAAGTGTTACATTGTGCTGGCGAGCAACACTATCCAACAGCCTTGTCCACTCACAGTCAAGATAAAGATTGATGAACCACATCACTGGAAAGATTTGTATTTACCTGGCACTTTAGTTTTATTTTCAGTCACTGAATTCTCTTTGCCTTGTGCTTGTTTATATGCTGATTTCTGTGGTTGTTGTCTGGGGGTGTTGGAACAAGTTGATGTTTTCGCTTCAAGTTCATTTGCTTTTTGTGGTTGCGATTCCTCTGAGCCTTTGCCATCTGCTCGCTGGCTGCGTTGTTCTTTATGGCATTTGTGCTGTCTTCTCTCTTTCAGACTGCCATTCATGTCTTCACTGTCAGTTGACAAAACACCTGCATTTTTAGAGAGCTTTCTGGTCCTCTGCACCGATCTTTCCATCCCAAGAGGGATGAACAAAGGGGAAGAGGGGCACGACTCCACCACACCTGCACAGAATGCTTGATTATCGTGAGGCAGTCTGAATTCTGAAAGAAAAAAAAAAGAATACGCTTTTTTTTTTATGGATCATTACTAAAAGGCACAAACCTTCATTAGAGTTAATGGGTCGTTGAAAGGTTGGAGCTGGATTATCGATTGCTGGAGTGCCAATACCATGCCTTGAATTCACACATCTGTAAAAGGAAAAAAGTAAGTAAAGGCATCTCAGTTGGTCAAGGTAAAAAATTCTGTTTAAAATCAGTTTTGCTTGAACTGTCATCATATCTCACTTAAAGCAAGGTTTCCCTCCATTCAGGCGGGTGAGTCTGAAGCAGCTACTACGGCCTTGCTGAAAGCCCGGGGCATATCTGTACTCACAGCAGGAACTGATTCTGGCTGCCATGATTCCATTCACAAAGATAGTAGCACTGAACGGGTAACCCAGATGTCTCTGGGATGTGAATTGAAACTGCTCTATTGGGCAAAGTGAAAACACTGATTATATCAAAACACATGCATACTACTTTATATCTGGTATTTTTTTGTTTTTGTTAGTTTTTTGGCTTTTTTTTTTTTTTTTTTTTTTTTTTTTTGGCTTTTTAATTTCTTACTTAGTTGTATTTCTTTCATTATATTATTGTATTATTTGATGTTGAGTCAGTTTTATATGTAGTGCTTTCAAAATACATATTGTTTCAAAGCAGCTTTACAGAAAATAGCGCCTCAATACCCCAGTGACTGACTATGGCAAGAAAAATAAATGTACAGTATTGTGCAAAAGTCTTGGGCACATTATATTTTTAAACGGTTATTTTATATGAATGAAGGAATGAATGAATGAGTGAATGTTACATTTATATAGCGCTTTCCTGACACTACACTCAAAGCGCTTCACACAGTGAACAGGGGACTATTTGAAGACATCCTCACTCTGCAACTTTTTTCACTAGTGCCTAAACTTTTGCACAGTACTGTACATATGCCACATATTCTTTAATTACATAATATGTGTAATATCATGTGGCATGGGGTGTGGTCATGTGTCTGTCTGTGGGAGAGGGAAAGTGGTAAGGCTCGTCACCTGGGCTGTAATTACTCTAACACCTGTCTCTCATTATGATGGCGGAGGGAGACCTGATAAGGCACGCCAGAGCGTCGGAGAGGGAGAGAGTGACAAGAGAGCTGGTGGCCGAATTCCATGAGAGAATATTAAAAGACCCTGTTTTGAGTTGGCCACTTATCAGTAATATGTTTATTAATTAAAGTATTTCTTGTGTGTTATTATGGTAATAAAATATAATATTTCATTATAGCTTATTATTACACAGTAACTGGTATGTTTATTTTTGCTTTACGAGACAAAGTGAGCATCTCCTCTGTTGGCAAAGTGAAAATACAAATTATTTTAAAACATAATGGTTTACATATATGTATTTGAATATCTCTTACCTACAATGTCTAACCTATTTAAGCATAAACATTTTGTTATTTAAAATGGGCAGAAAATATGATCTCCATTTTCTCGGCATTAGATCTCAAGCAGTGTATTCAGTGTGGTAACAAGATCATGGGCTCTACCTCCAGGTTGGACAAATCCTTTAAAAACACAGATGTTTTCTCCTCCACAGATTTGCTGAAGCACTTTCATCTCATCCTGAGAGTTCCCAGAGAGCCCCTGCCCCAAGTACATCATCGTCACAGTAACATTTGACTTCTTGGACTCCTTTTGTGCTCTCAGGTAACTCTGGAAACCAGAATTCAAATTTTCTTGATATGTAACTAGTTCACATACCAAAATTATCCCCCAATAAAAGTTTCTTAAACTTTTTCTTGAATATTCTGCTTCATCCATGTATTCACATGAAAGAAATGTTAAAAACTGCCACTAATGCACTAAAGGCAGAGACTGTCAAACAGACCGACCAGCAGAAGCATGTAACTCATCACTGGTTCTTTCACAAAGCTCCTGGATAATCTCTGAACAGAGTCAAAGCCAACTGTCAGGCAGCTCACCTGCTTGCTGTTTAAGTCAGGAGCTCTTTGTGAGTTGATGGAGGAGGTGGAGCCACGCCGTCTGCTTGTGTAGAGATAAGGACATGAGTGACTTAGTTTGGCCCTTGCTGCCTGAAGGTTTGACATCTTTCCTGTGATAGCAGGAAGGTACATGTCACTCAACCGGTCTCTGATGGCTGGCTGGCTTGACTTGGTGGGCTGATTGGATCAAAGCAAAGAATTTCACTAGTTATAGGAATATGGGAGAAAAAAAAAAAGAATTATTTTGTTTAAATCGCTTACCCCTTACTTTTCAGATTAATTTCTCTACTGGTATGAATCAAAATATAGAAGTGTTGTATCTGTTGCTTTACCTTGATGATTTCTACAGCTTTGTTTCCATCCAGGAGAATGAGGCTGCCTTTACGGGTAAATATGCTATCCAGAGAGTGATGGTATGTGGGTGTTAAAGCTCTCTCACCTCTATGACCTCGTGGACGAATCTGCTATCAAATATTAGAAGACGTAGTTCAGTTTTAAAATGATATCCTGCTAAAAAAACAATCAAAAATAGCTTTCAGTAGTTCGCAAATTAATGTAATCCTGCATTTGAGGATATTTTAAACGCATTTGGCTCGCTGTCCTGGGCGAAGGGCTCAAGGCTTGAGACTTGAACCGAGCTTGAATACCCCCGAAAAAGAAGCCAGGAAACGTGGTGAATCTGGCTGCATTAGAACGGGAGAGCCCTTACTGTGATTCAAAAGGGGGATCCAATGCTGCTTTCGAATGGAAGAGCCCTCGCAATGATATGAACAGGAGAGCCCACAGCCCAGACGTGGTGACTCTCGCTGCATTCGAACAGGAGAGCCCTTACTGTGATTTGAATGGGAGAGCCCATGCTGCATTTGAACAGGAGAGCCATACTGAGTTTGAGCAGGAGAGCCGTACTGGATTTGAGCGAGAGCTGTACTGGGTTTGAGCGGGAGAGCTGTACTGCATTTGAATGGGAGAGCCATACTGCGATTCGGACATTAGAGCAGTACTGCAATTCGAATGGGAGAGACCATGGCCTGCATGTGGTGACTCTCACTGCATTTGAATGGGAGAGCTCTTACTGTGATATGAACAGGAGAGCCCGTGCTTTTGAGTGAAAAGTTTACATTGCATGTAAACAAGAACTCACTCTGCGATACGAATGGGTTGAGTCGATGAGCACGGCATTTGACGTGGGGGCGTTTAGTAGGCTATGTTCGAATGAATTGATAGATGCAGAATCAGGCTTATCGAGAACTCTTTAGGGAAGACTTAAAACAGCCCGATTGTTGTCAGTCATTAGGTGGGTTATGGTTCGTTTGAAATGAGTGACATAATATGGGTAATGGAGCTATGGATGCTTGGATGCATAGCCTGAAAGACGTGCCACGGTTGCAGTGTAGTGGGAATTTGTCGCATGGCCAGGAAGGCACCACAGTTGTGGCACTTAGATGGCATGTTTGTGCTGTTTGCAGTGTAGTGGGAGGTTTAGTTGCCCGGCCCGAAAGATGCTGCAGTTGTGGCACCTGAACAGCACATTTGTGCTGCTAAGGGATGTATTGAGACAATGGCAGTGGCGCCACAGTTGCGGTGTTGCCAAGCATGAGCGCACTACCAGAGGAGAAGGTTTGCGGTGAGGTACCGGGGTGGTACGTATGAGTTAAAGGAGAAAGGGACTTGCAGTTTCAAAGTAGGGGCTTGTTACGAAAGCAATGAGGCATAGACGAAAGGGGCTTTGGTGGAAGCATGGTAAAATGAGGCTGTGGTGGGTTGGGATTAGAACCATTAGTGAATGTGGCCGAAGGAGCCTGAAGCGGTTGGGCATGGATTGCATTGGTCCGCAGCTAACCATTGTGGTTAGCCGGGGCTCGAGGTTGAGCAGGCATCTGTGTTCTGCTGAGATAACGGCCTAGCCCTGCACTCTGATAGTGGGTGTATATTGTTGGAATCATGAAGCAGGGCTACCGCTACTTGCTGCTTCCTTGAGGGATGGGTTTAAGGATAATATAACATGTACGGATAATGTAAACAGTACTATGTTAAATGAGCATTTGCAGAAATGCCTGGCATTAAATGGTGCTGGCGATTGTGGTAACAGACGAATAGCTGAACCAGGATTGTATAATGGGATCCCTGTATTGATGCTGACTATCACCTCTGGAGTCACGAGTTTGAATCCAGGGTGTGCTGAGTGACTCCAGCCAGGTCTCCTAAGCAACCAAATTGGTCCGGTTGTTAGGGAGGGTAGAGTCACATGGGGTAACCTCCTCGTGGTCACGATTAGAGGTTCTCACTCTCAGTGGGCGCGTGGTAAGTTGTGAGTGAATCACTGAGAGTAGCATGAGCCTCCACGTGCTGTGAATCTCCGCGGTGTCATGCAAAGCGAGCCATGTGATAAGATGCATGCATTGACTGTCTCAAAAGTGGAGGCAACTGAGACTTGTCCTCCGCCACCCAGATTGAGGTGAGTAACCGCGCCACCATGAGGACCTACTAATTAGTGGGAATTGGGCATTCCAAATTGGGAGAAAAGGGGATAAAATAAAAAAGGGGATCCCCTGTAAAAGCACTTCTTGGAAGAAGTTTCGAATTTCCCCATGATTAGGTGTTGCCACATACCTGCTAACAGCTTATACAAATGCTTGTTGAGGGAGACATGGTAAACGCAGCATCTACGGATGCCTTAAACTTAATTGTTTGCTAGATTAAATGTCTGGAACATGTGTGAAGCAATGTCAGGATACGTGCTTGCATGTGCGTATGTATGAAGTCATTTAAAGTTGTGGTTTGTCATGAAATGAGAAGGCACCTGAAACTAGGTACCAAGTTGAATACCATAGTCTAATACTTATTTAACTTAAGCATATGGTTTGGATCATGTAGATTTACGAATTATTTATAAAGTAACCTGTAATAAATTCTACAGGAAACTGAAATGTTGTGAGTATTTAGCAAAATTTGAAGCCAAATCATTCAGCGTCAATTTCAACCTGTTACTTTAAACATGGGTGGAGCACAAGATTCAGGAAGATTGTTGAACACTTTTAAAGTCATGCAGAAATTAGGTTCTATGGTTGAGCTTTTTGAGAGTTTGTAATCCAATGAGGAAGTAGAGAAGACTTGTCTATAAAATTAAAATGATGGATTGATTTTATCTGTGTGAACGTTTGTCCTGGGTGGGAGGAGAGAAAGTCATGTTAAAGTCTAGAGATGAGTAGAAGTTTGTAGAAGCGCTTGCTTCCTGGTTATCGGGTCTGTAAAGCGAGAATGAGAAAGGATTCGGGACCGGGTTCGCTTGTGGAGGCAGCCTCAAGCAGGGAACAGTTCCGGAGTAGGGGAGATTAGAATGGTA
This sequence comes from Myxocyprinus asiaticus, assembly GCF_019703515.2. Lineage (NCBI taxonomy): Eukaryota > Metazoa > Chordata > Actinopteri > Cypriniformes > Catostomidae > Myxocyprinus > Myxocyprinus asiaticus. The sequence goes on from NC_059347.1 coordinate 20,190,853, forward strand.
GAAGGGGAATAAAGTGAAGAGGGGAATGGGTCTGGAGCGGGGTTCTCCAGCGGAGGCAGCCTCACGCGAGAATCCGCTCCAGTGGCCCATGGATATTTTGTCCTGGTCGGGAGGAGAGAAAGTCATGTAATAGTCTAGAGATGAGAAGAGGTTTGTAGTGGTTATCGGGGCTGCGAATGTTGCGAGGAGGCGAGACACGTTTGCGGAATGATTCATGAACGAGTGTGATGCAGTGCGTAACCTGCCTCTTGCGGAGCCAAATTCGGCTCGAGTCTGTGCGGACAGAAGCTGTGTATCCACCTTTTTCCTGAACGCGGAAATGTCCCACGATTCGACTGTTTTTAATTTCCGGTCTACAGTGTTTTCACTTGCATAGGCATATATTCTTAGCTGGTAATGTAATGTTTAAGGTATTACATTTGTAAAAATTGTCCAAAAAAACATGCCGATACTTCACAGAGTACAGATGACCATTTTGGGGTTTTTTTAGACAGTGCCACACCGTGTCTGGATGACATGAATCAATGGTCAGAGATAAGTTATGTTGATATCATTAATTAAGAGTTGTTATGACAGCCAACAGTGCCACAAGTTGAGCCTTCAATTTATTTGTTTATTATTATTATTTTTTTTACACCAAGTAACACTTAAATGGTTGTTGTTCTTCTCTGAATCGCTCATTTTGGCAGTTTTTACTTTACAAAACAGGCAATTAGAATCATCATAGCACTGCCCAGTGGTTGCTCAGGAAAACTGTGGATAGCTGAAGTGAACTGTAGCATGGTCAGAGCGGATGCTGCTGCGGCGGAAAGCTTGCGCTAAAAAGTCTGCACTGATTTGGAAAGATGTTTGTAAATAGGTTAACGGTTGTTTTAAAGGAAGTTCGCTTGTTGCATAATTGCCCCTGTGTTCCAAAAGGAATAAATCACACTCATTGAAGGGAGAACAGTCGTGATAGTCATGTTGGAAGATGACTTCAAACGGAATCACTGCCGGAATGGAACATGCCCTAAACGAGCTGCAAGGCGAAGTGATCAGGCTGATGGGAATCACCTGTGTGGGAGAACTGGATTGAAATGCTGGGGAGCACTGGAAAGATGATTGAATTAAATAGTTGATCTTTTTTTTCCCTCGCGATCAATTAAAGCTGTAATGGAGCTCAAGTGGCATGAAGCCGGAGCCGCACTCGTTCGCGGAGGCAGGCTCTTGTGATGGAACGCTCCAGGTGGAAAGTTTAGATCAGAGCACATGTAAACAGTCATAGGGAGCTGTTTGACATGTATACAGCACCGAAGCAGCCAGTTTGCGGAAGCAGCTTCACGCTATGATCTGCTTCAGTGAATGGAAATTAGAAAGAAAGACAGAATAAACATAGCACTTAAAATGGTAGTGGTCAATGCTGCAAAAAACAAATGAGCTGCTGCAGCTGCTTCTGTTGAAAAACAAGATTATTTAGACGGAAGAGCTGTTCTGATGAGGGCGAATGCTTTGCAGCGAAATAGCATCCAACGATCCGAGTCTCTCGCTCATATCTGTTTGTGGGCAAAAGGGTGGGGTCAAATGCTGGAAGGCTTGAAACTATGTAGAGGTAAGCTTCTGTTTATATACGCTTGCTCTGGTAGTGTGATTGGTCAGATTAAATGAACTTGCTCCTCCCGAACTTAGTTAATGAAACTCCATATAATTTAATTAGTCTTCCTTGCTAGGCTGGTGTTTCAACTGGTAATAGAGTGGTTTGGGGCACTTTTCAGCTTGTTAGGCTGGGAGACTAACTGGCTGACCAGCTAAACCAGCTGAAAACCAGCTTGGCCAGACAGGGAGACCAGCTAAGACCAACAAACAAGTGTAGCAGGGTAGAAATGTCTCAGAATCATTTCATTTATCATTTTCATTCCATTTAATTTCATCATCTTCCATCATTTTCATGAATGCAGAAAAAAAAAGACTCCAGTTACAAACGTGACCTTGGTTCCCTGAGATCAAGGGAATGATACATTGTGTAAACACTATTGGGGATTCCTTCCCGATGACCGAGTTGAAGCCGTTTTACAATAATGCCAATCATGTGATTGACAAATGGTGTTTGAACCCTGCCTCTTTAGGCACGCATTTGGCCTATAGAAGTGGGTGCAAAATCACAATTTCTTCAGAATTTTCAGACTGAGGGACAAGAGCACAATGCTCGAACCTCGAAACTCTGTAGTAATACTGCGGCCAGCTTACACAATGTCTCGTTCCCTTCATCTCAGGGAACAGAGGATACATTTGTAACCGGAGACATTCCCTATGGATTCAGTTCACTCAACATTGCGTAAACGCTATTAGGGAACAGAGTCCCATTACGCCGCACTACATTACGCCATACCCCAGTGGTATAAACATTTGAAAAATCACAGTCCACTGGGTGGTGATTTATAAAAGACATGCCTTCAAGTGTATAGAATACACATGGTGAACACCAAATGGGAAGTTAATGTAACCTGGGAATCTATATGAACTATGTGAATTCACACAGTATAAATTTAACCCTTCCACAACCTGGGGTTGGGAAAGTAGGTATTATTACTTATTGGAAGTGCATGTGACTTCTATGGGGGTTAATTTCAACAACAGCCCACAAACAGATGGCTGTATCAAATATATGAGGTAGCCAGTGGCGGTTCTAGCTTGTAGAACATGCCCCCAAAGTTGTTGACGGGGGGGGGGGGGGGGGGGGGTCTGTGTGGGTGCCTCGTGCCGCCCCCCGCAAGATGCCGCTGCCCCCCCCCACACAAAATTCCGCCCTGGGCAACTGCACGTCGCCCATGCCTAAATCCGCTACTGGAGGTAGCCCACCCATAATAAAGGACTTGGGCTCATTCGCTGAGTGTTTTCTGCAGGTTCTCTAAACAGAGAGGACTTGTGAAGTACTTTGTTTCAGTGCATAGAGGCATCTGGTGGTGCTCTAGCCTGTAATATGGTGATCATCACCGACTGAGCCAATTCTGGCTTGTTCGATGCGCTCCATTCAGGGACCACACGTGCAGATTCCACAGCTCTGGCTGAGGATGCTAAATCGTGCCTTGTGCTTGAGAGAGGAGGTCCCTCCTCAGCGGTATTTATCATGATGTGCCATCCAGTATCTCTATCATCTCCGGAAACCAGGACTGATTCCACTGGAGAAGTAGCTGCACCAAGCTCATCGTTTGCGGGATCAAATTCCGCCCTGGCGATTTATGTATGCCTCTGTGAGCGTCGCAGTTCACAACAATCTCTATCCCGTTTTTGGCAAGAAGATTTTGAATTTCTGTGTGCAATACTGGTGCATCCCATGATGGGACGGTAGATGTCAGAACGCTGTTGATGTGAGGTGGCCAGCGTGAACCGAATGGTATAGCAGTGTTCGATCGTTCCAAATGGACATTCCCGTGAGGGCTAAAACTTGAGGGCTTATTGATTTGCTCGCTATAGGAGATAGAGCGCCGCTCACCATAGGGAAGCGGATGAGCATAATGTGTGGGGTGTGAGAGACGTGAAGAGGAAATAACCCTTTTATTGAGAATGTATGAGCATTCCGTGCATTTGCAATAAATGCTTTTCTCTTTTTTGTGAGAACATTCTTTATTCATACAGAACACACAGAAACAAAATTTTGAAAAACATCCCATTCCCAATGAAATGCAGTGGGGAAGAGGGGTGGAACACTGTGTGCTTCGAATCGAGCCTTCTTCGGCTCTGGGCTGAGAAGAACGACGGGCTCTGAGCTCCTCTTCATGGAGCTGGAAAGGTTTCTGTCGGCGTGGGGTTCACGCTGAGACATTTGAGGTTTCTTGCTTGGGCCACGGTTTACGTGGCTTCACCGATGGCTCAGTGGCAGCCTTTGCCGGAGAGGGACGCAACATCCTCCATGGACCACTGAAGCTCTTTTGTGAATATATGGGCTCGACCCAGTATAGATATACAGTATAAATATAAAAGGATACAGTAACTCCTGTGGGAATGCTCCAGGAAGAAGGTAGGTGTTTCACTGACGGTGAGGCAGAGAGAATCTTCGCCAGAAAACTGCAGGGGAGCAGTGAGTCTTCTCGCTGAGTCGCACAGGCGATGAGTCATCCTGTCGCGTCTTGCAGAGAAGATCCCATCTGCTGAAAAGTGTATCTCGACAGTGAAGAGGGGGCTTCCAAGACTAGGATGATGTCGCTGACTTGAAGGAAGGAAGAAATGGTGATTTTGCACCGGCTTATCTAGGCCAACTGCACGCCTAAAGTGGCGGGGCTTAAACACCATTTGCCAAAGATTGGCATTATTGTACAAGGACTTAAACTAGGTTGTCGGGAAGGAATCCCCAATAGTGTTTATGCAAAGTCTCGTTGAGTGAATTGACTCGTATAGGGAACACATCTTTTACAATAGCTTATTTTGCTGCTGGAAAAACAAAACCACTTAAACCATCCATCTGTCTTAGTTAGTCTCCCAGCCTGGCCAAACCGGTGTTAAGCTGGTTTAGCTGGTCTCCCAGCCTGATCAAGTTCCCAAAACTCCTCTATAAGCATAAAAACCCAGATCAGACTGGGTGACCAGCAAAACAGTTTAGCCTTGTTGAAGCTGTTTTTTTTTTGTTTTTTTTTTCAGCATGGTTATTAACCAAAGATCTCTTTATACTTACATTCACATCCTTGCCTTCATCTTTGAATCCTTTGTAGAACAGATCTTGAAGTACACTGTGACTGTGTCTGCGGATGCATTTCATGGACTCTTTCTGATACATCTCCATCATTACTCTGTTATTAATGTAAATAATGCCAATATTATATTAAATTAGCATTTTCTTCATCCACATTCTACTGCTGATTAAAAAATAGAACATTTTAGAAGTTCAACTCCTATTCTAGAACAAGATGGATGTAATGTAATGGAGTCTTGAGCCATTTCATCTGGTACTCACAGAGAGTCAGCAGTAGAAGGCAGGAAAACAGACAAGGTGTAGAGAAGTGCTTCAATAATGCATGAACTGCTAGAATGCTCTGATGATAACTATACATGTGTTTTGGAGAGATAACCAAGAAGTCTCTGACTGTTGAGTTAGGGTTAGCACCTGAGATTGAACAGTTTTAAAAGTTTATTTCCAATGGTTGAATACTCTGAAATATAAGTTGACAGTTACATTACATTGCTCTTGAAACATTTACATAAGATTTGAGTGGAAAACTAAGTCACTTATTCATCTCAAGCTAATTAAGTGTTAGGTCAGAATTTTGTCGGACAGCAAAGAACACAACCAAATACAAAGCACACCAATCAATTGCCAAACCATTAACATTGTGATTAATCACAATGAATTGAATTTTAAAGTTAGGTCAGTAAACTTCCTTACCTGATATTTTACTTAAGTCAGCACAGCGTCATTTGTGTAGAGCGATATTGTAATTTTTCATACCTGTTGATTCTTTATTTCTCATTCTTCTCTGTCGTCAAGGCGACATCTGATACTTGGATGGCTTTGACGCCCAGCCCTTACACACACTAGTGTCTCATGCACTTTTAATGGGCTGTGACCTGTCGTCTTCAACTTGCTTCAAGGGCCATGTGAAGGACACAGAGGAAAGTATGCCATGCATCAGGTGTCACTTGGGCTCTTTTTTCCAGCTCTGAAAGATTTACAGCTTTGAGAGCTTTTTTAGGGTCTGTGCAAATATAGTAGAAAAGCTAAAAGGCTTTTTTGTGTCAGGGGCTCAGAATATCATTAGAGGCGCTTTTAATTTTTTATTCTACAGCAGAGTAAAAAATAATTGCTCAAAACTGCTCTTTCAAAGCTCAGGAAATCTGTTATAGAATTCTCAGGTATGTTTCATTTAATGGAATAGTTCACCCAAAAATTAAAAATCCTCTCATTATTTACTCACCCTCATGCCATCCCAGATCCAAAAGTAATTTTTTATTAAAAAATTCTCCTTCCTGCCCAGTAGGTGGCAATTTGCATGAAGAATGCGAATCGCCAAAAACAAAAGAAGAAGAATGTGAAAGTGGAGATTGATGGTAAAAAAGGATATTGATCTGTTTCTCACCCACACCTATCATATCACTTCTGAAGATGGATTTAACCACTGGAGTCTTATGGATTACTTTTATGCTGCATTTATATGCTTTATGGAGCTTTCAATTTTTGTCACCCATTCACTTGCATTGTGAGGACCTACAGAGCTAATAAAATATTTGTTTGTGTTCTGCAGAAGAAAGAAAGTCATACACACCTGGGATGGCATGAGGGTGAGTAAATGATGAGAGAATTTTCATATTTGGGGGAACTAAGTGGCAACTTTGTCTCAGATCAGATGGGCCTCATAAAATTTCTTGGAACAAAATAATAAAAGAAGCTACAATTTAGACTGTTGACAAAGAGTAAGTGTATAATGAATGTGGATAGCAAAGCTCAGATCATTTGGTCTTGGACGATTTTGATGAGACATGTTTGAGTTCATATTGAAATATCTCACTTTCCATTGCAGACTTGGGTACCATGGCAGATTTGAGCATGATTTGAGACATTTTTTAGATCTCTTTTGAAATTAATGTGGAGACACATGTGAAATTACTAGGGTCTTTTTCTCAATAGAAAAATCAATAGAGATTTAAGCAAAAGTCTCCATCTTCTTTCATTTTAATCTCAATGCTGTCTAGGTTAATCAGCTAGAGATATTAAAAGATCTCATTTTTTTAATTTTATCATTTCAAATAATCCTTCTTGTGACTTTGATCCAATTCTCATGGGAAAGAAGGAAGTTCAGTTCTGATATACAGACCTAAGAAAACATGCAAAGCTTGACAGGTACCCACAAAATGCCAAAAACAACTGGTGCTGGTTTTTAGCAATTCAACCCACAGTACCGATATATGCCTCTCTTCTTTCGATGATCCAGAATAAAGCAGCTTTATGGCCTACTCCTTCAGATCCATTCATCTCTGCTCTCCCTTTACAGATGCCCTCTTTCATTGCAGTGCTTCAGTTAAATGTTGTTACTGTACATTGACCCCACGCCCTCTTTTGCACTCTCTGTTTGCTGTGGATGGATTAAATGGATATGCTCTATTACCTTCGGAGAGCCTCTGGAGAGGGCAGCTGTTGCCTGCCTGCTGTGCTCGTTATGTCCATAAACAGGCCCAGGTTTCTTATTATGCTTGGCAGTGCTTGTTTTGCTTCCTGCCAATCCCACTAAAGCAGCTTCTCAGTCATCCAAGGAACTGGAAGGTCCTTCCTTACTGTGAAAAGTTATAAATTTTGGTCCACAATTTGTTTTAGAGTTGTTGGCATCCAATTTGCTCTGGAAGTTTGGGGTTTCTCTTTTGCTTTAGGGAAAGAAACTTGTTGGAACTGTGAGAGATTTCGCTGGTATCAGTGGACACTCACAGAAAACATTATTGTGATCATATATGGTAGTAAATTTGTTTAGAGTGCCATAGGATAGGAAGAGGCATTGACCAGGAGGGACCAGTGAGGAATTCATGCTATCTATTTGTTTGGAATTATAGCAAGCAATAACAAACATAACCACTAGAGTCTGCTAGCGACTCGACTCTTTATGCTCAAGTTGGTTCCTGGCTCTTTTTGCTTATTTTCCTGGCCTGATAATGGTGTATCAAATTGTCGTTTCTGTTGAGAAAATTAAATAAGATCTTATTAATGGGAACATCCCTTTCAAAAGGGATGGCAGAGCCCGTGGGCTAAAATGACATGCAGTCCAGTCCTCGGCTCAACAACATTTGCAGTTTGTTTGTTTTTTACACTTACTGTATTGCAACTTTCATACTTTTCTGATTACCTTTCATTTTCTCTCTGTTGTCTCAAAGTGTTTCATCTACATCTCTAGCTTGAACCTTTCTGAGCTATTCTGGAACTTTTCATGTTACTGTATCCCTAGGATAAATTGCTTGTGTTGCATTATTCCTCATTTGTATGTCGCTTTGATAAAAAGCACCAGCTAAATGAATAAATGTGAATGTAAATATTTTTAATAAAACAGTAGGATTCTGACTCTGAGAATCTTTTCAAAAGCCACCTTAATGCAAAGCAGCTCTTACAGCTGACAGATCTGACTAACACAGCTCATTATATGATGGAGATGGACCCCAGCAGAGAACACATTCAGAAGAGGGATGAACCTGGCTGGCCTTCAGGCTCTCATGTCTCCTGCTGCTTCCAACACATGGCACATAGATTACCTTTCTCACTTACTGCACAGAGAAAGGTTGTAATGAATTATCCACATGTACATCCTGAGCTTAAGTACTGGATTAGTTTCATAGCTCTTCTTATTCAAAACTATATGTTAGAACAAAGCCTTTTACCTGATGTAGCTCTTAAAGTCATTACATTATATAATTTTAAAGACTTAAAATGGCTTGACATGCACAGTTTTCTGCACTGTGTCTGTTGACATATTTTCTATTGAAACAGGAACACAGAAGAGGGACATAGCGAAGGGCTCGTCATTTTTTTTTTTTTTTTTTTTTTTTTTTTTTTTTGAGCCAATTGGCTTTAGTTTGTCACAGCCTCTGTCCACAATTTACCATTTTATTTGACAAAAATCCGTGTTCTGCAACATGAGCCATCAATAATTTTGGTAATTTTTCCCAGAAAAGAAAGATTGAATATTTTAAATGCCTATATCTGCTAAAAAGCAGATTTTAGCAACATTTAGGAGTTCACTATATAGATGGAGCAAACATGGCAAACATGGAGTAAAAAACAACAGAACTCTAATTTTGATTTCAAGAATCTGCTTCACTGGCAACCACCATAATAGCACAGTTATACAATGGAAGGTCACATGATGATTACAATTCATCAAAAGTCAGGGTTAGGGTTGTTGACACTGACTACCCCCCTGAATTCACAAGTTCGAATCCAGGGTGTGCTGAGTGACTCCAGCCAGGTCTCCAAAGCAACCAAATTGGCCTGGTTGCTAGGGAGGGTAGAGTCACATGGGGTAACCTCCTCGTGGTCGCGATTAGTGGTTCTCGCTCTCAATGGGGCACGTGGTAAATTGTGCGTGGATCGAGGAGAATAGCATGAGCCTCCACATGCTGGGAGTCTCCGCGGTGTCATGCACAACAAGCCACATGATAAGATGCGTGGATTGACTGTCTCAGAAGCGGAGGCAACTGAGACTTGTCCTCCGCCACCCAGATTGAGGTAAGTAATCACGCCACCACGAGGACCTACTAAGTAGTGGGAATTGGACATTCCAAACTGGGAGAAAAGGGGATAAATAAATAAATAAAAGTGACCTTTCCTGCAACCGTGGACAAGCATAGCATCTAGAACATACTACATAGATACTACATATACACAAATGACAAACACCAACAGGGTAACACACAACATTAAAAGTATACTTAATACATTTTTCCTCATTGAAAAAGCCAAGTCAAGTCAAGTTCATGTTTATGCTTATGTTTCATGTTTAAAGTTAGGGTTATTTGGATATCACTTTTGTTTTATAAATTGCACTTGGGTTCTTCATTCCATCGTCATCGTCTTCATCATTGTCAGCACCAGCAGCCAATCGTTACAGAAATACTTGACCAACCTACAATGAACCCAGCAATCCAGCTCCTCTGCCTACATCAGGGGAATCGTCCCCTGGATGACTATGTGGAGGACTTTTGTGCTCTGGCATGCTGAGTGGACTTTAATGAGGTTGCCCTCAAAGATATTTTCCATTTTGGATGAAATGAGCCAATCTCTTCACTGATGCCAGGCTGTCAGAGTACTCACAGCCTGGCTCAATATATCGACCTCGCCCTGCAGATTATTGGTTCCACGTTCACTGTGGGGGAGGCGGATGCTGAGCCAGAGTTCCATGACATGGCCACCGAGCCAGAGTTCCATGTCATGGCCGCTCCATGCCATGCCACATCACAGCCATGCCTGAGCCTGCTCCATGCCACGTTACAGCCACGCCTGAGCCCTTGGTAAAAATGAGCAAAGAAGGCTTTGAAAAAAATCTGCATCGTTTATCCTTTTGATCTTTCATTCAAAAAAATCACAAAAATCTAACATTTAACTCAAATAAAACAATTGAAACAGGGGAAATATCTCATTATTAAATACATATTTTTCTCCAAAACACATTGGCCATAATTATTGGCACCCTTTTATTCAATACTTTTTGCAACCTCCCTTTGCCAAGATAACAGCTCTAAGTCTTCTCATATAATGCCTAATGAGGTTGGAGAACACATAACAAGGGATCTGAGACCATTCGTCCATACAGAATCTCTACAGATCCTTCAAATTCAGAGGTTTATGTTGGTGGACTCTCCTCTTCTGTTCACCCCACAAATTTTCTATGGGGTTCAGGTCAGGGGACTGGGATGGCCATGGCAGACCCTTGATTTTGTGGTCAGTGAACCATTTTTGTTTTGATTTTGGTGTTTGTTTTGAATCATTGTCCTGCTGGAAGATCCAACCAGGGCCCATTGTAAGCTTTCTGGCAGAGGCAGTCAGGTTTTGATTTTTTATCTGTTGGTATTTGATAGAGTCTGTGATGCTATGTATCCAAACAAGATATCCAGGACCTCTGGCAGAAAAACAGCCCCACAACATTCAAGATCCAGCAACACATTTAACCATGGGCATTGAGGACTACTTCATCTCTGTGTATGCCAAACCCATCTCTGGTGTTCGCTGCCAATAAGCTCTTTTTTTGTTTCATCTGACCATAGAACCTGGTCGCATTTGAAGTTCCAGTAGTGTCTGGCAAACTGAAGAAGCTTGAGTCTGTTGTTTGATGAGAGCAGAGGCTTTTTTCTTGAAACCCTCCCAAACAACTTGTGGTGATGTAGGTGATGTCTGATATTTTTTGGGGGAGTTTATGTCCTCAAGACCCAACTAATTTCTACCATTCTCCAGCTGTGATCCTTGGAGATTCTTTGGCCACTTGAACCATTCTCCTCACTGTGCGTGGAGACAATATAGACACACATCCATTTCCAGGCCAATTCTTAAGATCTCCAGTTGATTGGAACTTCTTAATTATTGCCCTGATGGTGGCAATGGGCATTTTCCGTGCTTTGGCTATTTTCTTATAGCCACTTCCCATTTTCTGAAGCTCAACAACCTTTTGCCGCACATCAGAACTATATTCATTAGTCTAACCCACTGTGACTGATGATTAAGGGAATTTGGTGTGTGTGTTACCTCATATTTATACCCCTGTGAAACAGGAAGTCATGGCTGAACAATTTCATGTTCCTAGTCACCCATGTGCATTAAAATATGTCAAATATGAACGGGAATATACTTCAGATATATTTTACTCATAAAAATTTCTAGGGGTGCCAATAATTGTGGCCAACTTGTTTTGGAGAAAAATAATTATTTAATAATGAAATATTTCCCCTCTTTCAATTGTTTTACTTCAATTAAATGTTAGAATTTTGTGAATTTTTTGAATGAAAGATTTTTTTCCACAGCCTTCTTTGCTCATATTTACCAAGGGTGCCAATATTTTTGGCCACCACTGTGTATATATATATATATATATATATATATATATATATATATATATATATATATATATACATACAGTTGTGCTCAAAAGTTTGCATACCCTGGCAGAAATTGTGAAATTTTGCATTGATTTTGAAAATATGACTGATCATGCAAAAAAACATTCAAGGGTATGTAAACTTATGATCAGGGCCATTTGGGTGATTTCTGTTACCATTATGATTTTAAAAAGGAGCCAAACAACTATGTGATAATAAATGGCTTCATATGATCACTATCCTTAAATAAAATACTTTTTTGCATGATCAGTCATATTTTCAAAATCAAAGCCAAAATTTCACAAATTCTGCCAGGGTATGCAAACTTTTGAGCACAACTGTATATATATATATATATATATATATATATATATATATATATATATATATATATATATATATAGTGTGTCTGAGATGCTCTCTGTTGTCTTACCTACAGTGGAACAGTTGCTGTGTTACTGTAGCTCTAAGATCCAATTTCCTTGCCATCAGATATCAAGATTGTAATGTTACACTGATTGTATTGTTTAAAGCTCTCAAGACAATAATGTTCCTTCTCAGCAACTGCTCTTGTTGAGAATGCCACAGGTTATGTAACATCATAATGTTATGCAATATATAATTTTCATGATATCACAGGGCAATTAGTTGTTAACCTCATTAGTTTTAGAATATTACAGGTTCATGGTATTAGGGGAAGGAACAACAGCAATTGAACTTTAATGTATCCACTGATGGATTTAAACAAAAAGGCTAAAAAGCCCAAATGTTTGGGTTCAGTAATATAGTTTGTTGAAATATAAAAAAAATTAATGATGCTGTTTCTTTATAATTACATTAAACTCTGCAATGTTTTGTTTTAAACTGTTATTTTATTTAATAATTGAATGCAGGTTATTTTAAGTATATTATATAAAGGATAGCTACTTCGGTAACACTTTACAAAGGTTTTATACATAAACATTAGTTAACACAATAGTGAACATGAACTAACAATCAAGAACACTTTTATAGCATTTAGTAAACCTAGTTAATGTTAATTTCTACATATACCAATATATTACTAAAATTAATGTAGTTATCAAAAACCTTAAAGCTAAAGTGTGTTCTTTCTGTGTACCATTAGTGTCAGCAAACGGAATTGCAAAATAATAATTGTTTTCACACAGGTTTCCCAATCACTGCCTCCCATCTGTCACAGGTCAAACAAACAGATAGTCCCGTCCCAAACTCATGCAGTTTTCACATTATTCCATTCTGTCTCTCTGACTCTTTTCTTCTTTGTACTGTGGGTTTGACGATGGCCTTTTTATGATACTAATAAATTCAGGCGCTCAACAACACATTTACCAGCTTGTCTGATTGACAGATTGACTGTGAAAATAGCTGCCTGCTGACATTTCCAGCGTCAGGTCCCTAAGAAGGGCCAGCTGATGATTAACGTCTGGTTGACTTGATGGATGCACTCATATGAATCACTCTGTTATTATTATGACTCATGCGATCAGAACAGTCATTTCACAAAGAGTACCCCCTGTTCCTTGATATGGTCACTGCCTACTTCTTCTAATATTGTTGTGTGAATGCCTGACTCTGTCTCAACTCTGAGTGTATCGACTTATCGTACGTGACAGTTTCCTTGCCACTACTGACAAGCCCTTTCACTTCGCTCACTTTATTTGTGGGGGAATTCAGGTAAATTGGGCCAATTTTTGACAGACATCACATGTCATTCATTTTTCCTAAATTCACCCTCAGGGACTTTCAAGCTGAGGACTGCAGAGATGAGAGTAGATGGATCTAATTGCAGGTTTTTTTTTAATGAAAACTCAAAATAAACATGAGAAACAAGTAACACAAGAGAACTAAACAAACAACTACAACCTAAGATGGACAAGAACTGACAAAGACAGAGAGCGCATGAGGACAATGTATACACATGGGAACAAGGAACAGAGACAAGACCAGGAACTAAAACATGATTTCAAATTAAGAGTCCAGAACATGTATTACAGTACTGTTTGTCACACAATATAAAAGGGTTTTTATACATGAAAATATATAGCTGCCTTTGTCAGAATATCATATTTGTGGGTCATTGGCATCAAAATCTCTGCCCTATACCATGTGACCAGTGATTGATTTCATCCACCAGCAGCAAAATGTGTGACATTTTCACCAGCTACTCTAAAAGCAACTCTGAATATCCAACAATAATAACAATAATAGAGTTAGGGGACAATGACTGCTGCTCAGGAGGCAGAAATCCTATGCAGGGCCTTTTGGCACGTCTTGTGACTTTCTCACATCTGCCTGAGCTATGAGAGTTGGAGACAGCTGCTGAGGTTTTTGGCATTGCCTGCGGTGCTTTGGAATGTTAGATCTCCTGTGTGCCTCATTATGGTGTCTTGTCTGTGCAGCAAAGATAAAATATGTGAGCTCCAAGCAGGACGTATCTTTTATGGATATGCAGTTTTCTGGAAAATGCTGTGTGATATGCTATTATACATATGTTTGAAGAAAATGATAGAGTCCACAGCAGTGGTTCTCAACAGGTGGGTCATGATAATGCAAAATGCAAATAATAAAATGCAACTAACCATATAACTGTGTATAGTAGCAAAATGAAGAAGCTTATCAACTTTAAAAATGGTGGAGAAAATGGTTCCAATATCTTTTGTTGTTGACGTCAATGGCGCCCAAGTGGCAAATTAATCTGTCACTTGGGAGAAGCTAACCAAATCAGACAGATGACGACCTGGATAGGTTGCATAATATGCCCTCATCCTTGAAAATCAGCTATGCAAGGTCAAATAAAATACGACCCAGACTACATTTAATATAGGTTACATTTGGTATGGTGTGGGTCGCCACTTGATGTCCAGTTGGTTTTGCATCTGGTTCCTGATGCGAACCTAGTTGAGAACCAATTACCTGCTCCATAAGTTTAAATCAATTTGACCCAGAAACAATTTTGAGTTTTATGCTTTATAGTCAGAAGTTTTCTAATGATATACAGTAATTATTATGTTTCTACACAAAACTATTTTTGAGATAATCGTTTAAATGTTGATGGATATGATCATTTAAATTATTTCCTTTTTACATCAGTGCATAAATCTCAAAATGTGTCTCTGGGACAAAGAGACTCAAAATGATGGAGCAAGTCACTTTTGATATAGGCCTAATGTAGAATTTAACAAAAATATAAAATGACAAAAAAACAACAAAAAAAAGAAGAAGAAGAGATAAATCAGCAAGTACAGTTCTAATAAACTAAAATGTTCTACAAGACAGGTCTCCATGCTAATAATAATTTCTTAAAGGAATAGTTCACCCAAAAATGAAAATTCTCTCATCATTTACTCACCCTCTTGCCATCTCAGATGTGTATGACTTTCTTTTTTCTGCTGAACACAAACAATTTTTAGAAGAATATATCAGCTTGTAGGTCCATACAATCCAAGTGAATGGTGGCCAGAACTTTGAAGCTGCAAAAATCACATAAAGGCAACATAAAAGTAATCCAAAGACTCCAGTGTTTAAATCAATGTCTTCAGAAGCGATATGATAGGTGTGGGTAAGAAACAGATCAATATTTCAGTTCTTTTTTTTTAAATGGTTTTTTACTATAAACGCCCACTTTTGCCAGCCCTCCTAAACACTCTCTTCTCTCCTTAGAGTTCTTCTTCTTATTGTTTTTGGTGATTTGAATTCTTCCTTGAATCCTGCATATCACCACCTACTGGGCAGGGAGGAGAATTTTTAGTAAAAAAAAAAGGACTTAAATATTTATCTTTTTCTAATCCACACCTATTATATTGCTTCTGAAGACATGGATAAAACCACTTGAGTCATATGGATTACTTTTATGCTCTCTTTATATGCCACCATTCACTTGCATTGTATGGACCTACAGAGCTGAGATATTTTTCTAAAAATCTTTGTGTTCTGCAGAAGAAAGAAAGTCATACACATCTGGGGTGGCATGAGGGCGAGTAAATGGTGAGAGAATTTTCATTTGGGTGAGCTGTTTCTTTTAATGGTTGAACAAAATATGAAAGGCAATCTCCACTGTGGTCAAAGAAGGATAAGCTGTAGTTGAATTTAGACACTCACATGAACACATGACAGGAGGATTACTCAATAAATGCTGAGTCACATAATCTAGCACATTATATTCTTTATGGCTGTATATCACTTGCTCTCTTTAAACATGCCCATCAAAGAATATCATGAGCTCTAGTTTCAGCTGCTTTTTTGGCCTTTTGCAATTTTTCTTTTAAAAAGGGACAATCTCCTAAACCTATTATTAAATTTGAAAGCTTTCTGCTGTATTCATTAGATAAAAGATAACACATACTTCCTCCAAAGTTTGACTTTAAATTCTTCCGTGTCCCCTAGACCAACTTAACTGTTTTTGTTTAATCTCAGACGCCAGCCCCCTAGTGAGTCTTTACAATGGATGCACTTCTGATATTCACAAAAAAGACATCAAACATAAATGTACATGCTTGTGTACACAATATATGTATACGCAAGTAACAAATTTACTGTATAATCTCTTAAGAAAACCTCACACAACGACAGAAATGAGCTTCACAGAGATTAAGGAAATTGCAGGTCATACACGTCTTGTAAGAAAAGTGAATAGCTTGATTTTAATTAATTCTTGGACATGATTAATCTGATTATTTTGAAAAAGAGGCATTACAATATTTCTGATATATAAACACAATTTATATTACAGTATTTTATGTGCAGCTATTTTGGCTCACTAGGCAGTGTTGAGCAAGTTACTAAAAAAGTAATCCACTATAAATTACTAATTACTAATTGTGAAATTTTAATAAGGATACTTTAATAATTACTCATTTGAAACAGTAATCACATTACTGATTACTTTACTTTTACATTACTTTCTAAAACACTTTTCTGTTTGACCAATTCAAAATCATTTCTATTTCCTCCTAGTTAATTTTTGCACAAAAGTCATACACTCAGCACCACACATTTCTCTCTTAAAATGACTTGTTAGTGAGCGACCGCCATTCAAATGTCACAAAAACGCAAATAGATGTGTACATGAACACAATTCATATTTTTTATGTATTTAACATTGGCCTAAATACTATTGTTCTAAAAATGTGTATCCCTAGTAATGTACTTAAAAAGTCAGTGCCTGTAATCTGATTACAAGAATTTAAAATGTAATGCACTACACTGCTTTTTTCACTTAAAAAATAATAAATTACAGTAACTTATCACTTTGTAATTTACACCCAATACTGCCAATAGGCATGTACCCAGTTTATCAGCAATAAACACCCAAAAACAGCACATCCTGATTTTACCAAGTGAGAGGTGTTCCTGGGTCAACAAGGGAGGTGCTTAAGGTAATACTTATCAACCTATCAGAGCTGACTATGTGACATCATCCTGTTTCTGCTGAATGTGTGCCCTTTTTGAGTTCCAAAAGACTGCAATCAACATCTGAAATCGTTCAACTGGTGAAGGTAAGGACATTTATTTTAAATATTTACTTACATGTCACTTTGGAGCATAAACTACTTCAATTTTACCATAACATAATGAATAAAGAGATTATTAGCAAACATGCTCACATGTACAGATTTTGCCAACTTGCTGTCACCCAATGCTAGCATGCTTAATGTCATTTGATAGGTATGCTAAATTGTTCTTTTGTCTAATAACCATAACTATTTTCATGAAGGGAAAGTTAAGATAAAATTAAACTGGATATACTTGTTAGACTATATGTCTGCAATAGCTAAACCTACGATATGTTGACCTAGGGACATCATAATTTTTTTCATCTCAGGACAAAGTACATTTGATTTCGAATGTCTAACTGTGTTATGTATCATATTTAATATCTTAGTTTATTTTGTTCTTCCACTATTACAGTTGGTTATACCATGGTTAACAGTTGTGTTATGTTATTCAGTTGTGTTGACCTAGGGACATCATACAGTTGTGTTGTGTTATTCAGTTGTGTTGACCTAGGGACATCATACAGTTGTGTTGTGTTATTCAGTTGTGTTGACCTAGGGACATCATACAGTTGTGTTGTGTTGTGTTGTGTTATTCAGTTGTGTTGACCTAGAGGCATCATACAGTTGTGTTGTGTTATTCAGTTGTGTTGACCTAGGGACATCATAGAGTAGTGTTGTGTTATTCAGTTGTGTTGACCTAGGGACATCATACAGTTGTGTTGTGTTATTCAGTTGTGTTGACCTAGGGACATCATAGAGTAGTGTTGTGTTATTCAGTTGTGTTGACCTAGAGGCATCATACAGTTGTGTTGTGTTATTCAGTTGTGTTGACCTAGGGACATCATACAGTTGTGTTGTGTTATTCAGTTGTGTTGACCTAGGGACATCTTACAGTTGTGTTGTGTTGTGTTGTGTTGTGTTATTCAGTTGTGTTGACCTAGAGGCATCATACAGTTGTGTTGTGTTATTCAGTTGTGTTGACCTAGGGACATCATAGAGTAGTGTTGTGTTATTCAGTTGTGTTGACCTAGGGACATCATACAGTTGTGTTGTGTTATTCAGTTGTGTTGACCTAGGGACATCATAGAGCAGTGTTGTGTTATTCAGTTGTGTTGACCTAGAGGCATCATACAGTTGTGTTGTGTTATTCAGTTGTGTTGACCTAGAGGCATCATACAGTTGTGTTGTGTTATTCAGTTGTGTTGACCTAGGGACATCATACAGTTGTGTTGTGTTATTCAGTTGTGTTGACCTAGGGACATCATACAGTTGTGTTGTGTTATTCAGTTGTGTTGACCTAGGGACATCATACAGTTGTGTTGTGTTATTCAGTTGTGTTGACCCAGGGACATCATACAGTTGTGTTGTGTTATTCAGTTGTGTTGACCTAGGGACATCATACAGTTGTGTTGTGTTATTCAGTTGTGTTGACCTAGGGACATCATACAGTTGTGTTGTGTTATTCAGTTGTGTTGACCTAGGGACATCATACAGTTGTGTTGTGTTGTGTTGTGTTATTCAGTTGTGTTGACCTAGAGGCATCATACAGTTGTGTTGTGTTATTCAGTTGTGTTGACCTAGGGACATCATAGAGTAGTGTTGTGTTATTCAGTTGTGTTGACCTAGGGACATCATACAGTTGTGTTGTGTTATTCAGTTGTGTTGACCTAGGGACATCATACAGTTGTGTTGTGTTATTCAGTTGTGTTGACCTAGGGACATCTTACAGTTGTGTTGTGTTGTGTTGTGTTGTGTTATTCAGTTGTGTTGACCTAGAGGCATCATACAGTTGTGTTGTGTTATTCAGTTGTGTTGACCTAGGGACATCATAGAGTAGTGTTGTGTTATTCAGTTGTGTTGACCTAGGGACATCATACAGTTGTGTTGTGTTATTCAGTTGTGTTGACCTAGGGACATCATAGAGTAGTGTTGTGTTATTCAGTTGTGTTGACCTAGAGGCATCATACAGTTGTGTTGTGTTATTCAGTTGTGTTGACCTAGAGGCATCATACAGTTGTGTTGTGTTATTCAGTTGTGTTGACCTAGGGACATCATACAGTTGTGTTGTGTTATTCAGTTGTGTTGAACTAGGGACATCATACAGTTGTGTTGTGTTATTCAGTTATGTTGACCTAGGGACATCATACAGTTGTGTTGTGTTATTCAGTTGTGTTGACCTAGGGACATCATACAGTTGTGTTGTGTTATTCAGTTGTGTTGACCTAGGGACATCATAGAGTAGTGTTGTGTTATTCAGTTGTGTTGACCCAGGGACATCATACATTTGTGTTGTGTTATTCAGTTGTGTTGACCTAGGGACATAATACCGTTGTGTTGTGTTATTCAGTTGTGTTGACCTAGGGACATCATACAGTTGTGTTGTGTTATTCAGTTGTGTTGACCTAGGGACATCATACAGTTGTGTTGTGTTATTCAGTTGTGTTGACCTAGGGACATCATAGAGTAGTGTTGTGTTATTCAGTTGTGTTGACCCAGGGACATCATACATTTGTGTTGTGTTATTCAGTTGTGTTGACCTAGGGACATAATACCGTTGTGTTGTGTTATTCAGTTGTGTTGACCTAGGGACATCTTACAGTTGTGTTGTGTTGACCTAGGGACAACACATCATACAGTTGTGTTGTGTTATTCAGTTGTGTTGACCCAGGGACATCATACAGTTGTGTTGTGTTATTCAGTTGTGTTGACCTAGGGACATCATAGAGTAGTGTTGTGTTATTCAGTTGTGTTGACCCAGGGACATCATACATTTGTGTTGTGTTATTCAGTTGTGTTGACCTAGGGACATCATACCGTTGTGTTGTGTTATTCAGTTGTGTTGACCTAGGGACATCTTACAGTTGTGTTGTGTTGACCTAGGGACATCACATCATACAGTTGTGTTGTGTTATTCAGTTGTGTTGACCTAGGGACATCATACCGTTGTGTTGTGTTATTCAGTTGTGTTGACCTAGGGACATCATACAGTTGTGTTGTGTTATTCAGTTGTGTTGACCTAGGGACATCTTACAGTTGTGTTGTGTTATTCAGTTGTGTTGACCTAGGGACATCATACAGTTGTGTTGTGTTATTCAGTTGTGTTGACCTAGGGACATCATACAGTTGTGTTGTGTTATTCAGTTGTGTTGACCTAGAGGCATCATACAGTTGTGTTGTGTTATTCAGTTGTGTTGACCTAGGGACATCATAGAGTTGTGTTGTGTTATTCAGTTGTGTTGACCTAGGGACATCATACAGTTGTGTTGTGTTATTCAGTTGTGTTGACCTAGGGACATCATAGAGTAGTGTTGTGTTATTCAGTTGTGTTGACCTAGGGACATCATAGAGTAGTGTTGTGTTATTCAGTTGTGTTGACCTAGAGGCATCATACAGTTGTGTTGTGTTATTCAGTTGTGTTGACCTAGGGACATCATACAGTTGTGTTGTGTTATTCAGTTGTGTTGACCCAGGGACATCATACAGTTGTGTTGTGTTATTCAGTTGTGTTGACCTAGGGACATCATAGAGTAGTGTTGTGTTATTCAGTTGTGTTGACCCAGGGACATCATACATTTGTGTTGTGTTATTCAGTTGTGTTGACCTAGGGACATAATACCGTTGTGTTGTGTTATTCAGTTGTGTTGACCTAGGGACATCTTACAGTTGTGTTGTGTTGACCTAGGGACATCACATCATACAGTTGTGTTGTGTTATTCAGTTGTGTTGACCTAGGGACATAATACCGTTGTGTTGTGTTATTCAGTTGTGTTGACCTAGGGACATCTTACAGTTGTGTTGTGTTGACCTAGGGACAACACATCATACAGTTGTGTTGTGTTATTCAGTTGTGTTGACCCAGGGACATCATACAGTTGTGTTGTGTTATTCAGTTGTGTTGACCTAGGGACATCATAGAGTAGTGTTGTGTTATTCAGTTGTGTTGACCCAGGGACATCATACATTTGTGTTGTGTTATTCAGTTGTGTTGACCTAGGGACATCATACCGTTGTGTTGTGTTATTCAGTTGTGTTGACCTAGGGACATCTTACAGTTGTGTTGTGTTGACCTAGGGACATCACATCATACAGTTGTGTTGTGTTATTCAGTTGTGTTGACCTAGGGACATCATACCGTTGTGTTGTGTTATTCAGTTGTGTTGACCTAGGGACATCATACAGTTGTGTTGTGTTATTCAGTTGTGTTGACCTAGGGACATCTTACAGTTGTGTTGTGTTATTCAGTTGTGTTGACCTAGGGACATCATACAGTTGTGTTGTGTTATTCAGTTGTGTTGACCTAGGGACATCATACAGTTGTGTTGTGTTATTCAGTTGTGTTGACCTAGAGGCATCATACAGTTGTGTTGTGTTATTCAGTTGTGTTGACCTAGGGACATCATAGAGTTGTGTTGTGTTATTCAGTTGTGTTGACCTAGGGACATCATACAGTTGTGTTGTGTTATTCAGTTGTGTTGACCTAGGGACATCATAGAGTAGTGTTGTGTTATTCAGTTGTGTTGACCTAGGGACATCATAGAGTAGTGTTGTGTTATTCAGTTGTGTTGACCTAGAGGCATCATACAGTTGTGTTGTGTTATTCAGTTGTGTTGACCTAGGGACATCATACAGTTGTGTTGTGTTATTCAGTTGTGTTGACCCAGGGACATCATACAGTTGTGTTGTGTTATTCAGTTGTGTTGACCTAGGGACATCATAGAGTAGTGTTGTGTTATTCAGTTGTGTTGACCCAGGGACATCATACATTTGTGTTGTGTTATTCAGTTGTGTTGACCTAGGGACATAATACCGTTGTGTTGTGTTATTCAGTTGTGTTGACCTAGGGACATCTTACAGTTGTGTTGTGTTGACCTAGGGACATCACATCATACAGTTGTGTTGTGTTATTCAGTTGTGTTGACCCAGGGACATCATACAGTTGTGTTGTGTTATTCAGTTGTGTTGACCTAGGGACATCATAGAGTAGTGTTGTGTTATTCAGTTGTGTTGACCCAGGGACATCATACATTTGTGTTGTGTTATTCAGTTGTGTTGACCTAGGGACATCATACCGTTGTGTTGTGTTATTCAGTTGTGTTGACCTAGGGACATCTTACAGTTGTGTTGTGTTGACCTAGGGACATCACATCATACAGTTGTGTTGTGTTATTCAGTTGTGTTGACCTAGGGACATCATACCGTTGTGTTGTGTTATTCAGTTGTGTTGACCTAGGGACATCATACAGTTGTGTTGTGTTATTCAGTTGTGTTGACCTAGGGACATCTTACAGTTGTGTTGTGTTATTCAGTTGTGTTGACCTAGGGACATCATAGAGTAGTGTTGTGTTATTCAGTTGTGTTGACCTAGGGACATCATACAGTTGTGTTGTGTTATTCAGTTGTGTTGACCTAGAGGCATCATACAGTTGTGTTGTGTTATTCAGTTGTGTTGACCTAGGGACATCATAGAGTTGTGTTGTGTTATTCAGTTGTGTTGACCTAGGGACATCATACAGTTGTGTTGTGTTATTCAGTTGTGTTGACCTAGGGACATCATAGAGTAGTGTTGTGTTATTCAGTTGTGTTGACCTAGGGACATCATACAGTTGTGTTGTGTTATTCAGTTGTGTTGACCCAGGGACATCATACAGTTGTGTTGTGTTATTCAGTTGTGTTGACCTAGGGACATCATAGAGTAGTGTTGTGTTATTCAGTTGTGTTGACCCAGGGACATCATACATTTGTGTTGTGTTATTCAGTTGTGTTGACCTAGGGACATCATACCGTTGTGTTGTGTTATTCAGTTTTGTTGACCTAGGGACATCTTACAGTTGTGTTGTGTTGACCTAGGGACATCACATCATACAGTTGTGTTGTGTTATTCAGTTGTGTTGACCTAGGGACATCATACCGTTGTGTTGTGTTATTCAGTTGTGTTGACCTAGGGACATCATACAGTTGTGTTGTGTTATTCAGTTGTGTTGACCTAGGGACATCTTACAGTTGTGTTGTGTTATTCAGTTGTGTTGACCTAGGGACATCATACAGTTGTGTTGTGTTATTCAGATGTGTTGACCTAGGAACATCATACAGTTGTGTTGTGTTATTCAGTTGTGTTGACCTAGGGACATCTTACAGTTGTGTTGTGTTGTGTTGTGTTATTCAGTTGTGTTGACCTAGAGGCATCATACAGTTGTGTTGTGTTATTCAGTTGTGTTGACCTAGGGACATCATAGAGTAGTGTTGTGTTATTCAGTTGTGTTGACCTAGGGACATCATACAGTTGTGTTGTGTTATTCAGTTGTGTTGACCTAGGGACATCATAGAGTAGTGTTGTGTTATTCAGTTGTGTTGACCTAGAGGCATCATACAGTTGTGTTGTGTTATTCAGTTGTGTTGACCTAGGGACATCATACAGTTGTGTTGTGTTATTCAGTTGTGTTGACCTAGGGACATCATACAGTTGTGTTGTGTTATTCAGTTGTGTTGACCTAGGGACATCATACAGTTGTGTTGTGTTATTCAGTTGTGTTGACCTAGGGACATCTTACAGTTGTGTTGTGTTATTCAGTTGTGTTGACCCAGGGACATCATACAGTTGTGTTGTGTTATTCAGTTGTGTTGACCTAGGGACATCATAGAGTAGTGTTGTGTTATTCAGTTGTGTTGACCCAGGGACATCATACATTTGTGTTGTGTTATTCAGTTGTGTTGACCTAGGGACATCATACCGTTGTGTTGTGTTATTCAGTTGTGTTGACCTAGGGACATCTTACAGTTGTGTTGTGTTGACCTAGGGACATCACATCATACAGTTGTGTTGTGTTATTCAGTTGTGTTGACCTAGGGACATCATAGAGTAGTGTTGTGTTATTCAGTTGTGTTGACCCAGGGACATCATACATTTGTGTTGTGTTATTCAGTTGTGTTGACCTAGGGACATCATACCGTTGTGTTGTGTTATTCAGTTGTGTTGACCTAGGGACATCTTACAGTTGTGTTGTGTTGACCTAGGGACATCACATCATACAGTTGTGTTGTGTTATTCAGTTGTGTTGACCTAGGGACATCATACCGTTGTGTTGTGTTATTCAGTTGTGTTGACCTAGGGACATCATACAGTTGTGTTGTGTTATTCAGTTGTGTTGACCTAGGGACATCTTACAGTTGTGTTGTGTTATTCAGTTGTGTTGACCTAGGGACATCATACAGTTGTGTTGTGTTATTCAGTTGTGTTGACCTAGAGGCATCATACAGTTGTGTTGTGTTATTCAGTTGTGTTGACCTAGGGACATCATACAGTTGTGTTGTGTTATTCAGTTGTGTTGACCTAGGGACATCATACAGTTGTGTTGTGTTATTCAGTTGTGTTGACCTAGGGACATCATACAGTTGTGTTGTGTTATTCAGTTGTGTTGACCTAGGGACATCATAGAGTAGTGTTGTGTTATTCAGTTGTGTTGTGTTATTCAGTTGTGTTGACCTAGGGACATCATACAGTTGTGTTGTGTTATTCAGTTGTGTTGACCTAGAGGCATCATACAGTTGTGTTGTGTTATTCAGTTGTGTTGACCTAGGGACATCATACAGTTGTGTTGTGTTATTCAGTTGTGTTGACCTAGGGACATCATACAGTTGTGTTGTGTTATTCAGTTGTGTTGACCTAGGGACATCATACAGTTGTGTTGTGTTATTCAGTTGTGTTGACCTAGGGACATCATAGAGTAGTGTTGTGTTATTCAGTTGTGTTGACCTAGAGGCATCATACAGTAGTGTTGTGTTATTCAGTTGTGTTGACCTAGGGACATCATACAGTTGTGTTGTGTTATTCAGTTGTGTTGACCTAGGGACATCATAGAGTTGTGTTGTGTTATTCAGTTGTGTTGACCTAGGGACATCATAGAGTAGTGTTGTGTTATACAGTTGTGTTGTGTTATCCAGTTAAGCATATGGTCATGTGGAATTCACTGTCTGCAAGAAAACATTTTTACCACTTTGATTTTTTGAAAAACCTACTTGGTCCACCTTTTTAAGCTTGTCCTAGTCCGTTTGTCTGATTCTCACAAAATGTTGTAAGCATTATCTTGAGTGGTTTTTAACAAAAGGTTAAGTCATTTGAAAGATATAAGTGAGCACATATTTAGTGCGTGGCCTATAATCTCCAACTGGCCTCTTGCAAGTAGAAAATTGTTAGGTTACATGCCAAATTTAATTATTTCCAGTGCTAGAGGTACTAAGACTGTACAACTGAGATAATAGAAGTTAAAAATCTGGTACCAAAACAATTTTCCACAGGATCAGTTCTGTCAAATGGTCATACACATGATACTTGCTGTTTGTGGCTGTTTTTTAAGGTCTTGTCTATACAGTATATCTGTATAAAACTTTATGTAGAGTCATTTGACAAACATAACGAGGCATGAGTTAACACGATTAAATACCCTTAGATCTTAATATTGTGTATTGCCCCCTTTAGCATCAATGACAGCATGCAGTCTTTTGTAATAATTGTCTATGAGGCCCCAAATTCTTGCAAGTGGTATAGCTGCTCATTCGTCTTGGCAAAATGCCTCCAGATCATGCAAAGTCTTTGGTCGTCTTGCATGAACTGCACATTTGAGATCTCCCCAGAGTGGCTCGATGATATTAAGGTCAGGAGACTGTGATAGCCACTCCAGAACCTTCATCTTTTTCTGCTGTAAGCACTGGAGGGTCAACTTGGCCTTGTGCTTAGGGTCATTGTCGTGCTGGAAAGTCCAAGAGCGTCCTATGCGCAGCTTTCGTGCAGAAGAATGCAAATTGTCTGCCAGTATTTTCTGATAACATGCTGCATTCATCTTGCCATCAATTTTCACAAGATTCCCCGTACCTTTAGAGCTCACACACCCCCAAAATATCAGTGAGCCACCACCATGCTTCACAGTGGGGATGGTATTCTTTTCACTATAGGCCTTGTTGACCCCTCTCCAAACATAGTGCTTATGGTTGTGACCATAATGCTCTATTTTGGTCTCGTCAATCCAAATTACAGTGTGCCAGAAGCTGTGAGGCGTGTCAAGGTGTTGTCGGGCATATTGTAACCAGGCTTTTTTGTGGCATTGGCGCAGTAAAGGCTTCTTTCTGGCAACTCGACCATGCAGCTCATTTTTGTTCAAGTATCATCATATTGTGCTCCTTGAAACAACCACACCGTCTTTTTCCAGAGCAACCTATATTTCTCCTGAGGTTACCTGTGGGTTTTTCTTTGTATCCCAAACAATTCTTCTGGCAGTTGTGGCTGAAATCTTTCTTGGTCACCTGACCTTGGCTTGGTATCATGAGATCCCCGAATTTTCTACTTCTTAATAGGTGATTGAACAGTATCGACTGGCATTTTCAGGGCTTTGGATATATTTTTATATCCTTTTCCATCTTTATAAAGTTCCATTACCTTGTTACGCAGGTCTTTTGACAGTTCTTTTCTGCTCCCCATGGCTCAGTATCTAGCCTGTTCAGTGCATCCACGTGAGAGCTAACAAACTCATTGACTATTTATACACAGACACTAATTGCAATTTAAAAAGCCACAGGTGTGAGAAATTAAACTTTAATTGTCATTTAAACCTGTGTGTGTCAACTTGTGTGTCTGTAACAAGGCCAAACATTCAAGGGTATGTAATCTTTTGATCAGGGCCATTTGGGTGATTTCTGTTACCATTATGATTTAAAAAAAGAGCCAAACAACTATGTGATAATAAATGGCTTCATATGATCACTATCCTTAAATAAAAGACAGTTTCACAATTTCTGCCAGGGTATGCAAACTTTTGAGCACAACTGTAGTAGGATTTCAATGATGTCCTTCATTAGTCAATGAGCATTTTACACCAGTACTGATCTACACTACCTGAACTTCTAATAACTCTTCTGAACTATCTGAAGCTCTACTGAACATCTATTAAATATTTATTGAAATGTAACAATGATTTGATTCATGTTCTTTTGTTTTTTACATAAACTGACTGATTAAAAATAAGATGATAACATCAAGAGCTTGTGGTCCAAATGTATGAGTGTGAAGACTGAAAGGTGATTCTTCTCCCAGTTTTTCCTTCAGCAAGTGCTGGATAGTGCATTGTGAATTCCTGTAACGGTGAGGAGGAAAGAAAGCAAGAATCTTGTTAATATTATACAAATTAAAATTTCACTTTGTTGAAGATCTTACAAAATCAAGCAACTTACTTCACAACCTCTGCCTCAGCACTGGGAATATTTCCGCTAACATCAAGGTGGACATGTCGCCCAAGCATGGCTTCCAGCTCCTGGGCTAAGTCAGTGGCCTTCCCTTCACAGAGAGCAGAGAAGGTATTCACTTTGGTCTCTGCTTTTTTCGGTCACTGTTCCCTGAATTGCATGGGGAGATCCTCTTTACGAACCTTTGGATAAAATCACTTTGTTACTAAATGAATATACCTTTCTGATTTGCTTTAAATGAAAACAGCCATTAATTGGAACAAATACAAACCCTAATAAGACTTCTTAACATGTTGTTAGACATGTTTTCTGTCATGATCCTTCTTTTAAGTTCATCTTTAGTTACTGTGTACTTTCTTTTGGTGCCTGGCACTGTCAGCCTTCCCAAAATGGTGTAGTTTCTTCCCTGAGCCATTTTTTCCTTTTCTCTTCTCTCAGCTCTCTTCTTTGCTATGCTTTCTTCATGCTCACTCTCAACAGCGTTTCTCTCTTTTACAATTTCTCTTTCTTCAGCTTTGTTTTCCTCTGCTCCTCTTCCCTGTACTGCACAGGTAAAATTCAAATGGTCAGTAGCCAATATTACAAGAATAATATAGCACCATTTAAAGGGATAGTTCACCTATCTGTCTTCATTTAATCACCCTTGTGTTGTTCCAAACCCGGATGACTTTCTTTAATATGTGGAACACAAAAGGAGATATTTGCAGAATGTCTCAAGGAAATATTCACATTCTGTCGAAACTCCAGGTGTGTTCCACAGAGGAGAGAATGTTCAATTCACCATTCACAATAATAATAATAACAATAATTGATAATTAATTAAACTGAAATGTATGCTTGTGCAACCTACATTGTATTTAAACGTACACTCAGTAATTTTTCCAACATTAAAAAGAAAGAAATATACTGCTAAAGAAATGAATTGTATATGGGGGCCGTGGTGTTAGGATCACATGATCAGGCGAATAATACTAGCTTAATCTTAGTAACTGCCTGTTTTTGGACAGTTTGATTCATGGATTCAATTCTGGATTAAATCATGTATTTAGAATTTTTATGGATTTTAGAATTTAATCAGGAATTATATTCTATTATGGTATTGGAAACTGGAATCTATTGCATTTGAATGTGCTGCAAACATGCCCATAGGTGTTAATGTAAGTTCAAGATGATATGCATATGTATATGGAAAATAATTTTTTGCAATTAAATGAAAGTAAAAGTGAAATTTTGATTTAAGGCCTTAAACATATGTGTGTTTTGACAGCTGCGGTTTGAAATAATTGCCTGTGGTATTTTAGATAGTATACTATAGGAGAAATGCAAGTCTGATCATTCTGAGAGATGAAACAAAAAATACTGTCTGATAAGTCAGAACAGCCTTCTGAGCCAGGTTTGGTGAATGTAGCTTAAATGCTCTAGGAATTAACAGTCCAAATTTTTTAATGAGAGTCTAAAAGATTTTTGGCCACTTTGAACTCCCTTAAAGCACATTCCTGTTCCAGTATTACAACATTCAATCGGTAATCTTTCATGTGTTTACGTAATCATTTTTCCATCATTTAAAACGTTTTAAATGAATAGCACTTTTGAAAAATGTTTAAAATAACGCACACTCATATGAGATGAAGATTTCAGTCATACTGTATCAGTGGTCTGATAAAAGCTTTTTTATTTTAATTGGAACTGGTCGCCTATAGGGGCTGATATTTTGAGATAGCAAAATTTGCCGAATACTATTCACTTTATCTCTGTAATCTCTCTGATACTGGACACACTCAGAGAATAAATTATCAAAGCTGATGATAAATAGCACATTTTTTTTAATGGCATTGGTAAATAAAAACTTTAGCTTTTGAGGGATGCTGCATCTCCGCAACTAGGTGTCAAGACAAAATAAACAAAGAATTACTGTGTGCACTTATAAATTGATAATTACATTTTAGTAAATTCAAAGATTATTACATCAGGTTCAAATTACTATGTGTAAAAATACATTTACTGTATATTAGAGCCATTAAACAATAGAACCAACCTTCAAATGTTCCGGAACACCTCCATGTTGTCATTTACTTGCACAGACTTGGAGTCTAGCATTAAAATGCAAGGCCTGAAAGCACAACACAAACTAAACATCAAGCATTCTTCTGAGGCATTAGTGATGTAAATGTTGGATTTTCAGAATTCAACTTTCTGTATTGATTTTTTATTTTTTTGGTGGTGGTAAAGATTATTTTGATGGATAAAGACAAAGCTGCATTAGGTCAGTGGTGATGCCCAATGTACAGTATTATCACAAAATTAGCATTGAAGTGTGCATACACAATTTCTCACTCACACAGTGGCGTGCACAGACCTCAGCAGAGACAGGGTAAGTAAATTAACAAGGTAAAACATCAAATTATGTGTTGTTGTAATGCTTTCATTATAGCACGGGGTTAATAGAATTTACAAAACACCTCTTGTTTTAATTACCATTTTTTGGAATTGGGTTTGTATATGCAGAAGAGGTTAAGCATAGTAAAAACAGACGTTCAAAGCTCCATTTAAGGATATTTCGGGGAAAAGAGACAGGGTGGGGAATAAAACATTTGCATGTTTGCACATTCTTCTGCTATCCAGGATTTATAAAGTGAACTCTGCAAAGGTTCAGGAGTATGTTCTGTTTAATAAATCTAAAAACGTTGTCTTTTGTGCTTTTACAATGAAATCTGCACCAGGTTTTATAAATAAGGCCCGTGATGTTTAACATACTGTAGATAATATCTACCTCTTCCTTTGCTCCCATTTTCGCCCCCTTCTTATGTGTTCCACTTTATCCCTTCCAGGGAAGCACACAATGATGAGTCGCCAGTGAACTCTTAAAATACAGAGCAAAAATACAGGGTAAATACTTATCAAATACACTCTGGGCAAAGAGATTGTAACAACTGCATAAAATATGTTTTACAAAAATGAAGACAAAAACATCCTTATAAATAATGTCAAGTTCTCACCCATTAACATTCTCCACAATCAAAAGGTAGTCCTTTTGAAAAATGTCATCATGCTTTATCCAGTGGATGACACCTTTACATCCACTACAACTGTAGAGGTGACATGGTAAAAAATGTAAAACACAAATGGTTATCATTTAATCTGTTTAATAATAGAATTTAATAGATATCATCTGACAGTACATGGCTTTTCAAAAAGGCTAAGCAAATTTAAAGGTGCATTTAGTAACTTTTGTCTTTGTGTCATCTTGGACTTACACTGACACTTAGCGGCTTGGATGCAGCATAATAAAATCAATAGTTTACAGTTTCAGATGCCATTGTAGAAATGTACTATGCACAGTCAGCCATGATTACTTTAATCAATGAGTCAAAGTGTCAAATAACAGGACGGTTACTGAGATTAAGCGAGTATTATTCAGCTGGTCATGTGATTCTAACATGGCAACCCCCATGTGCAGACGCTCTCCATGTAGAATAAAACAGCTTTTATAACGTTACTGATATGACTGGAGTCTTCATTTTAATGTGAAATTATAATTCATGTCTTTAGGAGTTAAACTTATTTTAATGAGGAAAAAATTACTGAGTGCACCTTTAAACAGCATACTGACAATTATATCAGATAAATTGTTCTTTAAGTTAATAGATGTGCTCATTCATTCTTTTAATTTATTTAAAAATGAGTAACTCTTACCTGGTCTTTAATTTGGTATAAAAACACAGGATATATTAAACATT
The DNA here is from genome assembly GCF_019703515.2 of Myxocyprinus asiaticus. Taxonomy (NCBI): domain Eukaryota; kingdom Metazoa; phylum Chordata; class Actinopteri; order Cypriniformes; family Catostomidae; genus Myxocyprinus; species Myxocyprinus asiaticus. The sequence continues at coordinate 20,221,865 of NC_059347.1, forward strand.
TTCACCTTTTATGTGGCCTTAATTCATTGTAAATAGATCTAGAAACATTTACAAATAGAAAATTACTGCTAAACAAGATATTTATGGTATGCTGTTATACACTACCGTTCAAAAGTTTAGGGTCACTTACTCATTCTTTATTTTTACTTATTTTATTTATTTTTTCACATTTTAGAATAATAGTAAAGTCATCAAAACTATAGAATAATAGAAATGGAAATATGAGAATTATGTTTTGACTAAAAAAATCCAAAATAAATCAAAACTGTGTTATATTTTAGCATCTTCAAAGTGGCCACACTGCCTAGATTTTGCAGAAATGTACTCTTGACATTTTCTCAACCAACTTCTCGAGGTATCACCCTGGGATGATTTTAAACAGTATTGAAGGAGTTACCATCTATGTTGGGCAATTATTGGCTGCTTTTCTTTATTATTTGGTCCAAGTCATCCATTTCAAAACCTTTTATTTTATTTTTTATTAAATTTTAGTTTTATAATGAAATAAATTAATATGTTGGGACAATTATATTTTTGTCTACAAAACTAATTTCAAACATTTAAGCCTACGCCTTCAGATCAAAAGATTTTTAAGATCATGAGAAACATTTTAGGCATGTGACCCCAAACTTTTGAACGGTAGTGTATGTTGAAAAGAATTACCTCAACTCAATGTCAGTGACCTTGTCATCCAACCACTGCCCATCATCTAATGTGTCCAGTGAATCCTTTGTCAACAAAGGCAAACCAAAAGACTTTTTTTGGGAACAACTGGGTTTTTTTTTATAAACTTAGTGGTGGTGTAGTGGACTAAAGCACTGAACTAGTAAGCAGAAGGTTGTTGGTTCAATTCCCACTGCCACCACCATTGTGTCCTTGAGCAAGGCACTTAACTCCAGGTTGCTCTAGGGGGAATGTCCCTGTAATCAGGGCACTGTAAGTTGCTTTGGATAAAAGCTTCAGCCAAATGTAAAATGTACTCTTTTTCTGTCTCCATAGAAGATTACTGTGGAAGGAACAAAGCAAAGAAAACAAAATAAAAAAATTATGTAAAACAATATTATCTATAGGTTATTTTTATGACTAACCTAAAAGGAAGCTTGTTTATTTTGAATATTTAATTTAATGCTTAGGTTTTATACATTTATCATGGAAATATGACAGCAAAAATAACACTTAAGTAGAGTGATGATTGATACATTGACATCTCTGAATTAATAACTAGTTTGCCTTTTTCCCTATGCCTAAACAGTTTCAATATATTTTTAATTCAGTAAATAGAAAAACAATAAGCAAGATTTGTTTTCCCGTTACTACTTTTAATCTGTTATGACAATGCATTGTTCAAAGGTGAATATGCGACATAACTGAATAAAACAACACAACTGTAAGATGTCCCTAAGTCAACACAACTGAATAACACAACACAACTGTAAGATGTCCCTAGGTCAACACAACTGAATAACACAACACAACTGTATGATGTCCCTAGGTCAACACAACTGAATAACACAACACAACTGTATGATGTCCCTAGGTCAACACAACTGAATAACACAACACAACTGTATGATGTCCCAAGGTTCAACACAACTGAATAACACAACACAACTGTATGATGCCTCTAGGTCAACACAACTGAATAACACAACACAACTGTATGATGCCTCTAGGTCAACACAACTGAATAAAACAACACAACTGTAAGATGTCCCTAAGTCAACACAACTGAATAACACAACACAACTGTAAGATGTCCCTAGGTCAACACAACTGAATAACACAACACAACTGTATGATGTCCCTAGGTCAACACAACTGAATAACACAACACAACTGTATGATGTCCCAAGGTTCAACACAACTGAATAACACAACACAACTGTATGATGCCTCTAGGTCAACACAACTGAATAACACAACACAACTGTATGATGCCTCTAGGTCAACACAACTGAATAAAACAACACAACTGTAAGATGTCCCTAAGTCAACACAACTGAATAACACAACACAACTGTAAGATGTCCCTAGGTCAACACAACTGAATAACACAACACAATCGTATGATGTCCCTAGGTCAACACAACTGAATAACACAACACAATCGTATGATGTCCCAAGGTTCAACACAACTGAATAACACAACACAACTGTATGATGCCTCTTGGTCAACACAACTGAATAACACAACACAACTGTATGATGTCCCTAGGTCAACATAACTGAATAACACAACACAACTGTATGATGTCCCTAGGTCAACACAACTGAATAACACAACACAACACAACTGTAAGACGTCCCTAGGTCAACACAACTGAATAACACAACACAACTGTATGATGTCCCTAGGTCAACACAACTGAATAACACAACACAACGGTATGATGTCCCTAGGTCAACACAACTGAATAACACAACACAACTGTATGATGTGATGTCCCTAGGTCAACACAACACAACTGTATGATGTCCCTAGGTCAACACAACTGAATAACACAACACAACGGTATGATGTCCCTAGGTCAACACAACTGAATAACACAACACAAATGTATGATGTCCCTAGGTCAACACAACTGAATAACACAACACAACTCTATGATGTCCCTAGGTCAACACAACTGAATAACACAACACAAATGTATGATGTCCCTAGGTCAACATAACTGAATAACACAACACAACTGTATGATGTCCCTAGGTCAACACAACTGAATAACACAACACAACTGTATGATGTCCCTAGGTCAACACAACTGAATAACACAACACAACTGTATGATGTCCCTAGGTCAACACAACTGAATAACACAACACAACTGTATGATGTGATGTCCCTAGGTCAACACAACACAACTGTATGATGTCCCTAGGTCAACACAACTGAATAACACAACACAACGGTATGATGTCCCTAGGTCAACACAACTGAATAACACAACACAAATGTATGATGTCCCTAGGTCAACACAACTGAATAACACAACACAACTCTTTGATGTCCCTAGGTCAACACAACTGAATAACACAACACAAATGTATGATGTCCCTGGGTCAACACAACTGAATAACACAACACTACTCTATGATGTCCCTAGGTCAACACAACTGAATAACACAACACAACTGTATGATGTCCCTAGGTCAACACAACTGAATAACACAACACAACTCTATGATGTCCCTAGGTCAACACAACTGAATAACACAACACAACTGTATGATGTCCCTAGGTCAACACAACTGAATAACACAACACAAATGTATGATGTCCCTGGGTCAACACAACTGAATAACACAACACTACTCTATGATGTCCCTAGGTCAACACAACTGAATAACACAACACAACTGTATGATGTCCCTGGGTCAACACAACTGAATAACACAACACAACTGTATGATGTCCCTAGGTCAACACAACTGAATAACACAACACAACTGTATGATGTCCCTAGGTCAACATAACTGAATAACACAACACAACTGTATGATGTGATGTCCCTAGGTCAACACAACACAACTGTAAGATGTCCCTAGGTCAACACAACTGAATAAAACAACACAACGGTATGATGTCCCTAGGTCAACACAACTGAATAACACAACACAAATGTATGATGTCCCTGGGTCAACACAACTGAATAACACAACACTACTCTATGATGTCCCTAGGTCAACACAACTGAATAACACAACACAACTGTATGATGTCCCTAGGTCAACACAACTGAATAACACAACACAACTGTATGATGTCCCTAGGTCAACACAACTGAATAACACAACACAACTGTATGATGTCCCTAGGTCAACAATGCCACATGTTCCTGACAGCCTGTCAACAATGGACGCAAGCGTCGCGTTGCGTTAAAAGCAATAAACCCCATAAAAAAAAGCAATAAACTGCAGCGCGTTGCGGAGCGCAGACAATAAACGCTCTATTTCGCTCTGCACCGGTCCTACAAATGTTTATAACTGTTTATAATGTTCGCTTTGACGCGTCCAGTACAGACAACTTGAAGCGCTGCAGCACGTTGCGTCATCAGACGCACCCGAAGACATGGTATGAGACTAAACTGCTGAGTGCTTCACATTTAACCACATAAAGGACTTAAACCATGGTATAACCAATTGTAATAGTGGAAGAACAAAATAAACTAAGATATTAAATATGATACATAACACAGTTAGACATTCGAAATCAAATGTACTTTGTCCTGAGATGAAAAAAATTATGATGTCCCTAGGTCAACATATCGTAGGTTTAGCTATTGCAGACATATAGTCTAACAAGTATATCCAGTTTAATTTTATCTTAACTTTCCCTTCATGAAAATAGTTATGGTTATTAGACAAAAGAACAATTTAGCATACCTATCAAATGACATTAAGCATGCTAGCATTGGGTGACAGCAAGTTGGCAAAATCTGTACATGTGAGCATGTTTGCTAATAATCTCTTTATTCATTATGTTATGGTAAAATTGAAGTAGTTTATGCTCCAAAGTGACATGTAAGTAAATATTTAAAATAAATGTCCTTACCTTCACCAGTTGAACGATTTCAGATGTTGATTGCAGTCTGTTGGAACTCAAAAAGGGCACACATTCAGCAGAAACAGGATGATGTCACATAGTCAGCTCTGATAGGTTGATAAGTATTACCTTAAGCACCTCCCTTGTTGACCCAGGAACACCTCTCACTTGGTAAAATCAGGATGTGCCCCAAAAGCAGACCTATCAAATGTAGCACACAGAACAACATTTAGTGATGGCTAATTGGAGTATATACTCTAGAGACACACTTGCTACCTATAGAAGGCACAGAGTACAGATGCATTTTGTGAATTAGGTGACAGTGAGTCGAAAGTTTAGCTGAAATCGGTCTGTGCTTACAGAAATTCAAACCACTTCCCCCAGTGGCTGAAGCTGAATCTGTTGTTGATCGTAGAGTAAGAGAACGTGTGAGCTCCAGTTTCCAGAAGAAATATCCACAGAGGGGCAGAGTTGTAAAGCGAGCTTATTTTTACAGTAGTTGTAAGTTATGTAATACATTCAACAAGAATGCATATTTTATTAACAATATGTCCTAACCCAAACCCTACTCTCAGCCTCAGATGTGGGAGAGGGGGATGTCCTCCTTGGTCGTTTTTGCCTTCCAGGTCGATTTCGTCATCCATCTACTGTGAATAAGGTCTATTGCCTCTCTTCTGTAACCTTTGGGATTTCTGTTTAACTTCTCCTCTTGGCTCATAGCAATATTATATCATATAATATTATAACTACACGCATCTTAAAATAAAAATATATACTGTACATAGAAGACAAACATTTAGAGCTGTCCAGTGTGTTATAGTGCAGTGTGGTTTGGGAATCTGGTTATGCAGTCCAAAGGCCATGAATTCTAGTACATGCCATGATATTCTTAATCCTAGTAGTAAATCCGATTTACACTGACAATATCATAAATGACATACAGTACATGGTGTGTCTTGCCTGACACACCATGTATTAAGAAATAACTCAGTAAGAAAACCTTGTATAATATAAATCGTATTAATGCAATTTGTGAGCAGACACATTGAGACAATGTTCAGAGTTTTGAAAATAAGCAAAACTAGAAAGTTCAGTTTTTTAACTATAGACTGTAACCAAACTGAAAGAAACATATTAAAACATTGATTCCAAAACACTCAAGGAAGATGTCTATGAAATAAACATGTGATACTGCTATCAGAAAAATAATGACAATTCAGCAAATGGCCCAAGGCAAAACAAAACAATGACAACAGATGTCAGCACAATGTGTGCCATCAATTTTACACATTTATTCATCGATACCAAAAAGTTAATTGGTTGTGCAGGTAATGCCACAAAAGAAATAGTTGCCACAAAAAGTATTTGGACATTTATGCCACACTTAAAAATGTATGAATATCATTGCATTAAATAGCTAAATATAAAACCAAATGCCATTTATTTGAATTAAAATTAGTAGGCTACAAACAAGCTTTTCCAGCAAAACATTTCACAAAACTGTTCAAAATTAAGACACTTTCTGGTTGTCATACGTAGTGGAACATGTCCATAGTTAAAGTGACTCAACTCCTGTGTGAACTTGAAGAAAAAAGTTAAGTTAGTTCAGAGAAAATCTCTAGTATCATTTGTTTGTAGATGCCACTTTTGATATTTGTATGTAATGCAATGCAATTATTTTATTTTAGACAATAATACATGTGGGAAACTTGTAAATCATGATGGATTATGGAAATAAACCTCATGGTACCAAAACTCTCTGGACTGTATCATAGAATATATTAAATATCATCTGTTTTTATGATTCCAGTCAGCTAAACCACACTGGAAATAGGGTGTGTATCTCTAGGGCAGAGAAGCCCAAACTAGCATAAACTAGCATATGCCACTGACACAGCTCTTCACTGCATTAGTTAAGCAGATTGCAGATTAATGTTTATTTAAATGTTAATTAATGAGATCATAAAGGAGGGGAACCAGGGTAACTTTTATATTTAAATATAACACATTTTGATATAATGCAACATTTACTTTCAGCCCATGGCCCTAAATCAAGTTTGATTTTTGTCCCTTTGTAGGAAAAAGTTTGGGCACCTCTGCTCTAGGGCATCTCTAGCTAACTAAAATGGCAAAACTGTATCTGTGGGGATTAAGAAAAGAACACATTATCTTATAGACACCATATGCAAACTTATCACACGAATGTCTGCATGTTGTTTCTAAGAGCTCCAGTATGATCGGCCACTTTATTACTCACTGACAATCGACATCTCCTATTCGACATTTTTGCATCGGCTCAACGCAATCGGCTTGTTCACATTTTCTTATGATGCGACCAGAGGCACGTTATGTCAGCAGCGTAGGGGACCTGGGTTCATGTCCTGCATTGATTCCAAGAAGTAATTGTGTTTGTATAATCAGTGATGACTGCGATTCGAATGTTACATTTTCCCACTTACATTGCATTTTCACTCCACTGATGGTTAGGTTTAGGTTTGGGGTTGGGGGTAAAGTTTATAAAATATGCATTCCTCTTCACTGTATTACAGCCTGTACAGCTGAAAATAACTCACTTTAAAACTCACTTTTGGCACCCCTCCGTGGACATTTAACCCGAAAACTGGAGCTTATACATGCCAATATGCCCAACAACACTTACCGTTTGGCCACTGCAGCCAGTGTCTTGAATTTCGGTAAGCAGAGACCAATTTTAGCTAAAGAAAAGTCAACCTACTGTGTCCAATACACTTATTGTAAAGACAATGTCTCGCCAGGCTATTGATACTGTAGTCAAATGTACTACTTCACAGATTACTCGGTCAAGCATACAGTGTTCATCAGTGAAACAGAAATACAGAGGATGCACTATGAACAAGGGCAACTACTGCTGTTTATAAAAGCTGTGGTTGGTTATATAAAGGGACAATGATATTTCTCATGTGGTTGCCTTGAATGTACCCTCATCATCGTTCAGTAATTATGTTGAATTGCTGCTAATGAGGAAAAGGGAATCCTCTGGCAATAATTGAAAATATTATGTTTACAAAGGGAAATATATTTATGGCCATGGATTATATTGTTATATCATTATATTGTTTTTGTAGTAAATTCTAATGACAAACTCAATTCGGAATCATTTCCACCAGCAAAATATTATCTATATTATATAAGCTTTATTTAAATACCTGAGGTCAGGGCTTTGTGATGGCCACTCCAATAACTTGACTTTGTTGTCCTTAAACCATTTTGTCACAACTTTGGAGGTATGCTTGGGGTCATTGTCCATTTGGAAGACCCATTTGCGACAGAGCTTTAATTTCTTGGCTGATGTCTCGAGATGTTGCTTCAATTTATCCACAACATTTTCCTTCCTAATGATGCCATCTATTTTGTGAAGTGCACCAGTCCCTCCTGCAGCAAAGCACCCCCACAACATGATGCTGCCACCCCCATGCTTCACGATTGGGATGGTGTTCTTTGGCTTGCAAGCCTCACCCTTTTTCCTCCAAACATAATGATAGTCATTATGGCCAAACAGTTACATTTTTGTTTCATTAGACCAGAGGACATTTCTCCAAAATGTAAGATCTTTGTCCCCATGTGCACTTGCAAACTGTAGTCTGTCTTTTTTATGGCAGTTTTGGAGCAGTGGCTTCTTCCTTGCTGAGCAGCCTTTCAGGTTATGTCGATATAAGGCTCGTTTTACTGTGGATATAGATACTTGTCTATCTGTTTCCTCCAGCATCTTCACAAGGTCCTTTGCTGTTGTTCTGGGATTGATTTGCACTTTTCGCACCAAACTACATTCATTTCTAAGTGACAGAATTCGTCTCCTTCCTGAGCAGTATGATGGCTGCGTGGTGCCTTGGTGTTTATACTTGCGTACTATTGTTTGTACAGATGAACGTGGTACCTTCAGGCATTTGGAAATTGCTCTTAAGGATGAACCAGACTTGTGGAGTTCCACAATTTGTTTTCTGAGGTCTTGGCTGATTTCTTTTGATTTTCCCATGATGTCAAGCAAAGGGGCACTGAGTTTGATGGTAAGCCTTAAAATACATCCATGGGTACACCTCCAATTCAGTACATGTCCTATCAGAAGCTAATTGGCTAATTGCCTAAAGGCTTGACATAATTTTCTGGAATTTTCCAAGCTGCTTAAAGGCACAGTTAACTTAGTGTACGTAAACTTCTGACCCACTGGAACTGTGATATAGTCAATTATAAGAGAAACAATCTGTCTGTAAACGATTGTTGGAAAAATTACTCATGTCATGCACAAAGTAGATGTCCTAAACGACTTGCCAAAACTATAGTTTGCTAATATTAAATCTGTGGAGTGGTTAAAAAATTAATTTTAATAACTTCAGCTTAAGTGTATGTAAACTTCTGACTTCAAATATATATATACTGTATATTTAGATGGAAACATTAGGATGAAATCTAATTAATTTCTATACTTATTTCCGTGCAGGTTACACTGCAGCCTGCTGTTACTTGTGGCAAACCCTATTAAATAAATCACATGTAAAACAGTGGGTACTTTTTATGCTATCTGGCAAGGAGTAATGCTTTACACACTTGACTAGCTAGTAAATACAAAGCTAGTAAAGAGTTGCTAACACCAACAACCGATTAGCTAGCAAGACTGACTAGAATGTTGTTCCATTTTAGCTTGCTATATAGTGATCTAGCTAACAATAGCTAATGAACTCGCTAATGATAGCTAGACTAGCTCACTAGCTGGCTGCTGACTAGTTTTGATTTCATCACTGTTGACATGCATTGCACTGGCTGACAAGAAGTGTCATGGCTACCTTAATAAACAGTTGCCAGCAATTATTATGTTTTTTGCAACAAGTAGAATCGACCATCACATCCTCACCTTATTTTATGCCGCGTTCCATTCAACTCGGAAGTGGGATTTTCCAACTTCCTACTAGGAAAAGTGCAATGGAACGCCACTTCAAGTAGGAATTCCAACTGGGAAACTCGTGCGGAAAGTTTCAACACATGTGCCCAGTGGAGTTGGAAATATCATAAATACGAGTTCCGAGCACATGAATGACTCCGCAAAGTCCTATTAACGAGTGGGAAACTCGGAATTCTAGATGAGAGTTTCGAAGTCAGGATGCTGGAAGCACCATTTCGACGTGAAAGATGATGAAAAGCAATGATTTTGCAAAATTGTTTCAACTTCGGTAATTTATTTCAATAATATTAATTGGTTATAGATGACATTCAACTAATGACTCACCCTTCACAGTTTGTTTTAAGCAAATTAATGAATAATATGTTAGATACCATGCATTAATAAATCACGTTGTTTATAAGTGATACAGGTTTATTCACTAAGGTTTATTCACCGATACAACAGAAAAAGTGCTTTTGCCTTTTACACGTCATCATCTGAGCATCTGGCAATGAAATACATTTATGGTCGGAGATCGGAGATATCAAGTAGGAATATCCCACATTTAAGTTGAAAGGAACGCAACATGACTCCATATTTCCTTGCAGGAATGCAGAAAATTAGCTCATCCAATGCTACACTGTAAAACATTTCAAGTTTGTTAAACTTAGAAATGAAAGTTCACCTGTTGCCTTAAAAACGTGAGTAAACTCAACTTGAAGATAACCTTTGTTTCAACTCAAATAGTTACATTTTACAAGTTGTTTAACTAATGATAATTTGTTGTTTCAACTTGATACTCTGAGTTAAAACAACTTAATATATTACTTTATCAATTCAAGAAAACTCATTTTATCTTGTCAAATAAACATACAATTCCTCAGTATTTCAACTCACACTTTCAAGTTAAGATAAACTATATTCATATCAATTGCCATTTTAAGTTAAGAGCACTAATGATTTTAAATTGTTTCTTAAATATATTTCTCATCTTGACTAATAACAGCAGTTGCCAGTTTCCTTATTTACACTGAATGAACTTATCTGCTAAGAAATACAAAATTTATTTTAACAAGAACAATGTTACACAAGCTTTAACACTGGCTTGGGAATTCATTCCTAGTAGGACAACAGGTTCTAATAAAGACTGGTTATAAAAACTTGTCATGATAATTGGAGTTAAAGATAAGAAATAAGTTAACATAACTTAATGGGGCTATCATGTTTTACAGTGTAGATGAAGCCGTTCTCTCTAACATCTGCAGCTCACATGCATGAAAGTTGGAGTTGGGGGGCATGCCTAAACTAGTTGATACAGGAAATTAGCAGCCTAACAAAGAGGATGACTGGCACAAAGTATTTTATGTATTTTGAAAATACACAAATACCAAACTTAAATGTATTTAAATACAAATTACATTTGATTTTAAAAGACTTTAAAATACAAAGTACAAAACAGTATTTTGTATTTCAAATGCATGTATATGAAATACTGCCCATCCCTTTATATATACAGTATATATTAATTTCCATAATTGTTCCTCCATTATTTTGAGTGTGGCAAAACTACAAATGTGCTGGTCATAATGCACTGTAACTAGGGCGTGAAGGTGAGATATTTTTGCACTTTTATTCATCTGTGAACCCATTTTGTTTAGTCTTGTCATCATTCTAATTACTGCTGTTTAATTTAGTTTGAACTTAAAAAAACATGCTGAATATCATCCTTCGCAGAGTACTGATGTCACTGTGCCTGTCTGCTCAACTCTTTTGATAACAGCTTCTAGAAGCATATGTTTTGCTTTGAAGCACTTATATCAGTGACAAATTAAATTCATCTTCTATTAAGGGCACAATGGAGTGTTGTTAAATATGCAAGAGGATCTGTTATTTATATAGAGTCTGTTATTTTAAAACAAAACAGGTTTGTTTTCTTCAAAACCCATTCTTTCTGGTTTCCTTCAGATTTTCACATTATTGATTTCGAACCACCCCAGACCCCATGAAATCAAAATGGGAATTTTGTGGCATTTAGTCCATCTCTGTTAACTCTGAGACCATCAAGATTACGTGACTTGTGGCAACATTATTGCAAAATGATATTACGTGGTTCATTAAAAGTATTGTGGTACAGTTCCGGGGTGAAATGTCCACTGTGTGGCGCTAAAATCCAGTTAAATTATCTACCAAACAGAGGAGGGTTTAAATCAACAAAACCAACCCCCTCTACCCTAAACCTTAAACCTAAACCTAACAAAAAGTGTCATAAAAAAGCAAATGTGACATAGAAACTGTAATTTTTGAAGCAACAGCATCATTTTATGGTGCTTCCATGACACTTAACTCATGTGCCAACTTGCATGCTTTTCAGGACTTGCACCACAGTCCTATGCATCACAAGTGTGGCTATTTAAAAAAGAAAAATGCATGTTGGATATTTAAAAAACAAAAATGGATAAGCCCTTCAAAATGTTCCACCCAAACTTCTTTTCAATAGGACATACATCACTTAAAGGAATGTTCCGGGTTTAACACAAGTTAAGCTCAATCGACTGCATTTGTGGCATAATATTCAACATTATGCCACAAATGCTGTTTGTATTGTCTAATAATCAATACTTTACTCATCTGCCACAATAATGTAATGCATTTTAATTATTAGATTTTTTTTAAATATACAATCATTTTACATTTTATAAATAACTCATTTATAATTCAATTTTAAATATTGAATTTTAAATATAATTTAACAATTTATATTTATAATTATATAACTTTATAATTTAACTATTTAAAATTATTTAATCGTATTTTGAATTTTTTTAATTTATTTATTTATTTATTTTTTATTTTTTAGGGGCATTCTCAGCAAGTATTTGTATATGCAATTAATTTAGATTAATTTGATTTATTAATCGGCATATCATGTAATTAATTAGATTACATTTTGTAATCGATTGACAGCCCTAGTATGTATGTGAAGTATGCCTATGGAGCAGGCAGACAGACAGCACTCTGTTTGCAGTTTACACCAGCATGTGTGGGTTGAAGAGTGATGACATTGTCCTGACATATGAAAATGGGCTTCAATTAGCAACCTGAAGCCAATGAGTAGTGCACTCAGTATACTGTATGTCAGCATCTATCACTCAATAAACCCACCAACACACATACAACAATACACACTCATATGGCCTATAGTCCACATAAAAAAATAAAAAATAAAAAACATGTATATCCATTCAAAAGATAAGTATAATTTTTACAGAAATTACTGATTATTCAGACATACACATACACACACTCCCACTCAGCAAGTGGTCTTCCCCACTGTGCATTTGGCTTGATGAGTGAGTGATCAAATTATGAGATAATTACATTCTGCATTGTTCCTGTATGAAGATCAGCTTCCTTTCTCTGTCAAAGCACGGCAGATTCAACAGTTACAGCTTCATTTAGGAGATACAGCTTTTACGGTTAATTTGTATGGGTGATCATCATTTCAATGATGTCTTTCAATCCATAGGATGCCTTTTTCTTTTTAATTAATGGGATTTTGCCTTTAAACATATACAAAAGTGTTTGGGGGTGTATCGGTTCAAATTTCTCACGGTTCAGTTTGTATCACGGTTTTAGGGTCACAGTTTCGGTTCGGTATTTGCTATGCTTTTATTTGCTACCAAATCCAAAGTAAAATCTACTACTCTACTCTACCCTACTCTGTTTGGTAACAAACACTTCAACAGGTTTAACCTTACTAAAAATCACCATGGTTTTCCTACAGTAACCATAGTTTAACCATTTCTAGTAAAATCACAGTAAACACAAAATTAACAAGGTTACTGTCATGGTTACTACAATATTAGCTACTTTAGTAAAGTTATGGTTATGTTTTGTTACTCCTTTTCCAGCTTTAAAGACTGTGAATCATAAATAATGCACCTGTTTAGCTAAGACTTGATGTTTGGTCTTTACTAAACTACAGTCTGACTCAACACACTCTCCGCAACACTTGAAACACGTAAATACACGTAATTCAACTGCATTATTGCATTCCAACCCTTTACCAGGTACAATCCAAACACAACTCTGTGGAGCAGCAAGGTAGCATCTCTCAGCAGCCCCCACACTGGTGTGTGTTGAGGAGATGGATGGGTTTGTGGAAGCCCTGGGGGGATTTGTTAGAATGACCTGTACCATATGGTAGCGAGGTACTTTACTGCTGCTGCATGTAGACATACTGTATGTCAGTCAGGTTCTGAATTGTTGTAAATTATGTATTATCAATCAAGAAATACTGTCAAGAATGATAGCATTTATTCTAAGTGCAATTTTTTTGCCAACGCAAAGTGCAAGTGGCCGTGGATGGGAGTGTTTGAGCTATCTGTGGGTGTATGCGCGCAAACTGTGGGTGTATTGTAGTCTATGTTAATGAAGCGGCGCAAAGCATAATTTGCTAATTTCCTGAGAAATAGATCATTGCACCAAGACGTTTTAGAAGCACACCTGTTTTCAGGGCAAAGTCTAAAACCAGTTCCTGCATTTGTAGTTTGGAGATTCCACCAGCAGGTTCTGATAAAGGTCATGTCCAAACTCTGAAAATATAGTAGAACATCAATTTATGTCCCTGAAAATCACTGTTGTAGCTGTTGTAGCTATTTTTTAAAACAGAATTTAATTATATTTGTGTTTATCTATAGGTCATGGTTTGTTTTCAGTTATTATTATTATATAATATATAATGTTATACCATAATGTTTATATTTACAATTGTATTTCTGATATAAATTGTATTGGTATTTTTCCACTTTTTGTCATAGAGTGATTTGTAAGTCACTGCAAAAGGGGCTGATGGAAGAAGCTGGAAAGAATAAAATGTTTGGATTTGGTATGTTTTTTTGACCACTTCATTATTTACTTTTTTGTCACTTCTGCTTCACTTCAATAATACTTACATTCTCTATAATTTAACAGCACTTAAATCCAAATATTGACGAGAACCACATTTTCCATACGAATAAAAGGAGCATGTCATAGAAATATGCCTGACACTGACATTCAACAAGGACACAAAAGAACATAAGTCCAATTACACTACCAACTTCTTATGAATGTGCTGTCTTTGTTTATATTACTGGTGCTTGACAGATAATGGACTATATAATAACAGGAGAGGAACCTCATAATTAAATTGCACTTCACCCAGCCTATTAGCACTTTGCTCGTGCAATTACAGCAAACCCACTTGCGCCTAGACTTGAAAATACCAAAACTTCGTGGCCATGCCCATTGACTTCAACCTTTTGACTTATGGCATAGCACTGTGCTGAGCACTAGCACTCTTAAAATAGTGACATAATATTGATTACCACAAAAAAATAATTTCCACTCATCACTTCTTTTCTTAAAAAAACAAAAAACAAAAAAAACAAAAGCAAAAATCAAGGTTACAGTGAGGCACTTACAATGGAAGTGAATGGGGTCAATTTTTGATGGGTTAAAAGGCAGAAATATGAAGGTTATCATTTTATAAAAGCCCTTACATGAATTTTTCTGTTAAAACTTTTTTTAACTGGTTTTTTTTTTTTAAACTTTTAGGGTTTACGTTATTACATCATCATGGCAATGAAGTTGTAAAATTGGATATAGCTTTACATGGAAAAGGTTAGTAAGCAATTTCATCACACTAAAATTAACATGTTAACATGCATATTGTTTACGTCTTGTGGCTATACTTTTGAAACTGTGAGTATTTTAACATTTACGGATTGGTCCCATTCACTTCCATTGTAAGTGCCTCACTGGAACCCAGATTTTTTACTTTTTAAAGAAAAGGAGGGATGAGTCGAAATAATTTTTTTGTGGTAATCAACATCATGCCACAATTGCTGTCAATTGAGCTTAACTCGTATTGAACCAGAATATTACTTTAAGTTCCTGTATAGATAAACTGGTAGATCATGGCACTATGCTGATGTCAGAAGTTTGGTTCCCAGGGAACGAAAATACTAATAAAATACCTTGAATGGACTGTAATTTTCTTTGGTTTGCTTTTTCTTCCAAATGAATAATATGTAAATGCTCCATAAAAGTTACTGGTGTCTATAGACTGAACATATTAAAAGGTTGTCATTCTGCTTGTATTAACTGGCTAGAGCGGTGGTTCTCAACCTTTTTGACTTCAAGGCCCTCCACTGTCCAAGACAATTTTTGAAGGTCCCCTCACCCAAAACTAGACATGTCTGATTAAAATAATTAATCATGGATAATTTTTATTCTAGAAGTTTCAGAAAGAGTCTGTTTATAATTTGTAAGCATATATCTTAAAGTATTTTTTCAACCCGATCTCATGAAAAGTCATACATAATTAATGAGTTGGCTATTTCGAATGGTCTCCCACGATGTTGTTCGCATAAACTCATACGACTTCATCACCTGCAAAGTCCCGGATGTCTAATGCGGAAGTAAGCGCGAGTTCCGCGCACAAGGCGTTAAGGACATACTTATTAATATTATGCCCTTACCCAAACCCCTTATCTAAAGTTAACCAATCAATAGACTGTGTAAACATGGTAGGAAGCTGTTGTGTGTGACAGAAGCAAATAATTGTCTCGTATTAGATGGAAACGATGTCCAGCGACGTCATTGGCTATAGTGAAAGTTGTAGGAATTCAAACGAGTGCAGTAGCACAATATCATACGAATTAGCCAAATTTAGAAAAGTCGTACGAATCCTTGAGAGTGTGTTGTATTTTTTATTATTTTAAACTTAAGTTGAATTATTTTAATTATTTTAATATTTCTTATTTTAAATGAATTTTAAGTCAACTTTAGGCCCCCTTGGAAGTAAGCTGAGGCTCCCTAGTGGTCCCGGCCCACTGATTGAGAACCACTGGGCTAGAGTACTTCAGTTTGTTGATTTGTTTTACTTACGTCAGTGATAACATGAATGCCTCTCAATTTCAAAGATAACCACACCATCATACAAACACACAGAAACTGGTCATAGCTATAAAAAGATTTTCCAAGAACAGGGACAAATATGAGTACTATGCTTGAATAATGTCCATTTCTGTCTGTGAGTAGTCAACCTTTCACATGATATTTACTTATCAGTGCACATGCAGCAATGCTTACAAGAAGGCTTTTCAGTGATAAAACCCAGGCAAGGGCGTAGAAATGGTAAAAATAAATTCCTGTATAGAACAGACATAAAAAATAAAACATCAGAAAATTAATACATTTAGTGTAAATTAATATATATATATATATGTTATTTTTTTATTTTTATATATTTCTTTTAAATAAAGAATAATGAAAAAACTTTTTACACCTAAAAAAAAAAAAAGAAAAGAAAAATAGTGGGGCACAAACTAACACTTTTTGATTTTCTCAAGTTTGTGTAAATGCACCGTAGTGAGAATCACACTGGGCACCAATTGAAATGAACTGGCCCACACACAAGACACCAAAGTATGTAGTGATTATTGATCACAGATCACTTAAAGAGTATGTGTGTGGTTTATTAATATCAGAAGGCCATCCCTTCATCCTCGGGGCACCAGCTAAGGAGTTTCACCTTAATAGTATAAAAAAATATATATATACAAATGGACCATTCAATAAATTATAATAAATATATAAAATATGCAAATTGTGACATGAGTTGGTCATCTGAATAATCTGAAGGATTTGTGAGATTTGACCTAACCTTTAGAGCTCTTACTATATTGTCAGCACAAGGAAGACACAGTTGTAATAAAAGGAGTTTTATTTACACAAAGATAAACATCCTGGTTACTTTCGTAACCTCCGTTCCTTGATGGAGGGAATGAGACTTTGTGTCAATGTAGTGACACTAGGGGTCACTCTTGGGAGCCCTCTGCTCTTTGAAAAAAGGCCAATGGGAATTGGCGAGTGGAATTTGCATGCCACTCCCCCGGACATACAGGTATAAAAGGAGCTGGTATGCAACCACTCATTCAGGTTTTGTGCTGAGGAGCTGAGACAAGGTCCAGGCCATTTCAGCAGGTAGTTCAGTGTTGTGGCAAGAGGGACACATCGTCTCGTTCCCTCGATCAGGGAACGGAGGTTACGAAAGTAACCAGGACGTTCCCTATCTGTCACTTACTCGACGTTGTATCGATGTAGTGACACTAGGGGTCCCTATACAAAATGCCACAACTAGCTGAACTGTGTTAAGTGGACTGGCTGTGCGAGACGGGCAGACCGCTGTGTGCCTCGTAGCCAGCGCACCAAGCCATCACGTAACATCCCCCAACACTCTTATGAGCTTCGAACGGTCCTACGGGAACAAGTCGACTGCCCAGCAAATAGGGACAGGCTAGCCCAGCCGCGGCCTCTTTTCCTCTCTTTTCTCCCCAAAAAGAGTGGAAATTGTTAACCGACTGGGGGCCGTAAATGTCAATGCCGGGGGGGTGTCACTCCCAAGGGGAAGACATCACGGAGACCACACCCGTCACATGGTCTTACAGAGTCTTGTCGGAAGTATGTCATATGGAGAAGTCCCATGGTAGGTCCTACCCGAGGGGGGAGGAGTTTCTACAAACATGGTGACCGGGGGCAGAGGGGCCTCTGCCCAAGGAAGATGCAGTTTACCGACAGGGAAACAATTTACCGGAAGATATCACATGGGGTCACCTATGGGGAACCACCACATGTGGAGCACCTACCTCAGTACAGAGCCTAGTTAGCACACGTACTGAGCCGGCAGCGAGTTTCTCCGCAAACTCGTCTGCCACAGGGCTAAGGAGCAAAGTCATCTGACAACACACGGGACGAAACTGGCTCAACCCAGAGATTATAGAACCTCGCAAAGGTGTTGGGTGTTGCCCAGCCTGCTGCTCTGCAGATGTCTGCCAAGCGGCCACTGGTCAGGGCCCAGGAGGCTGCTACACTCCTAGTAGAGTGGGCTCGTAGCCCCACGGGGGGCGGCATGTCCTGGGTGTGATATGCCATCATGATGGCATCAACGACCCAGTGGGCGATCCTCTGTTTGGAGACAGTGCTTCCTTTCCGCTGTCCACCAAAGCAGACAAAGAGCTGCTTGGAGCTTCTAAAGCTCTGCGTGCGATCCAAATAGATGCATAAAGCATGCACCGGACACAGCAACGCCAAGGCTGGGTCTGCCTCCTCCTGGGGCAGCGCTTGCAGGTTCACCACCTGATCCCTAAACGGGGTCGTGGGAACCTTGGGCACATAGCCCGGTCGGGGTTTTAGGATCACGTTAGAGTATACCAGACCAAACTCCAGGCACGATTCACTGACAGAGAACACCTGCAGGTCCCCTACCCTCTTGATGGAAGTGAGCGCAGTCAGGAGGTCAGTCTTCAAAGAGAGTGCCTTAAGCTCAACTGACTCCAGAGGCTCAAAGAGAGCACCCCGTAGACCCCAAAGGACTACAGAGAGGTCCCACGAGGGCATGAGGCATGGTCTGGAGGGATTCAACCTCCTAGTGCCCCTCAGGAACCTGATGATCAAGTCGTGCTTCCCCAAATACTTACTATCCACTGCCTCATGATGTGTTGAAATGGCGGCTACATACACCTTCAAGGTGGAGGGGGACAGCTGTCCATCCAGCCTCTCCTGCAGGAAGGAAAGCACCGATCCGACTGCGCATCTCTGGGGGTCTTCGTGTCAGGAAGAACACCACTTAGCGAACAGATGCCACTTCAAGGCATACGGGCACCTCATAGAGGGAGCCCTAGCCTGAGTGATCGTGTCTACCACCATGGGTGGTAGGCCACTTAGGTCTTCTGCGTCCCGTCCAAGGGCCAGACGTGGAGATTCCAGAGGTCTGGTCGCGGGTGCCAGATGGTGCCCCGTCCCTGAGAATGAAGGTCCTTCCTCAGGGGAATTTGCCAGGGGGGGCTGTCGTGAGGAGCGTGAGGTCCGAGAACCATGTCTGGGTGGGCCAGTAGGGTGCTACTAGGATGATCTGCTCCTCGTCCTCCCTGACCTTGCATGGGGTCTGTGCAAGTAGACTCACTGGGGGAAACACATATTTGCGTAGTCCAGGGGGCCAGCTGTGTGCCAGTGCATCTATACCGAGGGGTGCCTCGGTCAGGGCGTACCAAAGTGGGCAGTGGGAGGATTCCCGGGAAGCAAACAGGTCTACCTGTGCTTGACCGAATCGACTCCAAATCAGCTGGACCACCTGGAGGTGGAGTCTCCACTCTCCCCTGAGAGTAACATGTCGTGACAGCGCGTCCGCTGCATGTTGAGGTCGCCTGGGATGTGAGTGGCTCGTAGCAACTTGAGACGCTGCTGACTCCAGAGGAGGAGATGGTGGGCGAGTTGTGACATGCAACGGGAGTGTAGACTGCCTTGACGGTTGATGTACGCTACCATCGCCGTGTTGTCTGTCCGGACCAACACGTGCTTGCCCTGGATCAACGGCTGGAACCTCCACAGGGCGAGCAGTACTGCCAAAAACGAGGCAGTTTATGTGCCAACGCAGCTGCGGGCCAGTCCAGGAGCTGGCGGCTGTGTGCCCATTGCATACCAGCCCATCTTGGAGGCATCCGTCATAACCACGACGCACCTGGAGACCTGCTCTAGGGGAACCCCTCCCCGTTGAAATGCAAGGTCGGTCCAAGGGCTGAAGAGGCGGCGACAGATCGGCCTGATGACCACGTGATGTGTCCCGTGGCGCCATGCCCATCTCGGGACTCGAGTCTGAAGCCAGTGCTGAAGTGGTCTCATATGCATCAACCCGAGCGGTGTGGTAACCGCTGAGGATGCCATATGCCCCAGGAGCCTCAGTTTCAGTGGAACCAGTGTCTTCTGTCTGAACGACTGTGCACACTCGTTCAACCAGGAATAACACACAAGCGGAAAGGCATCTTTAAAAAGATGTTCCGTGTGTGCCGTTCTTTTAGAAGTGAAAATACACTCTTTTTTAGAATATACTCTTTTTTTGTTGTTCTGCCGAAGCGCCCAGGGGCGTTCTCTGCACTTCACGGGTGTAGAGGGGGAGAAGTCGCTGAAATGCGGCGTAAATCCAGCAGATGAGGTGAATGAATTTGGCGGATGAATTCAGCTTAATGAATAGAACTTTTTTTTTCAAAAAGCAGAGGTGTTTGGGGCTCCCAAGAGTGACCCCTAATGTCACTACATCGACACAACGTCGAGTGAGTGACAGATAGGGAACAAGAAAACTTAACAACCACTAAATGGTACTAATATGCTAAAGGACAATGTAAATGAATAGGTAAATAAAGTGCATGAGATGGAAAGGTGAAAGTGGTTGCATTGGATGTAGCAAAGACAAAGTATGACTATTATTATTTTATGAAAAGATAAACTGCTGTTTCTCTGTTAATTAATAAGGTGAAAACCTGATTTCTATTTAAACAAATAACTCACAGATTATTTGCTAGACATTTGATACAAAGGTTATGCAATCTAAAGAATATTAGAAAATCATAAACTGATAGTATACACCAGGGGTCGGCAACCTATGGCACACGTGCCAGCATTGGCACGCAGAGGGGTCACTGACACCGCCCAGCAAAGGTGAGAGAGAAGTAGACTATTTTATTTATATAAATTCTGCACCTCCATTCCAATCTACATCTTGATGTAATCCTTCCTCATGATCATGCAGTGTGTTTTCATGAGCTGAATGGGAGGTTGAGATTGGAATGCAGGTGTGAAAAATGTCATATAAATAAAATAGTCTGCTTCTCTCTCACTGTTGCTTGCCTGCTAGTGATGATCCCTCTGTGTGATTTTGAAAAATGTATGACATTATATAAATATTTAAGATTCCACACAATTTAGTGATCAGTAATCAAATAAGCAAATTTGTGACATTAACTGTGTTAACTAATTTTGTACAAAAGGACAGGTTTTCTTTCATTAAAGCACTTTCACAAGGAAATATATTGACCAGGAAAATAAAAAAATGGCAATCCATGTCAAAAAAAAGTTGCCGACCCCGGGATACACTAATGCCAAGGTCTCTGGAGAGAAGTTTGGATAGTAATATATTTATATTCTGCTTGATCGATCGATGAGTTTTGTGACGGTGATGTCTTCCACTGTGGTTCAGGGCCACGTTACAGTGGGGAAGGAGCTTGATTCCATTTCAACAGCCTTGGACACGAAGGAGCTGAGGAATGCTGATCTCCTGGAAGCACCTAGAGGGTTCTTGCAATCTGGAACATGCAGATATACAGCCCTTATCTTGGCGCAAGTTTCTTTATCTGGAACACGCAGATACACGAAACTTGAACAGAAGGTTTGTTCGCCAGAGGTAAACCTTGTCGCTGAAGTTATCTCCCTAGTATGGGGATTCTGAACTTGGCTTGCTATAGTCTCTCAACACGTTCACTTGTGCAAGAGCCCAGTGCGTCAATCTACAGATGCCAAAAGCGCCCTCTGGCGTCAGTTTTACGACACATCCGGCAAGTGCGTTCTTTTCAACGAGAAACCTTTGACGTCAACTGACTGATGTGATGGGCATTACAATTTTAGCATCGTTTAATAATATGTTGAGGTACAATTTTGTCATCGTGACATATGGTGGAGTTATGATTTTAATTTAATTTTGAAATCAGCAACATTTATTCACAGTGGGTAATATTGAATCTGTTTTTATCTGTCTATTTAATCTGTCTGTACACATCCTGCACTGCTGAAGTGACCCGTTTTATGTGAACAACAAACCTAAATGTAGGTTTTTAGTCAACAATCACGGTCACCCGGCGTCCACCATAACACATCCTGCACAAGTTTCATTATAACACATTCAAAACTTGCTGCCTCAAGCGTAATGACATGGGTTTGACTTCAGAGACTCAGCGATTATGCCATTGGCTCTCATGTGTCTTGTGACCGATTACAACGACCTCAAGTTTGGATGTACATGTATTTTTTGAATGAGACATGCTGGTAGAATCAAATTGACTTTACTTTTCCATAAATCATGGTATAAATACTGGGGGGGAGGGTTGTACTTGCTTGTTTTTATTATTGTTGGGGGGGTTACCTGTTATTGTCTCCTGGCTTGCCAGCTGGGAACTCAGAAATTTGGAGTGTTACTATTATTGCCTCCTGGAGTGGAGACTCAGCACGAAGGTGGTTTGTATTCTATTACATCTCCTACCACTCAGGCTGGAGATTCAGAACAAATCTGTGGCTTATTGTAAGGATGCTTTATACTGTACCTTCCTGATGAGGAGGAGATTCCAGTTTGATGCCTTCCTGTTTCAGGGTTATGATTGGCTGCTGACATCCGAGGGGAGCACACAGTGTGGTCCACCCTCCCTTCTCTGTGTGGAACTCATTTGCATATTTTTAAGCACACAGTTAGATCAGTGCCCTTAACGTTTTATCTATGTCTTATTTATTTTCCAAACCACTTTCAAAATATTCTTGCCATTGTTCTGAATGCATAGAGTCTAAATATGATACTGAAAGATGAAATATTACTCATACATTAGTTTATAACTACATAGATCAATTTGTGTGAACTATTGTGCTAATCAAACAACTGCAATTTATATAAACAGTTCTGTTAACAAATATGTAGTAGATGTGTTGCAGTTGGTGTTAAAGTAAAAGTTTGTGTGTAAAGATTGGACTTTGTGGCACCTTTGTTTCAGCTTTTGCCACATGGTAAGTTATTGCTGCTTCGAGAGGTCTTGAAGAATTTTATGGTTCTTAGCTCAACTCAAACCTTTGGATGGGGGTTTGAGATGTTGCAGAGGAATTTGCCAAAAAGAGACCAATCGTCAACCAATGAGAAGGGCTTTCAGATGTGTTGGAAGATCTGGGAGTCTGACAGTTGTCTGAGCAGCTTATCTGATTTCTGATTGGCACTTTTTGTGTTGGTCGACCACAATCCAATCAAAATGGAGCCACTTTTCCTCATCTTGACAGTTAGAGATGGGCCATGCAACAAACTGAGATTCCTGGAATTTCATTTTGTTCGATTGTTCATCACAGCACTTGGGGTTCAAAATATTTTTCTTTTTTCATATTAACTTTACACATGTCTGGTAGAAATATGTGGTCTTGTTTCATGAATACAGTGTATACTTTTTTCGTTATCTACCTGGAAATAAGGGTTAGGTGGGGCACATTGTAACAGGACCATATGACTGCTTAACCTAAAAAACTCAAAATTTACTTTCATGAGAAATTGTATTTTTGCTATAGTTCAACTTTCTGCGATATCTTCCAAAGTTTTTGTATACATTTTGTTGCAATACACTGTGTTCTCAGTGTTAATATGGCAACGAGTAAACAAATACATTTCGAAAACCATGTGTGTTACAACTATAGCCCACAAATGTTGTAGTGTGCATTATGATTTGTTCTCATAATCAGTGGCCTAGAAAAAGCTATTTAATTCTGCATAATATGGGTTGCCCCTCATGGGGACTGTCATGTTGAGATCTAATGACCAGCTGAATACTATACTTATTTTATCTTGGTAGCTTCATAGGTGCCAAAATTCCTGCAAATTGGGTATTTCTACAATGACATCTAATAACTGAAAAGTTTTGTGTGATGCTGCATCGATGCTGAAAAGTGTCATACAGTCAAAGATTGTATCGGCCAGAAAAATAAATAAATTACTAATTACTTAGTGCACCTTTAAATGTCAAGTATGAATAACAAACTGTCTGTATTTTACTGACCGGTTGAGCCCTTTAACACACTAAAGGAACGTAGCAGCAGTGCCCTCCAATGTGCACTGCCAGAGAGAAGCCAGGGTGCACAGACGGTATAATTAAGATGGATGTACTTGGCAGATGGCAGAGATGAATAGAGTTCAGGACTGCAAAGAAGTTTAACTCTGACACTCTCTAATGGACCCCTATCAAATGCATAAGAAACAAACGATATCAAGTGACACCAATTTCCTCACATTGGTCTATCTGGTTTTCATTCTTCCATACCAAGTGACATACCTGTAGTAGACATTTTTGTCTTTCATCCAAGCAGTACACTGTCAACGAAAACTCAAACACATTCAGTTTGCTGACAATACACTATTCTATGATTTTTGCCTCTTGGCTATAATGGGGTGAAGGATCAGGCTGTTGTCATGTTGTGTTGACATATGAGGGCATGCTGTTGGCAGTTAGAGCTAAAATGGGCCATAGACTCTTAAAACAGTGGAAGCTTATAAATCCTGACTCAGACACCTTTAAAATTGCTGCTTTAAATTTGCTTATTCATTCTGTATATCAAGGCATCCATCCAATCTTCTGTTCAAATCATAAGTACATTTATTACATGGCTCTCTGGAATACTTAACTTTGATTGGTCTATCACCAAATTCTGTGATCAAATATTTTTGTGTAATGACCGCTAATCTGTATAATTAAATATTGTTGCAGCAAACCAATTTCCTTCATACAGTAGCTTTGCTAGTTTAATGTCTCTTGTATCACTTCACACTCTTTCTTGTCTTATAATAACATAATTTAATTTTAAATTGATATGAAGTCCATATAATGTCCATTCACTTATTTATTTGGGAAACAGTCATGTAATAAGCAATCCTTGACAGGGTTATTTAGACACCAATATGAAGTGGAGGGATCTTTACTCTACTTCTATATACAGACACTTTGGATGGACGAAGACCCACACTGTAAGTAGTAACCTGCCAGTGTTACCTTAAGGAACTACTGTATTTCTTCCTAATCTAACCCTTAAAATTGTATTTTAGGTGTAATGTATTCAGGTTGATGTATAATAATATTGTTACTTGATACATTTTGACTTTATAGAGATTTTTTATTTTTTATTTTTAAGTGCAGTATACGATGAGTGGGATTGCCTTATTAAAAACACAGAATAAGGAGTTGCTCTAAATGTTTACTTTTTGTTAAGCTCTTGATTTGGTCTTCTTTAAAGATCATAAAAAATAAATAAAATAAAAAATAAAGAAATTGGTATGTGTAATCGCAGTAAATTTGTGTTATCATTGTAAAGTTTTATGGTAAGTTTTTATCATTGGAGCCAACATGTCAGGTTATAGAGATGAGTATATTGTTTTAAAAGCAGAAAATATTTTAAGAAAAATCTTTCATCACAACATTAGATCTGGATAAGAAGTCTTGTTTCATTAATTTATATCAATGAACTTATAATAATGAAAGGGGATTGTACTACCACTCCAGATCACTGCTTTTAGCCTAGGGTCTAAACCTCACACCCGTGGGTTACCATCCCAGATCTTTAGAGAAACCCACAATAAAACAACAACCATCTCTGATTTCCACATCTCCATTATGATGCCATAATTAGATTCTTGAAAGGGCACAGAGATTTTAAACACAAACCCATGCAAAAGCCATCGGTCATTAGAATTAAATATAATGATATATAATGATGAAAGCTACATTTCTGTATCAGAGAATGTACATTTTCACAGACAAGAACATTTTCTTCACCCTAAGGAGGAGATTCATACTGCATTTAGTTGACAAGTTGCTGAAATATGCAGGTTTGTCCTATCTGACACATCTCTAATCAAGGACTAAAAATGGTTCAAGGAACAAAAATGAAAACCAAAACCGAAATAATTTTTTTGCACAATATAACTGAAAACAGGAACAAAATCCCTTTCTATTGTTCCGGAGTGAAAACTGAAACCCTTATTTTTAAATGCTGTTGTAAATTTAGGGTTCGTTAAACTTAACGTGGCTTACACTCAGGAACAAAAGAACATTGGAGAGGGAGATTTTTTCCATAACTGTTTCTTTAGGTCTCTACTGCACACTAACTTTTCAATATAGCTCTGTGTTGAGTTTTTGTTGTTTTTCTCATCACACATCTCAGCAAATGATAACACAGAAAACGAACAATGAAGGAAATGCAGTTCTAAAAGAAGAACACAGATTCCACATTTAACAAACAAATTGTCTCACATTGTCTCAAATTCACAGACAATATAAACTTCATATTAATTTACATCAATGAACTTATAATAATGAAATTATATATCTTTATTTATTTATTTTATTTTTTTCACTCTAGTACCTTACACTGTTGACAGCTTAATAACTGGTTAATTTTTTTCTGATAATTTTTCTCATGAAACCACAGACAAGGGTTTATCACAGTAAATTTTCAGATTACACCACTTCCTGTTGCCTGAAAATATAGAGCTTCTCTCTTTAACATAAGCATGCACTTTGACTCTAAAGGACACAGCTAGTTTAAAAACCCATTTTAAAAAACAAAAATAATTCGGCCTGCAAAAGTTGGTTTAGTTGAAACACGCCCACGCAGTGTGTGTGCATGCAGGAGAGAGAGATTTTTAGGCCATTAATTGATTTTAAGTGGAAAATAAATCTATGAAATACTAATATTAAGAATAGATTTATTGAAAAGGCATTACTTTATATATGCTACTGTATACTATGATTGTTATGATTATTATCCTGAAATTTCCACCACATGGTAAAAAATGTAATCACTTATTAACCGTTCTTTTATTTAGTTCTAACCGATTACCATTTGAGGTGGCTGCGGAACGCAAAAATACTGTTTCTTCTCAGAACGAAACGAAATTAAAAACATATCGATTTTAGTCCTTGTGGCTAATGCTTTTACTGTAAACATCATTTGACTTTTTTCTTACAGAATTTGCAAGAATGTGATTATCTGCTTCTTATAATCCTATTAAATGTTCAGCAAAATACATTTTCAATAAAGATTCTGTTGTCTTGATTTGTATTGCTAAATTAAGGTGAATGCATTCTCAGTGAGAGTTGGTGAAGAAACCCACTGTGAGTGAAAAATGGATTTGATTATGCTTGAATGGTTTTATGGGAAAGAGAATGAGTTCTGAACCTTGCCTTTGTATTCCACATGGCTGAAATTAAACCAAGCACAGAAGTGAAACATACAGTATGACCAAATCAAGAGCTGAATTTTGATTGGTAGGCAGTGTATTGTAAGGAGGATGCACACTGAATTACATGACATGATCACTGATTAGGATTACACGCGCACATCAATTGTCTTCTTCAGTCATGTTAATGTTGCCGAGCACTTCAGGTGTTCCAGGAGATGGCGATATAAGCTTTGAAGGAATGGAGGCTGTAGGGATGACTTAGTGGCTCTACCTAAGAGGAGCAGAGGTGACAGCGCGTATTAAATATTTCCCTGTAAATCCAGCTGCTGCAGGTCTGCACCTCTTCTGTCGTGCAGTAGATGCTATTTTCTTTGCGTGCATTACGTAATGTTTACGTAGAGTGTCAGGCTTTGGGGTCATTGGACGACGCAGAGAGAATCTGGACATGTGAACTTCTTGATCGTATGATGAAGACAACATACTATCATTCTGAAATAACCAAAATCATCATGTCATGGATGTAAAGTTGAATGGCATGCGACAAAAGAAACAGATGGCGCTGAAGGTCTTGGTGGGCTTCTGTAGGAGGAGGAGGTTTTAGTCAGGGTCGTTATCCACCCCTTTAACGCAACTGCCCATGGAGGACGGAGCTATCAGGAGGACATTATCATCGGAAGTCCTTCGCGGACACTTCGCAGTGGCTTTTGTTCAAAATGCGCGGCGCTTGGATCGCCAGCAACACCGTTATTTACAATGATGGGACCGCGCGCCCAGTCTCAAGCAGGTGAGGACATCGTTTCATGCTTGAATGAATCGTGTTTTGTGGCGTTGTATTTGTACTTTTTCTATGTATTATAGGCTATTGTGAAGATTGCTTTGCTTTTGGGCACAAGTATTCTAGATTTGCTAGTAAAAGTAGTAATATGGCATGGCATGCATAAACAGCTACACAAATGATAAGAATTCCTGCGTATTTGCCTGAAACCCTTATTTTAAAGAGAAAGGAAATAGATCTTTGTAAAAAGTGAAAACGTGCGGTTGTTACCATAGGGAGCTGCCTGATTTGGCCCTTAAAATTGACTTTGGTTGGAGTAACCTAATGTATTCAGCTTGATTCTGAGATTATGGTATTTTTATTTTAAGTTAATGTAGCCAGTTAATTTAAAATTAACTACATGAAACATAATTTTAAGTTACATGACAAAACAAGTGCAAACAGATACAAGTTTAAAGGGGATTTTTGTGTCAATGCCATTTTTTTTATGTTTCCCTGTTAAACTGTAAAAAGTAGCAACCTGTAATTGTTACCATAAGAATCTATTTCTATCTGATCTAACCCTTAAAATTGGGTTTTCTGGTTGATTCAGTGAAGTTTAATGATTTGGACTTGAATAAAACCAGCTACCATAGCATCAAGTTACCACATGATTCACATTTTTAGGTTAACATTTAATTTGTTTCAGTGTAGGAGTCTTTTTTACATTCTCAACACTGTCCTTTTTATGTCTGAGCACTGTATAACCCTTAAGATCATTTTAGTCTGTGAGCTTTGTGTACTGTACTTCATTTTACCCCTTGGCCATCAAAATCACCCTACACCCACTCATCACCGATTTGCACACTAATAAAGCCATTACACACTCATGTAGCCCTGAGAGCACTGATAAAAGCAATGCAGGGACTATTCTAGATTATATAGTTGTCACAGCAATGTGAACAAGAATGCCGTAAAAGTTGAACATCAATCTGTAGACTGTCATCCTGTGAGCTATAATTATACTGTAGCTATAGGCTAATCATTATGACTAATGCAATATCTGTGAAAGATGTCTTGTTAATGGATAACTATTATAGAGACTTTTGAATATGTTGAAAAGACCAGGTTGTATGAATAAATCCAAAGTCATTTGTTCTCACTTTATCCCTGAATTATAATAGCATGGATTAATTGTTAAAATGGTTAGCTCACAATATTGGTCTTTTCCATGCATGCGACTGTAACATTTAGCACTAATGTTCATAGTTTCTTCTCATTTCTCTCCTTACTGACAGAGCTAAGCATGACTCCGCCACAACGATCATCCGCTGCTGCTGACAGGTAAACCAAATAAATCTGTTTGGCTTAAACACTGCATTTGGACTGGGAGTGTATATGCATTATAATAGGGTGAGCATTTTATTTTGCCATTCATAATTTGGCATTTTGACCTAATATTGACCTTCAGACATGCCAGACATTGTCATACACAAAGACAATGTTAAGCTTCATTTAACGAACCAAATAGCTTTCAGCATTGTTTGATATAATGGCAAGTGATTTTCTAGTACCAAATTAGCAATTTAGCATGATTACTCAAGGATAAGGTGTTGGAGTGATGGCTGCTGGAAATGGGGCCTGTCTAGATTTGATCAAAAATGACTTTTTTCAAATAGTGATGGTGCTGTTATTTACATCAGTAATGTCCTGACTATACTTTGTGATCAGTTTAATGCCACTTTGGTGAATTAAAGTACCAATTTCCTTATGAAACAGCAAAATCTGTACAATATTCCAAACTTTTAGCTGCCAGTGGATATATTATCAGCAAAACAATTTAAATGGAAAGTGGAATTGACTGTTTTTTTTTTTTTGTTTTTTTTTGGTACGTTCACCTGGTTTAATTCTGGTTTAATGACAGAATGCACTCAAGCCGGCATGGACTTCATACGTTTGTGCATAAGAAAATCTGACCTTTAGTACAAAGGAGTTAATGGCCAATGTCATACATTTTCATTGATTGACATTTGATTAGTGACCCAGAAATAAGGCAGAATAAAAAATAAAAAAAAATAAATAAAAAAAACATGTTCCTCTTAAGTATTTATTTATTTCCAAGTTTAAATGAATACATTAATAACAACTTTTGGAGGGGAACAGTAATCACAGTCCTTTGCTTTTAAACATTGTACATCAGATTGACACACATAGACATTTAGCAATGTAAACTATGTTCTACTCTATACAGTTACAAATGCCTAACACTAATAATGAATAATGAAAATGTTTTTTACATTCGTAATGTATTTTATTGCATTTAATGTTATTTACTTCAAGATTTACCTCTGTTTTTTCAGGTTGTGCACAGAGACTGTTCAGAAGAATAACAGCAGTAATACTGGCATTATTCTGGACATTTCCACTCTCAAAATGGCTGATTTGGACTCTGTGGTTCCTCCTCTACCTCCACGATACCGCTTTAGAGATCTGCTGCTTGGGGATCAATCATTTCAGAATGATGACAGGTAGCGTCATACTGCTTTTTCTCAGTGGGCCACACTCAGGATGAGTCAGTCTTACCTTATGCATACTTTAAGCATTCATAAAGCATTCATAAGGCTTACATATCCACTGGCACTGTGGTTTAGGGGCTTCACAGGACCTTTATGGCATTGCTTTTTAAGGACATTGCACAAGACATATTACTGGCATTTACTATTATATTGAAGAAAAAAACTTAAAATTTAAAACCTAAATTAATACAGCAGAGGCCATACTATATTGTGAAGTCACAGCAACCCCTTCTGCTGTGACTATATTCATAATATTGCACACCCACGAGTGTGTTATCACTTTTATAAAAACTTACCAAATAATAAAAATCTTAAAGACACAAATCATTGATTAAAATTGTATTTTTTTAAAGTAAAATCTGTTCTGCTAGAAAAAGTCCCTGACAGTAAACAGTAAACAGAATGTTAAATGCAACAAGAATAACAGTCAGCTATAAGTGCTACGCAGTGATACAAATAATAGCATGGTGAAGAGGTCAACTTATGATAACAATTGACATTTTGCTTTCTTTTTTTTTTTTTTTTTTACCATTGTACCATAAGAGGGTACACTTCAGGGGTTATAATATCAGATGTATAATCCAACTCCACAAACTGTTTATATAGACTGCATGGTGTATTGGTTTTGTGTTTGCTTTATGGACTAAAATTTTACATTTTGGATGTAGGCATTGTGCTTGTGGCAGCTTAATATCAGAGTGTTGGGTTATGAGGGAGCTGTCCACAGCTCTGGTGCTGAAGTCAGAAAGAGGTCGAGAAGCTGGGCTGAACAGAACACATTTGAATGTTTCTTTTGCATCCTGCTCAATGACTCAATCCTCTGTGGTAGATTCAAGGCCGTAGCTTGCAGTCAAGATTCCCTGGATATTAGAGAGCCATTGAAACATACGTAAATAGCTGTGGGCTGTTGTCTGAGAAATATAGAAACACAGAGGTGGAATTCAGGTGAACCTTTATGTTTATTTGCATTTACTTCAAGGATTTCTGACATTTAAAAACTTTAACAGCCTTGCACTTTGAGTGGGATTTCAGTTTCTTTCAATGCTTGTTAGAAGATCATTGCTGTATTATAAACATTTAGCTAACTTTAACGTAGACGTCATAAATACTTGCGGTACTTTTCTTGGGAGTTTTCCTTGTGGTCACATTAACGGCTCTCTCTATGGTGAGGGAAATTTCTGCTCTATTTGTGGCTTGAAAGCCACAAATCATTGATCTGTTTATTTGAAATCCATCTGCTCTTGTTCTCATATTGCTCTGTTTTTATCGCATGACAAACACTCTTTCTTGCACAATGTGGAGGGAGTAAGTGGCTCATACTGTTTGTCTCAGGGGGGACAGCTCACCTCCAAACTTTTAACTTTCTGGAGTTTGTCTTTTTCAGGCGACGCCAGGCCAACTTAATGAGGACACTACATTATTTATACAGTACATACTAAATCATAGCTGACTAGAGCTCTCTTTTAAAATTAAATCACACTGAAAGCAGTACCCTTCTGTTCATGTGGCTCGAATGGTAGAGCATGTTGCTTGCAACACCAAGGTTGTGGATTTGATTCCCAGGAAACATGGACAGATAAAATCTATAACTTGAATGGACTTTAATGTTGTGTGCCAGATGAGGTGAGAATACTCAAGGTATTCTCAATTCTTAACCTAAATAATTTTAGTGATTCATATATCATGGTCAAATGGATACAAAATGGAACCAGCCACACCACCAGCATGTCTCACCAACAGTTTTATTTTCTTATGCCAATTATGTCATGAACATAAGCACCATGAACACAAAATGCTTTTATTTGCTCTAAAAACAGAAGATGAAAAGCATACCCCGTTTTTGCGCCACTGAAAGAATGCATGAACCTCGAAACATTTTTTTCAAAGTGGCAAAGGGTCAGTTGTGGCACTGATTTTTTTTTTTTTTTTAAACAAAGCAAAACAAAACAAAACAAAACAAAACAAAAAAACATTAAAAATGGAATTCACACAAAAAATAATTACTTAAATACACCTTTTCAATAATGAGCATGTTTTCAATGACTGAGTTCAAAGTCATTGTGATGTTTTCTTCTGAGGCTTAAAGTAAAAAATACTGTGTGGTGCAAAGTCTTATTAAAAGCTTTATACTGTATACACACCGATCAGCCACAACAATTTTTTTTTATCCCCTTTTCTTCCCAATTTGGAATGCTCAATTCCCAATGCGCTCTAAGTCCTCGTGGTAGCGTAGTGACTCGCCTCAATCCGGGTGGCGGAGGACGAATCTCAGTTGCCGCCACGTCTGAGACCGTCAATCTGAGCATCTTATTACTTGGCTTGTTGAGCGCGTTACCACGGAGACATTTTGTGGAGGCTTCACTCTATTTTTTTGTTTAAAGATTTCCAATTTTTATTACCTCAGACAACCTTATTTGTTAATGACTACAAACTACTTTTAAATTGACACTGTCCTGTTACAGTAATGCAGCGTTTATTCAATGGAGGCAAGGCCTTGAAAATCAGAGATGGGATGCTACCAAAATGAGATGTCCATCATTACTCCATCAGACACATTTGTAGCCTACCAACTAGGGGTGTGCAGCAGAGCCATTATCTGTATTTGTATCTGTATCTGTTCATTTGGCAAAATTATCTCTGTATTAGGATAGAACCAGGTGTGGGCGGGGCTTAAACCAGAAGTGTGTCAAAACTAAATTAAATGCCCATTTTTAAGTATTACTCTTTCATTTATATTTTCTATTAATAAAATATGCCTTGTATATGCCTTTTCATAATAATAGCCTAATAATAATAATAATAATTATTATTATTATTATCATTATACAAATATTATTACAAAAATATTATTTTATTATATTTTTCTTACCAGATGAAGCTGAATTTGTAGGCTACATTAACTGTGGAATATATTGTGGTTTCTCCTGGTATTTCTGATATTAATATCTGCATGAAAAAAATTTTTTTGTTTGTCTGTTCATGTATACAACTTTATTCTGGAGTCAAGAAGTGTCAAGCAAAATGTGAAATGTCAAGCACACATTTTGCAGTGAATAATAAATACAAATTCAAACATTAAAAGAAATGAAAATAAAATCAATATAGCCTACAAACAGGTGAAAGTCCAGTCATTAGGAATGTTTTATGATAGGAAACCATTATTTCGATAATAATAATAATAATAATAATAATGTTAAATGTATATAGTGCCTTACCAGAGGTAGCACAGTTTAAAGAAGAAGAAAAAAAAATAGGAGCTTGTTTCAGTTTCTAGGAGGAATATTCCAAATAGATAAACACTTTATGGAATATTGAAACCTTTATGGTGCATTTTAACTTTTTTTTTTTCGGAATAAAGTCTACACCAGATAATTTTCTTAATCGTTGATATGGACGTACTGTAAATGTCATCAACTTTAAAAGATGGATAGATGGGCTCCGAAGTGAAATCATCACTTCAGTTCAGGAATTTTACATTGCGCTAAGGTTTAGGCTATAAATGAATACATGGGAATCACATGTGAATCGTGTGCAGGGGAGGTCTTAGCACTAGGCAAAGGTAGGCAAGGTAAAAATACAAATAATATGCTTTTTATTATCATTAATGCTAAATAACATGTGCTGAAATTTTAAATATCACTGTTACAACACTGATATGATTTATATCGCTGTTATTTTTAACAGTTTTGATGCAAAAACATGTGTTTTGGGGATTTGTGTGTAGAGTTTAGAGAAAAGGAGCCATAGTTTTAGAAATGGTGTGTAAACAATTGTCAAAAACTGTAATCTCCTGCCCAAACTCGAATGATTCCATTGCTGATCCCTTTCCCTTGTGAGTGCCACCGTTCACCCTCAGATTTTGAATGGCCTTGTGCTATTTAATATTTTCAAGAGTAGGCAAAATTGCACACAATTAATTAGGCAAAAAAAAAGGAGAAAGCAACTTTTCACTACTGCCATGGTAAGCACATCTCTAATGATTTCAACATCAGTGTGGCTAAAGCCCTTTTCGGACGGGGTTCGTTTTCCTGACATACAGTATGTCCGTAAAATAGGCTAATTATTACTGCAGACATTTGTAATATTTACTGTCAATTCGCATGCACGGGATAAGCGATGTCTTTAAAAATCACATAGATGGGTGTGTCTATAGTATTTACACACTGCTGTCATGTGTTAGACCTATTTAGAAAATGTATAATGTGCTTATTAATTATGCAGGACATATTATACATGATTATTACTACTGTGTCTGTGGTTATAAGAAAAAATTGATGGGACTATCTGGCTAAATACAGCATAACTAGTGACATTACAAATATGGACAATCCCTTCACATTATGTAATTTTATGTTCCGAAACGCAGGGCTCAACATAATTTCCCTATCTCACTGTGCTCAAATTATAATCAAAAACTGCTCGTTCCCTATCTGTCACTCACTCGAATTTGTGTCGATGTAGTGACACTAAGGGTCACTCTTGGGAGCCCCAAACACCTCTGCTTTTTTGAAAAAAGGCCAATGAGAATTTGCGAGTGGAATTTGCATACCACTCCCCCGGACATACGGGTATAAAAGGAGCTGGTATGCAACCACTCATTCAGATTTTCACTTCGGAGCCGAGCGGTTGTATTCATTGAAGCTGAATTCATCCGCGAAGTTCATTCACCTCATCTGCTGGATTCTATGGCGCATTTCAGCGGCTTCTCCCCCTCTGCACCCATGGAGTGCAGAGAACAACCCTGGGCGCTTCGGCAGAAACAACTAAAAGAGTATATTCTAAAAAGAGTATATTTTCTTTCTAAAAGAGCGGCACACACGGAACGTCTTTTTAAAGATGCCTTTCCATTTGTGTGTTATTCCTGGTTGTGGTCGATATCTCTCCGCTTCTGACAGCCACGATCGCTGTCTTACGTGTCTGGGTACTGCTCACGTGGAGACATCGTTCGTGGATGAGTCATGTCCTCATTGCGAGAACATGACCATGGCAACGTTGCGGTCGTGGCTTGCTTTCATAAGAAAGCGCGAGTTTGACTTCTTATTCAGAGCTCCAGAAGACGATGAGTTATCAAGCGCAGCATCGGAGAGCGGCTCATCCAGTCTGATGCAGAGGCTTCGGCTGGGCTTCCTCCTTCAGGAACGGTCGCCCAGTCTCACGCCTACGCCGGAAATGACGGACATACTTTCCCGGGTGGTCGCGAGTGTCTGGCTAGAGTGGAACCCTCCAATCGGTTCCTGGGCACGGTGCGCCACCACGCCCTGCCCCCGTTCTTTTCTTCCCGGAAGTGCATGAGGAGCTGACAAGATCGTGGGAGGCACCTTTTACTGCCTGGTCCTGGTCTTTCAGCTGTCCCGCTCTCACTAGACTTTTTCAGAGGCTCCTGGGGCATATGGCATCCTCAGCGGTGGCCACACCACTCGGGTTGATGCATATGAGACTGCTTCAGCACTGGCTTCAGACTCAAGTCCTGAGATGGGCATGGTGCGGTGGGACTCATCGTGCTGATCTGTCGCCACCTATTCAGCCCTTGGACCGACCTTGCATTTCTACGGGCAGGGGTTCCCCTAGAGCAGGTCTCCAGGCATGTCGTGGTTACAACAGATGCCTCCAAGACAGGCTGGGGTGCCGTATGCAACGGGCACACAGCCGCCGGCTCCTGGACTGGCCCGCGGCTGCATTGGCACATCAACTGACTAGAGTTGTTGGCAGTACTGCTCGCCCTGCGGAGGTTACGGCCGTTGATCCAGGGCAAGCACATGTTGGTCCGGACGGACAACACAGCATCGGTAGTGTACATCAACCGCCAAGGCAGTTTACGCTCCCATTACATGTCACAACTCACCCACCATCTCCTCCTCTGGAGTCAGCAGCACCTCAAGTCGCTACAAGCCACTCACATCCCGGGCGACCTCAACACCGCAGCGGACGTGCTGTCATGTCAGATTACCCTCAGGGGAGAGTGGAGACTCCATTCTCAGGTGGTCCAGCTGATTTGGAGTCGATTCGGTCGAGCACAGGTAGACCTGTCTGCTTCCCAGGAATCCTCCCACTGCCCACTTTGGTACGCCCTGACCGAGGCACCCCTCAGTATAGATGCGCTGGAACACAGCTGGCCCCCTGGACTACGCAAATACGTGTTTCCCCCAGTGAGCCTACTTGCACAGACCCTGTGCAAGGTAAGGGATAATGTACAGTCAGTGGTTGTTATTGCAAAATAAACATGGTGATCTCCGACGCAAAGCAGAGAGTCTTGTAACACCCTGAAGATGTTTATTTTGTGATAACAACTCAGGCTGTGTTTACACTGTCACAAAAAAATCTAATTTTTTACTCACATCTGACACAGATCGGATATTGTTGAACATGTGTAAATACTAAAATCCGCACGAGATCTGGTTGTCCCGCATTCGATCTGAGCCACTTCCAAATGTGGTTTTAAACCAGATACATATCCGATATCTGTACATCTGACCTACGTACGTCTTAACATGCATATGCGATTCCCCTTGGTTTTTCTTAACTATGTGTCCTTATAAAGCAGATGGGCCTGTAGGCGCTCACACAAAAACTCAGCTTCTCTTGTCGAGGCAGAAATTTTGTACCCACTCCCTGTCGTCAAACGTGGGTTTTTGGTCCCACCACTACTGACTTCTAGCCCTATTTGGATGGAATTAGTTTTATATGGGACGTGAGGTTATGTAATAATTACCAGAGCTTTTCCCGCACCGGTAAAAATTACAGCGTGATTACCTACTATGAAACGGTCTGTAAAAAATAACCCCTGGTAATATTAATCCAGTGCAAATGAATAAAAAACTCATAAATTGGGGGCCTGGGTAGCTTAGCGAGTAAAGACGCTGACTACCACAACTGGAGTCACGAGTTCAAATCCAGGGTACGCTGAGTGACTCCAGCCAGGTCTCCTAAACAACCAAATTGGCCCGGTTGTTAGGGAGGGTAGAGTCACATGGGGTAACCTCCTCGTGGTCACTATAATGTGGTTCACTCTCGGTGGGGCACTTGGTAAGTTGTGTGTGGATGCCGTGGAGAATAGCGTGAAGCATCCACACGCGGTCTCCGTGGTAATGCGCTCAACAAGCCACGTGATAAGATGCGCGGATTGACGGTCTCAGGTGTGGAGGCAACTGAGATTCGTCCTCCGCCACCCGAATTGAGGCGAGTCACTACACCACCACGAGGATTTAGAGCGCATTGGGAATTGGGCATTCCAAATTGGGGAGAAAAAAGGGAGAAAAAAAAGCCCGTAAATCTGCACTTTCCAGCCCTTGATTCCTTTAAATATTAAATATTTACCCATGAAAAAAAGAAACGTCCTGGTTACTTTCGTAACCTCCGTTCCCTGATGGAGGGAACGAGACATTGTGTCAATGTAGTGATACTAGGGATCACTCTTGGGCGCCCCAAACACCTCTGCTTTTTTGAAAAAAGGCCAATGAGAATTGGCGAGTGGAATTTGCATGCCACTCCCCCGGACATATGGGTATAAAAGGAGCTGGTATGCAACCACTCATTCAGGTTTTGTGCTGAGGAGCCGAGACCACGTCCCGGCCATTTTAGCGGGTAGTTCAGCATTGTGGCAAGAGGGACACAAAGTCTCATTCCCTCCATCAGGGAACGGAGGTTACGAAAGTAACCAGGACATTCCCTATCTGTCACTCACTCCACGTTGTGTCGATGTAGTGACATTAGGGGTCCCTATACAAAACGCCACAACTAGCTGAACTGTGTTACGTGAACTGGCGGCGTGTGACAGGTAGACTGCTGTGTGCCTCATAGCCAGTGCACCAGGCCTTCACGTAACCTCCCCCAGCGCTCTTATGGGTGTCGAACGGTCCATCAGGAACAAGTTGACTGCCCAACTACAGGGACAAGCTAGCCCAGCCGAGGCCTCTTTTCCCTCTCTTTTCTCCCCAAAAAAGAGTGGAATTTGTTAACTGACTGGGAGCCATAAGTGTCTGCGTCGGGGGGTGTCCCTCCCAAGGGGAAGACACCGCAGAGACCACACCCTGCCCAAAAAGGAGGGGGGGGGGGGTATTTTGAGTGGAATACGTCACATGGTCTTACCGAGTCTTGTCGGAAGTATGTCATGTGGAGAGGTCCCATGGTAGGTCCTACCTGAAGGGGAAGGAGTTTCTACAGAACATGGCGACCGGGGCAGAGGGGCCTCTGCCCAAGGAAGATGCAGTTTGCCGTCAGGGAAACAATTTTGTGGAAGATATCACATGGGGTCGCCTTCGGGGAACCAGCACATCTGGACCATCTACCTCAGTACAGGGGCTTATTAGCACATGTACTAGGCCGGTCAGCGAGTTTCTCTGCAAACTCAACTGCCAGAGGGCTAAGGAGGAAAGTCATCAAAGGATCACAGTCTGTGAACACAACTGGGAGTCAAGAGTGCACATCTTCACCTCAAGGGAGGGGAAAGGCATTATGCGAAAGCAGTACACCCGGCCAGTTGTCCCGGAACTTACCTGCTCGTGCCTGCCAATACACAGGACGAGACCGGCTCAACCTGGAGATTGTAGAACCTCGCAAAGGTGTTGGGTGTTGCCCAGCCCGCTGCTCTGCAGATGTCTACCAAAGAGGCGCCACTGGCCAGGGCCCAGGAGGCCGCCACACTCCTGGTGGAGTGGGCTCGTAACCCCACAGGGGGTGGCACGTCCTGAACCTGATATGCCATCATGATGGCATCGATGACCCAGTGGGTGATCCTCTGTTTGGAGACAGCGCTTCCTTTCCGCTGTCCACAAAAGCAAACAAAGAGCTGCTCGGAGCTTCTAAGGCTCTGCGTGCGATCCAAATACATGCATAAAGCTTGCACCAGACACAGCAACACAAAGGCTGGGTCTGCCTCCTCCTGGGGCAGTGCTAGCAGGTTCACCACCTGATCCCTAAAAGGAGTTATGGGAACTTTGGGCACATAGCCCGGTCGGGGTCTCAGGATCATGTGAGAGTAACCCGGACCGAACTCCAGACACGATTCGCTGACAGAGAACGCCTGCAGGTCCCCTACCCTTTCAATGGAAGTGAGCGCAGTCAGGAGGGCAGTCTTCAAAAAGAGTGCCTTAAGCTCAGCTGACTCCAAGGGCTCAAAGGGAGCTCCCTGTAGACCCCGAAGGACTACGGAGAGGTCCCATGAGGGGACGAGGCGCGGTCTGGAGGGATTCAACCTCCTAGCGCCTCTCAGGAACCTGATGATCAAGTCGTGCTTCCCCAAATACTTACCATCTACTGCATCGTGATGAGCCGAAATAGCGGCTACATACACTTAGCGAACAGACGCCACTTCAAGGCATACAGGTGCCTCATAGAGGGAGCCCTAGCCTGAGTGATCGTGTCTACCACCATGGGTGGTACGTCCCGTCCAGGGGCCAGACGTTGAGATTCCAGAGGTCTGGTCATGGGTGCCAGATGGTGCCCCGTCCCTGAGAAAGAAGGTCCTTCCTCAGGGGAATTCGCCAGGAGGTGGGCTGTTGCGAGGAGCGTGAGATCCGAGAACCACGTCTGGGTGGGCCAGTAGGGTGCTACTAGGATGATCTGCTCCTCGTCCTCCCTGACCTATCTCATGACTGCCTCATGACTGTGTATTAAAGCAGTTAGGTACTGATCACAGTTTATTGTTAGAGATTACAGTGTGTGTTTGTGTGTGTGCTGGTTTTGGTGGTTTAAGAGGACATTTTGTTTAGGTTATACACTAGTCGTTACAAGGGTATTATGCTATAAATGTCAGTTTATGAGGACATTTCTAGTGTCCCCGTAATTCAAACAGCTTAAAAACATACTAAACAATGTTTTTTTGAAAATGTAAAAATGCCAAAAGGTTTCTGTGAGGGTTAGGTTTAGGGGATAGAATAGACAGTTTGTACAGTATAAAAATCATTACATCTATGAAGAGTCCTCATATTGATAGGAGTAGCAACGTGTGTGTGTGTGTGTTTGGGCGGGTTTGGGTGGTTTACGAGGAAATTTTTTTAGGTTACAAACTGGTAATTACAAGGGTATTATTCTATAAGTGTGGTTTATGAGGACATTTCTAGTGTCCCCATAATTCAAATGGCTTAATAAACATACTAAACAATGTATTTTTTGACAATGTAAAAATACAGAAAGTTTTTTGTGAGGGTTAGGTTTTGGGGTAGGTTTAGGGTTAGGGGATAGAATCTATAGTTCGTACAGTATAAAAATCATTATATCTATGGAGAGTCCTCATAAGGATAGCCGCATATACATGTGTGTGTGTGTGTTT
Source organism: Myxocyprinus asiaticus (assembly GCF_019703515.2). NCBI lineage: Eukaryota > Metazoa > Chordata > Actinopteri > Cypriniformes > Catostomidae > Myxocyprinus > Myxocyprinus asiaticus. The sequence continues at coordinate 20,262,765 of NC_059347.1, forward strand.
GTGTGTTGGAGTGAGAGGCTAATGCTTTTGTGTGGGTGTAAACAAGGCCGTAACCATGTCTTGAACATTGGGGGAGACCAAACCATTTTGAGGGTGGGTGGTCACGGGTGTTGAGTTCACAAATACAATGGTCCTCTTTGGTCCTTTAATATAGTAAAGTGCTTAATGCAATAATTTTCTGAATAAACTCTTGAAATGCAATAAAGTGTCTGCATTGCTAGCAATTTGCCTGTTTTAGTCATCTTTTCTTTCTTTTGTGCTGTCTCAAAGAAAAGATGAATATAATTTGAATCTCTTTTCATCACTGATGTATCTGTATCTGACTGTGTCAGCTGGCTAGCAAAAAGAAAATATACAAAATTATTTACTGCTCTCAAGTTGTCCCTCATTGTTTTTTCCTCCCAGTATAATCTTAAAACAATATTTTCTTCAAGATTCCTAATGCTGCTCTCTTCCATACAAAAACAGTTCATATTGAGCACTGCTGTCAAGGTCCAAAGGAAAAAAAAAAAATCATTAGAAAAATGTTCTTAAAAGTAGTCCATACAACACATAGCTGTTGTGTGGCCCTATAAAGCTTGGAATATAATGCACTTGTCATATGGACTATTGTTATGATGTCTTTATGCTGAACCTTTAATAGTGCTTTATGGTATTTGTCCTTTTTGAAGTTCGACAGCTCCTGCTCACTATAAACTGTTATTTTATGGAATAGAGCTGCTTAAAATATCTATTTTTATGTTCCAAGAAAAAACCCAGCATATGGGTTTTGAACAACATAAGGGTGAGTAAATTTTCCATTTTTAGGTGAAATACTTTAACTGGTGGCCCATTTTTTGAACATAGACCTGACAAGACATCCACAAATTAAAATGTCTCTTTTAAAAGAAGACTCTTAGGGGATGCTGTACAAAATTCAGAATTAAAGACAAAAAAGTTATTTAGAAAATCTTACATTGATTTTAAATTATTTATTATTTATTAATTACCTAATAATATTTGCATTAAGAATATGACACTGTCCTTGCCAAAACCTAAAAGCACAATTGAAGCCACAAGTCAGGTCTTACCATGTTCTAGTTTTAATCTGAGGGTGAAAACAGTCTAGCTTGTGTTATTGATCATTTTCGTAGACAAAGTCAAGTGAATTTTCTAAAAAGCTACTTCAAAAACCTGCCAGATTACCACATTCATTCAATTCCTTTACAATATACACACATTTACACTTTGTCTTAGCCTGACATGCTGAAAACTACTCCATTAATGTTTTCACATTCACAGTTATGAGTGACATACGAATCACGTACTGAACATTACATATTTTGCCAAATGGTGAATTATTGCAAATATTGTATGTTTAGTTATATACTGACATCTTACATGACACAAATACTCTTAACCTGAACTGCTTGCTGATGCGGGGCATTGGGATAATCCATGAGGTTCCCACTCATCTTCTTAAATTTGAATCCCGCCTTCATTGATTTGATTTGATCTCAATTGACATTGACGAGCGGTGTTAAGACTACTGTGCATGCTAAAAATTAAACTTTTTTTAAACCATTATGTTATTCCTGCAACTACTTAATGACAATTAAACAGCAGTGCATAATGAACTGCAGCAGAACAGCAACAAGGATATCAATTATTGGGGGACAGTCTGGCCATATCTGATTATTGGGGGGACTTGTACTTTGACTTGTCAAAGTATATTGTGGTTACGGCCCTGGGTGTAAAGATGGGAATCTCCACATGGTGCTGTCATTTCAACTATTATTTTTTTTGTTGTGTGTGTGTGAAAGTGTGCTTGTCTTTTCTAAACACAGAGATTGTTTTTGTGTGTATGTGCTTGTATGTCCTGTGATTATCTCCAAGGTTACCCAGAGGTCCTTTCCTCTTACTATTTCACTTTCTGTTCATTCTGTCTCCGCACCCTATGTTCTCACTGTTTGTGTGTGTGTGTGTGTGTGTGTGTGTGTGTGTGTGTGTGTGTGTGTGTATATATATATATGCATCTAGCTGTGTGGGAGAGGACAGAGGCCATGTTCTTATACAAAAATCAGTGTACAGAGTGGTTTGTCCACTCAGCCTCATCTCAGACTGCCATAGGTGACTTTGCTCCAATTATGTCAATTACACCATTTTATGGTACTTTCAGTGGAGAAACTTTTGTGTCCTTTCCAATTCAACAGCAGCAAAGTACTGCTCCATTATGAAAAAAATGATGTGAACAATATGCATACTTTCCATATAAAGTATACAGTATATTACAGGAAGAACTGTCTCCTGCAAATAACTGTTTGCTTACAGCTCTGTTACTGTATTGTAAAATTACAGTGTAGTACTGTATGTAATGCAGTTGCATACTGTAATTGTTGCATACAATAATCCTGTATTTCTCAATCTCCAAGAATCCAAAATTTTTAGAACAATCCACTGTAGGAGATACTGATACTGTTTCTTGTGAGAATTTTACTGAAAATGTACAGTGTGGCAGAAACTAATGAGAGTTAGTTCATGCTACTGTTTGTTTATAATCACTATGTTTCTTTTTAGTAAAAAGTTTCTATATTGTGCAATAAGAATGTCAGTTAGTATTGCTTTGACTGGTATTTCATGTATTATCTGTAGGCAGCGTTGGGAGGGTTACTTTTGAAATGTATTCCACTACAGATTACAGAATACATGCTGTAAAATGTAATTTGTAACATATTCCATTAGATTACTCAAGGTCAATAACGTATTCTAAATACTTTGGATTACTTCTTCAGCACTGGTAGATTTTTTTCACTTGTTTTGACTATAAAAACTCTGCCAGTACAGTAAGACAAAATACACATGTTAAAAATACATTCTCTGAAAAAACTAAGTATCTTATGCAGTGTTGTTTCTAAAACAAGATAAATCAAATTGATCTTGTTTTAAGGATTTTTAGATATTTTTACAGAAAAACAATACAAAAATTATTATCAAGAATAAGATTTTTGCACTAATATCAAAGGTCTTACTAGAAAGAAAGAAATTATGATCCAACGTGAATTTTCTTGATAAATAAATATGATCATGCTTTGGTAACATGTGCATGTAAAATGGCTAGAAATAGCATTTTATCAGCGTAAAGCTGACAATTTACACAAGGTTTATTTCTATTTCTTCTGCTCCCAACTTACTTCAAACTTACTTCTCTGTCTGCTCGTATGAATGTAACACATCATAAGAAAGTGTTTCAGCGCTGTTCAAATGCACTTTGGATCGCATCATTTATATGTATAAATGTTTTCCATCTGAAAGGACTAAATATTAAATGAAACAAATGACAATAAAATGCAAAGTAATCTCTTCAGTAATCAAAATACTTTTGGAATGTAACTGTATTCTAATTACCAATGATTTAAATTGTAACTGTAGTAGAATACAGTTACTTATATTTTGTATTTTAAATACTTAATCCCGTTACATGTATTCCGTTACTCCCCAACCCTGTCTGTAGGTATGATGAAATTGATCTGGAGGCTTTTAAATAACCTCAGTGTAACTGTATCAGTGTGGAGGTGTTTTTCCAGTGTGATAATCTTGAGTCAGTGCTAGTGTGGGTATGAAAGGTGAGGGTGCTTTCAGGGCATTCCCTCAGCTGTTCTTTCCATGGTGCAGTCTAGACTAAAGGCCAAAGTAGCCTCTGCATCATAGTGAGTGGGCGAGTACCAGAGACTGTCAGAATATCCATCTTGCAAGCTACAGCCATTGGCTAGTGAGCTGTTTTCAGTGTTTTCATGTGTCACACTCCTTAAATGTGAAGTGCATAATTATCTGTGCCAATAGCGACCCCGAACAGAATTACAAAAATACATTCCAAATTAAATTTCAAACACTCAGGTAGTCCCACCACAAACTCATGCCATTGGCTGAGTCAAAGTTATATCAAGCCACTAAATCAACAGACTGATTTCACAGTGAATTTGGAAACAGTAGGTTGACTTTTCTTGAGCTAAACCAGAGGCACTTTAGCAGAGACGGACCAGTGTTATTAAAATGAATGGGAGAAATTGGAGCACCCAATGTGTGTAGAAAAGAAACCTTACAGATACAGTAAAATAGCCAATCACCTTTTAGATATAGTATCGCCTGTCAGTCAACTCAAGAACATTCATGTGCATTTGATGAGCCAGCCTGAAAAATTGCATTCTTTAGCATGTTTTGAGCTAAAGAAGCAAAATATATGATACCATTGTTGTAAAATTTTACTGCTGATTTTAAATATGTTCTTTGATTATAATCTTGATCAACTGAGATTTCTGTCTTTCCCCATTCAAGTAGATAGGAGCTGTACTTTTATGCTGCTTGTTTATATAATGGGGGCCAGCTGGTACGTGAAAGCTGTGCGGTATGTGTAAACCTCACTCCCCTCGCCTCAAGAGGCACACTAGCGACTGACGCTAGAGGCTGTAGCCTTTAGCCTTCTCGTTAGCACGCCCACCTCCCATGCTGGCTGACACCGGTTCAAATCCTGCCCGGGAGCAGGACTGATTACATTTACATTGAAAATAGCTGCTCGAAAGCGTTCAAAAGATGGCTGCCGAGTGGACTGACTGGCCTTGAAAGGGACTTTGACTAAATTCAGCCTCCGCTTACCAGAATTTGTTGCACTGCTCCCAGTGGCAAAAGCAGGATGTGATTTTGAATGTACAGGCACGTGTGAGTTTCATTTTCTGAGTGAAATGCCCACAGAGGGGTACCAAAAGGGAGTTGTAAAGAAAGGTGTTTTTAGCTGTAAATGTTGGAATACAGTGAAGGAGAATGCATATTTTATTAACTCTACCCCCAAACCCCAACCCTAAACCTAACCATCAGTGGAGTAAAAATGAAATCTTAGAGGGAAAATGGAACCTCCGAAAGTCAGAATCATGCTTGTCACTGTTTATGCAAACATGATCGCTTCCTGGTTTCCACACGAGATGAGAACCCAGGTCTGCGAACCCAAATTGGTGTCAGTCACATCATTAGACAGGATAAACACACTTTAACTGATGCAAAAAAGTCTAATGGGAGATGGTGCTAGTCAGTAACTTGGCAGTAATGGGGCAGATGTCAGGGTTCTGAAACATTCGGAAGCAACATGTCATCTTCCCATGTGATCATGTTGCAATCAAATCGATTGCAACTCTGTTTGCTGCTGCCTGTGTCACAGAAATTAAATTAATTTATATTAAGCTACATTGTTTGACCGATATTTCCCAAGGATCATAAAATAAAACTGCTCACATTTAATCTAATATTACTGTATACTGGCATCTCATATTACACAGTGTTGGTAGGTGATAAGTTTTTTTTTTTACTAAACTTTTATGCTCATTTCTAAAGCTGGCGCCACACCAGCAGATTTTGGCCTGCCTCTGCGACAAAAAATGTTTTCAAGCAAGCCGGATGTGTTTTTTTTTTTTTTTTTTTTAGTTTTTGAAGCCATTAACTCAGAAGGGAGTCCTGACAGTCAAGTGATTAACAACCTCCCACTGGCAGATGCTAATGCACGCTTCGTTTCCCTCCGCCCGGCTGGCGATTATGTTAATGCAGCTCACACCTGAAAATCACTGGAAAAATCGCCTAGTGTGGCACCGGCTTAATGTGTGCAATTCAGTCTCTGTGGAATAAAGAGATAGTTCACCCTAAAATTAGAATCTTGTCATACCCTTATGTTGTTCCAAACCTGACTTTCTTTCTTCTATGAAAGACAAATGGAGATGTTAGACTGTTAGTTTCGGTCAGCATTTTAAAAGAGAACAAAAAATCACAAACTTCACTGTTAAGATGACACTGAAGTCTTTACATATTTTGACATCATTACTGTAATATTGTGGGAATGAGACTGTGAGCACAGGAGACAAGGTGTTAAGGATAGTGTGCACATCACATTTCATGATCGTGAAGAAACAGTGTCGTAGTCACCTTGTGTGTTGTCGCCATGGCAACATGTATTAGGAAGACCATGTTGCAAGTTATCTCAATTTAAACAGTGTGCTTGTCTCGTTTGCCAATTGAATAATATAAAAAAGACCAATGCGATCAATGTGACATCATTCTCTGATTGTGTAAAAATATTCATTGCAAATCCCTGTTAATTTTTGTCTTAATGCAAAGACGATTAATTATTCAATCCCCCTTACTGAAAAATGACAGTCTATAAAGCGATTAGCTAAGGAAATCTCATAGGTATTTTTGGAATGTTGTGATGATTGCAAAGCAATTACAGGCAAACATTTCCTTACTAAATAACAAGTTGAAATTACACTCCTATTGAAATAATATGAAATATTCACTCAGTAAGCTCAGTTTGTATCACTTCCTCCTTGTACAGTGTTATTAAAAAAAACAGATAATTTTGTCTGCCCATTTTGTAGAACTAATAGTACTTTCAATAATACTTTTTCAGTAGAATCAATATCATTTTTTCTTTCTTTAAAATTAAAATGTATAGCTTTCTTATCAAACTGATTTAAAAATAATACACATAATTCTTTATTTATTTATTTATTCATGCTTAGTTTTTGCACACTTTCTTTTGTGTTTACTAGCCAACAATTGCATTGTTGTTTTTTAGTAATTTATGCATGCTTTCTTTTTTCTTTCTTTCTTTCTTTCTTTCTTTATTCTTTCTTTATTTATTCATGCATAGTTTCTGCATACACTTTTTTATTGTGTTTACTACCCAGAAGTTGCATACTAGCATTTTGTTGTTGTTGTTGTTGTTGTTGTTGTTGTTGTTTTGTTATTTATGCTTGCTTTTTTCTTTTGTAGTGCTTCACCCAAGGATTTCTCATTTCCATGTGAAAAGTGGCATGAAATCTTACAATTACAGCCAGCAATGGTTTCTCTTACAGTATTTACAGTAGATGTCTTTAAGATTGATTCTGTCTCGTTATTTCTATCTCTACTTCCCTTTAATAAAAAAACAAAACTTGTGTGGTGCATAGAGCAATGTTCTGAATCATCCATCTGTGAAATTCTGTGGCTTGCATGTTGCATTCTCCCACCAGACCCCCTGACAGTTTATCACTGAACATCTCATGCATGCTTTGTCAAGACTGGAAAAAGATGCCATATTATGAGAGCATGAAGAGTCCAATATTTTGTTTTCTCCTTTTTTGTTATGCTTGAGGATTATTCTTTTAAGCTAATATGAAAAATGTTTTTTTCTTTCTTTCTTTCTTTTTTTTTTTTATGGTTAGTTATACAATATCTAAGCTGTAGAACAGTATGAAAGGATTACTTGGCTTGCAGAAAATGTTTTTCTCGCAGGCATAATGTTCTGCTGTTGTTTTTGCTGGTGCCCTGAGCTGACTGTCCCCTATGGTGCTCTAGCTGTGATTCAGGCAGCTGTTGTAGCACTTTGGAGCTCTCAGCCCTATGGTAATGTGTAGTGACATGTAATCATCTCCAAACTCAAGACTTCCATCTGCTGTTCTGAAAAGGGAAGTGATTTAGTGATTAGTGGTCTGCTCTGGGAAATACTCTGCTGTGAACTGAAATGGGGTGCATTTTACAAAAGCATTGTTCACAAGTTCCCCCGTTACCAACATAGTTCAACGATTTGGTGTTTCCAGAAACTGTAGTTCCAACAAACATTCGCAACCAGCATTGCACAATTGTGTGGTTGGAACTACAGCTCTTTACCTGTGCTTAGAAGCATAGTTCCTTGTCAGTTTGCTGTATGGACATCATTTGACTTCGCTGTAGCTTCTGAATCTTTCATTCTGTCAACACTTTAACCATGTTTAGATGCATTTAAGAAAACAACTTTTGAGAATTGAAAATTCAGAACTTCTAAAACTACTACAAAGTGTTCTCATCAAAAAATCCTCCACATGCAGCAATGACAGCTTTGCAGATCCTTGGCATTCTAGCTGTCAGTTTGTCCAGATACTCAGGTGGCATTTCACCCCACACTTCCTGTAGCACTTGCCATAGATGTGGCTGTCTTGTCGGGCACTTCACACGCACCTTACAGTCTAACTGATCCCACAAAATCTCAATGGGGTTAAGATCCATAACACTCTTTTCCAATTATCTGTTGTCCAATGTCTGTTTCTTTGCCCACTCTAACCTTTTCTTTTTGTTTTTCTGTTTCAAAAGTGGCTTTTTCTTTGCAATTCTTCCCATAAGGCCTGAAACTGGTGTTGAGCGGGTAGAATTCAATGAAGCTGTCAGCTGAGGACATGTGAGGCATCTATTTCTCAAACTAGAGACTCTGATGTACTTCTTGTTTAGTTGTACATCTGGGCCTTCCACATCTCTTTCTGTCCTTGTTAGATCCAGTTGTACTTTGTCTTTGAAGACTGTAGTGTACACCTTTGTATGAAATCTTCAGTTTTTTGACAATTTCCAGCATTCCTCATTCCTCAAAACAATGATTGACTGACGAGTTTCTAGAGAAAGCTGTTTCTTTTTCGCCATTTGTGACCTAATATTGACCTTAAGACATGCCAGTCTATTGCATACTGTGGCAACTCAAAAACAAACACAAAGACAATGTTAAGCTTCATTTAACGAACCAAATAGCTTTCATCAGTGTTTGATATAATGGCAAGTGATTTTCTAGTACCAAATTAGCAGTTTAGCATGATTACACAAGAATAAGGTGTTGGAGTGATGGCTGCTGGAAATGGGGCATGTCTAGATTTGATCAAAAATGACTTTTTTCAAATAGTGATGGTGCTGTTTTTTACATCAGTAATGTCCTGACTATACTTTGTGATCAGTTGAATGCCACTTTGGTGAATTAATGTACCAATTTCCTTCTGAAACAGCAAAATCTGTACATTATTCCAAACTTTTGGCTGCCAGTGTACATATATATATATATATATATATATATATATATATATATATATATATATATATATATATATATATAACAAGCATTTTAACTGCATTAATATAAACACTATTAAGTAGCTGGCAGGAGCCAGGCCTCCTCAAGGAGCATTGAGAAAATAGCATATAGCTCTTACTCTGGCCACAGGGTGTCACTGTGTTTCATTAGTGGAATCCCCTGTCTGCTGTTCTCAATATCTAGTGTTACATAATACTCATCCTCAGTGCAGAGACTGCAAGAGAACTGAGATGTGATGTGTTCCTCCCACTCAGTGCAGACAGTGGGCAGGTTTTTATGTTCATGTTTGATTTTGTTGCATGAAGATTTGCATCACAGGTGTGTGACCTCTGGAGGTGTTTAGGTATTTGAATATTAGCAAGTAAATGGAAAATTCCTTAAAGGCATAGTTCACCCTCATTTGAAATTCTGTCATCATTTACTTACCCTCATTTCGTTCCAAACCTGTGCGACTTACCTTTTTCTGAGAAACATAAAAGGAGATGTTAGGCAAAATGACAGTCTCAGTAACCATTCACTTTCACTGCATCTTTTTTTCCTTACAATGAAAATGAATGGTGACTGAGGCTGTCATTTTACCTAACATCAGCTTTTGTGTTCCATGGAAGATCAAAAGTCATACGGGTTTAAAACAACATGAGGGTCAGTAAATAATGACAGAATTTTCATATCTGGGTGAACTATTCATTTAAAGGAAACTGCTAACTATTGGGCTGTAGGCATGGTGAAAAAGAGAATATACAGTTCAATAAATCAATGTTGAATTGTAATAATAATAATAAAGAATAAAATGAGTAGTGTTGAAAAGATAATGCCCTTGTTCTTCTAATCTGACATGTCTCACTTGTCACTTCAAGGAATAGTAATCTCTGCAAAAGCATTGCTAGAAACCCAAAAATTAACTTTGTGTTTACAATATAGGAGTCGAGTTAAAGAGATATTTCTCCCAAATATGAAAATTCTCACATTTTTTACTCACCCTCATACCATCCTTGACTTTCTTTCTTCTGCAGAACACAAATTATGATTTTTAGAAGAATATTTCAGCTCTGTAGGTCCATACAAAATTGTGATGCTTCAAAAAGCACATAAAGGCATCATAAAAGTAATCCATATGATATGTTTTAATCCATATCTTCAGAAGCAATATGATGTGTGGGTGAGTAACAGAACTTTTTTGCTTGAAATTCTTCTCCCTGCTCAGTTGGGGGCTAGGCATGAAGAATGTGAATCAGCAAAAACACAAGAAGAAGAATGAGAACGTTAAAGTGAAGATTGACTTCAGGGAGGATAATTTACAGTAAAAAAGAACTTAAATATTAATGTGTTTCTCACCCACACCTATCATATCACTTCTGAAGACATGGATTTAACCACTGGGTTCTTATGGATCACTTCTATGCTGCCTTGTTTGATTTTTGGAGCTTCAACATTTTGGCACACATTCACTTGCAATATATGGACCAAAATAGCTGAGATATTCTTCTAAAAATCTTCAACTGAGTTCAGCAGATTGAAGAAAGTCATACACATCTGGGATGGCATAAGGGTGAGTAAATCATGAGAGAATTTTCATTTTTGGGTCAACTATTCTTTTAAGGATAAAGGGGAACCATGTTCTAATTCTAATGGTATGCACAGCGGTAGCAGCTGCAACCTGCCCCTGTATGAATTAGCGCTGTTTATTAATGCAGGTGTCCCTGTTATTATAGCTAATACTTCTCCCAGAATAGTTCTCCCAAAAATTAAAATTATCTCATCATTTACTCACCATCATGCCACCCCAGATGTGTATGACTTTCTTTCTTCTGCAGAACACAAACAAAGATTTCAGCTTTGAAGACCCATTCAATGCAGGGGAATGGTGGCTAGAAAGTTGAAGCTCAAAAAAGCTCATCAAGGCTGCATAAAAGTAATTCATAAGAATCCAGTGGTTAAATTCATGTCTTCAGAAGTGATATTAAAGATGTGGGTGAGAAACAGATCAATATTTATGCCCTTTTTTTTACCATAAATTCTCCTCCCTGCTCAGTAGATGACGATATGCAAGAAGAATGCCAATCGTCAAAAACAGAAGAATGTGGAAGTGAAAGTGGAGATTTATAGTAAAAAAGGACTTAAATATTGCTCTGTTTCTTACCCACACCTATCATATCGCTTCTGAAGACATAGATTTAACTACTGGAGTTTATGAATTAATTTTAGTCTGCCTTTATATGCTTTTTTAAGATTCAAAGTTCTGGCCACCATGTACTGCATTGTATGGACCAACAGAACTGTTATATTTTTCTGAAAATCTTCATTTGTGTTCTGCAGAAGAAAGAAAGTCATACACATCTGAGATGGCAGGAGGGTGAGAAAATTATGAGAGAATTTTCCTTTTGGGGTGAACTACTACTTTAAGGTCAGGGATATTTTCCTAACCCTAAGTATTATGTTCCTGTGTGTAGGCTAACTCATCCCATCTCAACTTATTTCATGCTTAAAATAGAAAGTATACCTCGAATTGTGTCGATAGTTGAGAAGTGTGCAGTTACTTTTCTAAGTGATCTGATTTAAGATTTTTGATGATCAAAGGGGTGAAAAAAAACCATAGACTTAAACTGAGGGGGGAACCCAAGCCATCTGCAATATCATAAAGACTTGGAGATGGGCTCTTTTGACTTGGGCCTGTAAGTAACAACCTAGCAAGTACCCAGATCACCCTAGCAACCACACAGCAATGAACCAACAACTAAAGCAACCACATAGCAACACCTTGGCAACCACCCAGAGCACACTAGCATCATGGAAGTGAGTTTTTCACAGGCAAGCACCACTCAGATTTTCTGAAGAAAATGTAGTTTGTTGTCTAAACTTTAAACAACCGTCCTGTTGAAGCCACACTAGCAGTTTTGCAATAGCTATTCACAGTTATACCAAAAAAACCAAAAAAACCAAAAACAAATGGCAGTTGTTATCTGAAAAAATAAAATAAAAATAACAAAACTGGTCCTGTCAATCTTTACTAAATTGTGTAATCCTTATTCTATAGCAGTTTATATAGTTTTCACCCAAATTGACTTTTGTTATTCTATTTCTAAAGGCAGTTTATGTTTGGTTTTTTAATGCATAACATACTGTATGCAACCCGTTAGCTACACCTTTAACCTAACATTTCATGCTGAAGAGTATTGTATGAATATTATTAAAATGTGTCGAAAAGCTTGATCTTTTGGTTCTGGTGTGGTAATGTGATTCGGTACAGATAGTTCTGAGCAGGATTTGCGCACAGGATCATCATGTCTTGCGCAGTTGAGTCTGTAGGCTTGAGAATCTTGTATTGCAAGACCATACCGAGCACTGTAAGAATCAACGCGCCTCAGTTCTTCAGCGTTGTGAGCGTGTTAGGCGCGAGTCCAGCTGCAGGTGCATTTAGTTCCACGGATGCGACGCGCGTTAGAAAAGTGAACCATGAGTTTCCGTTGACAACACCTGTACATCTCTGCCGGTGGTAACTTGTAAGCCTGAAGAATGGCAGGTGCCAAAAGAACCGAGTCGCCGTCCGAAATCGACCCGGACGTGAAGACCGAGGCGAGGAAATCATTCGAGCACATATGGCTTAATTCGGCGGTGCCGGACCTGCCGGTTCGGACGATGGGTTCTTTTGAGAGCGATGCTGGTCAAAGGTACCGCAGTCCCGTTTCAAGCAGCATGTGTGTTTGAACACTGATAACAAAACTGCAGCATCCTCCAATACGCGTCAACTAATGTGCCGCCAGTCGACTTTAGCAAGGCTATTATAAATGAATCAATCAATAAGCCAAACGTTTTAGTGTTTGGAGCTTGCATGTGAAAGGTGAGCGATTTAGTTTGAGGAATGTTGTATAAGATATCAATGCTCGAATCTTTTCTCTCTTCGTTTTGATAGATAGTTTTGTTCATTAGAAGTGCACATTAATGTATAATATAGCAAAATACATAAATATCAGATCTGTAGTCTACTATGGGCCACATAAATAGTCTACTAAACGTGACTACACGTTTAGCTGGTGGCAATATTAATCTACTACAAAGGTTACATAAAGCCAGCGTTTATAATTTAATAGGACTAACGGGAGGGTGCTGCAGCTCTCTGTATCCATAAATGATGTGCGTAAGGGGCCGTTCACACCGCACGTGTTTTTGCGTCCGTTCGTGCAGTTTTTAAACATGAGCTAGATAGACGGACGTCTTTGACCGTTGCGCTGCGTTTTTTAGACGCCATGTCTTTTATCTGCCTGCCACTTGTCTAGCCTGTCTTTTTTTTGTTTTTTTGTTTTTTAGCGCAAGGACGCATTCGGTTTGAACTGCCCCTAAGTCTTTTACTTCTCATCCAAACAGCTTATAGCTCTTTATTGGATTAATAATGCATGACAAATTGTGTAGTTCTATATCATTGATTTTAAATTGTTGCCTAATGCAAACCATTAAACAATCCAGAAAGCTTGTGGGAATCTACTCATTTTGTGTATTTGACAGTCAAATACTAGATGTGCAAATTACATTGTGCCCTTATAGACAAATGACTTACCTGTGGCTTTTGAAGAGCTAGTAAACATGTATACCAAAATGTATTTTCATTGTCACCATTGCTCTGTGTGGCCTGTTTGTTAATCATATATTTAATGTCTACGCTATTTAATTCATCTCAACCAAAATTCATTTTGAGTGCAGGTTTTCTCATTTCAAATATTCCAACTGGCAGTACAGTTTAACTACCTTTGAATTATAAAATTTTAATAATGGGTTTAAAGTATAATAGGCAATGTATGGACATGTTGAGGGGAGGGACATGTCGAAAACATGCTGTCGATTGAGCTTAACTTGTATTGAACCCCGAATATTCCTTTTTAAGGCTGAATAAATCCATACATAAATTGACATGCAAATGTCTATGTGTATATACAGTACGTGTAAATATGTGTATTCATTATGGTTTGGTAATGTAGGTTAATCATACACAGTGCTGTTCTCTATACCAAGTCCACACCAAGCTCTCATCTCACTGTACAGCAGTTCTTTCAATTTGAACTGGAGCTCTGTGGACTTAATGCAACATTTTGCAGAGTCTGTGTTATGATGTCCTTTAATGCAATCCATTCCAACTGCCCATTTAGCCTTTTGCCCTATTGTGTGTTCTTCGATATTGGTGCACAAAGGCACTTCTATTTGCAGTTGAGCTGAATATTAGAGATGAGCACGGGAGAACTGCAGATATGTGTAAAATAGTTTTATAATAATTTTATAAAGAGCACAGAGAGAAAACTGTTTGTGGTTATGTCATTTTGATGCTCAGGATTTTTATGGCCTATAAATTTAATCGTGAGGTATTTCCACCCAGTTAGGGACATGCACATGACTGTATGTATATGTAAAAATACATAAATACATAGAAATGTAATAGTTTTTTCTTTAAATTAATTTAAATAAGAAGTAATGGTAGTACTTTATTTTACAGTACATGTACTTTCCTGGTACATATATGGTAAATATGTTGTAACTACAGACAAAGCTGTTGTAACAAGAGGTACTTACCTGAACTGTTCATAAATGGTAACTTAGGGTGTACTCACACTAGGCCCGGTTGCCTTGTACCGTGCCCAAGCATGATTGTCCCCCTTCCCCACTCCCCCGCTGGCCTGCACTCACATTGCACTTAATGTTCCGTGCCTGAGCACGCTTACGTCATTACGATGCGACTTTTTGTTTTGAAGAAAACAGGAAGAAAAGCACTCTCACAGAGCACAATGGAGTCCATCATTGTAACGTTACTTTGTGGCTTACTTTGAGTCATTTGGGGCACTGTGACACATGGCCCTCTCACATGCCTAATTGTCGACAGCATCGTACCACTGAAATTTATCCTTTTCGTCCGACGAGCTGCCAGATTTACGGAGTGCATTCCATACCTTCAGATACTGAATCTGCAGTTTTTTCAGTTTGTCACGTCATTGCTCAATGGTTCTTTGGTATCCATGAGCATGAAGTTAGTTGCAAATTTTACCAAATATCTCGTAGTTCTTGTGTGTTCTTGTGTGTTGTATCCAGTTGTTCCTGTATTCTCTCGTCTGCCCAAATTTCCAGTAAACACTGCACCTATGCCGTAGACCAAAATGATCCCTTTGCTCAATCGCATCATTGACGTCATGTTTCGAGTTTCGTGCTCGGTCACGGTTAGTGATCACACTAGATGCATACCGTGCCTAAGACAACTGAACCATGCCCGAGCCCACCTCTTCAAGCGGGCCAAGGCACGGTTCAGCATACCATGCCCGGGCACGGTACAGTGCGATCACACTAGTCAAACGAACGGGACTTTTGGGGGTCAAACGTGCTTGGGCACAGTACAGATTGCCTAGTGTGAGTACACCCTAATATGAAACATTACTGTACCTACCAATGGTACATACATGGTAATTATGTTGTACCTACAGATAAATGTGGCGTAACAATACGTACTTTACTTATCTAAAGTGTACCCACATGGTAAGTAATATGAAACTTTACAGTACATCTCAATGTTACACACATGGTAAATATGTACAGACAAGTGTGGGGTAATAACAGGCAATTATTTATAGTTTACTTACATGTTAACTAATGTGAAACATTACGGTACTTAGCAAAACTTTAAAAATGATAGATATTAGTTAGTACAAGTTCTCATGGTACATGCTTTGGAAGTTGGATGGGATCTTACATAGAACCAAATATGAAACGCAGCTGTAACTATACAGTACTTCATAGGGTTACTACTTAGTAATATTAAGAAAGGCATTCTTCACGTGACAACTGGTAAAGTCAAGTGCAAATATGAGGCTGGTAGCTACTGCATATGTCCAAAATGAGAACTGTCAACACACATATAATTATTAGGTATGTCATTAAAAATCTCTTAATGAATTGCCAGAAATGAAGAGAATCAGTGTTCAGATAAAGCTTGTTAGTTAAGGTGAACTGCAATGATGCTTACCGCTGGCTGACACTCAATAAGTATCTTCATCCATGCTTTGTAAATAGTGGACATTGAGGCTTTTAATTTCAGACGTAGTATTGTGGTGTCCAGATACATTAAATTGTGAATCCCTAAACGTAAACAGTGCAGAGATTGATATGGCTAGTGGAGTTTCATTAGTATTTATTGTCCATATATACAATATATGAAATGTGATGTTAATGCAACATCTTTTGAGTCCTTCAGGGCTTTCCTTTTAAAGAAGGAAGAATAATAATCCTTCTGTCACTCTCTCTATTGATTTGCTCAGTGTAGATACCTTTGCAGCACTACATTATAGGCAGTCTTTTCTTGTCAATAGTTGCCAAGAGCAGACTGTAAATAGGGCACACGCTTACAGAACACAAGGATGTAAGGAATCTTCTTAATGAACTGTCTTGCTTACAAAAATTATGTCCAGTAATTACAAGAAAACTAAGAAACTTGGTGAGCCATGCAGACAAAACTTTCACAAGTCTAATAATGATAAAAATGTTGAAAAACAGTTGCTGTCTATTCTTGCTCATAAAATATACTTTAAAGATACAGATGCTCTGTAAATTGTCTCATATTGCATCCCGTACGTTAGGTACTACTTTTAACCTTAATTTTTGAAATTCTATCATTAAAACAAATTAAAACTAAAAATCGTAAAAATGTCTTTATTTTCCTCAAAAATAGTGCATAACACCTAACATTGTCCCCAGTATTGCTTTACACCCAGTTAATATGTAATATTGCAGTTAAAAAAAAAACACACACAAAAAAAAAAAATTCATTAACTATTACATCACTTCCCTGATGTGATATTACATTTTGAGGGAAATTTATCTAGAAACAAATTATTAGTCTTTACATTCCTTTTCATTTATGATTTTTTAAATGTTTTTTTGTACAAATGCATAAAAAAATATCACTTTTAAAATATGTAACATAAAAGTATTGAACATAATTTTGCGGTCAGTCATAAACATACTGTACATCACATATTAAAAGCAAATTTAGTTTTAAATTGCCACCCTGTTATTACCTTCCTGTCAAAATACCCTTCATTCATTCATTTGCAAGCAGAAAATATATCTAACTAAAAACATAAGTATATGCAATGTATTGTTAAAGAAATTTGGTGTTACTTCCATCCTCTGATGGCACCTTCTTCTTTGTTATGTTATGGAACTCATACAGAAGTAAAAAAGGAATAAGATAGACCAAGAGGCACCCTGTCATTTGAAGAATAAAAAAATTAATATAAAAAAAAGTTTTGTTGTATTTATGAATTTTTTAACATACGTACAATATATACATATACATACAGTTACGTGCCTGTCTTTTACAAGGTGGGAATACTTATGATTTATTTTATATATATTTTTAGCTGATAAAATCCAGTACTCTGCTGCTTCAGATCATGCCAGTCTCGTTTTCTGAACAATAAACATACTGCTTTTCTGAAGGAATGTTTAAAATTCTGATCGAGACAATTTTTTGTTATCATGAGGTCAAAAAGGCAATGCATACAAAAAATAACCTAATGTGTAATTGCTGCACATAGCATCATGGTTTAAAACAGTGCTAAGTGGAGATAATATAGTTGCACAGTGGGCATTCGCACATTTATAAGGATTATGGGTGGTAGTCCATATGGATCTTATTACTGACAAATTGGCTAATACGTTTCAAAGATATCATGAGTCGGTTGACTTTATGCATTTACTGTGGAGTGAAAAGTTTATGTTAGTGCAAAACGTGTTTGTCCATAGTCTGACATACTGAGTACAAGAGTACTGCCTGGATCTGTTGATGACTGTTGAGTTCAAAAGGATTTTCCAGAAGTAGCAGTTTCACTAACTGTGCCTTTGCATAATAGACAGCCACTTTACTTCCATGATTCTAAGGAGCTCTTACTAATATAATTGTTGTTTTTTTTTACTGTATGAACTGTCATGACTTGCTTTCAAGGCTATACTTTTGTACACTTCTTGACATGCTGTGATTATACCCAAAGGAGATTTATTTGCCCTGTCAACTCTTTGCAAAATTAATGTGAGCAGGAAGGATAGAAGAAGCAGAAGGAAATTGTTTGCATAGTCACCTCTGCTTAAAAGATCACTTAGTGATCTTACTAGTATACTATTAATTTATACTAATATACTAACTAGTATTGGCTGTTATATTAGGGCTACTTAACTTTGGAAAGCTCATATTGGAAAGCTCAATGTCTCCTGACTTGTACACAAATTCCGTAAAAAAGTATGTATTTTCCAACCATCTAAGCAAATCAAGCTTGAAGTACATGTAACTTCAGGTTCTTACTAGGTGCAACAGCAGGGGCAGTAAGCACACCTCAACAAACCTCACAAGTTGCGCAGCCACAGAATGAGAGCCGGTCACAAAAGACACACTCATGACAGCTGGCTGCATTTTTTCAGATGTAAATAGGGCTTCTCGTTGCACAATAGTCTCTGTCTTTTCATACATATTTCTCAACACAACTTTGGTCAAATTCAACCCGAATTATTATCAAAGGACATTGATTATTTAATCTAGCCATCACTGGATGATATATTGTGTATCTTTCATATAGTCCACACAATGTATTTTCAGTTACAAGCGTGTCTTTTTGTGGTTTGACAGCTTGAATGAAACCTATTAAAGGCTGCATACAGAGAAATTGCATAATAAACATCACCATCACCATCATTCAGTTTGCGCAGTTACATACAGTACACTAACCTGCAAACTCATCAACGTCTCCTCATTCTTAAAGAAGTACAAAAACCTTTGTAACTTTTGTGTATGATGACTACATTCACAACTTTGGACTGCCACCTTCACAGCATTGACGCGTCCTGTGTGTGATACCTGTGCCTCTCCTACCAGCGACCAGCTTCAGTATCAAGTACATTTTATATCACCCCCTTGTTTCCCAAAGCTATTACGCCAGACTGAACAAACAGCCAAGTGGCAATGAACTGGGAAGCAAACAAATTAGAATTCTAATTTAAATGTTGGCTGATGGAAGTATATCGATGCCTCAAAACGTATCGAGAACATAATGTGTAATAATCAATGTATCGATATTTTATGACATTCCTAATTCTACATATTTTGTAACATTATTGGAGCTGACTGTTCCATTTTAGTACATTGGCATAAGCTTATGCTGTATTGTTGGTGCATTGAGTTGATGCACTGAGTGAACAATTTCTTGACAATGAATGTTGCATAAGCACAGCACATAAGAGATCTTACTGTACTATGAACCACAAATATAGGGGGATTTACACCAATGTCTCACATTGCCTATTTAAATGAATGATGTACTACTGTGCATCAGTATGTCAACAACTCCCTTCCTGAACTTTACATAGATCGGCTGGCTTGTTAGGCTCTTTTTCACTAAAATAAGTAGAGTGCATTTAGAGCACTTCACAGTCAGAGTGAAATGCTGTGGTGCAGTGCAGGGTTTGTATTTGTACTGTATGTAGGTGTAGCTTTAGACGGGAGAAATCATCCAGTCTGGCAGCACAGTCTCAGCTGTCAGTGAAATAAGGACACAAGTCACGACTGAGCTCCATGTTCATTCGTTGCACACAGTTTACTGGAAAAAGATTATATTTTTGTGATTACATAGAAATAATAATGAAATATTTTGTCATTTTTGTAATAAAAAAAAAGTAATACATTTTTACATTTAATGTAATAATAAAAAAAAAAATTCAATTAAATAAAAAAAGTATTATACTGCATAAAATATGTATTACATTATGTTATAGCTATGCTCCGAATCAAAGTAGAGCTGTATAATCCTTAATGCCTTAATCCTTTTTTTCCACTTCATCCTGTTTGATCTAACTTCCTATGCCTTTTTTTTTTATGTCACTATATGTATATGTATGTTTAAATGTATATGTTTGTATGTAGGTATATACGTTGCATTCTCTTGCACTGGAAGCTTCTGTCACCATGCCAAATTCCATGTGTGTGTAAGCATACTTGGCAATAAAGCTCACTCTGATTCTGATTCTTTTGAAGTCAGACCGATACCACAAATTAGGGGTGCTAAATCCTGCTCTCAGAGAATATCTTCCTTCTTGATGCCCTCTTTTTTATATATTTTTATTTAATTTGTGTTTACACAAATGGTGTATGGATAGATGATTAAGCAACAATGCACTCGCAATCATGTAATTGCAATGAATTTCAGCAAGGCTGTGATTCGGCTGCATAGCTGATAACAACAGCATGATTGTAAGTGTGATATTTATTTTATACAACAGTTCAGTAAATAAGTTAATATTGTTTAACTGACATTTGGACAGTTATTTTGTCTCTGCCAATGAAAAAGTTCCAAACAAATTCAAAGGATCAAGCTTTGACTGGCAGCCGTGAACGCAGACAGGCAGTGATTCAAACAGTGAAGCGTCCCAGTGCTGTCCATTCAGATTAGAGGACTAACTAACTGTATGTTTAAGATTTTTTATGAAGTTGTGAATTCTTAAATAAAAGATGATGAAAAAAAAAAAGATTTGTCTTCTTGCGAAGCTCAGTTTCAACTTAAAAATCACTGTCTGTAATTTTAAATACAAAGACCTTGATTAGTTTGTTCAGGTGTGTATGTGTGTTCAGTTAAAACTCAACACTGCAGGAAAGTTGAGCTCCAGCAGCAAGAATGAACTCCCCTGCTGTAAATCAAGTCATTAAAGCTACACTATGTATTTTTTTTATGTAAAAAAATAACAAAATGTTATTAATGAGAGAGTGCAACAAAAATCCATCTTCCAAACCATGTCTTTACCCAAATACACTGATAAACCTATAATAATGCCATTGTTATATGTCTCATCACTGTCACGACTGCTATGTTGATCGGAACTGCACCCAAGAATTTCACACACCATTGCACTTGTGTATATGGCTGTGTGACAATAAAGTGATTTGATTTTTAATGATTTATATTTTAGAGCTGTCTAGACAGATTTCGAGGGAAATTGCATACATACATCATTCGCCCGTGCGTGTCACGTCATATCCATACACAGAGAAAATAAGATCTCTGTGTGTGGGAGTAGCGTGAACCTGAAAGTTTGTCACAACGAGCGAGAAAAATTGACCATGGATCTTTCAAAACGGTAAACCTCCGGAGAATCACTGGTTGTAAAAACAAAGAAACCCCAAACAGAGCAGAGTCTACAAGCAAAAAGTGTAAGCAACAGAGTCTGTAATAAAACCCGAATCAACATTGGCTTGGCTTTTCAGAGGTGGCGACAACTCTGAGATCTGAAAGGATTTAAAAGTGACCCAGAGATGACTTTTTTCTTACTCAACAGGTAAGATATTTTATTGATATGGTTTACGTATTTGTGTGTGTGTGTAGTGAAATACAATAATATACTGTAGTCGGTGCAGAACTTTTCACTTGCTAGCACACGTGTGTATTTTTCTTTATTAAGGCAATAATTTATATAAATAATTCCTTTAGTCCTCGGCTTGCCAAGGACATGTGAGTCTTGAAATGATGTTGACCACTGGTTGGTAACAATGACAATCTATAAATTACTTACTACCGTGGTCCTCTTCCTCACCTTGCTCCTCTTCTAACTCCTCCTCTTGCTCCTCTTTGAACTCCTCCTCCTCTAATTTGAACTCTAGCTCTCCCTCCAACACCCTTTACTCTGTCTGCATTGTTTGCATCCATTGTTCAAAACCTATAACTTGACCTTTGGCCTATTTATAGGCCTATTCTAAAGCCATGATTGGTTGGTGTTAAGTAAAGCAATGAGTGTTCACACATGTGAGGAGTTAGTGTGAGGCACTGATGAATTAGTGTGGCATTTTGATTGGTTGTGTTTGAAAAATGAAATCAAGATACTTCCTGTTTGATTTTTGTGTGTTACATAGAGAATTGTGTGTTGTGTTTTACAAGAAGTCGAAGGCCGAGAATTAGTGTATGATTTTGCAGATTTGGTGTGTGGTTCTGGTGTTTGAGTGTCAGGTTTCAGACATTGTGTGACAAGTAATGATTTTGTGTGTAAGCAGTTGAAAAAAACTGTAATGACTCAAAACACATAAAAGACGTTCATTTGTTTCCACCTACTGGTGTAAAAGTGTGATTTACAAAAATGGTTATCTGAACGAATAAATGAACAAATTTGAACTAATCTTTTATATAGGCCTTTATAATACCTGTATTTTACCAAGGTTATTCTATTAAAATTAAAATCTTTTTTGGAGTGATTTTCTCATCTGAACGAATTCAAAAGACTCGAATCACGAGTGAATGACATACAGAGAAACATCATCTTGAGTTAATTCACTCAGCTAAAGATCCACCAAGCTAAATGTGAAATTAATTGTAATAGTTTTTTGTGGTGTTTAGTATAAGTTTAATCTACAGTAGTTGCAACATTGTTGATTTTCTTTAAAAACTTTTTTTTTCTTTTTTTTTCTTTTTTTTATAAATGTAAAATAAAAATTTATAATTATTTGAATGGTTTTTTAAACTGTTTCAGTATTTTGTATAACTTTATAAGAGTGTTTATTATAGAAAATGACAATATTCTGAATGAATATTAGCCAGCTATCTTGAATGATGTAAACACAATAAACATTTTTTTTTAAATAATAAGACAAAACACTTTCTATGCTTAAAAGTGGAATACATTAAATGTGCACATCTAATAGTGTCACTGGGGGCTGAGCCTCCCCTAAGATCGAAATCCTAGAATCGCCCCTGTATTTGGGGTTATTTGGGGTTGTGGACTAATGCTATCCTTTCACAGACAATAATTGTCCCATAAATTCAGAGAGAATATGCAGTTCATAAAACAGAGCAAGTAGATACATACTTAACCTATTCCTTCAGGTGTGCCCATTGCCTTTGCTGATTATTTAGTAGTTCAAGATTAACTTGCAATATTATTTGCATTACAGTTGTTGTACAGCTGTGCCATTTCAATATATACCAACAGTTAGTAGTATAAACTGAAGAGAGAGAGATTAATTTTACATTGTGCATCAAAGGCAAATCACCATCACGTTATGATTTATGAAGTTGTTTGTGAAAATGCAGCTATCACCTTTTTGTTTCACATGATGATCATCCATTGGTATGTTATTTAAGTGGCCACACAGAGCAACGCTATAAACCCTTCTGTGGTTTACAATCCAGATTGTGAGTCCAGTTCTGGTTCCAAATACACTTACCATAGTACTCAAAGCAAATTGTTCAAAATGCCACAAGCTAAAACACATTGTGACTAAAACGCAATGTGTCATAGCATCATGACACACATTTGACCAAGCTGCGTGCTCACAGTTTCTCAAGAATTCCTTTGTGCTTGATCTTCAGAAGGACTGTGGTCAAGCCAGACTTTTCCAGCATGTTTCTTGCATGTAGTTAATTGCATGTGTCCTTTATTGAAAACTCTCTCCCCACTTTATTTCTCCCATCTCTGCTCTGTCCAGGTACACAGAGGAGTACAGTATGGATTCCACCAATGCACAGTAAGTCAGAGTACTGTGGAAATATGGTATCTATCCAGGTGCAGCCTTCCATCTTTGTAGGTGTCTGTCACCTCTCGTTGGATTGAAGACCGTTAATCAAAAATCTAATCAGACTTCAGATATTTAGGTGACACTGACTGTTAGCTCTACAAACACTCTGGGTTAGGGTTTGGCTAGGTAGGCCTTGTCCATACGTTTACATATATTTTTGAAAACACAGTGTGTGCCCTCCGTTTAAAAAAAAAAATAAATAAAAAAAATCCTATTTTATGGAAGGATGTTTTACCAGTACTACTAGATTTTACATGAACTCTGATGCAAGGAGTTCTAATATAAAGAGAGCAGTCACATGGCGATTGGCTCAAAAGCATGATTCTGGATTTGAGTACACATGAGCAAAGATGGCAACATCCAGGTTGCATACTTAAAAGGGCTGCATGTGCCAGCCAAGCAACTGCCATTGAGATGAATGAGAAAGGATTTATAGACCTCCTTGCTATATATCCAAAATCCTCTTGTCAGTTTTGAGTGCTCTTTGAACAGTTGAGAAAGAGGAAGCTCTGGGACACTTGTGTTCAAACCAGGGCACAGCGTATAACATATCTTCGGCCTCTAAAAATATATATCACGCTTAAGCAGTAAATTATAATTAATAAATGCAAATGTAGAATGGATGTGAGGGTGTGTTTTTTTTTTTTAGAGGTGGATTTTTTTGACATTTCAGTTGTAACAAATGCCTACATTTAGGTACAGTATTATTCAACATTTAGCATATATAGGGACAAGAAAATAGCAAATATGCTACATTTAAGAGTTAATGTTAAAACAACATTATGAATATTTTACATGTGTGGTCAAATGCTGCCATCAAGCTATGTCAGACTTTAAAAGTTGAGCATACACAAACACAACCACAGTGTTGTAATTACCAGTGTGGAAAGCTGGTATTGATTTTAAGCTGTAATGGTGAATGTCGACTGTACAATTTAGTTTATATGCATTCTACTGTATATAAAACTTTAAAGAATCAGGGACTAAAAACGGTTCAAGGAACAAAACCGAAAGCGTTTACAATTCTGGCAGAATGTAACTGAAAAAAAAGTGACTTTACATTTGGCAGATGCTTTTATCCAGAATGACTTACAGCGCCCTTATTACAGGGACAATCCCCTTGGAGCAACCTGGAGTTAAGTACCTTGCTCAAGGACACCATGGTGGTGGCTGTGGGAATTGAACCAACAACCTTTTGCTTACCAGTTTAGTGCTTTAGTCCACTACACCACCACCACTCCATGTATATTTATTAGATTATTTTCAATTGTTCCGGAGTGAAATGCAATTTCTTTTTATGTGGGTAACCGGTTATAACCGGTTTATTTCGTTCCGATAATTTTTTAATGAAACCAAAGACCAAAGGGTTTATCACAGTACATTTTGGGAATTACACCACTTCGTGTTGCCGGAAAAAAAACGTGTGCTTTGATCCTGAAGGAAACCTCTTCATCACACATTTCTTTGCCTAATTGACCATTGTGGATGTCGCATTAGGTGAATGAAGACCTTTTTAACAACTATGTATAATTACTATATATACATGCACGACTAATCCAGATACAAGGAAAGCATTATTAGAGGTAAATTTGTTTCCAAGTCTTCACTGAATTATTGTTAGATGTGATGCGCGACTGCTGTGTGCATTTTCCATTTCCCTTTTTGATTTGTAACTAGTAGCAACTAATAAACAAGTTAAAAAAAATAAACAATTCTAGAGCAAATAGTTTTCCTAAAAATTTGTTGGACAGCAGGTCTAAGTAATACCAAGCTATAGAAAGTCAGATTTGTTTCAACAAAGGGTTTATTATGTGTCCAGGAGTGTTGGTTAATCATGTTTTTGAGACGTTTTGAAGGAATGTGGTCCTAATTTCCAAATATGTGGACTTCATTTTTATCAGCGCACTGACGTGCGAAAAATAAACGGATTTTTAAAAGCGGCATATCAAACGAAAGTAGAGACGTTACTCTTTACAACCAAACAGATTTAAATCAAAAAACTGGTTTCTTACCAGAGGCACTTTTGTTGCCGCTGCGCCTGTAGTATTGCTTCACGGAAATTGATGTCATGCTGTTGTGTCATGCGATGCGGTGCTCCAGAAGTTTAATCCTTATATGACAGTGTTGAGTGTTGTGAACAGTATTCAGTCGGGTTTTAATTTATTTAAATTATGCGTTGCATATAGCGAAGCCAAAATACAACGTCCACACATGTGGATGTGGGGTCGCACGAGGTTAATACAGATTTGATGCTGCCGAGTTTTGACTGAGAAGCAGATCTGTAATTAAAATGTTACTTAACTGTTAATTAACTGTATGCTTGTTATCATTTTTATGCTGATAAATCCACCACACAGGAAAAATTTTATTGCTTATTTTCGCCTATTTTAATGAGGCAAGTGGCTTATTTTGGGCTTGTTTTCCAGACCACGTTGCTTGTTTCTCTTGCGAGATCTGGTGACACTGCAATTGAGATTTCACCCACCCCTTAGTGCAGAGTATTGTCATTTTAAAAAGAACTTTATTAACCAGTTACCATTTGGAAAGGAAGCTGTGGAACTTCTGAACCATAATAAAAATAAAAATACAGTTTTTTCTCAGAATGAACTGAAATGAAAAACATTTCGTTTTTAGTCCCTGTATAGAAAACATGACTGGCTGGAAAATATCCCATTCCTTCTGAAACAAATGTTCTGACTGGAAGTCAAACTGTTTATATTGCCTGCGCCTTCAGGTAAGTGCTCTTGCTGCTCAATGCGTATTTAGTGAGAATCTCTGTATACTCATATCCACTCAAAATTCACTCAAATGTGCTGCAAAATCGCCTCAGTAGTGTAAAAAGTTACGGATCAAAAGCCAGCTTATGGTTCTGGTGGCCTTTCATACGTACTGTAGAAACCTTAGAAAAATAGGTGGACTTATAGTGTATGCATTCGTATGCCCTGGACTACACTATTGTTTTTAGTATATGTGGTATATGGTTCAAATGAGTCTTACACAAGTCTGCAAGTAGCCATTTTGTGTTTATAACTTACTACACTCATAACAGAGCAAAACTTAAGCATCTAAAGCACCCAGAGGATAGTTTAAACTGTATTGTGCAATTATATCATGTACCTTAGAAGAGGCAAATTACCCAAAATCCTCAGTTTCTGCAGTTACAAAAATAGTAATATATATATATATATATTTTTTTTTTTTTTTTTACTCCAGTGCTAGTAAAGCTCTTGCTCAACACAGCAACGTGAATGTCCCTGTTCCATCTTTTTATGTTTATTTTTTTTATCTTTATTGTTTACCTTGGAATGTTAAATGCACTAAAAATAGAGCTAACACAGTATCTGTCGGTTGCAGAGCTTATGTGGGTGGGATGAAGTTATATGTGGGTTCTGCTCAAATCAAAGGATAAAGATTTTTACAGAGACTAAATTATTATCAGCGCAGCTATAATTGACTAGCCTTATTGTTCCATGTTGGCACGAAGTCATGGTGTTATGGATTTCCCTGCAATTGTAATTTCAGTCCTTTCTAAATGTAAGAAGCCATTTGACAGTCAGGCAGAGCAATTATTTCTGGCACAATGAAGGCTTGCAGACAAGAGGTTTCAACTGTGTATGTGTGTAAGTGTGCGCGTTTGTTTCGAAGTAAGTGGATAGCACATCCACACATCTATAAGCATTCTGTTTAGTTAGTGAAATTCAGTCTGGTACTATTTCATCAAATTGGTACAGTTTGGTTCTGCCTAATACTTTGCACAGGCTGCTGTACATTTGACATCTTATGACTGTATACTTTGTCATTGGCAAAAGAACCCTCAGCTCTGTAAACATCTACTGTATATGTGTCACCACTGCCTGTGTTAAAGGCATCACCATGGAGACAGGGCAAGGGAAGCGGGAAACAATAGCTGTTCTCTAGTATCTCTCTCTCTTTTTCTTGCTCCCTGCTGGATATGGTGCTTATAATTAGTGCCTGCAATGCACATCATGTCATGCACTAGACAAGTGTAAAGGGCTTTGGGAAGCTCTAGCCTGCCATTAGTATGATGCCTGGGGTATCACAAGTAGCAGACCTCCAAATAATAATTCCCATAGTGAACTCATACACCAGTGATTTTATTTTTTAAGGGAAATTGAAAGTGTTACTGTTAAAATCATGTATTGTTCATATTTTATGATCTAATATGCATTGTTATCCTGAACTGGGCATTAGTGGAATAATTAGATGCAATGACTGATTATTTGAAAATGCAAAAGTAATTTCTGGGTCATATTTGATATGTATATCTTTTGCATAAAGAAAATGAAGCCTATTTTTAGGCCCATTAAGACCTTATGCATTGTAACATGGCAATACAACTTTTTTTTTTTTTTAACTACAGTAGCACACACACACACACACAAGTAGCTTGCTGTAATGCAAAATTGTAAATTCTCATTACTGTAATGCAAAAAAGATGTATTATTTAAATTGTAATGAACAATTAAGTCCTTTAGTATTTGTTTAATTGCCGTTAACTTATTTAAAAAAATAAATAAAAATTGTTTCCGAAAATATATTTTTAATTTCTGATTTATATTCCTGAAAATTAGATTTTTTTTATTTTTTTATATATATATAGATATTTTTGCATTACACTAATGAGAATTTGGGAGGAAAATGTACTTAATTGTCATGGAAACAATATCGCTAAACAAAACAAAAAATTGAATGTTCTAAATTGGGTAATATTTTCTTTATACTAATTTTTTCCCCCAAAATTATCTTCTTGCGCTTCGGGGAAATATGACCAAGACAATTCTTTTTTTTTTTTTTAGGTATGTGCATTCTGCACCAACAAGATGAATCATTTTACAGCATCATTGTGTGGGTGGTGACTGCATATTTTGTTTTGTGATGCTACTCTGTGTTATGTTTTTTTTAAATTCATTCAAATCTGCTGTATATTTTAGTACTAATGGATGTTGTCTATAAAATATAGAAATTAAGAAAGTATAGATTCACCCAGAGTGGTGCTTAGTAAAACATTCATACACAGATGGAAGAAGTTGAGGTCTACCGAGAGTTGATGTGAACAGCCACAGTTGCATCATGATCACACTGACCGTTACTAATGTTCCCTGACAGATGTCTGGATAGATTTGAAACGCTTTCTTGCATCTAAAGATGGATCTGAAGATTGAAAGACATTATTAACACTAAGCACAGTTTCAGCTGCTTGAAGGTTTACAAGCTTCTAATAAACTTAAAGCAGTTTTCCCTTAGAAATGTGGTGTGAACATGTTCTAGATCATTTACAAGTGAAGGACCATTACAAGTGTTCAACACAGATTGTAAGTGCTGGCTGAGACATATTATGAGGTTGACATCACATTAATTTGAGGGATGCTGTTGTCATAAAAGGAGTGCATTATGGTATTGCTATGTACGTGTTTGCACAATGCAAAGATAATTTTGAAACATCATCTATATAAAATACTACACATTTATTAAACATACAGTGGCCCCCTAAAAGTAAAAGCCTCACTTAAAATGTAAGAATGTCATTATTCATTATTAGATAAAATAGTAAAGCAAGTGGTGTGTACTTTAAACAAAGATAGCATTCTTTTCAAGCAAAACATTTCACAAAAAGAAGTTTGTTTTACATTTTAAAACAAATACTATTCAAAACTAATTGGGACACGTTGTATAACTTAGTTCAACATGTTTGTAGTTGATGTGATGAACTACACCTTTGGTTACTCTGCTAGGACACCTACTGTATGTGAATTTGAGGGTAACTGACTTCATACATCCACTAAAATCACCTTGGGATCGGTTGATTAAAAGTAATTACAAAAACAAAAAAAGGTGTAGTTAATTCTGAGAAAAGGCCTAGCATCATTTGTTTGCAGATGCTACTTGGTTGATATTTTGTTATAAAATTAAATCCATACATTTTAACATGTGACTTAAGTGTCTAAATACTTTTTGGGGCCACTGTATCATGCATGTACTACTACTGTTCATAAACAATGAATTTAAAGAATTGCATTAAATATTGTCTTATTACTTTTCTTCAGGGTGCAGGTGGAATTTTATGTAAATGAAAACACATTTAAGGAGAGGTTGAAGCTGTTCTTCATCAAAAACCAAAGGTCAAGTAAGTAAAAGCTTTTTACCCTCTGTGCAATTTACAATCACTGTAAAGACATTTACAGCATAGAAAAATCGTCCTGGTTACTTGAGTAACCTCCATTCCCTGATGGAGGGAACGAGACGTTGTGTCGATGTAGTGACACTAGGGGTCACTCTTGGGAGCCCGAGACACCTCTGGTCTTTGATAAAAGGCCAATGAATAATGGCGAGTGGTATTAGCATACCACTCCCCCGGACATACGGGTATAAAAGGAGCTGGTATGCAACCACTCATTCAGGTTTTGTGCTGAGGAGCCGAGACAAGGTCCCGGCCATTTCAGCGGGTAGTTCAGCATTGTGGCAGGAGGGACACAAAGTCTCATTCCCTCCATCAGGGAACAGAGGTTATGCAAGTAACCAGGATGTTCCCTATCTGTCACTCACTCGACGTTGTATCGATGTAGTGACACTAGGGGTCCCTATACGATACGCCGCAACTGGCTGAACTGTGTTACGTGAACTGGCGGTGTGTGACGGGCAGACCACTGTGTGCCTCATAGCCAGCGCACCAGGCCGACACGTAACGGCCCTTTGGGGACAAGTCGACTACCCAAAAGATAGAGACGGGCTAGCCCAGTCATGGCCTCTTATCCCCTTTTTTTTCCTCTCCCCAAAAAAAAGGGAATTAACCGACTGGGGCCACCAGGTCTAGTCGGGGAGGTGTCCCTCCCAAGGGGAAGACACCGCGGAGAAATATGTCACATGGTCTTGCCGAGATTTGTCGGAAGTATGCCATGTGGAGAAGTCCCATGGTAGGTCCTACCCTACAGGGGAGGAGTTACTACAAGCATGGTGACTGGAGCAGAGGGGCCTCTGCCAAAGGAAGACGCAGTTTACCAACAGGGAAACTAATAAGTGGAATATATACGTCGCATGGGGATACCTACAGGGAACCACCACATGCAGAGCACCTACCCCAGTACAGGGCTTAGTTAGCACGTGTACTGAGCCGGCAGCGAGTTTCTCCGCAAACTCATCTGCCACAGGGCTCGAGGAAATCAACCAGGGAACACAGTTTGTGAACACTACTGGGAGTCAACGGCGCACGTCTTCAGCTCAGGGGAGGTGAAAGGCGCTACATGCAAGCGATACACCCAGCCAGCTGTCCCGGACTTACCTGCTTGTGTGTGCCACTACACAGAATGAAACCGGTTCCACCTGGAGATTGTAGAACCTTGCAAAGGTGTTGGGTGTTGCCCAGCCCGCTGCTCTGCAAATGTCTGTTAGAGAGGCCCAGGAGGCCTTGACCAGGGGGCGGCACGTCCTGGATGTGATATGCCATAGTTATGGCGTCAGTGAGCCAGTGGGCGATCCTCTGCTTGGAGACAGCGCTTCCTTTCTGCTGTCCACCAAAGCAGACAAAGAGCTGCTCAGAGACTCTAAAGCTCTGCATGCGATCCAAATAGATGCGTAAAGCGCGCACCAGTCACAGCAACATCAGGGCTGGGTCTGCCTCCTCCTGGGGCAGTGCTTGCAGGTTCACCACCTGGTCCCTAAAAGGGGTCGTGGGAACCTTGGGCACATAGCCCGGTCGAACTCACCGTGAGACGAGCCGGCGGACTCATCCGGAAGCCCAATCGGGGCAAACGAGCATGCTAGGGAATGGGAGGTCCATGGGGGGATACCCGGTGGAGGTGGTCCCATTGGGGTCCCCAAATTGTCCCCAGTTCTAGCCGCGCTGGCCTCATTCTCGTAGGTAGAAGGACCGAGGCTGGGAGCCGCTGGGGTGGCTTGCTTTCTTACGAAAGCAAGCCGCGACCGCAAGTTGCTATGGTCATGTTCTTGCAATAAGTACATGATCCATCCACGAACGCTGTCTCCATGTGGATCGTGGAAGTTGAGAGATAACGACCACAACCAGGAATAACACACAAACGGAAAGGCATCATTAAAAAGATGCGTCTTTAAAAAGACGTTCTGTGTGTGCCGCTCTTTTAGAGAAATATACTCTTTTAGAAAAATATACTCTCTTTTTTCTGCCGAAGCGCCTAGGGGCATTCTCTGCAGAGCACCAGTGCAGAGGAGGGAGAAGCCACTGAAATGCGCCGTCAGATCCAGCAGAGGTGAATGAACATCGTCAGCTCAGTGAACATCGACCGTTCGGCTCCGAAGAGAAAATCTGAATGAGTGGTTGCATACCAGCTCCTTTTATGTCCAGGGGAGTGGTATGCAAATACTACTCGCCAATTTTCATTGGCCTTCTATCAAAGACCTCCCAAGAGTGACCCCTAGTGTCACTACATCGACACAACGTCGAGTGAATGACAGATAGGGAACCATCATTATATACACAAACAACAGTCAACATTTTTATGGATTTTAATTTCACTATATGTGTGCATAAAAAAGACCTACAAATCTTTGTTGTGTGCATCACATGCTAAATCACCATAACAGCAAGGGTGACTTTGCAGCTTGTTTGAGGGTATTTATGATAGAAAGTTGGCTGGCTTGCTAGAACTGAATTTATCTATTATTTTCCTGGTGTGTTTTATGTGTAACTTTGGTATGACCTCCCTTTCATAATTTACTATATTGTAGGCCTCAGAATACGCCTCTTCAACCTCTCCTTGAAATTGTTAACATGCCTCCTCTACATAATCAGAGTCTCGTTGGATGACCCAACTAACCAAGACGCATGTGTACGGTGAGTAAACGGGATGAACTGTATTTTTTTTTTCCTTCAGTTTATTTAGACTTTGAGTGAACATTAGTCATTCAATTACCGATTTTATATCTGAAGTCTGCCTGTACATCCCTGCTATGCAAATGCCCCATACATGTAATTATTTATTTATTTAAAGTCTGGAATTTTTCCTGTTTCTTGAAAGCTTTAGCAAATTAGATGTACAGTGTATCTACAGTACCTGTAACTAACTTAATTTGTGAACAGTTCACTGAAACTGAAGTAAGATACAAACATAAATTTTCAGACATATATATTGTGAACATTAAAGTGCTCGTTCAGAGTTATACATTCATCAAAAAGTGCCTTTTTCTCCCAGTCACTTGCCTGAGAGTACACACTTTCTCTCTCTCTCTCTCTCTCTCTCTGCCTCACACACGCAGGGGGGGAGTGAGGGAGAAGAGCAAAGCTGGTTAAAATTAAATGGATTTACTAGGTTTAAATGGCAAACAAACACGTAATTTCTGACATGTATCCATGTATGACTTCAGAGACCACTTCAATATGAAAACAGGCAAATCACGGGCATTTAAGGTGATTTAAAAACATCGGTCTGACTTTTTAAGGACCCCTGAGGGAAAGGACATGTTGTCACCTTAAAACAAGCAGATATTACTGCTTTTCCTACTTACATTACAAATTGTGGACAGTTTTGCCATGTCCCTTGGTGATCATTGTGCTATATTGATAAGCTGCACATCTGGGCAGTTGAATGCTCTGACATCGCGATCTGCGAATAGCTTCTCCCTCGTAACGACATTATCCATAACAAGCAACTTTTTCAGATTAACATTTTTATTGGTTGATTCTCAAACATAACACAGATCAAAGCAAAATATACAGTCACAGACTCAACCAATATCCCCCTTAACCCCCATTAATTCAGATAAGATACTGGACTCTTATCTATCTAGAAGGAATCCAATAGAAACGATGCAAAATCTTAAACTGAATAAGGCATACCCTTGCATCCCTAGACATATTTTTTAAAACAATTTTAAATTCTTTCCCACTCCCCATCCTCCAATACCAAGTTCAAATCTCTTTCCCATAACCTCTTAAGAGCTGTTAAGGCCCCATCATCAAGACCCTGAATCAACGAGGAATAATACTGAAGCTTCCAAAGGCTGTGAGCACCATACAAAGAGTGTCTGCAGCTTTAGGGGGATGCGTACTACCACCAAAATTAGTACAAAGTAAATGGCGCAACTGTAAATACCTGAAAAATTGAGACCTAGAAAATCCAAATTGCTGTGTTATATTTTTAAATGATCTCAAATCTCCATTTTCATAAAGGTCACCAAGTGTAGCAACACCCCTCTCCATCCATTCTTTCCAGCAAAAGGGGGACTTGTTAATACATAATTTGGGGTTCAGCCATATGCTTGAGGAAACATTTAGGTAAGTATCAAAATTGAACATGGGATGCATTTTTACTTCTCTAGGCAGTTTAATAGAAAGACTTTGCAATGGTGAAATTGGGGCAAGGATCGCTTGTATAATTTTGTACCAGGGAGGGGCGCTCTCAGGTGGAAGAGACCAGTGGGCCAAGTGACTAAGTTTAAAAGAATAGTAATAAAAAATTTTTTTGGGGGAGGCCTAAACCTCCTTTGTCAATTGGTCTATGTAACTTACTGAAATGAAACCGAGGTAATTTACTATTCCAAATAAAAAAAAAACATAGATATTTTATCAAATTTGTTCAAATAAGAAAGAGGAACTTCTAGAGGGCGAGACTGTAGTAAATAATTGAATTTGGGGATACAATTCATTTTTATAACATAAACCTTGAGACCTTCCCTGCCATAGAAAAATGTAGTGAAGCCCACCTATCAAAATCACACGAGAACTTTTTCATTAATGGTTCAAAATTAACTAACTATATCTCTCAAATTTGCTGTAAATAAAATGCCTAAATCCCTAATGCCTTGTTTGGGCCATTGAAAGGCGCAAGCTTGGAAAGCTGTGGTAGAGCAGTACGCTGTCAGAGCAAGAGCTTCCGATTTAGAACAATTCACCCTGTATCCTGAAAATTTAGAGAAAGAATTAATAATTCTGTGGAGGCTAGGCATAGATCTACTAGGGTCGGAGACATATAATAATGTATCATCTGCGTAGAGTAAACGTTTATGCACCACACCACCTGTTACAATACCTGGAAAATCATCCTCTTTTCTTATTGTGGCTGCTTATGGTTTCAGGGCAAGACAGAACAATAAAGGGGAGAGAGGACAGCCTTGCCGGGTTCCCCTACCAAGTGAAAACAATCTGAAATCCATTAGTTTGCACTGCCGCTCACAGATGTTTATAGAGTAGCTTAATCCACCCAATAAAAGAGTTCTCAAACCCGTAAATTTCCAAAATCTTAAAAAGATAGTCCCATTCCACCCTATCAAACGCCTTCTCGGTGTCAAGTGGGATGGCAGCAATCTACTGACCAAATAATATTTATAAAACATCTAATATTATCAGAAGAACTATGACCACGAATAAACCACACTTCATCTATATGTATAACAGAGTAATTATTCTGCTTAATCGATTAGCCAGAATTTTAGACAATATTTAGCATCGAACTAAAATTGGACGATAACTTTTACATTCATTTGGGTCTTTATCTTTTTTAAGAATGAGGCTGATCAGGGCTTGCATCATGGGTCATAACAATCAAATTAAACATTAAACATGATTTTCACTAGAGGGCAAAATGTGATTGTCGTATCTGCAGGTCAGAGACTATGAAACGGGGGTGTAATCAGCTGTCAGTCATTGATGGTCTATGACAGTTTGGGCACACCAAGATGGCCGCTCAAATACTTCTGGTGGCTTCACCTTCTGCTGGCAGTTTATCGTTGCATCAGCAATACAGTTCTATATATGTATCAGTGATATATGCTGTATGTATCAGACTTACATCTTTGGTCATTGTATCTAGACTGATCTCACTAGAAATTGGTGACAAGAGATCGAATTTTTTTTTTTTGGAAATCGGTTTATTTATTCTGAATTTCTGAAAAGCACCCCAGTGGCCAAAACTGGAACTACAGTTTAATGCATGTGCACCTTTGTGCGACACACTGCGCAGTCATAAACATTCGGAACCAACATGCCGACTTCCAGTGAGATCATGTTTTTGCATCCTGTCTCACTGTTTTTCTCAGTCAGAATTGTTTCTAAGAATTGTTTTGTTTTTTATTAAAATTGTAATGCACTTTTAGTTTTAGGCTAGTTTGTGCTTTTTGCAATTGTAAATTTTTTTTTTTAACGAAAAAAATCTATCCACTATTTTTCGTATTCAAAAGGTATTTTCACCTGGGTAATGCCACAAAATTACATTGTAACAAGTCACAAAATGAAATTTTTTATTTTAGCACGTGTGTGTATAATTATTACTGCGCTTCAATCTGTGTGAAATCATTTAAATTTCAAGTCACACAATGATTGTGTTTTTATTATCGATCACTGCTGTCAACCAGAACAAAACACATTACCGCAACTCTTTGAGCATATCTCAAATTGCTTGAGAGCGGCTCTCAGGATGAACCCAGAGAGTCTAAGGTGACACTTAAGGAAACAGTCATAAGAAGAGTGTGAAGTGTCCATTAGAGTTGCTCTCAAACAGCCAAAAAAACATTCAGGGACATTGGAGCATTGAGTGTGTGTGTGTGTGTGTGTGTGTGTGTGTGTGTGTGTGGGCAGGTTAAAGTGGTTTACGAGGACTTTTTTTTAGGTTATAAACTGGTAATTACAAGGGTATTATTCTATAAATATGGTTTATGAGGACATTTCTAGTGTCTCCATTATTCAAATCGCTTAAAAAACATACTAAATGATGTTTTACTGAAAATGTATAAATGCAGAAAGTTTTTTGTGAGGGTTTGGTTTAGGGTTAGGGTTAGGGGATAGAATCTATAGTTCGTACAGTATAAAAATCATTATGTCTATGGAGAGTCCTCATAATGATAGCTGCACCAACCTGTTTGTGTGTGTGTGTGTGTGTGTGTGTGTGTGTGTGTGTGTGTGTGTGTGTGTGTGTGTAACAGCGAGACAGAGAAAGAGCAATGTGTGCTGGTGTGGAAGCGTGCTGGGAGAGGAGATGCTGCCCTACTAGCAGTAATCAAAAGATATAGGCTATCTCATGCTGTCGTTTATGTCAGAGCCAGCAGGCATGTTTTTTCAGCTTTTCAACCCTCATGCCTTTCTCTTTTATTGCTGTTATGTACTAATTGCTTGTTATTATGATTATAGGAAACACTGCACAAACATCACAGATGCCCTTTGCAGCAAATCCTGTGCCAACTACACAACAAACCTGACTGCAGAACCCTCACAAATAAACTGGTGAGACGCAAGGAGATTTAACCTCTCTGAGTTACCTGTTGAACTTTGATACTGACCGATCACAGATCTAACTTATGCATTAGTGTTCACTCATTAAAATGTTTGATCTTGAATATTGTTTTAAAGACCCCATGAAATGGGGGTCTTTTTTCTTCCTGTTTACTGTATTTCCTATTGAAATAGGAGGTTTGGAGTGGGACTTATCAAAGGGCTTTCCCTTTTTTAAAATAGCCAATAGCCTTGATTTAACAGCAAGGGACCATGATTTGCTACTTTTCAGAAGAAGGTAATTTTAGGAGGAGGGGCATTTTCGTTCTAGAGGCCATTTGACTGGACAAAAATGTGTGTATGCCTCTGAGTGCAAGATGATGTCATCAATATAAATGTTTTCCTGGAAGAGAAAGTTTTGTTTTCTGTGAAATTTGTGTTTGTACAATAGATGACCACAAAGCTAAGAGACAACAAGCCAATTTCAGATTAAATTTGTCTTTAACTTGGTTATTTTTTATGTACTTTCTTGCGTGTTTCTTGTGCTGTGTTTTTTGAAGGGAGTTAATATTCTGGGTGAATAGGAGAGTCCCTTTATGGGCGATACAGGTACATATGCTATCACTGTTCACGTTTCTTAATGGCTACAAATTAAGCTTCTCACTCTGACAGGATTTAAACATATTTTATGAAATTGCATTATACTGCTATTAATCGGTCAAATTATGATCATGTGTACTGTATTTCCCTGCACTGCAGGTGACAGTGGCCTTAATTAGCTTCTTGCAAGCAATGCTCCTGGTATATCTTAGCTACAAGGTAAGATTATTGTCATTATTATTCTGCCCTTGTGAGCATTTGAGCATTTCAGTTGTTTGGGGGTGTCCCTTTGCATTAATATCACCTAGAAAATAACCTTACATATTATGTCTTTTGGAGATACAAGTTGTTGAATTTTATTGTAATCAAAAGCAGCTTCCCAATTTGCATACGGTAAAGTATGTATTTTGCTGGTGATGGTAAAGAACATACTTTTGAGTGAATAGTAACACAAGTACGCCAGTACTGGCACGTACTACTAAGCCATAAAATTGTGACTAGATACCATAGAGTCCCTTTTCATATACTTTTTGTGCTTGCATGGAACCATGAGAATCTACCTAAATTCAATACCTTGTTTGGGTTTATTTTCATTTATTTATTTTTTGGTTTTATTTTTTGATTTAGGGGAACATTTGGGAGCAGATTTTCCAAATCTCCTTCATTATTGAGATGATCAATACAGTGCCATTCATTATTACAGTAAGTGATCATAATATCTGTTGGATACAGAAGCACATATGCATTTGTGTCACCACGCAGCAGTTGTTCATTATTCATCACTGATAGTAATTGTTGCATATTGTTGCAATTGATTGTAATTATTTGAGTGGCCACTGACATGTGAAAGCCGATTGTGAGATGGAATTATTTAGTAACAATTAGTCAAGCAACAAATAGCAATTTTTCAATCAGCAATCAGTTTACGTGGAAACAAATTAGAGGGCGTTTAATTCCTTTTGTCAATGGCTTCACAAATGCAAAAGTTATGGAGGTGGTGCACAAAGCTAGACAAAGTTTTCTGTTACACGTGTTTATAAATGCTGTCATTACTTTTAACTAGGGAATTTTAGTGTTTGTAATAGATCATTTTTTACCTTGCTGCTTATATGAAGAATACATGTTTCTTCAAAAGTTTAACAGTTTTCACAGAGCTGATTTATAATATACAGTACAGTAGATACAATCATCCAGTATCATCCAGTCTGAATACAATGTTTCTTTACAGATATTCTGGCCTCCACTGAGGAACATATTTGTTCCTGTGTTCCTTAACTGTTGGCTTGCAAAATCAGCACTTGAGAACATGATTGTAAGTAGCCTGTAAAATGCATTCCAGATTTATTTAGCTTATGATAAATAGTCTTTGTTGAATATCTATGAGAATAACATGAGTGTTGTTTGATGAAAGCACATTTTTGGGGAGCTGTACATTTTTATTTACTTCATTGTGCATTTAACACAAATGAGAATTACTCAACAATGAGCAGAAAATGAGAGTGTGCTTCTCATTTGTGTCTCTGCATGTTGATATCAGACAAGATCCATGAAGTTTTCGCACTTGTTTGTATCCGCTTTTTCAAATTTTCCAATTGGACATTTTTTCCTTTTAAAGCCGCCAGTAACCGGCAAAGTTTAAACTGTTGTTTTAGCACAACGGTTCATTGACAGGTGAGGGGAAGCGCTTTGATGCTGCCAGGACACATACATGATGTATTAAGAGATTTCACCTCAAATGTGATGTGGTCACTTGCGTTTTTGAACAAATTCGTATGCGGTTTTTATGATCCCATCACAAAACGTTTTAGACCCCTTTTAGACCTGTATTTAGCGCTGACCATATGTGACCAGATCACCCGAAACGCATCTTAATTTCAGGTGTAAACAGGGTCTAGGAGTACACTAGCATATACAGTAGGTGACCTCAAAGCTTACACACATGGACTAAAAGCAACAAAATTATAAATTAGATTTCATGGGGTCTTTAAGATTTTTTTATGTATCAC
Organism: Myxocyprinus asiaticus; assembly: GCF_019703515.2. Taxonomy (NCBI): domain Eukaryota; kingdom Metazoa; phylum Chordata; class Actinopteri; order Cypriniformes; family Catostomidae; genus Myxocyprinus; species Myxocyprinus asiaticus. Next base: position 20,302,022 of record NC_059347.1, read on the forward strand.
CTATTGCACCTAAAATATACTTTCCTAGATAATTATTTAGAAACAGATGAAAGAAAGTTAAAATGAAGACTGATCCCTTGGGCACAGCACTCTAGTTAATATGTATCTCACATGCAGCTGAGCAGTACAATTATTGATGAGTAATCACCATATTTACCATAAGGTTAGAATAATAAATTAATTAGTTATTTAAGTGCAGAGTACTAGATCTTAATTTTAGAATGAATTGAAGATAATGAAGGTTATTAAGTTCTCTTTATTGCAGGCAATTAAATCTTTTGTTCAGAAATGGCCTTTTTACAGTTACCACACATTGCATTGTACTGTCATGTGTATTTTGTTGATTCATGTCTTTTATTTTGAAAAGTTTAGTTCCTGTTTCCCTTGTCATGTGATTTCTGTTTTCCCTCCATTTTCATGTGTCATGTTTTCATTGGTTTATTGTTTAATTATCTTGTTATCAGTTCTGTCTGTTCATTGGTTCTTGTTCTCCCATGTCTTGTATTTAAGCCCTCATGTTTGCCATTGTCCATTGTCAAGTATTGAATGTGAATGTGTATGTTTATAGTCAAGCCATGTTTATAGTCAAGTCATAGTCAAGTTCATGTTTATGTTTTATGTTTCACGTTTGTAGTTAGGGATTATTGGTTATATGTAAATAAACTGCACTTGGGTTCTCTACACTTTGTCATCGTCTTCGTCATTGCCATTGCCAGCAGCCAACTACATTACAGAATACTTGACCGACTATGAACCCAGCAGTTAAGCTCATACGGCTACATCAGGGGAATCGTCCCCTGGAGGAGTATGTAGAGGACTTTTGCGCTCTGGCCAGCCAGGTGAACTTTAATGAGGTCGCCCTCAAAGACATTTTTTGCTTTGGTCTGAATGAATCCATTTCTTTCTTGATGCCTGGCGGTCGCAGTTCCCTCAGCCTGGCTCAATATATCGACCTCACCCTACAGATCATTGGTTCCACGTTCACTGTGGGGGAGGCGGATGCCGAGCCAGAGTTCCACGACATGGCCGCCGCTGAGCCTGAGTTCCACGACATGGCCGCCGCTGAGCCTGAGTTCCACGACATGGCCGCCAAACCAGAGTTCCTAATCATGGTCGCTGAGGTAGCGCTATCTTTTGCTCCATGCCACGTCACAGCAACACCTCAGCCTGCTCCATGCCACATTGCAGCCACACCTGAGCAGTTGGACCTGGAGATGGTTCCCACCCTTATACCCACCCTTAGTTCTCCTGAGCAGGCAAGGGGAACTTTCGGCCCTCCGACCCCACCTGGACCCTCCGAGCCCTGGACTTCGCCTTGGCCTGTCGGTCCCTCGACATTGCCTCAGCTCTGCGTTCCCTCGGCTCCACTACGGTCCTTCATCCTGTCGGCTTTGCGGGGATCCCTCGTCCCTCCGGCTCCTCCTTGGTCTGTCGGTCACCTGGCTCCGCCTTGGCTCTCCGATCCTCTGGCTGCGCCTCGTCCCGCCGATCTATCAGCTCCACCGGGGACCTCCTTCCCTACGGCTCCACCTTGGTCCTCAGTCCCACCAGCTCCACCTCAGTCTTCCGATTCCCCCAGCTCTGCCTTGCTCCTCCGAGCCTCCAGCACCTCCTTGGTCCTCCCTGCCATCGGCTCCACCCTAGCCCTTCGACTCTTCGGCTACTCTCCGGGCACCAAGTTCCATGGCTCCGCCCCTCGAGCCTCTCACGGCTCTGCCTTCCATGGCTCCGCCCCTCGAGCCTCTCACGGCTCTGCCTTCCATGGCTCCGCCCCTCGAGCCTCTCACGGCTCTGCCTTCCATGGCTCCGCCCCTCGAGCCTCTCACGGCTCTGCCTTCCATGTCTCCGCCCCTCGAGCCTCTCGGCTCCACCCCCCACGGACTCTGCCCTGGTCCCATGTCCCTCGCCCTTTCTCGCCACGCCACGCCCCACGCCTCAAGACACCTCCCCCCCCCTTTAAATTTATGTTATGTTTTACGTGTTTTGTTTGTGTTGGGGCGTCGGGAGCCGCCCCTTAGTGGGGGGGATATGTCATGTGTATTTTGTTGATTCATGTCTTTTATTTTGAAAAGTTTGTTTCCTGTTTCCTTTGTCATGTGATTTCCTGTTTTCCCTCCATGTTCATGTGTCATGTTTTCATTGGTTTATTGTTTAATTAGCTTGTTATCAGTTCTGTCTGTTCATTGGTTCTTGTTCTCCCATGTCTTGTATTTAAGCCCTCATGTTTGCCATTGTCCATTGTCAAGTATTGAATGTGACTGTGTATGTGCATAGTCAAGCCATGTTTAGTCAAGTCATAGTCAAGTTCATGTTTGTTTCACGTATGTAGTTAGGGTTTATTGGTTATCACGTTTGTAAATAAACTGCACTTGGGTTCTCTACACTTTGTCATTGTCTTCGTCATTGCCATTGCCAGCAGCCAACTACATTACATGTACTTGTCTTTTCATATTCACAGACATAAGATCTATATCTCTCACTTATTTCTGTTCCCTTCTAGAATGATCTCCATCGTGCCATTCAGCGCACACACTCTGCCATGTTCAACCAGGTCCTCATTCTGATCTGTACTTTGCTCTGTCTGGTCTTCACTGGGTAAGCCCTTTGATCTCTTGTCCTCCTAACTAGGTTTTACCAGCCTGTATTTAATACAGCAAATCCAACTGTCAGTCAGCTGAATTAACCATTAATTAGTCTATATTAATATTTGATACCCTTTCACTAAAATAGGGACATGTATGAATATGATCTAAATGCTGATTTGTATTTTTATTATTTACTAGCAGTACACATGAAATAATAATTAGGGCTGTGAATCAATTAAAATCGATTAAAATCGCACATTTTTCTGTGATTAATCACTGTTAAATTATGGTACATGATACAGTTCAACAAACATTAAAATAAATCATCATAAATATATTTACTTTATACTTTGTCTCAAAGATCTTTAAAGAAATTGGTTAGTCATTTATTTAAATGATTTAAATATGTATATGTTAAAATTTACATGTTGGTTTATTTATTTATTTTTGCGGATAGAGTTAATTAGACAGAATTAGCAGCGTGCTTGTATCTCTCACCCGCTTGCAGGTGAAGTCTTCATTCTCCATACAGTAAATCCGCTCCCGTGTTTATTATGTCCGGGAAATGCATTGCACATAATGAATTAGTGTGAACTTCCACACAGTCAGTTTCTGTGTCGAGGATGTGCAACTGAATCAAGCTTGTACCTCCTGAAAATTTATAAATGCCAATCAATGTTAGCCACAGAAAGTGGGGAAAAACACTGGTGAAGTTTCGCCAATGTACAAAAGTGCCTGGGTTTGTTCCTGGCAGGCAGCAGATGCCCTAACCCCACCCCCATCCTAATCATAACCTGTAAGGCTGAGTAGCCAGCCAGGAACAACTCCAGACACTTTTCTCCTATCACGAGAAGTTTCAGGAAGTAAAAAAAATAGATACTGCATTAATTGTGTTAATGTTTTGTTACGCATTAAACCTAAAAATTAATAGCAGAAATTAACGCATTGTGTGTGTGTGTGTGTGTGTGGGGGGTGGGGGGGGGGGGTAGCGATGAGGGACGGCTTGGGGAGAATGATCGCAATCAGCTGGGAGAGGGATAAGGTGGAGCCAGAGCTGCAGTTCAAGAGAGAGAGAAATGCACGAAGCCTGTCTGTGTGTGGGTCTTTGTTTATACGTAGCTGGCTGAAAAGCAGTGTGTGTTTTTTTTGTTATGCACTGAAAAGTGTTTATTAAATGTCTGACATGGATTGTTCACCTGGTCCCCGCTTCCTCCTTTCCACATTGAGAACCTGATTTGCCACATTGGTGCCGAAACCCGGGACGGGAGGAAGACGCGCCGTCAAGGAGTCCTCGCTGCTGACTGAGGATTGCGACGCCGAGGGAGTGCTCGATCCAGTGGCGTTGGAGCACTGCTTCAACCAGCAACTGAAAGGGATGCCAATGCCACTGCCCGGCGTCACGGATGGAAGTAGTACAGCGGGCTGAGGACCGTCTGGCGGCATGTATAGGGACCGGCGAGGTTTTTTTTTCCTCTCTCTCTCCCTCCCTCTCCTCTCTCTATATCTCTCGTTCTCTCTCTTCCCTCTCCTCCCCCTCGTCCTATTCCCAGGAGGTGGGGAAAACCATCCGGCAGCGGGACAGGCCGAAAGGGCAATATTTCCCCTCCAGAAATGGGGGGGGAGTAAGTCAGGCCGGATGGCTCCCTGGCCAAGGGTGGGTTTGCCCAGGGCACCATACAAGCTAGAACCACCACTGCATGCACCAAAACAGATGATTAGGCATAGAGACGGTAGAAGCATTTTAAATTTGCCAATTCAGAATATTTTGCCTTTACAAAAGTATTTTATGTAACAAGTTTATATATTTTGTCCATCATAACATTGTTCTAACAAACACTAGTCCGCTGTCAAACGCAACTCCTCACATGCCCACAAAATGTTTCATCACACATGTAGTAAAACATTCAGTCAATGAACCGAATAATTAAGACATTGCAAAGAGGGTTGCAAATATCAGAAATATCCACAGTCGCTAACGTTAATTAATGAATATAATATAACAGGTGTACTGTTTTACTCACAGACTAAAAGCTGTTTATTTGTGCACAGCATAGTTACAGATGTTTTGAACAGATGTGGCTTACTTGTCACGTTTCTCTCATGAAACAAACCGAATATGAGAAACTTTTACACACGATTACTTAAAGCAAATTCTCCCATTTAAAACAAGGCCAAAAACACCATGATGTTACAATGTGTAGATTCTGAGGTACTGTAATCTTCACAGAGCGCGTTTGACATCTGAGCCGCTAAAGGGAAGTCTGGCGGCTCCTCCCAGGTCCTAGTGCCTGCAGGATCCAACCTCTGTTAGTGCGACTTATTTAGAGATGCGACAAATCTACAAATTGGAAAAGACGCAAATTTGTTAGTTTTTCATTACCCAAATAGCGCTCTTGTCACCTGTGACCTTATTATACAGTGTACCTATGTTACTTGCATTTTTTGCATAGCCGAATTTCAAACATTACGAGTAAACACGCTACTTAGACAGACAGAAAACATTGACAAGCTCTTGAAAAGGAAAACTTTCAATGATGATTATGTGGGATAGTGGGATAGTGGTGTGCCGTGGGAATTTTTTTTAATCGTAAAAAGTGTGCCATGGCAGAAAAAAGGTTGGGAAACACTTGTTTAGACCCATAAAGATGTCTTTATATTCCTTCAGACTCGAGTTGTACAAATGCAGGTATGCCAAGACGTTGCTAAGAAGTTCTATGAATGAAAGGATTGCTAAAAGCTAAAATACCTGAACATATAATCTTTAATGAAGCCATTATAAAGTGTCCAAATAATTTTTTCTTAATTTTAAACCATATACAGGTATGTTTTGTTTTATAATTTATAACTTAAGTTTCTTTTTGTTAAATGTTCTGATGGCGGGGCCGGGTCGTGATTCCACACACCCGGCTCCTAATAAGGCTGATTAAGCCTGAGAGGGATAAGGCCGACCGGAGACGGCAGTGCAACAGAGAGAGGGTTATGGACAGCTGTCCGACACCTGTGTGTGTTTTTGTCTTTTTAATAAAAGTTTGTTATTAAACTATTATTTATATTGTCAAGCCAGTTCTCGCCTCCTCCTTTCCATTTACCTTGTTACAGTGTGCTTATGTTATCTTTCTTTCAATAAATGCAAATTGTTTGATGTTTTGTTCTCAAATGCAAAGGAATTCATGCATTTTTAAGTTCAGCTTAGGCATCCAAATAATTTTGGGGGCTACTGTATATTTGTTTGATAATTTTTCTTACAATAACTTAAGTAACAGGGTTAATGGTTGAGCTTGACTGAATGTAGTCAACACTAAAATTGGTGTGGAAATAGAGAAAATGGAAAGAGAGTACTTGTCTTCCTGCAATGCTGTATAAAGAGTCTAAATGATGTCACTTGATGTATGTCATCCTTTTAAGGAATGTTTCGTTTTTTTGGTAATTAAAATAAGTTAATAATGAAACATATTTATAAATTAAATGCAATAACCATTTTAAACAAGCAGTAAAGACACTAGATAAGTTTAAAACTAGATACATTTAATGTTAATTTTATACATAATAAATACATTTACATAGTCTACTTCTTTCTCCAAGAACAGGGGTTTTGAGCCTTTTAAAAAGTAAAGGGACTCCCGTTGAACCCTATTTGTGGAAAGAACCTTTAAAATGGAACTATAAAAGATATCATGATGCTAAAACACTGTATATTTCCAAAATTGTTTCCTGAAGTTCTTTTTTAATTCTCCTTAGGGCTTGTGGAATTCAGCACCTCGAGCGGGCAGGGAAGAGTCTCTCCCTGTTTGACTCTTTGTATTTCTGCATCGTGACCTTCTCGACTGTTGGTTATGGAGACGTCACACCCAGAATCTGGCCTTCTCAGCTACTGGTGGTCATCATGATCTGTGTGGCACTGGTGGTGCTGCCATTACAGGTGTCAATTAACACAGTCAGACAAACAAAGAGCACAATCAGTAGCTTCAATATATGTAGATCCAATCTTGTTAAACACTTATTTTCACATTTCATTTTCAAATGATTAAACCAGGAATTAATGGAAAATACCAAAGTTCAGCCATGAAACTCTATGTGGTGTAAGCTGATTGGTCCTTTGACATGTACTTGGGTAGCCAATCAACTTGCATTTCTATCTTTGTGTAACATTTAAATTGCTCAGTTTTGCAGATAAGCAAGAGTTTTTTTAATCTGAAAATGCTATTTGCTCAGGTGGTTGCTGGGGCTTTTCTTCTACCAGCTTGCACGGTAAGGTCTGCTTTTAGCCATAACACATAGAAGTGAGTCTTTAACAAGGTAAGCCTTAGCCAAATCTGGCTGGCATACATCGCTATTTTAGGTCAACAGATTAAATAACACACATGTCTGTTTAATTTCTAGCAGTTGCAAGTCTCCATACTTGCTCTGTAGCAGCGTAGCAGGTCTAGTCCGCCAAGACCAATATCCTATCAATGTTTCATACCCACATTAACAAGCTAAATCTTTCAGAGAGTTGTCATGACTGAACTGGTTAAAGATTGTGTTTTGTGTTGTGTTGTGGGAGAAAGAAAAAACAAATGACCATTTGCCCCTGTTGCACCCACTTACTCTCTGTCTGTCATCTCAACATCCAGTTTGAGGAGTTGGCATACCTTTGGATGGAGAGGCAGAAGTCAGGTGGAAACTACAGCAGACACCGTGCTCAGACAGAGAAACACGTGGTTCTCTGTGTCACTTCTCTCAAAATAGACCTGCTCATGGACTTTCTCAATGAGTTTTATGCCCACCCAAGACTACAGGTACTGCATAATCACTTTTATATCTGATGAGATTACTGGTTTATGTATTCCAATAATCTAAGCATATTTATGCTAACATAGATCTGAATATGATGGTCGTATCATAATTTCTCAAATGTCCTGTAGGATTATTATGTGGTAATACTCTGTCCCACGGAGATGGACATTCAGGTGCGACGTATACTGCAGATCCCTCTGTGGTCTCAAAGGGTGATCTACCTCCAAGGCTCTGCACTGAAGGACCAAGACCTGATGAGGGCCAAGTAATGTGTCTTGATTTTATGTGGATGATTTATGGTTTATTTATAATTACCTTAGAAGATAATTGAGCTAAGAAACTAAACAGCTTAAATTCCATTGAGTTGAGATTCTGACTTTGCATTGGTTGGAGTCATCAGTCTATGAGAGAGCCATTAGGGTGATAGGGAGATCAGGCCAATGTATCTGCAAATTTATCAGCTGCAAGGTATTTTATCAAGCCTCTTTTAAATGCTTCATCCAAACCATTTTAAATGCATTAATTTAATCTGTAGATTGAGATTGTTTGAGAATTGACCTTTGAATGAGATTAATAGTGCCAGGGGCCTTCTCATTTGTCATTTTAGCCTGTCTGCATGTGCTCTTGTGTGTTAATCAGTACATAGTATAATTAAGTTACACTTATGAAAAAAATTGAAAGCTGAAGGGTATAATTTCTACACCACTAGTGTCACCAAATGGGATTGCAAAAATAATTACAGTTTTAAACAGTTTTCCCAACCACTCTCCTTATCTTCAATTAGTTGTACAAGAAGATTGTCCTGCCTCCAAACTTACAGTATTAGTTGAGCCTATGTCAGGTACATCAGGATGCTCAAACAGAGCAGTGTTTTGACAGCTACAGAGCCACACTGTTTACACTTTCCAGGGGAAACTACGAATGCCTTTCAACTGTAGTTCATAAATTATAGTATTATTTATTATTACTTAAGTCTCTGCAAATTAATTTGATATTGAAGAAAGTATTTTAGTATTGAAGAAATATATACACATCACATTTAAGGACAAAATAACATACGTTCTTTGACTGCAGTTCTTTAACTGTTCATATTAAGCAAAACAGCTGACAGTTTTGCAGGCATCATTAATAATCCCACTGCCCAACAATTAAAACTGGAAAGAACTGCACTTAGAAACAACAATTGTGCTAGACTGAAGTCAATGTATGTCTCACCGTAAAGTGCACAACACTGTTTAACTTTAGTGGTTTGGCTTGATGGCAGGCTATGCAGTTTAGCTGATTAAATTAGCATATTCGTATTATCCTCTTTGCCTTGTCTTTGCTTCTGTTTCCTTTTCATAGTGTAAGAGTGAAAGAGGACCTGCTGTCAGTAAACTTGAGTCACAATCACTTTTGAAACCTGATGTCATTTTTAACGATGATATACAGCAGTGTGGCATTTTGATGCTTAAAATGCAAACATTGACTTCAAATAGCTCTTTGCAAATGGAAACTCTGGACTGGCTCCCAAAGAACCAGAACAGTCTGTGTGACAATTTGAAGATTTAACAAGCAAGCTCCACAACCAGTGCCAAACCTGATGCTTAGTCTCGACCCCATCTGTTTCTTATTAAAGTAGCCCTGAATTTGAAGGATAACAGAGGCCTATGTGCTTCCTTTTGCAATGTCATTTCATTTAAAATCTTAATATATTCCCCTATATTCCCCCATAAATGCAGCAAATATATCTCAATGTACTGTACCTAGTTCTTATTCTAGTGCATGCATAGTCAAGAAATTCCTGGCCAAACTATTGTTATAGGAATGCTGGTATTTGAATGAATTTATAAGGGAATTATATTGAATATAAGGAAATTGTACTAAAAAAAAAAAAAAAACTATTTTAAAGCTTCTAGAAGTCCGGTCACATTTTAAGAAGTGTTCATTGCTGCTACATATTACTGGAAGAATTAAGATCAGTCAGTGCTTTAATTTTTACACCCACACGTGTCCTTCACAGTATATGTTTGGGTCTTAACTGAATGTTCTAGGTTTAAAACAAGTTAAGCTCTATAGAAAGAATCTGTGACATGATGTTGATTTGTTGTTTACAGTAATTCACTATCAATGGAAGTCTATGGGGAAAGTTATTCCAGAAGGTTTAAAAGTAGAAATGTGAAGCTTGTATTTTATTAAATCACTTATCAATTCTTACATACAAAAAAGTGTTTTATTTGAGCTGTAAAGTTTGAGTTGTCCTTTTAGCAGTGGGACTACTCATCTAGGTGGATGAACTTCTGTTTAAGCATTACCAATGTAATTCTAAATGTAAACAGTCCCCTTCTGGTATGCTTAAGCATATTATGCGAAAGTTACTGGGTTTACCGGCTTTACATGGTCGTGACATGAGTTGAAAATTAGAGAGACAACTTTACACAGACAAGGATAGTAAGCAATTTTATTACACTAGTCTCATGTTAACATGTATAATGTTGAATTCTTGTGGCTGTATTTTCCAAAATGGTGTGTATTTTAAAGTTTATCCTGGTGCGATGCCTTGCCCCATTGATATTGTAAGTGCATTACTGTATAGGCAATTTTTGCTTGTCTTTACAAACTGATGGACAAGTTGAGATCCTTTTCTGTGGAAATGAACAGTATTTTTGTAGATTCACAAATTCAATATACGGATTTCATTTGTATTGAAACGCAAAATTTAGAAAACATTCAGAGTTGGAAAACCTATAGGTTAACATGAATGGTAACTTTGTTTGGTTTTCTATAACATTCAGGTGACTTGTGTTCCAGCTGGAGAGGCAATAGCTTTAATAAACATTGCTGTTATGGGTACACTATAGTGGTTGCACTTATCTGCTGGACCTGAGGCTGGAATACCGTGAAATTGACCCTTATGACTGACTGTGTCAATAATTATGATAATAATTACCTGCTACCACATACATATAGAACATACTGTACATGTGCCGTCCTCCAGAAGGAATTCACATCATGGGTAGTAGTTTAAAGCTGCAAAGGCTTGCAGAAGCATTGAGATGTGTCCTGTTTGAGTTGTAAAGCAGTTGATTAATGATGTTGTTTGGTCTGCAGGATGGACGATGCAGAGGCGTGTTTCATCCTCAGCAGTAGAAATGAAGTGGACCGCACCGCAGCTGTAAATACAGACATCATGCTTTGTTTTTAATATAGTTCTGTAATATTGTTCTGAACTTAGTTATTATTGTTATTTATAGTCATTACAGTCTAATTAGCTACTATTTATTACATAAAGTATTATTTTTTGAAAGGTCTCTATCCTGTATAAATTAATTAAACTTAATCTACCATTAATAGCAGATAAAAAAAAAAAAAAGGTGAATAAAAAGTTAAATGATAAAGGTTATAAAACTGGCTTCACATTGCAAGGATGATGTCTTTTGTTCTGATAGGATCATCAAACTATTTTGAGAGCATGGGCTGTGAAGGACTTTGCCCCAAACTGTCCTCTTTATGTCCAGATTCTCAAACCCGAGAACAAATTCCATGTCAAATTTGCAGGTGAGTCTATGGTGTTTAAGTCAAATTTCACGTGCAGTTAGTAAATGTTTATTTGTCCTTTACAACTTACATTCAAACTCAGACCACAATTGGTTTAAAGTGTCTCAGCACTACAGACTCAATGACACATATGCAAGCCACACTAAAATTTATTTAGATAATTCAAAATTATTATTCAGCTTGACTACATCAATTAATCGAATACACCAACAAAAGTCATTTTTAGGGTTAGAGTAAGTATGTTACATGTTGCTTGTGTCTATTGTTAGGTGGGATTGTTTTTGCAGCATCATCCACAGGTTATTATGATTATTGTTTGTGACTTGTATTCATTTAATATCACAAATATGTATGCATGTTTTGTTTGCTAGGTCATGTGGTGTGTGAAGAGGAGTTCAAGTATGCCATGCTGGCCCTGAACTGTGTGTGTCCAGCCACCTCTACACTGGTCACCCTCCTGGTTCACACATCTCGTGGCCAGTGAGTACTGACTAACTTGACAGGCCTTTTAACCTCCTGAGACCCTTGTGTGACTGCTGTGTGCATTTTTCATTTCCCTTTTTGATTTGTAACTAGTAGCACCTAATAAACAAGCAATAAATAAATAAATTATAGAGCAAATAGTTTTTCTAACAATTGATGTCCACATATGTGGACAGCGGGACTAAGTTGTGAAATTGTAAGTAATACCAAGCTATAGAAAATCAGATTTTTTTCATTTTTTTATGTATCTAGGAATGTTGGTTATTCATGTTTTTGAGACGTTACAAACATTACAGCTGATTTTCTATAAGGCCGAATTAATAATTCTAAAAGTAATGGCCAGCATCATCAAATCACTGCCAATCATGTTAAAATACAATTTTGCATTATAAAATTGAATCTATGTACTGATTACAATTGTCCCATATCTGCCAAACATGTTGCGTGTCCAAACATCATCTGCAGCCAGAAACTGAACTTTTGGTCAGATGTCAGGAGTGAATGCACTTGGCTGCATAGAAAGATATAGGCTGCATCCTTGCTGCCTATTTAGTGAATGACTTAACCTCCAGAGTGCTATCTGTTTGTACTGTTCTCAGAACAGTTTGAAATGCAATTTATTTTCATCCTAACTCCATATAAAGCCTCTGAAATCAAAATTTTTCAGCTTTTGCATGAATACATTTATTCTCAATGTGAAAATACACAGTAAATATATAGGAATGCATTTACTAATGTTAATGAATAGACTCGTATTGTACAGTGAAAACAAAATAAAACATTAACAAAATGTACATTAAAATGAAGCGAATTGATCCAAAGATGTGTTCATGTTGAAAAATATTCAAAATAACGCTGACGCGTGAAAAATAAATGGATTTTTTAAAGCAGCATATTAAACGAAACTAGAGACGCTACTCTTTACAACCAAACAGGTTTAAAAAAATGTAAAAGGTTTATTCACGCTGTTGTGTCACGCGATGCGGTGTACCAGAAGTTTAACCCTTAAATGACAGTGTTGAGTGTTGTGAACAGTATTCAGCTAGTTTTAATTATTTTTAATTATGCGAAGCATATAGCAAAGCCAAAATACAACGTCCACACATGTGGACACGGGGTCGCACAAGGTTAAGATGTCGTCCTCCAACTGTATCTTTCACACAAACAATGTCATTCTTTTCACTGAACCATATAGAACAGGATGAATTGGTGGGTCATTGCGCATCATTGCATTAATCCTAATTTACTAATGTAAGTTTCACTTCCCTGTTATTCTCATTTATCTCTTTTGTAGCATTATAAAAGGCTCTAAAGATTAGTATTTAGCTGAAAAAAAAAACCATTATCTTTTTTTAATGCAGATTACCATATGTGTAGTCTTCCATGTTGTAGTGTTGTAGAAGAAGCATTTCCTATTCAGTTGGGCTGTTGATTTTCTGTGCGATTAATAATAATAAAAAATAAAGCTTAAATGTGTTAAATATCCCCAGATGGTAAAAATTAATATTCCTATCATTGGAGCAATTCAAGCTTGAAGTGCCACCTGTTTTCAGCAGAGGGAAGTAAGCAAAATTCCAGCTGTATTGGCAATGTGCAACTGTACAGACAGTAAACTAAGCTCTTGCTTGACTCTAGCGACAGCACAAAATGAGAACTTGCATTCAAACACTGCAAAACGGGACAAAATTATGAATGCAGGGATCTTGAGATGTGTTTCTCTAAGTTTCAAGTTTAACTTGACACAGTGACCTAAAAACACTGTGTTTATGACGCAATGCAGCAAAGTTAGACAATCCAAAAGCATTTGTCGCATGTGTACATAGACGTATCCTTGAAAGCCCTTATAATAAATCTACTTAGGCAGATTGACAAATTAAATTGCAAAATGGATGGCTATGGACTGTAGGCCAATGATAAGATTATTTTTAATAATATGGAAATAAACAATATATTGCCTTCTTAAGCCAATTTATGTAATGTCTTTTTCAATGCTTTACTCATCTGCCACAATAATGTAATGCATTTTAATTATCTGAATTATTTTAATTTATATTATAGTAATTGAAATGTAACAATTTATAATTATTTAATCATATTAAATTATTGTTATCTGAGTGGCTTTATATGCAAATATTTATATATACCAATAATTGTAATTAATTCAATTACCGTAATTAATCGGCATATAATGTAATTACATTTATAAAAAAATTTAAGCGATTGACAGTCCTACTATTGTAACGTTGAGCAGGACAGACAGGAGACGATGACGTGAAGAACCCAAGTGCAGTTTAATTCCGTAAAAAGAAATCCAAAAATATGAAAGTTGCAAAACAAAACATAAACATGAAATTAACGACTTTACTATGACCATAACAAAAATGTGAACTAGAACTGAGGCATCCAATGACAAGACAAAACTAATAACATAAGGACCAATGACTGAACTGAACTAATAAGGGGATAACATGACTAATAAACAAACCAATGAGAAGACAAGACTAATGAACATAAGACAATGACAAACCAATGAAAACAAAACAAGAAACATGAGGGTCACAATCACATGACAGACACATGACAGGAACAAGGAAGTGAAAACTTCAAAATAAAAGACAATCCAAAACATGAACAAAACACAAAAACTTCACAAATCCCCCCCCCCCCCCACAGGGCGGCACCCAACACCCAACAAAAAACAAACAAGTTCAATAGGGAGCTGGGTGGGGGTGGGCTTGGGGAACTAGACGGCACTGCAGACCACTGGGGACCAGAGGGCGCTGCAGACCACGGGAGACCAGGGTGGAGCTTGCGAAGGAACAGGAGAACAGGGCAGACCAAACAACCAGGACAGAGCTGGCAGATGACCCAGAGACCAGTGCAGACCAGGCAACCAGGGCGGAGGGCCCGGAGACCGGCGTGAATCAGGAGACCAGGGTGGAGCTGGCTGGCGTGGAGTATGGCTTGGACCAGAGGGGGCAAGAGACCAGAGAGGTCCAGGCGACCAGGGCGGAGCACCTGGAGACCAGAGCGGACCAGACGAAGGGCCCGGAGACCAGGGCAGTCCAGGCGAGGCAGCTGGAGACCACAGTGGATCCGGCAGGTGGCAAGGGGTGTGGCCTGACCGGAGACTCATCGGTCAAGACAGCCGTGGACTCAGTGGTCAAGGCAGCCGGGGATAATTAGGCAGGTGAGACAACATGACTTGGCATGGCAGGCGAGACAACATGGCTTGACACCGTTTCAGGCGCTGGTTCTGGGACGGACAAGGCAGGTGAGACAACATGGCTTGACAACGTTTCAGGTGCTGGCTCTGGGACAGACTAGGCTTGAGGCGCTCTCTCTGGGGCGGACGAGGCTTGAGGCGCTGGCTCTGGGGCGGACGAGGCTTCAGGCGCTGGCTCTGGGTCGGACGAGGCTTCAGGCGCTGGCTCTGGGTCGGACGAGGCTTCAGGCGCTGGCTCTGGGGCAGACGAGGCTTCAGGCGCTGGCTCTGGGGCGGACGAGGCTTCAGGCGCTGGCTCTGGGGCGGACGAGGCTTCAGGCGCTGGCTCTTTGACTGTGGCAGGCGTGGGTGCTGGTTTGTCGACCGTGGTAGGCATTGGCTCATTGACCGTGGGTGCTGGCTTGTTGACCGTGGCAGGCGCTGGCTCGTGGACCGTGGCAGGCGTGGGCGCTGGCTCGTGGACCGTGGCGGTAGTGATGTTCATAGCAGTGGAATCTGACATGGTGGATTCGGAGATGAGGTCAGGGTGGCTGAGGACTCAGATGAGGTGGTCACTGTAGGGGGACCAATTTTGTCATCAGCCACTCCCACAGTAAATAATGAACCACTCAGTATGAGGGCATAGTCTGTATAGGGAGTCAGAGTCCAAGGAATACTGCCTTCGGGCAGCAAGGAGTATATGGCTCATTTATGCCTGCATGAAATAAGTCCTTGAGGGATACCTCACCAAAATCCACTTGCTGACACTGCTCACAAAAGTCCACTACAAAGTTCTCAAGGGGACGATTCCCCTGGCGGAGACACATAAGCCTCACTGCTGGGTTCATATTGGGTCGAGTATTCTGTAACGTTGAGCAGGACAGATAGGAGATGATGACGTGAGGAACCCAAGTGCAGTTTAATTACTGTAGAGCCGAGGAGGGCGGGGCCGGGCTGGAATGACGCACGCCCGGTCCCCAATCAGCCTGATGGGGCGCACGAGGGATAAAGGCGGCCGGGGACGACAGTTTGAGATAGAGAGAATTACAGGCAGCTGTACTGTGTGGTTATGGTTGTGTGTTTTTGTTTAAGTTTATTATTAAACTATTATTTATATTCTTAAGCCGGTTCTCGCCGCCTCCTTTCCACTGAACTCCCTTACAATTACGTAATAAGAAATCCAAAAACATGAAAGTAGCAAAACAAAACATAAACATGAACTTAATGTGACTTGACTATGACCATAACAAAAACATGAACTAGAAGCAAAAACAACGTTGCTGGATTAAACAAGCACAACACTCAACAAGAGGCAAACATGAGGGCTTAAATTCAAACCAAAAGGTAACAACATAAGGCATCCAATGACAAGACAAAACTAATAACATAAGGGCCAATGACAGAACTGAACTAATAAGGGGATAACAAGACTAATAAACATAAACCAATGGGAAGACAAGACTAATGAACCTGATAACAAGACAATGACTATCCACCTTTTTCCTGAATGTGGAAGTGTTCCATGATTCGACTGTTTTCAATTTCCGGTCTCCAGTGTTTTCACTTGCATTGGTGTATATTCATAGCAAGTAATGTAATGCTTAAGGTATTACATTTGTAAAAATTGTCAAAAAACATGCGATACTCGAGATGACCGTTTCTTTTTTTATATAGACAGTGGCTCACCTGAGTGTGTAGATGACATGAAGTGATGGTCCGAGTTTAGTTACACTGATATCATTAATTATTGTGATGAGTTATGACAACCAACAACTGCACAAGTTGAGCCTGAAATAATTTTTTACTTCAAAAAACTTAAATGTTTGTTGTTCTCTGTCTGGATTGCTCATTTTAGCAGTTTTTAAAGTGCATCTTGAGACCAGAAACAGAAAACAGGCAATTAGAATCATCATGAAACATGAGGATCATATGACAAGGAAACAGGAAATCACATGACAGACAAATGACAGGAACAAGGAAGTGAAAACTTCAAAATAAAAGACATAATCCAAAACATGAGCAAAACTATTCAGTATACTAAAAGTTTTAATTAAAGAGTACCGGCTCTCCTTACCTAACCTTTATGATTCCAATAACTTACCTAATTTTTCAAAATTGTTAGAGATCATTTGAGAAGACACATCATATCCCAAATGGAAAATCCAATTATTTTTCTTAAATCAGATTTTTTTAAACCAACTGTTCAAACCAAGTTATATGTGGTCAGATCAGATTTTGTTTTTCTGCTCACACCGCAGTCACATCCACATTGGTTAAGACGTGTAAGACGTTCAATAATTGTTGAGAAGTGCATAGCTATCGCATTGTAGCGGCTGGTAAATAGTGTGGGTTACCGCACCTTAGCACATCTCCTGAATGATGCTGAATGATGAAATAAACCACATAAAATCTGATCTGACCATTTAGACTGAGACACATTAACACAAATCTAATTTTAATTGGATTTCAAACCACCTACACAGGTTGTTTGGATCTGTCTTTTGAAAATCGTATTTCATGTAGGTTTTTTTTTTTTTTTTTCTTTTCAGACAGAGTCAGATAGGGGGAAAAAGGGTGTTTACTGCATACATAAACAGTAACTGTACAGTTGCTTATGTTATGAGTCTCCTCTTGGTATTTGCATTTACACTGTCTGGTTGGGGTTTCAGGGAGGGTCAGATGTCTCCTGAACAGTGGCAGAGAACTTATGGCCGTTGCTCTGGGAATGAAGTTTATCACATCCGTCTGATGGACAGCAAATTCTTTGGCGAATATGATGGGAAGAGCTTCACTTACGCCTCCTTTCATGCACATAAAAAGTGAGTAAATGCGGTAAATGCAAACCAGATACTTTCAGATCTGACAGATTTACTAGGTGATGCATTTATAATCCCTTCCCTAAAATACTTTGTTGATAAAATGTGTTAAATTCCCCAAAAAGTTTATTGTAGCATGATGTATAAACTCTAAATAATGAGAAGTTTATTTGTAGTTTGAAGTTGAAAATCCGATTTAAAAAAAAGTACACTGGAAATCACAAAATAAATAAATATAAATCAATTTAAATATATTAAAATAAAACGCACCACAATAAAGATATTTAAATGATTCCGATAAAAATGAGAACTCGATGCTGACTGTACATCAAAAAATAAAAATTCTGCCATTTACTTTCCCAGATGTCATCCCAACCCTGCTTAACATTCTCTCTTACATGCAACACAAGGGGGCAGAATGTTTAGGACTGACAAACTCAGTCACCATTCACTACATTGTATGGGGGGGAGTTGATGACAGATTTTCATTTTTATTTTCATGTTATTTGATGAAAACAAGCTGCCAAAACAACTCGTTCTCTACTTCCTCCACATTGTGATGTCACACAGTGGTAGACATTTGCATCTGACCACCTCCACAACAACACATCAAATCCTACTTTTCCTTATCACCTCTGTAGCCCCACCCAGCAGCGGTGAGCAGTGGGGATGTGTACAGATAGTCAACATTCGGTTAACCGTTCGATACGCTACTATGTGAATATTAAAATCACTATTCGGTTATTCTACGCGGTTCAGCCTCTATTGCATGTGTTCCAATAAACCATCAGGTTTTCCGGCTGGGGTTTGGGTCAGTTTTTCAAGTATAGGGCAAGTCAGGGTCTGTTCAAACATGCTTTTGTGTGCATCTGTGCTGTTTTTCTGTTAAAGATCAGTGATACTGACACGCGGTGGACGGACATCTTTGACTGTTGCGCTGGCTGAATCTCACTTTTTCTTTCAGCACCCTGTGCAGAATCGCTGCATTTTTAGATGCCGAGTCAAGTTAAAAATACTTTTTTTATAAACGCATCTCAAAACACCTGCGTTGTTTCATTCGCTGTGCTGCGTTCTGAAGAAGAGTACTTTATGTGACTGTTTGTTACACCATTAAACATGATTCCAGTTTATTTTTCACAGAGAAACATTTCAGCGCTTGATAATGGTTGTACATATTTCACACAATAATTATACAAGTTCAATGTAATTTGATTTTAAACCATTTAAAAATCAAAGCACCACGAAGAGGACATTTTACCGCAGTAGTGGGACTCCACTCACATGACAATACTTGCGTTTCCTCGCCTACAGAAATGTGAAGCTGCAGAGCGCATATAATGGCAGTGACGGTTTGATTATTTTTATTTGACTTTAACACAAGATTATATCATTTGAAGATGTATGTATTGTGCTATTTAGACTCATAGCTCACTGCACACTTTATTAGTGTTTAAGGAAATTCCATTACAATAAACATCCTTTATCCAGACGAAAAACTGATTAACCGTACATGAAACCTCTCGGTTAACTGAAAGTTAAAAATGGTAACTGTGCACATTCCTAATGAGCAGTAAGAGAGAGCAGGTCAGTCAAGAGCAGAGAGCCAATCATAACGGTGGCCGTTTATTGTCAAGTCTTAAAGGAGAAGCAGCACCATAACTGAGCGTTTCTGACAGAGGGTCAAGTGAACTTCAAGGAAAAGATTAAAATAATAATAAAGGCATGTCATGACCCCTTTAAAACACCATGTTAAACGCACAACAATCACCTTCCTCTTAGATATGGTGTCTGCTTAATTGGCACAAAGAGAGAAGAAAATAAGAGCATCCTTCTGAACCCTGGTCCACGCCACATCATGGCTGCCACAGACACCTGTTACTACATCAACATCACAAAGGAGGAGAACTCTGCCTTCATCTTTAAACAGGAGGAGAAGCACAGCAAAGGACTGTCAGTCACCGGCGTGTATGATGCCCCCTCTCGTCTCCCAGTGCAGAGCATCATCGCAAGCATGGGTGAGGGGACAGCCTATAAAATATTTACCTGTTAAAGTGGTACTCTAAGAGCTCTTGGATAATCAGACATATTAACTAAGGTTGAATACATAAACTGATGGGTGATTGTCTTTAAAGCTGCAGTGTGTAATATTTGGAACCAAGCGGAATTGCAGAAATAGTGCTTGTTTGCAAATAGGTTTCCTAAACAGATTAGTCTTCCTTTGTTTGGACAAACTGATAGTCCTCAATTTTGTGCCATTATCTGAGCCAGAAGTTGACATGTTGGCCCGCTCAAACAAACAGAGTTAATGCTTATAGCACCACAGTCAGTGTTTACACTTTATGAAAATTAACCTACAAGTGGGCGGCTTACTTATAATTGTCTCTATACATTAAGCTGGTATAAGACAAAGTATTTAAACTTTGAAAAATGTAGACACACCAGCTTTACATTTTTGTTAGTTTTAAAGATTAGCAGTGTAGTCATTTTGAAAATACATGACAGCATTAATTAAGCACAAGTTTGAATTTGTTTACCTCAGTGCAGCTGCAGGTCTGGTTTAACGCTGTGTTGACATATGGTGGGTGTCCACTTTGAGCAATGATGTTGTTATGAGAACATATTGAATATTCAGAAGCAGTACTGGAAGAATTAATTAAAATATATAATGATATCAAAATCATGCTCATGAGACAATTCATATAATTTTTTTCATTGTTTTTCCTTTGTTGAAGTTGATCAGTCTACTTCATATGGTAAGTCTGAGCATGTGGTTTCCTTAGCAATAGAGACATGGTTTAATCATAAGACATCATTATTCGATGTCTGTGTAAATGTGAACATTTACAGAAACTTTCTCTGTGTCCCAATCATTCCCGTTACTTTGAGGAACTCACAGGTCAACGCTCTTTTCCTGCAAGCTGTTTCACCCAGAGAAGGAGGATTTTATTTTATTTTTATTTGATTTTTTCTTCACAATTTGGCTTGTAAATTGCAATTGCATGTATCAAAATATCCCTTGGCTACTTTCTTAACACAAGGAACAGTTATTACATTTTTTACACAACTACCATTAACATTTGCAGAGATATCCTAATTTGTATATTTCCCTTTAGAACATTTTCTTGCAGTTTTTTTTTTTTTTTAAATTAAACCATGCAGTGCTTAACAATTTTTGGTTGCAAATCTCTGATTTGAAATGTATGCAAATCAGTGGTCATTCATGAAAAGCAATAAATCAGGTTTGAGGTCAACTTCAGTAAGTTTAAGATGTGCGCTGGAAAAAAAGATTTGTGTAAATGAAGAATTCATCTGAATCTCTCTGCCAGTTTCCTATTAATTTAAAGTATTTGTTCATTCCATTCATTGAGCTGAACTGGAATTGACCTAAATTCTGAGTCATGTTGGCAAAAATAGCACAGAAGCAATTGAGATTACAGATCTGGCTAAAGTTTAGATTTTATATCCCTTGTATCACTAGTCACTGATGGATCTGCATAAATGTCCAGATAATGTTAAAGGGATAGTTCAGACAAAAATGAAAGTTCTGTCATCATTTACTCACCCTTACGTTGTTTGTCGAAACCCACTTGACATTCTTTCCTCTGTAGAAACAAAAGGAGATGTTAGGCCGACAGTCGTACACCGAGCGCGTCTGGCGGATGACAAGACAAGACTAACGCATGCACACCTCCGCCACCACTCGCCGTCTGTCGTGGGGCCCAGCTTCTACTGCGGATGCTGCTCAAATTTGCACGGAGCGCAACTCGCATATTTTCCATTAAATTTAAACAAAATCATTATCAAAGGACATAGATTATTTACTCAAGCGTTGTTCATTCTTGAAGATGGGAAAAACCTTAGTAACTTTTGTGTTTACTGTCTGCCACCTGAACCGCATCGACCTAACCTGTGTTTGATACCTGTGCAGTGTCCTAGCCGTGATGCGGCATGTCACTTCTCATCCGGTGTGCGACCGCCTTTAGCCTAAGTCACCATTAACTTTCAATGTATGGAAAAAAGAACAGCGTCAACATTCTTACAAATTTCTCATTTCGTGTTTCACGGAAGAAAGTAAGTCATGGAAAGTCACACAGGTTTGAAACAAACAAGAGGGTGAGTAAATTAATAAAATTTTTGACTGAACTATCAATTTAAGCCTTCCCTAACCTCAACCCAGGAGAAAGATCTCCACTCTCATGGCTTATTTGTGATGCATTGCAGGAACTGTGGCCATAGACCTGCAGAATCCAGATCCTCCAGTGGACAACAGTAAGCTGGCACTGCCTACAGAGAATGGAGCGGGCAGTCGCAGACCCAGCATTGCTCCTGTGCTGGAGATTGCAGACTCCTCTGCCATCCTGCCTTGTGACCTTCTCAGTGACCCCTCTGAAGATGAGACCAACCAATTAGATGAGGAGGGAGCACCAGCCTTAGAGTAAATAATGTTTTGTTAAAGGAAAGTTCTGGGTTCAATAGAAGTTAAGCTCAATTAACAGCATTTGGGGGATAATGTTGATTACTACAAAACCTAATTTCAACTTGCCGTTGTTTATAAAAACGAAGGCATAAATTGTGGTTGCACTAAGGCACTTACAATGGAAGTGAATAGGCTTATGTACAATACCGGGATTACAGAGTTTCGTTGTCATGATAACGAAGTTGTAACGTTGGCTATAACTTTTCACAGATGAGGTTGACGACATAACGCTGTAACCAACAATTTAAACAAATTTACAGCTCAACCTATACATGAGTTTTAACAGAAGAAGTAATGTTAGTTCTTTTATAAAATTAGAAGCTTCACATGTTTTAAACCTTCCAGTCGAAATGATTTTTTGTGGTAATCATCATTATGCCACAAATGCTGTCTATTGAGCTTAACATGTATTGAATCCGGAATGTTCCTTTAAAAGAAAAATATTAATATGATTTTTAATTGGCAGAATAAATGACTTGCATTGTTTATTATTGACTGTATAAAAAAAAGATTTAAAGACCAATAAGCAAGTTAAAATGTTGAAATGTTGTTTAAAATTATTAAATAGACAAGCATCACTCTTACTATTGCCAATACTTGAGGTAAAGATTTTTCAAAACACTCAGCCCCAAAGTTTGGTGCATATCTCACTCCACACTGTGCTATGGACATGAATGATACCTTTGTGTGTCTTGTTAAGGAGAGATGTGCAATTACTTTTCTAATGTATCTTACTTATGGTTTTAGCCTGGCAGATGATTAAAATCGGCAAAAAATAAAAAATAAAAAATTAATAAGCATATTGAGGGAGGGACTCGATCAATATGCAGGGACTTCTGAATCAATATGCAGGATATTCTGAATTTAGTAGGGGTGCTCTGGTAGTTATACAGCACCAGCATTTTTCGACTGAGCCTGGCAAACACCACTTTTTTTTATTTATTTTTTTTAGAAAATATAAAAATCAATTATTTATTTCCTGTGCATTCTCTCTAAAGTGACTGTTTATTTAATTACATTGCAAAGCATTCAAAGTTTCATCAGTGGCAAATCAGATGAAACAAACATATTAGAGCCAATCAGCATGTCTGCGGTCATGTTGCATAATAATTACAACATTTGCTTATGTCAGTCAGAGCCAGAGGAGAAACTGTATCTCACACACGTTTACACACAAACTGTATTTGATAAGTATTTTCCTGCCAAACTCATACACAACATTCAGACTTTCTCACTCTAGGTTTCTGTTGTGCTCCGGTGTGTCCTTCTGTTTACTGAGTCTCTAAATGCTCTTTCTGGTGTACAGAGTGAATTCATGAAGATCCCTACTGCTGAATGTGTTCAGTATGACAACAGTGCCCTCTACTGATGTTCAACATAATTCTCCCAAGAGAAAAGCCTTTGTTGATTGATTGTTGTCTGTCAATGAAGGGGTTCATTTTTGTGCTGCTCAATAAATCTAAGTATTTCTTGTATTTATTAGACATTATGTGTATATCCTTTTGTTTTAAAGGTGCATTAAAGGCTATCCTCCTAACTCTCCTTATATTGGAAGCTCTCCAACACTTTGCCACTTATTGCAACAAAAGGCACCATTTTGTTGCCTGCGACTAGACAAGGTGAGTGTAGAACTCATTTAATTCATCTTGAAATACAGAGAGAGATTCAGATCATTCCATTGTTAGCCATGTCATATTTAATGTGAAGGAGAGATGTATTCAAGAAACACTTTAAAGGGATAGCTCACACTCTCATGCCATCCCAGATGTATATGACTTTCTTTCTTCCACTAAATGCAACAAAAAAAAAGAACAAAAAAAAGAGAAGATTTTAAGAATATCTCCAAAAAGCACACAATGCTAGGATAAAAGTAATCCATACGACTCCAGTGGTTAAACATATGTTTTCAGAAGCGATGTGCTAGGTGTGGGTGAGAAAAGATCAGTGTTTAAGTCCTTTTTTACTATAAACTCTCCTCCCTGCCCAGTAGGTGGTGATATGCATGAAGAGTGTGAATCGTCAAAAAACATTAGAAGTGTGAAAATGGAGATTTATAGTAAAAAGGACATAAATATTGATCTGTTTCACTGCAACACTTATATCACTTCAGAAGTCATGAATTTAACCACTGGACTCATATGGATTACTTTTATACTGCATTTATGTGCTTTTATAGCTTCACATTTTGGTCAACATTCACTTGTATTGTATGGACCTACAGAGCCAAAATATTCTTCTAAAAATCTTTGTGTTCTGCAGAAGAAAAAAAGTAATACACATCTGGGATATCATGAGGGTGAGTAAATGATGAGAGAATTTTCATTTTTGGGTGAACAATCCCTTTAAAGGTGAAGTGTGTAATTTCTGTGCAACTAGTGGCACGAAACGGAATTTAAAAAATAATGACTGTTGAATGACAACAGGTTTCCCAAACATTTCCACCACCCCGTTCACCAGCTTTCACTGTTTGGTTAAACAGTACTGCCCTTAAAGGTGCACTCTGCAACTTTTTGCTCGTGTCATCTTGGACGTACAGTGACACCTAGTGGTGTGGATGCAGCATCATGCAAAATCAATATATTTCATTTACAGATGCCATTGTAGAAATTCACTATTCACAATCAGCCATGATTAATTTAATCCAAGAGTGAAAGTGTCCAATAACAAGACGGTTACTGAGATTAAGCGAGTAGTATTCAGCTGGTCATGCGATTCTAAAATGGCAGCCCCCATGAGGGTGCCCCTCTCCCATGTAGAATAAAACAGCTTTTATAAAGTTACTGATGACTAGAGAACTCATCCCATGTGAGTGGCCATGATGTTATACATATGTTTCAAAATTACAATTAATTTTTTAGGAGTTAAACTTTTTTAATGGGGAAAGAATGACTGAGTGCACCTTTAACTCACACAATTGGTTGAGCCAGAAGTTGTCATGTTGGATTGCTAAAACAAATAGAACAGTTCTGATAGCATTAAGAGCAAGTGTTGCGAGTGGCTTGCTTACAGTTGTCTCTGAGTATTAAACTACTTCTAAAACATTTAAAGTGGATATGTGTATAATTTTTCATTCCATCTAGAGTTTTAATCTTATTTTGATTCAGGGTTGTCACCATAATAGTTTTGAAGATGCCAAGGCCTATGGCTTTAAGAACAAGCTGATCATCGTTTCTGCTGAGACAGCAGGGAATGGCTTGTACAACTTCATTGTGCCGCTGCGGGCTTATTACCGGCCCAGGAAAGAACTGAATCCCATCGTACTGCTGTTGGATAATCCGTGAGCAATCTGCCTCATAATTTTTTTCACATCATGTTATTGAATGAGGCAAACTTAGCCGCCATTACGTATTTTCTCACTTTTGACTTCAAAAGTCTGTTGGATTTCTTACTAACATTACGATTTAATTCGACTTTACGAAATTACACTTGATTTACACTTTGTTGTACAATACATACACATTTTATGTATTATATTACAGCTAAATGCTTTCAAAATAATATTGTTTTTGTTCATTATGATCCAGATATGCTTCGTTTCACTAACGGTAGATTATTTAAACAATTTTCTTCACATTGTAGACTGTTCCCTCAGAGTTTCCATGGCAACTCTGAGACGTGTCAAAAGTGAATTTGTCATTACATGCATTTTGCGTAAGCTTTTACCCTCAGAACAAATGTTTACCTTTAAAACCTTAATAAACTTTCAAATCTGCGTTTGTTGGTGTACTGGATGGACTAGTGTCCTCAAACCACTCTTTCCCTCCATTTCCAGGCCTGATAATCATTTTCTTGAGGCCATCTGCTGTTTCCCAATGGTGTACTACATGGCTGGTACCATAGACAAGTAGGTGTCTTTAAATAGCGAGGAAGTGTGCTTCCTTGTGTGCGCAGAAAAAGTTCATGAATTTTTTTAAAACAGTTGCGTGCAGGTTTTATACAAAAATACATGTATACGTGTGAAAGATGAATGTAATTGTGACCCAATGATACAAAGTCACATGTCTGAATGAAATGGTCCCTGATTTTAAGGTCAGTTTGAGCTATTGATTTGTGTTGGTTTCTATCATAGTTTGGATAACCTGCTGCAGTGTGGGATCATCTACGCTGATAACCTGGTGGTCGTGGATAAAGAGAGCACTATGAGTGCAGAGGAAGACTACATGGCAGATGCTAAAACCATAGTCAACGTGCAGACCATGTTCAGGTACGTTTTACCCTCAAACATCAATTAACTCCAGCAAATTGGTTCTATTTCTCTTTAGGCTGATGTCATTATCAACATTATATGGAAAAATGATGACGCCTTCAGGTACTAATTACTTTGTTGGCTTGATCCTGTGCGGTTCCCCCTCAAACCTAATTTTTCTTCTCTGTTCTCCTGTTATTGACCTCTGCTAGGTTGTTTCCTAGTCTCAGCATAATCACAGAGCTAACCCATCCTTCTAATATGAGATTCATGCAGTTTCGTGCCAAAGACTGCTACTCCCAGGCTCTCTCCAAACTTGAAAAGGTCTCAAATTTTCCTAAAAACCACAGCTTGTTTGTTTTAGCTATTTGACTGGCATGTAACTGTCTTTCTTCCTTGCTAGTAAACAGTTTAAAGGGATAGTTCACCCAAAAAGTTACAATTCTCTCATCATTTACCCTCATGTCATCCCAGATTTGTATGACTTTCTTTCTTCAGCAGAACACAATTGAAGATTTTTAGAAGAATATTTCAGCTCTCTTTCATATTTCATTGTAGGTCCATACAATGCATTACATCCATACATACTAGTACATACAGCCATAAATTGTTTAATGGTGATCAGATCTTTGTAGCTCCAAAAATCACATAAGGAAGCAATCCATAAGACTCCAGTGGTTAAATCTATATCTTCAGGAGTGATATGATAGGTATGGGTGAGAAACAGATCAAAATTTAAGTCCTTTTTTACTCTAAATGTCCACTTTCAATTTTACATCTGAAAGTGAAAGTTAAAGTGGAGATTTAGAGTAAAAAAAGGACTTAAATATTGTTCTGTTTCTCACCCACACCTATCATATCACTTCTGAAGACATGGAACTGGAGACAAATGGATTACTTATGTTTCCTTTATGTGATTTTTGCAGCTACAAAGGTCTGATCACCAGAGCTGAGATATTCTTCTAAAAATCTTTGGTTGTTTTCTGCTGAAGAAAGTCATACACATCTGGGATAGCATGAGGATGAGTAAATGATGGGAGAATTTTCATTTTTTGGTGAACTATTACTTTAAATGCTCTAAACAACAAGCCTAATCATAACACTGTTTCAAACTTCTTTGAGTTTATATAATTTTGCATAATTTTGAATACTAAGGATTTTCATGATATGGCCCATAGAATCTCTTCGAGTGATGCATAAATGTGATGTATTTGTGGTGGCATGCTTCAACTAGCTGAAAATACTGCATCGCAAATTGCCAGATGGTTCTGTTTTTAGATAATGAAATAGTGGAAAGGCACATAAATCTTTTTATGATCTTTTCCCCTTTTTTCAGATAGAGAGAGATAAGGGCTCTAATCTGGCATTCATGTTCAGGCTCCCATTTGCCGCAGGCAGAGTTTTCAGTATTAGTATGCTGGATACTCTCCTTTACCAGGTGGGTTTATAGATCAGTTACTAGTTCTGGAAATTCTCTACCAAGATATGAAGTTTTGTGCCTCCTTAAGGCACTTAAATATATAGGTATAAATACTATATATGTATGTATATATACAGTACATACATGTGAGGAAATGTGTGGGTCACATTTCACCTCAACTTCAAAAGAAAAAAAAAGATAAATTATATTTTGTATAAATAATATAAAGTTGTGCACCTCCTTGTGGCATTTAAATTTGAAAGCATAAATAGTATATACTCAGGGTTGGGAGGGTTACTTTTTAAATGTATTCCACTACAGATTACAGAATACATGCTCTAAAATGTCATTTGTAATGTATTCTGTTAGATTACTCAAGGTCAGTAACGTATTCTAAATACTTTGGATTACTTTTTCAGCACTGGTAGATTTTTTCACTTGTTTTGACTATAAAAACTCTGCCAGTACAGTAAGACAAAATACACATGTTAAAAATACATTCTCTGAAAAACCTAAATATCTTATGCAGTGTTGTTTCTAAAACAAGATAACATCAAATTGATCTTGTTTTAAGGATTTTTAGATATTTGTACAGGAAAACAATACAAAAATTATTATCAAGAATATGATTTTTGCACTAATATCAAAGGTCTTACTAGAAAGAAAGAAATTATGATCCAAAGTGAATTTTCTTGATAAAAAAATATGATCATGCTTTGTAACGTGCATGTAAAATGGCTAGAAATAGCATTTTATCTTAGCGTAAAGCTGACAATTTACACAAGGTTTATTTCTATTTCTTCTGCTCCAAACTTACTTCAAACTTACTTCTCTGTCTGCTCGTATGAATGTAACACATCATAAGAAAGTGTTTCACCGCTGTTCAAATGCACTTTGGATCACATCATTTATATGGATAAATGTTTTCCATATGAAAGGACTAAATATTAAATGAAACAAATGACAATAAAATGCAAAGTAATCTCTTCAGTAATCAAAATACTTTTTGAATGTAACTGTATTCTAATTACCAATTATTTAAATTGTAACTGTAGTGGAATACAGTTACTTATATTTCGTATTTTAAATATGTAATCCTGTTACATGTATTCCGTTACTCCCCAACCCTGGTATGTATGTATGTACTGTACTGAATGTGGCTTTTTGACATGAAGTGTGTAATTATTATAAGTGAAGTTATTAACTAAGAGACTACAGGGAATATTTGTACTATTAATAAATTATTTATAAAATTTGGACAGAACAGATACAGAGGGTGTAAAGATATGTAAAGGCCCCCATTAAAAACATTGTTTGTCTTGGGGGGAATAGATTTGTTATGAAATACTCACATTGACTGATCCAATCACAATGAAGATTAATTTGTTCATAGAATACTTGATGTTATGACATGCCTAACTTTTTTGAAGTTAACAGGAAATGTTGCACCCTTTTCTAAAGTAGTTATTTTGAATAAGCATTATTTTAATTTGTTACTCAAAAAAGCATCTTGCTGTCTCATAATTATTTGCATTAGTTGACAAATTTTGCACTGTAACTATTGCCCCTTTATTGACATATTATCACCATAAACCAAGTGGGGGGTAAAAGGCCCCCTTGCCACCTTTTATTAAATCAGAATTTTAATCAAAACAACCTTCTGTTATTATTTCTTTTCACACAAATTATGTTGCTCCATCAATATTTAGTAAAAATAAATCTATTTTATAATATGATACATTTATGACAAGAAAAACAAAATGTTCCGCAAGGTGTGCCTTTAGCCCCGTTGCATACATCACCATAACTCTTATTCGATTTTTATCAATACGTGCAATGAATAATCCAAAATTATCAAATTAGGTCTTAAAGATTACATTACTGATTACAATTTGAAATATGTAATTTGTAATTAGTACCAGACTACATTTCAGAAGTGCTGTAATCTACCCAACATTGAATACAATTTACTTATTTCAGTAACCATACATTACTGAACACTTTAATCAATAACAATAAATTAATCATAACTGACACAGCACATTTCTACAATGACATTAGTAACTGAAATATTTTGCGTGATACTGCAGTCGTGCTGTTAGGTATCTAAGACCTTTTGTAAGTCAAAGACAACAGGCAAAGAAAATATAATGCAGTACACCTTTAAGTCAACTGCAAAAAAGCAAAAATATAATAAAAAATCATGAAAAAAATGGTGACCAGTTACAGCATAATAATACTAAATTACATTTTAATTATTTCTTTCATGCATACTGTATACATAAATATAAATTTTAACATAAAACCTTGATGTTGAAAAAGAGTTCATATTCATGTCATTTTTCAACTCCCCATGTGTAAGATAAACACTTTACACAACATAGTGTTTTTTTAATTATTATTATTCTTGTAAGCATTTGAAACTTACAAATAAGGTAGATACCTTTGGTTTATATGAGGTAGAATAAAAATAGCAAACCGTTCAAATGCCATTTGCAGTAGGTTGTGATTCTGTACTGCTACCCTCAAGCACTGAGTTGCTGCAGAATCTTTATTGATTGTGTGAGGTCTGGAGATCATCTGATGTGTGCTTTCACTGGACTGTTCTTTTTTTATATATATATACAGTATGTCTTCTATTTCTCCTCTAGTCTTTTGTGAAGGACTATATGATTCTTATTGCAAGACTCTTGCTAGGTCTAGACACCACCCCAGGCTCTGGCTACCTCTGTGCTGTAAGTATACGACAAACAAAAGCAAACCCACACACACTCACCAGCCACTACGTCTGGTAAATCACACAATTGTGGCATATTTTTGCATACATTATGCAAGGCATTGTTTCAGTTAAAACACATAAATCTGGTTATTTGACCTCCTCCACCCACAAATCTGTTTAGTGCTAACAGTAGTGTTGAATTAAGATAGAGGGTGTAAAGATATCATCATATGCTTCAAAAGCACTGTAATGTGTGATACTGTAGTGGATGAATCTGATGAAAACTGTGAACTGTGAAGAAATGTGTGGTTCAAATTTCACCTCAACTGCAAAAGAAATAAATATATAAATTTTGCATAAAGAATATTCAGACAGACAGACAGATAGACAGATTTTTTTTTCTCATTGCCTTTAATGAAGTAAATGAACTCTTTTGAAACAGATGAAGGTAACAGAAGAGGACTTATGGATCCGGACGTACGGAAGACTATTCCAGAAGCTGTGCTCATCCAGCGCCGAAATTCCCATTGGGATATACCGCACTGAATCTCACATGTTCTCCTCCTCAGAGGTAAAACCAGATTATTGAAGAGAGATATCAGATCAGCTGAATGCGTTCATTTTAAACGCTCCATCCAACACCAGACGCTTGCACAGCAGATATGATTTGTCACTGTGCCTTTGTGCAGTCTTGAAAGTTTAGAGCTTTATTTTATGGCTGTATTACAGCTGGCGGGCTACCTTATTTCATAGTACGTAGCTGTTTTGTGACTTTTAGCTTGTGCAATCCAAGTGCTAATAATTGCTCATTTCCATCATTCACAACAATTGCTTTTGCCAGTTTAAGGAGGTTTACCAACAGGTAAGAATATGGATTTCACCCCATTTATCAACCACATTTAGTGCAATGGTGGTTCAGTATTTAAATGATCTAATTGAATTTTATAATTTCCAGAAAAATCTGTTTTTATTATGAGTTCATAGCATTTTCCCCAGCAACTCATAGTCCATGTCCATTTTTCATTCTGCCTTTCATAATTTGTCTTGCAATTTTAACAATTTGTTAAGAAAACTAACTTTAAGTTTTAAAGGGGCCATATGTACATTTAAGACATAAGACTTAAAGGTGCTGTAAGCAATTATAGCATTCTGAAGCTTTCACGTGACTGAGCCATTGAATTAGCCACGCCTCATTCCAAAACCCCACCCTCTCAGATAATTTTGAGACCAAAACAGAGCAAAAGAGCAGCATTGTTTGTTCCTGTGGCTGTCAAATTTAACAGTGGCACAATAGCGCCCTCAACTGACAAACATTATGAATCATAACCTCAATGATCTGCTTCAAATACAACACTGAGAACGAGCAAAATGATTGACGTGTGAAAGTGTCAATGTCAGCGAACACAGCCAAATTTTTTGCCTTTGCGACCAGTCTCAGGTGTCTATGGAGGACTGTGAGGACACGCGGGACCGTAGAGAATCCTGGAAAGAGAAAACCGCCCACAGAAACTCCACAGGGAGCGACCAATCAGAGCACCCGCTTCTGCGGAAGAAGAGCATGCAGTGGGCGAGACGACTGAGCAGGAAAAACACTAAACCGCCCAGTCGAGCTGAACGCATCAATCAGCAGCGGCTGAACCTGTACCGGCGCTCTGAGAGGCAGGAGCTATCCGAGCTGGTCAAGAACCGCATGAAGCACCTGGGGCTGCCCACTGTTGGATATGGTGAGTCTGACATGTGCAAGTGAGTATTTGCATTTGTTTTTATTAAATCTTAAAATTGTATATTTGGATTTCGGTCAAACAATAAACTACGTCTGGGATTTTATTCAATTTGGACTTTTGTAGCCTCTGTAACATTCTATAAGTCGATTGTAAAAACTATTGACCGATTAATTGGTTGTCAGCATTTTCTGCCACCTTAGTAATCGGTATCTGCAAAATCCACTATCGGCCTCAAGTTAAAAGTTAAAATATAAGATATATTCAATATACAGTAACATTTTGGTCACTACATATATCCTATATGTCAATTCACATTATTTCATAGTTTTGATGCCTTTATCATATTGATAATATGAATGAGTAGGTGTGTCCAAACATTACTGTTAGTGTAAATGTATATACTGCTAGTTAGTATATTTGATGTATTGCTTCATTGTAAATGTTGCACTATGGCAGATATCTGCCTTCACCGTGTTTGTCCAAGTAAATCTTGCAGTGATGTCCCCTTGTATACCCTTTATCAAACAAAACACCTTTTATCAAGGATTAAAGGTAAAAAGACAGAAAAGGGAAGAAAATATAATCTATATACCTTTATGTAAAGCATTGTATAAGGCAAATACTTAAAGTTGATTTACCCATAGGATCCATGGGTTCCCTTAAAGACAGAAATGTATCTTGTATTATAGCAGGTGGATTGTATATTGTCATGATAAATACCATGTATTGTTGAAGGATAGGTGTTTAGCTGGTGTTTTACTTCCTGGGCAGTATTTTCAAAGGCAAGTGCACACCATAATATACCTCTGACTTTTCTGTTGTGCCTCCCCTGCATTGTCTTTTATTCCACACTCACTGTTCTAGTAACTTTACTGTCTTCTGTCCTCCTTTTTGCAAAAAAACATTCTCTTATAATGCTGTTTCACCATTGTCTTTACTAGAAATATTATGAACATTTCAGAATTTAAAAATGAATGTACAGATGTAAACCACAGTGTGCTGTTACTAATGAAATCTCAGAAAGGCCAATAACTGATATAAAGCAGCAGTCATAACATCTAATATTACAGACTGATCTCACAGTGAGATCGGAAAGAGTAGTTTGACTTTTCTTTTGATGTTTTGAGAATGTGTTTTTTGCACTGTGAATTTCTCTTAATCTTTCTTTTTAAACAGTGCTGCTTGCTTGATTTTGCTTGACCTTTTCTGTCTTATCTCTTTCTTCACTGGCCTTTTCCCTGCACGCTGTAGAGGACGTAGCTAATTTAACAGCAAGTGATGTGATGAACCGAGTAAATCTAGGATATTTGCAAGGTAAATCCACTCAACAACACTGTTCCTGTAGTATAGGATTGTTCCCGTACAACAGGTCACTTCATGCCCAAAGATGTATTGACCAAATGAAAGTGCACCCGTAATCCTGGTGTTCTGGGATATAAATAGGAAACCCAACTGTTCAGTTTGTCCAGTGACATTAGCAGCATCAGCAGTCTGTATTTAAGATAAGCAGTAAAAGTTAGATAAAAACACATTTTTTGTTATTTGTTATGATCATCCCTTTTGGAATTCAGTATTATGTTTTCTGGCAGATAGCTTTCACCAAAGCTACAAAAAAATGTCTGCGTGTAGTCCTCTTTTTTTTCTTTTTTCAGATGGCATGATCTGTAGGCTAGGTTATATTCCACAAGCCTTACTCTTATCTTATTAAAAACAGACCACAGGAAACTGCTGCCTACTGACTTTATAATAATGCTGGACAAAATTAATATGATTTGAAACATGGCTGAATAGCCCTTTTTGTTATCTGCAAAACCAAACTGTGTCATTATATTCATAAATTTGCATTTATGTACAATACAATTCATTATTACACAGCTGTCTTTAAAATGATTGATTCTGACTGGTCAACCAATATTTGTCTATAATGACCGCAAACTGCATAATTTGACTGTACAGGCAACCGATTTCCTTGTTTCATTTCTCTCATAGCACTTTGCGGTCTCTTTGATTCACATAATAAAATCAACTCAAATAAATATTTTATGTCCATTTATTCATTCATTTGGTAAGTAGTTGTGTAGTAATAGGATAATGTACAGTATATTATCCCTTACTTGTACGTGAATGTAAATTTATATATATATATATATATATATATATATATATATATATATATATATATATATATATATATATATATATAGTACTTTTACTATGAATTATGTAAAGTTTAACTTCATTATACATAGACTGTGTTAGGGTGCTTCTGTATATCTAAGCAAGTTCTTTGAATGTAACTTATGAAGGACTTGGTATTTTTTTTAGCA
The DNA here is from genome assembly GCF_019703515.2 of Myxocyprinus asiaticus. NCBI lineage: Eukaryota > Metazoa > Chordata > Actinopteri > Cypriniformes > Catostomidae > Myxocyprinus > Myxocyprinus asiaticus. The sequence continues at coordinate 20,336,277 of NC_059347.1, forward strand.
CGGCTAATAGCCACAAACCTTTTGTATACGAAAACAGTTTTTTTTCATCCCACTCAACAGTATAGCAAATAGTTTGAAACTTATATTACAGATAACATTGTTATTTCAAATGGACTACAGTAAAAGTGTTTACATGTACAACAAAACGCTGATAACTGTAAAAAAAAACAAAAAAAAAAACAACTTGTCGGCTAATTATAAAAATTTTACTATGCAAGAAAACAGCGTTTACATGTGACATGCGCATAAGACATGCTTTGAATAATCCAGCAGAATGCCGGAAAACAGCAAGATCAGTGTAATGGGCAAAAATATTGGTTTCACTTTAACCGTTTATGACCTTTCCCTGAAAAAATAACAGTTTAACACTAGACAGATGCGATGTAATAAGATTCCAGTGACAAGCAATCTATCTGTCCAGACTGAATGCTGAATATCAAATCAGAACATGTTTGATGTTTAACTATAGGGCAATATATCACAATATTCTTTTTCATATCAATCGATATTTATCATGATATGCATTCACATTTGCACATTGTATTGGAAGTTGGAAATGTATTTAATCGTAAACAGTAAAAAAAAAAAAAAAAAAAGAAATATATGTATATGTATATATGTGTGTATATATATATATATATATATATATATATATATGTATATATATATACACACACATATATATATATATATATATATATATATATATATATATATATATATATATATACATATATATATATATATATATATATATATATATATATGTATATGTGTGTATATATATACACACACACACACATATACATACATATATATATATATATATATATATATATATATATATATATATATATATATATATAATGTATGTATGTATGTATGTATGTATGTATATATATATGTATGTATGGGTGTTCAAGATTATCCCATGAGAGAGAATTTTGATAGTGTAAAAGTCTGAATGGGCCGTTTTTATATTTTCATTACAGTGAAAAAAACTTGGCTACCAACTAATAATTTTATTGTCTGTCTTATTGTCTAATTTTCACAAAATTAGAACAGAAATCTTTTTGTTTATTATTAAAGGCTCGTAACATGTTGATTAATAAAGCTAAATTTAGAAAGAAAAACGTAATGGTCTAAAAGCGCTCTGGAACAACATTAACTTATGGGGTGCCTCATGTCTACTCGAATGCAGAGAAAAGTGTCAGACGCGCACGGAGCGGGACAGGGCATAAATGAAGCGTGTTCGGTGCTAGAGAGAAATATTCAAGAATACAGCCAGAAAGCCGAACTGCTTGCGTTTTTAGCGACACGTACCTGATAGTCTAGATGTAGAACATAGCCTAATATCGAAAATTACTCAAAAGCTTATCAATGATATTGTGGATTTTTTTTATCACGATAAAAATAGAGATCGTTTTATCACACAGCCCTATAAACATACTGTTTTGAGAAGCTAGATTTTGGACCAAAGAGATTGCACAGTGGGCAGGCTATGTGGAACGGCGCCACAGAAATCTAAACCTAGTGTTTGACTGAATGTCCTGTGGCTTGTTTTCACTGGTTACAGTAGGACAAAAAGATTAACTTGGAAGAGATGCCTTTTATCATGTGGCTTTATCGTGTTGCGTCTGGTTAGGACACGGATAAGGTTTACATGACCTTATACGTTGTTGTGCTATTGAAGGAATTGTTAACCTAAAAATGGGTGAACTACTTCTTTAAGCATAACTGGCATAAGATCATGCACAATCATATAGGGTCAAATCAAAACACGACTGGCACACTAAAATGTTTGCCCATTACTCGATTTTGTGCGTTTTGATATTAAAATGAAGACATTATATGTAATTGTGGTTTTCTTGCATTGTAAGGTTTGTAGAATTAGTTATTTTCTTTTTTGAGAGTTATCAGCATGATGTACATGTAAATGCACTCAGTGCTGTTAAATATGACAACAGTGCTGACATGTTTATGAAATAATGACATATGATTTTATAGTTAAATTAGTGATGTAGTTGTCTTTTTTCCCTTTGGTACGAACTGAAGAGGGTACTTACATGACAGAGGGTACTACAGGTACTCACTGGCATATGATGAGCATTGATATAAGACATGATGAGTGAGGGCTTTTGATTCCAGAATGTTTGGACAGAGTGGAGTAGAAAGCATTTAGTCTTTGATGAAAGGGTTGACCAAGCTGAGCTATACACTTATAAAGGCACGTAACTTTCACATGACTTGCGTCAGCATTGCCCAAATCATTGAATCTATCGAGTGAAGCGTCAGCTACAGCTTTAAGGGCCGTTCAAAATGAATACATTTTTGCACCGTTGCACCACGTGTTATATTAAGACGTCGTGTCAGGTTAAAAGAACGTAAACTTTTGAAAATGCATCTTGAAACACATTTTAATTCACCAAGAACATCTTGAGACTGCACATTTTTATGAACCCACGTTTAACGAGTCTTTTTTTTTTTTGCAATTTCAAAGCTATCGCCACATTGCCATGTTTTCGTACATTTCACTGTTTTTGTGCACACTTTCCAACTACCTAGCTGCCCTCTAAAATTCCCCTTTCTTTGATATCTGCAATGTTTTTTATGCGGCCATCAAAGCGGTGCATGACGCTTGTGTTGAGTTCTGTATTGAAGCCCTGACGTCATGTGAAAGGGGCTTAAGTCTGCTTTTACTAATGTGTAACATTGTTTTTAAGTTTGATATCTTTTATCCTTTTTAATGGGGTGGTCTGGGAGTATTGAGAGAGAGTTTCACATTGGTGTAAACAGTTAACTAGAATTGGGTATTGACTCCTTCTGATCCCACACTACTAATGTTTTTTGCTTCACTCTGATTGATCGAGCTTTGGCTTGGTGGGCCTGACAGTACTATAAGCATGCCTCTATCTGTGTTTGTCAGTCTTGTTTGCTGACTTTGGGCTGTGTGTTGGCATGGCAACCTAGCAACGTTCTTGGGGTAAACTGTGGACGAATGGATGGATTGAAAGACTGAATGCGTGGGTGGATGCGGACCCTGTCTGCATGCGTCCGCGCATGGGGAGCGCTTGCGGTTGCATGGGCGTTCCGAAAATGCAGCCATGCCCTTTCAGTAACGGTTAGCCCTTCTCTCTCTTTTACCTGGCTTGGCACTATAAGTGGCTCAAACAGGTGGGTTTGGAGACGCAGAGGCACTTTGTTCCAATCTTGATTCCCTTATTCCCACCAAAGGTTCACACTGTCATTTACAAGCAGGTAAAATACAGCAAAGCCTTAGAAACGCAGCCAACAAAAATCGTAACACTGTGGGTATACACAAGCTCTATCTCCCATACATCTTTTGATTAAAAAAAAAAATGTTAATTTATTTTTCCCACTTTGCTGAAATATTTTTACTCAAATTATAACAGTATAGAGTACCTTTAAGAATACTTTCACAGAACTTTTTTTATGTTTCATGTATGTTAGTGATTATTACGAATTGATAAAAATTAAGTATGAAATAAACAGTGTGTTTTGTTTCTCTTACAGATGAAATGAATGATAATCAGAATACATTGTCATATGTGCTGATAAACCCACCTCCAGATACTGTTCTGGAGCTCAATGATATTGTGTAAGTCTTAGACATTAAAGGTGAAGTACTACTTCCTGTGCGTTTTGGCCTTCCGTCCACACTGAGACAGTGTTTTTGTCAGCGATAATTGAGCTTTTTGAAAACGCTCTCCCAAGTGGATACATTTTAAAATGCCGTCTTCACGTTGTAGTGTGGACTGAGAAAGAGATACAGATATATATATCTGAAAACTGTGATGTATTTGTAGTCATGTGATGCAGTCATGTGATCCATTCAACCAAAAAATTCAAGATGGCGGCCCATGTTATAGCGGCCCTGTTGTGCCTGATATTCACTTTGATAGCATTGTTAAAGGTAAATGTTACTTTGTACAACATTCACATTGCATTCCTTCAAAGGCAACGGGAAATTTACTCTGAATTGGTATCCGGCGAAGGAACACGAGGACAATTGCATTTCTGACTGTACACTAAACAGCGATTTTTCGTATGTGCAGTGAGGGGATTTAAGTGTTTTCATACATTTCTGTGTGGACGAGCAACTTTTGGAAAATGCTTGAAAAGGGCAGTGTGGACGGAGAGCGTTTCGAAAACGAAAACACTGTTTTCAAATCAGGCATAGGCATAGGTTTAAACAAACATTGTTCTGTTTGTTTAAATGATCTGGCACAACAACATCTGACTCATCCAATGGCATGAGTTTGAGGACAGGACTGGCTGTTTGAACAAACCACTAACCCTAAATATGAAATGTTATAACTTTTACTAAAGAACATGAATGATACCTCAAATTGTGGGGCTTGTTTAGAACACCCTAGCACCCACCTAGCAACCACCTGGTAACACCATAGCACCCACCTAGCAACCACCCAGGGACACCCTTGCACCTACCTAGCAACCACCACTACTACACACCTGCAACCACCCAGGAACACAATAGCACTGACCTAGACACCACACTGGAACACCCTATTAAGCACCCTGGAACACCCTAGCAACCACTCAGGTACACCCTAGCAACCCACCCAGGAACACCCTAGCAAGCACAAAGAACACCTTAGCACCCATCTAGAAAACACCTAGGAACACTCTTGCAATCACATAGCTGTGTGCTGTTTTGTACCACATTTCCATCCAGTTATTTGTGCCATTTTTCTGTTTGTTGCCACTACTGGCCTCAGCTCAGCTACTTCTTAGAACAGTGTGTGAGCTTTGTTTGGCTGCATGGTTTTTGACTGCACTGCCTAATATTTCAACTCTTCTGCAGCTACATCATTCGCTCGGACCCGCTGGCACATGTGCCAGAGAATCTCCCAGGGGCCCCGGCTGGAGCAAAGCTACGGCAGGACTATGGATCCGAGACAAGAGATGAGACCCATCTATAAGAACTGGAAGATCTCTCGTTGCTCTTCCCCCACTCCCTCCTCCGCCTTGAGCTGCTACAGCACCACAGTCTGCATGAATGGTGCCAGGACACACAGTCAACCAAACACACAGACATGTGCCAACACAAGTTACCCTACCAAGCTAAAAGGCTATAACTGTACCATTTAAACACACAGATTCTTCTTTTTGTATGACGACACAGATGTAGAATCTAATGGCACATTTCAGACTTCTCTGAATGTGGCTGGTTATTACATTTTTGTATTTAAGACTTGGCAAAGAGGCTTAAAGCTGACAGTGCAAGTGTGAAGTGTAATGTTGAATCACAATGGACCAAACATGCTGTCCTATGCACTTTGCGTATATAGGGCAGTATATGTAACAAAACATCACATAGTATTCAAGTGGGTAGCTAGAGACAGAAGGAATAAAACAAGAATTATGTCAGTCCACAAGAGTGGATCAGAACACTAAAGTGAGGCTGGATAGTGCCCTGTGATATATATAAGGTTTTATTGAACAGAATTAGTTTACATCAGTGCTATATTTTGTACATATATAGCACAAAAAGACATATATATATTTGTACATAAATTAGCCACATATTATTTTACATTCTCAGTGACCTCTAAGTATTAACAAGATTTTGTCAGTTCTTCAGTTATTTTGTCCTCAAAGCATAAAGGACCTTATTTTAAGAGTGCTATGCCTTAAGCACAGTGCTATGCTATACGTCATATGCACAAAGTCAATTATCATGGCCATTAAGTTTTGGTATCTTTGTGCAAGTATGCGCTAAGTCTGGGTGCCAGTGGATTTGGCGAAATTGCATGTGCAAAGCGCTAATGGGCTGGGTCAAGTGCAGTTTAATTCTGCGATTCTTCTCCGGTTATTGCACTGTGTGCGTCCTGATACATAGTCCACTGCATTCCCATCGAGCACCAGCGACATAAAGACAGAAACTTCATAAGTAGTGAGTAGTGTAAATGGACTGTATGAATTAGAAGAATAGAAATATGGACATATGTCCTTTTGTGCATTGACTGAGTCCATGTTGCATGTCAGGCATATTTGCATGACAGCAACAAGCTTCTTTTATATGCATGGAAAATGTGGTTCCCATCAGGACTTGGATGTAGGCTTCATTAAATTATAGAGAATGTAAGTATTATTGATCATATTGATCTACTGACACAAAAATCATGGCAAGTATTAAAGGGATAGTTTACCCAAAAATGAAAATTCTCTCATGATTTACTCACCCTCCTGGCATTCCAAATGTGTATGACTGACTTTCTTCAGCAGAACACAAACAAAGATTTGTCAAAGTATATCTCAGCTCTGTAGGTCCATACAATGCAAGTGAATGGGTGCCAAACATTTGAAGCTCCAAAATCCAAATAAAGGGACCATAAAAGTAATCCATATGACTCCAGTGGTTAAATTCATGTGTTCATGTGATAGGTGTGGGTGAGAAACAGATCAATATTTAAGTAAATTCTCCTCCCTGCCCAGGAGGGGATGATATGCATGAAGACTGTGAATGACCAAAAACAGGGGAAAGTGTAAGTGAAGGAAAAAGGACTTAAACTGTATCTGTTTCTCACCCACACCTGTCATATTGCTTCAGGCGATATGGATTTAACCACATCGTCTGGAGCACTTTTATGTTGCCCTTATGTGGATTTTGGAGCTTCAAAATTTGGCACCCATTCACTTGGATTACTAACCATTTAACAGTGATTGTATCAGCCTGCCAGGTTAGGTTAGGCTGTGGATTGAGGGATCTGTGGTCATTTTTGCATGTATTTCTCTTCTACCGGTCGATTTTGCTTTTAAAATTAACTTTGAAACACGAAAAACTTAAACCAAAAATATTTCTAAATTCAAATTACACTTCAAACGAAAAGGATATATGATAAAAATAAAGTGGTCAAAAAATATTATATAACCATCTCCCCAAATCCAAAACTTTTAGCCTCTTCTCCAACTTCCTCCGCTGGCCACTTTTGCAGTGATGTTGGTTAAATATCACACTAGGACAACAGGTGGAAAATTACCAGTACATATTAGATCATAAATATGTAAATATGATAAAAATTAGAATAATTGAAAAATATACCCTGACCTCTAGAAAGTTTAAAGGAATAGTTCACCCAAAAATGGAAATTCTCTCATCATTTACTCACCCTCGTGCCATCCAAGATGTGTATGACTTTCTTTCTTTTGCTGAACACAATGAAGATTTTTAGAAGAATATTTCAGCTCTGTAGGTCATTTCAATGCAAGTGAATGGTTGTCAGACATTTGAAGCTCCAAAAAGTAGATAAAGGCAACATTAAAGTAATCCATAAGACTCCAGTGGTTTAATCCATGTCTTCTGAACAGTGCCTTTTTCACTGTACATCTTGCATTTGCAGTCTTTAGGCACGATCAGGATTTAAAGCTCGATTACACTTGTGCAGACCACTAGATGGCACTATATGAAGTTTAATCGAGCTTGAGATCATGATCGCCAAGGAGACTGCTGTCAAGATTTAAAGTAAAAAAGGAGTTACATTTTGGTCTGTTCTCACCCAAAAATGATTGGATCACTTCAGATGACATTTATTAAACCACTGGAGTCTTATGGATGAATGTTTCTTTTATGTGCTTTTTAGAGCTTCAAAGTTCTGGTCACCATTCACTTGCATTGTATAGACCTACAGAGCTGAGATATTCTTCTAAAAATCTTAATTTGTGTTCAGCAGAAGAAAGAAAGTCATACATATCTTAGATGGTATGAGGGTGAGTAAATGATGAATTTTCATTTTGGGGTGAACTATCCCTTTAACACAAATCTCACAAAGATTTGTTTCATAAAATGGCTACAACAGTGATTGTCAGAGATATAATATGATGTTCCACTATATTTTCAGAATTTGGACATGAACTTTATTTGAACTTGCTGGTGGAATCTCCAAACTGCAAATGCAGTAAGTGATTTTAGATTTTGTACCGTCGTGCTGAGAATAGACGTGCTTCTCAAATGTCTTGGCTCAATTACCTATTTCTCAGGAAAATAGCAAATTGCGCTTTGCGCCACGTCATTACCATACAATACTACCGCAGATAGCGCAAACACTTCCACCCATGCCCACTTGCGCTTTGCTTTGTCACGAAAATTGCGCTTATAATTATCACTCTCACGGAAATTGGATAAGACATAGCGCACAGTCGTTGAGCATAGTGCAAACAGACTGCAAATAGTCACAATAGTCATGCAAATAGTAACGAAAGTAGAGCCCAAAGTGTTTTATGTTTGAAATATTCATTGCTGAACCCTAATTGCAGGGTTTTACATTTAAACACCTGTCAATTTAAAAATTGAAAGTTCAACTGAAACTGTTAACAGTTTACATAGTGCGCCAAGATCAAGTCCTTTGGCATTCAATTTTATATTTATAGCAACAACAACAAAAAATTGAACAAACGTTCTACAGCAAACACATGGTCCTTTTGAAATTTCCATTTGATAATGCGAGTAAATCAGAAGCTTTTTATAGATCTTGTTTAGGTATTATTAAAGAGCTGCCAAATGGTATTATATCACAGAAGATGAACATTGGAACAGGTTGGTTCTGAAACAAGTGTTATACAATAGAAGCTATTAATATTCATAATATACATGTAACCATTAGAAACCATTATTTTTCAGTGTCAACTTGCCTAAATACTACCAAGTGTATTTTGTTTTCTCTTTCTTATACTGTACTGTATCCTAAAATTGTGCTTAAAACAGACAGCACATGTATTTATAAGTTTGAGTTTTGTTCTTTTGTTCTGCCTTGCATTTTGTCACAATTTAAATGTTATTTTACTACTCATTTAAGAAATATATCAAATATATTTAACAATTAAAAACAGTATACATAATTTGAATTTGCCAGTTTATTGCACTAAGCTCTGTTGCTAGAGCAGTACACCATATCCCTTTAACATGCACATTAAAATTTTACATTTAACATACACAGTACATAAATGGCAACCTTTAGTTAATGTGTGCTTTTAGAGCCATGTTGAAATGTGACATGGAAAATGGTTGAAAAGAGTTGTGTGACTTCAGGGGACTTTCTGATATCTGATACTGAGATTGAAAATCTTGAATCTTTTTTTGTGGTTACATTATTTTGTAATCATTTTCTTTTTAAGATAAAATGCCTGCTGTTTTAAAATATTATATTGCCTATTTACATTATGTCATTTATTTCTACAAGTCACACATAAGAAACTGGCATTTGAAGTTATCATGAAGAGCTGCTTTTTAATGTTTTAACAGAAATTAAGCTTTGCTCAGAGCAGCTAAAGTTGAATACCTCTCATATCATACAGTACCTGTCCAGTTTGTAGTGACAGTAGAAGGGAATGTGATAGATGACAATGAAAGAAATGAATGAAAGACAAAGTTTTATGTTGAAGATTGTTAAAGTTTTTTGCCTAGAAAGAATTTTTTTTTAATTATGTAAGCCAGTATTATTTTGCTCCTGTTGATCTTGCATATCAGTATTTGTATTTATTTTTTAAGTACTTCTTTCAGCTCTATTATAAGACAAGTAATTATCACCAGTATATGGGAGTGTTAAAAAAGGGTCTTTTTTTTTTTTTTACCAACCTTTGAAACCATATCAAACCATTTTAAAGATTTTAGATCACATAAATCTACTGTAGCTATATTTTGTCCACCAATTATGTCAGTTACTATTTGCTTATGCAAACTGCATAAGGAATGTGTTTAGTTTAATATTTTTCTCCTAATTTTCCTGCCAACATTTGAAATGATATGCATATGTGCATGTTAAAAAATTACAGCCTGCAGATTTCTTCTGTTTTTACTAGTTCCCCACAGAACTGTTGTACATTTCTGTAACTTACAAAAAGTGTTAAAAAGTTTTTATTTTCTTCCAGTAGTTATAGAAAAACATGGACCATGCATGTCCTAATCTTGCCAAATGTGTCAGAGACCCATGTTTACATTTACTGGCTCCTGTTTTTGGATTGTGCTGAAAATGACACAAACTTCTAAATTTTGTACAATTTCTTAAATGAAGTATGTACTTATATGTAAGATTGAATCAATAAATGCTGCATGCAGCCAGAGACAATGTGACAAAATCGACTTTTATCATTTCGATTAATATACTGTAGGAAGTGATCTATTTGAATAAGTGCTAATATTTCTAAAGGTCTGTATTTTGGAAATTGTGTAAAGGTCTAGTTCATTATCAGTGTTGGGTGTCATCTGATTACAAAGTAATTAGTTACTGTAATATAATTATTTTTAAAGTAAAAACAGTAGTGAATCGCATTACATTTTTAATTCTTGTAATCCGATTACTGTTACTGACTTTCAATCAAGTTAGTTACTTTTAAGTACATTACTTAGGTACGCATTTCTAAAATAAGATTATTTCTGTAGAATACTTTTAAAACTTCACTTAACTTGAAGGCTTGTTTGCATTTTTATGATAGCTGAAGGGTGTGCACCCCCTAACAAGTAAGGGAGAAATGTGAGGTTCTAAGTGAATGACTAATGTGGGATAATGTACGTGTAGGAAATATAGACATTATTTAGAGTTCGTTAAGTGGAAAAACTAAACTTTTTTCTGTTAAATGTTTTAGAAATAACTTCAGTAATCTTATTACAATTTTCTAGAAAAGTAATTATTAATCTGTATTGGATTATTTTTTTGAGTAATTTACCCAACACTGTTCATTATAGAAAATACTATACATACAGATGTTCCCAGTCCAGAATGGCCTTTTTAATTGGCGTGATTGCTGTGCTAAATGTGCACTTGCTGCTCTGAACCGGTTAGTGGTGCTATTACATACTATTATGACATTGTATAACATATAATAATGCCAACAATAATGTTACATCATGCTTATGAGTGAGGTTTCAGCTGAACAAAGCTATGTTTGTGCATACCGACTTGTCGGCTCAATTGTAACGGGACAATGCCACTATTAATTTTCTGCTTTGTTTTTATTTCAGTAAATCCAATCAAATCAAAAAATTATGGTTCACAAGGTAGTTTCATTTGGAGTTTCAGTGGTAGCTAAATTGTGAAGGTGGTAGGATTAGCCAATGCCTATGTAGCAGTTTTACACTGAAAAAGGCCAATATTCTAGCTTTTTTTTTATTTATTTTTATTCTAGCCACTATGCTTATGTTAAATTAATGAGTTATAGCTTTAATGCTACCATTAATCATGGCATTGTCTGATCTCCATTTGCAAATCAAGATGTAAAAATAATAATACTATTAAGAATGTTAATAATAGTAACAACTCTCACTTTCATCACACTTAACAAAGAGGCAAAAAGTGTCCCTTTGCACCATATGGAGCTGGTTTTACAAAGGAGTATTATGTGTAACTTGAATTTACAGTTTTACTGTGGCAGTACACGTTTTGGTTTGGTACCTACATACCAAATCAAATACACATCAATTATATTTCACATATTTTATGTTTTGCAAGTTTTTCCTACAGATCTGAAAACTGATTGAGAAAATCTCCTTTATGTTCTAAAGCTACTACGGTACTACCACCACCTAATGACTCTGTCCTTGTTGCTTGAGTTTGTGCTTGTTAATTTGTGTTTGTCTCCACCTCTCTCTGGTCCAGCGTCCATGATTCTCCACCACCTCATGTAGAAGGTCTATGTAAGTGTACTCATTCCCCAGCAACAGACTGTCGTCGTTTGGAGAACCTCCAGAAGGGAGAGCTCTTGAGTCTGAGTCATTGCACACCTGCCCATCCTTAAAAACTCTCTTTGCTGCCTTCTCCACTCTCCTTGACTGCTTTTGGAATTCTGATGCAATCTGCTCACTTTTTTTAACTTGCCATCTCGTTTTCTTCTTGCTTTTTATTTTCTCCACGTTGTCTTTGTTGTTTATCTCCTCGCCAATAGCAGCTTTTGACTTGCTGCCTCCAGATGATGGATGAAAAACACTGAACATTTCCGAGCAGACCTCACTTTCATCAATAGGTGAGTTCTTGGTAGAAAACTCTTGAAAGTCAGACAGGATGGTCGACTCAAGGCCTGATCTCCAAGTTTCCCCATTCGTAAATATTCTGGCATCCTCCCTTGGTGATATATTAACAGAAGAGGATTTTTGTGCACTGAAATTCAGGACTTTTTTAGGAATGGATGACTCAAGACCTGCTCTGTAATTGTCCTCATCAATAGCAACTCTGACATTTTCTATAGGAGGTGTGTTTTCTGGCAAAGACTCAAATGCATTAAACTGTGGACCTGTTGGAAAGGATGTAGGAGAAATGTTGGGCTGAAATGATCTGATGTCATGCCTGCAACCAGCTACAAATATTAGCTGGGGGAAGACATTGACAGTTTGTTGATTTTGAGCCCACTGCGTCTTCCATTGGACTGCAGTTGGAGGCCAGGTCAGTACACGCCGAATGGGCCTTAAAAGTCCACGTTTGATTCTACCTTCAGCGGTGCTCTGTTCAACACAGGCCTGGTTTTTGGGATCAGCACCGATGGTAAGGTATGGCAAGTTCTCAGTGTTCTCCACCAACTGGCCAATGTCATCTTTCCCCTCCAGAATAGCTTGACTGCTTCCTGCACCCGCAGTAAACTCATTATTGAGGTGTTCCTCAAAGGTAGTCACATCGTTCTCCACACCTCGGTGAGGAACTTCTTGGTTCATACTTGTTCCAGCTTTAGCACTCTCATCAGTATCTTCATTTTTCTCTGTGAGACCATATTCACACGGCCCCTGTGTGTCTGTGGAGTTACTCAGCTCATCATTTATTCTATCTTTTTCCTTGTCCTCCCATTCTGCTCTGTTTTCTCCAACCTTATTGTGCACCATTTCCATGCACACTTCCTCAGTGTTTGCGCTTTCATTTTCTTTTAGTTTATCTAAAGTCATGCATCCATTGTAATACTCATCATTGCTCACGGCTTCAACATACACTTCTGTTTTCATCTGTTTAGCAAATAACTCTGTCCTGCAGAGGACTGGCCCTGCTGACCTAACCCGTTTAATGGGTTCTCTGCTTTGATACATCCCTGAGGAATAAATATGGTAGATCTGCGATATCTTCTCTTCTCCAACCACTGTCTGGTCTGTCTTCAGAAATACCTTTGTTTTATAAGGCATATCACCTTTCACTTTTTTGTTTTCTTCTCCATTGTATTTTCCCATAATTTCCCTGGTCATTATGCCTTCTGTTTTGTCCGGACAAGGTTTTATAGTCTGTAGATGTTTCCATTCTTGTTTCCTATGATACAGTACTGAAAGGACACAAATGACAAGTACCAGGGCACAAAGTACCACTGGTTAAATTAAAGGTTAGTCATTAACAACATAACCACTTGAAAGTTGCCTCGTTAAGGGGTAAAATAAGACAATAAATCAGCAATCCTACTTACCAATTAAAATGATTATAGACGGGTGTGAAATTGTTATAGGTTTGGTTGATATTGTACTGGCATGGCTTGCATCTGCAGGACTTTCAGTGGCAGGATGCACAGTGCCAGGGCTTTTGGTGGAACGACTCTCAGTGGCAGGGATCTTGGTAGTTGGGCTTGCAGTGGTAGGGCTCATGGTTGTAAGGATTTTACACTCTGATACTTGCCACACTGGCGTACCTCTTAACTTAGGAGGGCTACTGCAGCATACCTGCATCACATTCTCCAGCAGAGAGGCATTCTGCAGACCTGAAAGCAATTATGACCCTAAGTATTATACTTGCATAGTCATTTAACATGCACAGAGCTTGTTTATTATTGAATGGAAAGTTTACCCAAAAATGGAAATTATGTAATCAACTCAACCTCATGTCATACAAAACCCATATTATTTTTTATAAAAAAATAGTATCGCTGGATAAAAGCAACTATCTGCACTATTGGCTGATTGTTAAAATGTCAAAACGCCAGGACAATCAGGGCCGATTATTTTCAATCAAAGGGGGCCGATAAACAAGTTGGCAGAGGCTGTTTGCACTAAGTGCAAATAGCGACAGATGCTATTTTCACTAAGTGTAAAAAGCAACAAAAAGCATCTTCTTTGCACTAAGTGCAAATAGAGTTAGATGATATTTGCACTCTAGTGCAAATAATGGCAGATACACTTACACCCCTGTTTAAATACTAACATACAGTATAGGGACATCACTGCAGCATTGTTATTGTGTTAGTCCCACAGACACCCTACACCAACCCCTACCCCTAATCCTACCTTACAAAAAATTTACCATGGTTTTACTACAGTAACCATAGTATCACCATGGTATTTTTCTAGTGAAATCATAGTAAACACAAAATTAAACGTGTAAGGCTGGCACCAGAATGTCTACAACCAAAAGGCACCATTTCCGGTAATAGTCAAAGAACTCTGCGAGAATCAACGTCATAGAACTCTCTCACAAAAGCTGAAATCTACACCTGAATATCACCACGTGTGATAAATTGCAAATCACCTTTTGCTGAAATCCTCACCTGAATATCACCACAGTGTGATAAATTGCAAATCACCTTGCTGCATGAAGCTCTGGGAATCTGTATGCAGATCTCCCATGCTGTACCGCTGCATGTAGTTTTGTCAGGTATGTTTCTTTGACTTGTCTTTTATTTTTAGTAATGCTTGTTTTTTCTGATCATGTGAAATTGGCTTTGATTTGAATTTCTGCAACAATGTTTTATATCCTACCTGACAAATAAATTGTTATTATTTGATTTATTCTGAATTCCTCTGAAATCATTACTGGAGCTTTAATATAGGAGGAAGCCACTTAAAGACTCTCAGTTTGAATTTAAACCACCTAGGACAACCAGGTAGGACAACCACCTAGGACAGCCGGGTAGGATTTGAATTTCAATAGACCAGGGTAGACCATACTGGAGCTTTAATATAGGAGAAACCACTCAGGACAACTGGGTAGGAGAAAGCCATTTAAAGACTCTGTCACTGCTCACCGGTGCATCCCTACGTTTGAGGAGTGGACTCCATTTGTGTTTTACAAGTTTGGAAAGATATGAGGGTGAGTAAATGATGACAGAATTTTCACATTTGGGTGAACTATCCCTTTGATAATTTGCTGATTATTGTGATAGTAATACATTATTATATCACAGTTAATCAGACTACAGAAAGTCTAAAACATTTGCTGCATCAGATAATAATTATGAAATGGAAATTGGTGGATACCTCTCAAATATTTGGCAAAGTCCTTTACAGAGCAGGAGCAGTCCCAGGGGTTTCCATCCAAACGGATCTTTGTGGCGTTAAGTGGACGAAATACATCGACACTCAGATGCATCAGGTAATTGTTGGACAGGTCTAACTGCCCAAGTTTACTGAGACTGAAAAAACTGCTCAGAGTTATAGTGTGAATATGGTTCTGAGACATGTTCAGAGTGAGCAGGTTTGATAGCCCAGAAAGAGAATTATGATCCAATGTACTTATTTTATTCTTTGACAATCTGAGGTTCTCAAGGGCACGATGATGGCTGAACCAGTCTGACGAGACTTGAGATAGATCATTATTGTCCAGAATGAGAGTTTTGAGGTTTTGGAACTTATCAAATGTTTGTGGTCTCACTGCTGTGACCCCAGTTTGTGTCATAGTAAGACTGGTCACAGAGGTCAGATTTGTGCTGTTAAACATGGACAAATTGATTTCTCCTAAATAATTCACAAAGATGATCACAGAGGTCAAGCCAGCAGGATAATCTAGGGAAAAATAAAATGTCACAGGAAAATACATTTGTTGAAGGAATGCTCCTGGTTTATGGTTCGGTACAAGTTTAGCTTTATCGACAGCATCTGTGGCGTGCTGTCAATAACTACAGACAATAATCTCAGCACTCAATTTGTAAGAACAAAAATTGTGTTTACAGCAATGCTCTTACAACAGAAGTCTAAGTGGCAAGGCATTGCACCAGGATTAACGTTAAGATGCACTGTTTTTAAAGTATAGCCATAAAACTTTAACATTGTACGTTACATGAGGTCAGTGTGACAAAATTGCTTACCAACCTTGTATCTGCAAAGTTATATCCAATCTTTCATCTCCTGTCATGACCATGTAAAGCCAAAGACCTGCTAACATTCACGCAAAATGCACCAGGATACCAGAAAGGGACACGACGTACCTATCCGCAATGTACTGTTTACATGTAACAAACTCCATCCACAGGAACTGTCCGTAGCATATAACTAGAAGTTCAGCCACCAAAAAAGTAACTACTGCTGAAAGTACAATTTAAACAACTTTATATAAACGTATATAAATGAATAACGTATTTTTGCATAGAAGAATTAAAAGTGCTTTACCGTCACAAAAATACAACTTCTTGGATACAATAAACATTTCTGCTTTTACACCCTCCAGAATGCCTTGCCACAAAGACTTACATTGTAAGTGCACTACTGTAAACATGTTTTTGTTTGTTTTTATAAACTGAGATCTGAACAAATTGAAACTGTGGTAATCGACGGTATGCCACAGAAGCTGTCGATAGAGCTTAACTTGTATTGAACCCAGAACTTTCTTTTAGTCTAAAACAGTAAATACCAGTAAAATGATCCATCATGCAACTTGGCACAAACTCATGTTTCACCAATTAGCTATGTATTTTTTCTCAAATTAGTGAAGATGAGCTATATTCAGCTGAACTGTATCTGATCAGCTTGCATTCGGTTACAGGTGACAAGCACACTATATTTATGAACATCAAAGCAGCTTCATCATCAGACCATCCTACCTCTCGGTATCTCCTTGCAAACGTAGTCAGTTCCAGTATCTATACAGGACTGAAACCATGCCATATGAATGAGATGGAGTGTCACCAATGTATGTAGAGCTAGACAGAACAAAATAGGCACTGAACATCAAAATTTAGTTGATTGTGAGGTAAACAAAACACCAAAGTCCAATAACACTTACCATGCATACTGAAAAACATCAAATATCAATGTCTTCAAAGTTTCTTCCTAATGACCATCCATACACTGAATACCTGATCTGTAGAGCCACCCACTGAGGATAAACTGCCAGTTGCCTGGACACAAATGTGTCTTCAGTGGACTGTCAAGGATACAGATGAGGATTGGCCGGTGGTGTTCCAGTTGGGTGACGTTGGGACCCCCATCACGAGACTAGCTGTAATTAAACTTTCGGACAATGCAACATGCTAGACATGGCCTACAACTAGTCCCCACCATAAAAGGGATAGTTCACCCAAAAATGAAAATTCTCTCATAATTTACTCACCCTTATGTTATCCCTGATGTGTATGACTTTCTTCTGCTGAACACAAAGATTTTGAAAAAAATATTTCAGCTCTGCTGGTCCTCAAATGCAAATGAATGGTGAGCAGATCTCAGAAGGTCCAAAAGGGACAGCATAAAAGTAATCCATATAGACTCCAGTGTTTAAATCCATATTTTCTAAAGCGATATGTTAGGTGTGGTTGAGAAACAGATTCATATTTAATAAGTCCTTTTTTTCTTGAAAATCCTTTCACATTCAGCAACCTACTGGTTGGGGCTGTTCAAAGATAGAGATTGATAGCAAAAAATGACTTATGGATTACTTTTACACTACCTTTATGTCCTTTTTGGACCTTCTGAGTTCTGGTCACAATTCACTTGAAATAGTATGGATCTACAGAGCTGAAATATTCTTCTTAAAATCATCATTTGTGATTTAATGGTGAGTAAATGAGAGCATTTTCATTTTTGGGTGAACTATACCTTTAAAGCTACCAATAAAACTGACATGAAAATGCAGCTCTGACCAGGTAAATTAAATTTTGTACAGTTTTGTACAGCACTTGGAAATAATATTTGTTACTGGATCATTCTACAATAGTGATTTGCTGTTGCTCACTTTCAGATGGGAAAAGTCAAACTGCAATGGGCACATTCCTGTACAAACCCATGTGTTTTAAAACATGCTCAAATTGGTATAGATTAAAAATACTCTTATTTATATTTACAGTGTATGTGGAGACATTTAATAATAATAATAACCAAGTACCAAAAATCTAATTAAATCAAATCAATAGTAATAACTAGAAATAAAATAGTTAATATTTTTACAAAAAACAAATGTCAGTAGTGTTATCCCAAGATATAAACCCCAAAGAGTTCAAAGGGAAACAATTAAAATCTTCATTAAGCTAAAGGTCATGTGTGGTGAGGGGGCCACTACTGGCCAAACGTGAGTTTATAAATGTTTTTTTTTTTTTTTTTTTTTTGTTAAAGACCATGAAAAATATCAGAATGTTTCATCTTAAAAAACAAATGAATTGTACAATTTGTCAGTGGTGTTACTACTTCTCATTAAATGTAATTTAGATGTGACACAATTGACAAAACATCATGCCATCAAATGGTAAACTACATGTAGTGTGGTTTAGTGACCCTTTTTTGGAATAAAAGATATAGCAGCTGTAGGTTGCATGTATAATTGATGAGTTTGAAAGCTCACATAATACGAGGTATGTTATAAAACTTAAAGTGGAAAAGAGATGAAAATGTCAATGATTAACCAGAAATAAACAATGAGAATGAATTGATTGACTTGAAATATTTATTAATTCTCAGAGTCTTATTTAAAATAAATAATGGTATGATAAAGGAAGCAAAAATGATCAAGAATGAGTAGTAGTGTTTAAAAAAGAAAAGAAGTGACCAACATCAATACAATCTTTTAGTTCATATAAAAACACATAATATACAAAACCGCAATTTAAAATGAAACAAAATATAGCAACTTGTAGACTTAACATCTATTATTTGGAAACAGTAGTTTAAGAGCCATTAAGGGACTGGCAATTTGCTCTATTCTGTGTTAATAATGTTTGCAAAGAGATTTTTCTAAGTGTGTATCAAGAGTACTTTTCGACAAGGAATCTTCAACAAAATGGAGCAAAAGTGTTTAGTAAAGCCCTTTAAAATTTCGACCCCTAGCCAAACACCTTAATAAGCTAAATAATAAAGTGCATGTGCAGCGCTCAATTGATCTTGACACCAAACACGAGGCTTCTGTGAGTGTTATCGAACATGTAGAAACAAGGTTGTCGGCAGTGTTGACACTTTCACTTGAGGAATGTTTTCAGCCTTGGTAAATAATCAGACAGCGACTGCAAAGGAAGTAACCGATTATGAATATATTAAATACTGTCATTCAAATCATTTACAGCGACACTCTTCATAACAGAGCATGCTGTTGTTCTGCATGAGAAAGCTCCAGCGCCTGCATCAACATGGATACATTGCATGATAATAAAAAGCACTAAAACATGATCATAAGTGCACCATAGTACAGACTGTCCAGTTGACGTCACAACTGCTAACAGCAGAACAGAAGAGAACAGCATTTGATGTGTATCAAGGTCTGTTTGATTCCCTATTAAGGACAATCAAGTTTCAAAAACTGGGCTACAGCCAATTTGCCTTTTTAAAGCACTGTATAAATAGTGCTTGTAGTACCACAACACATGAAGGCTAAAAGCACACTTACCAGGGACACTTGTCCCAATGACAACTAAGTAGACAGTTCAGAGCAGCATGTTTCGGAGGCAAAAACAAATGAACGTTTGGTTGAGACGCAAGTCAGCTGTGTTTTTAGATTAATTTGAGTTCTGGCAGTCCTCAGAGGCAGCAGACTTTATATATAAAAAAAATAAAAACAACAAAAACATGTATCTCTAACTTAAAAAGGGGGAAAACAAACATATTAAAACAATCATGGGAAGCTCTTCAGTAAAATGAGCCAATCAGTGCCTAACCAATAAATACTTTAAGTAAACAAAAAATGAATCATGTAAAAATACCACAGATTGTAGGTAAAAGACTACTTTAACCCAAAACACATTCAAATGGAGTGTGTGAAGGCTTAACTGTCTGCTTGTCCAGACGGTCTCTTCGATCACCAGTCTGATGGAAGTAGGCCTCATTGCAAGTTTTTTGTGTTCACTGTATACACCCAAAACCTACAGAACTCAAGTGCTATCTGACCTCACTTTCCACTCTTCTTTGGCACTGCAGGTCTTTTGGCTTGCCACAGGTGGTTATGGATAGTCAGCGCATCTACACTGACAGACACAGTCTTGGCAGGGATTACTGTGAACTGCTTGCGGTCCGAGCTGTACTTATAGAGTTTGTCGATCATCTTCTTAGTGATGGTCTTGGGCCCTGTACCAGTGAGCTTGTGGATCTCCTCAGTGTCGGGGAAGTAGGAGTAAAGGGCCCTGAACTGGCAGCCGCTGTCACGGAATAGAATCATCAAGTGGTTGGATTCACACTTCTCAAGCTCCTACAGGACAAACAAGAGGCAATTATTTTGAAGCGTTTTCAGCAATGATAATATCAAGACTTGTCATTACAACCTCTAGATGTTATCTGCAATGCAATAAAGCAAACTGGTCACAAACCTCAAGAATAGAGTTCTTCTGTGGTTCATTTACTTTCCCTGCTAAGCAGCAATGAGAGAGGGCATTGTGTATTATCGGCTTGTTGGATTTTGCACTTGGCTCCTTGAAAAGCTTGGGTCCTACGGAGACAAAAATATGAAAATTAGGGATGTCATAAAATATTGATACATTGATTATTGATTGGCACCTTCATGTTAACATTTGCCGACATTTAATTTAGAAGCCTGTTTTGTGTGCCTTCCAATTCACAGTCAGTTGGCCTTCCGTTTAAAGAAGTCTGGGGTAATAGCTTTGGGAGACCACAA
Source organism: Myxocyprinus asiaticus (assembly GCF_019703515.2). Classification (NCBI taxonomy): domain Eukaryota; kingdom Metazoa; phylum Chordata; class Actinopteri; order Cypriniformes; family Catostomidae; genus Myxocyprinus; species Myxocyprinus asiaticus. Next base: position 20,357,006 of record NC_059347.1, read on the forward strand.
GGGGTGATATAACATTTACTGTACTTAATACTGAAGGACATGTCGATGTGGTGCAGGTGGCAGTCCAAAGTTGTGAATCTAGTCACCATACACATAAATGTAACAAAGGTTTTTGTACTTTAAGAATTAACAAAGTGGGGGCCTGGGTAGCTCAGTGGTAAAGATGCTGGCTACCACCCCTGGAGTTCGCTAGTTCGAATCCCAGGGCGTGCTGAATGACTCCAGCCAGGTCTCCTAAGCAACCAAACTGGCCCGGTTGCAAGGGAGGGTAGAGTCACATGGGGTAACCTCCTCATGATCGCTATAATGTTATTCGTTGTTGGTGGGGCACGTGGTGAGTTGAGCGTGGTTGCCCCGGTGGGTGGCGTGAAGCCTCCACATGCGCTATGTCTTCATGGCAGTGCACTCAACAAGCCACATGATGAGATGCATGGGTTGACGATCTCAGACGCAGAGGCAACTGGGATTCGTCCTCCACCACCCGGACTGAGGCAAATCACTACGCCACCACAAGGACTTAAAAAGCACATTGGGAATTGGGCATTCCAAAATTGAAAAAAAAAAAAAAAAAAAAAAGAATGAACAGAGTGACATTGGTGAGTTTGCAGGTTAGTATATGAAACTGGTGTAACTGTGCAAACTGAACGCTTAGAAATGGCGATGTTTATTATGCAATTTCTCTGTATGTAGCCTTGAACAGTTTTAATTGAACCTGTCAAACCACAAAAAGACATACTTGTAACTGAAACATACATATATTGTGTATAACATTTAAAATATATATACACAATATATCATCCAGTGATGGCTAAGGTAAATAATCAATGTCCTTTGATAATTATTTGGGTTCAAATTTAATGGAAAACTATGAGAGTTGCACTCTGTGGCACTACAGAATTTTGAGCAGCCTCCGGAGTCGTAACTAAGCGCCGCAACAGATGCCGAGAGGCAGCGCCGGTGGTGTGCATACATTCATTGAAAACAATTGTTTCGATATTTTAGAACGTGCCATGCATGTACCAGATGCGTCCGGTGCACCGGCCGTTTAGGGATGGGTATTGATACAGATTTCCCAATTCAATTCCGATTCACAAGCTCTTGATTTCTATTCGATTCAATTTCGATTCATATGGGTTTAAGTTATAATGTCCCTTTTGCTTACATATAAAAGAAATTATCTCCAAGCTAATGCTGTTAATTATACAGGCTACCTTTTAACTAGGTACATTACTAATTATATTTGATTACTTTTTCATCATTTTGGTCACATTTTGGCTTTTTAAAAATGAACAAATAAATGTATTCAAACAATCAATAAGATATTATATTTCATATATTATTTTTGTTACATATTTATTGTTAAATTGCATAATTTGTACTATTTACAAGTATTTACATTGATTTGTTGAACACATGCTAAAACCGGTACTGTCTCTTTAACAAAAAACGGCATTTCTGTAAAGTGTCTGTAGAAGAGCGCATGTTAACTAGAGAGGACTTGAATGGCTTTACTTCATCTGTGCGATTCATGATTAGAATTAGATGTTTTTTTTATTTTTTTTTTATATCAACAACTAACTGTAAAGAACAGAAAGGGTATTAAAAGAGACTGTATTCAATGACAAATGGGTTGCGTGGATCTCGTCTTGGACACTAATTAGGCTACACGGAAAAACGTTCTCAACACACTGAAAGGATCTTGCTTCTGAACAATTCACGACTAAACTACACAATTGCTGGTGAGTGAAATGTAACATTTACCAGCCAGCTGCCAAATATATTTACTTAATCGCATAGCGTGAAATTTGGCTGCAAACGCGAGTGATTTCCTCTCATTGTAGTAGAGGGTTGTGCATTGAGTGAAAAATCAATCTTGGGATTTAAGAATCGATATTGAGATTGTTCAAATGAAGATCGCAATTAATCGGAAAAACAATATTTTTACCCACCTCTAGTCTTCATGCAGGAGTGCTGCGTCTTTTAGACGGTGTCAATTTAAAAAGAAATTCTACCTTTAAAGCACGACTCGAGACAACAGTGTTCCGTTATATTCAATGTTCTAGGTCTGTTTTATTAGTGCATGAACCCAATCGGTCTCAATGGCCCGCAAGTCCTCATTAGTGCTTGGCACTAATCTAATTAATTAATTAATTTCTAATGCACATTTTACAGGGTTCATACAGATGCTTAAAAGTGAAATTCAAGAACTTTTCAAGCACATTTTTATTTGTTTTCAAGGATTATACACAAGATATGTCATTCATCTTGCAAATTCTGCATTTGTTAATTTTAAATAAAATATACAAATTATATTTATTAAATGTATTTTTATAAAATACCTCTCATTACAAAATGACTCATAACTGTGCAGCCTTAAAATGCATTTTGCTTTCCAACAAAAGTGAATAATTGGAACCTTAAAAAGTGGTTCATATGAACTATGTTCCATGTTTTCTAAAGTCACTCAACAGCTTTATGTGAGGAACTGACCAAAATTGCAAATGTTGTCAGCCACTAACTGTTTTCTGTGAGACACAAAGCTCTCTTTCCACAAAGGCATGCTTGACAGAGAAAACCGAAGCCTCAATTATCTGCATTCAAACCTCAGAATGTTTTATATCTCATTTGAGACATTTTTACTCTGGAGTAATACATTTTAATAAAAACTGATTGTTGCAAAAATCTGTACTTGTGAATGGAAATACGCCACAGCAGTATCTATAAAATATATTTTTTTAAATCCTCAACTAATAATAATCGTTGTGATGATTACTGAACAGCGGTGTGAAAAGTATCAGGTGCTACGTGACAGCGCCACTTCAGCAGCGGTCTGCAACTTATTTACACCTGAAGATAATGATACTAAAAACTTAACTCAATAAACATTAAAGGAATAGTTCACCCAAGAAGGAAACTTTTTTCAGCATTTCCTCACCCTCATGCCATCCCAAATGTGTTCGACTTTCTTCTGCAGAACACAAATTATGATTTTTAGAAGAATTTTTCAGCTCTGTAGTTCCATACAATGCAGGTGAATGGGTGCCAAAATTTTGACCCTCCAAAAAGCATATAAAGGCATCATAAGATAGGTATGGGTTAGAAACAGATCAATATTTAAATCCTTTTTTGCTAGAAATTCTTCTCCCTGCCCAGTAGGGGCGATATGAATGAGGAATGTGAATCTCCAAAAACACAAGAAGAATGTGAAGGTTGAAGTGGAGATTGACTGAGCAGGGAGGAGAATTTATAGTAAAAAAAAAGGGCTTATATATTGATCTGTCTCTCACCACACCTATCATATCGCCTCTGATGACATTAAACCACTGGAGTCGTATGGATTATTTTATGCTGCCTTTATGTCAGCGCAAATACCTGCGTCTTATTCACAAACCACCCACAATCAATTTTAGCAGGCGCAATCAATGCTGAAATTGCGCTGCGTCTTCAATATTTAAACAAAGTCATAGACATTCATTTCCACGCAAACACGCCTCCTTTCTTTGTAAATTAGGCTCATAGTAAGTTGCGCTTCATTCACAAAAATTGCCCGCTGCAATTTACATCTCGCTAGTACCGCCAAATGAAACAAGGCAGTAAACCCAAAAAATTTTTAAAGAGATGTTTGTGTACATTTATTATGGATTATTTAAGCAGTAATCCATCAAATGATGGAGAAAAACTTTATAACCTGTCATGTATCCAGATGTGCGGTGCAGTTGAGTGCACTTTCTTCATGTTAAAGAGATGATACGTGTGTCTGGATCATGATTAATGCTGTTCAGTTCTGGCAGAGTGTGTCATATCAAGGTAGTCAGCTGCGTCCCCTGTTGTATAGTGCTCAGAATCGGCCTGCAAGATCAGAATTGCGTGTGCAATTTGCATTCAGCAGAGTTTGTGGGTGCGTTTGCGCTGTTGTCTGATCTGCATAATTCATTGGTGAATGGGGTGCTAAACCAGCACAGAGAGCGCATGCTAATAAACAGCGCATTTACTGGGCGGGCGAAATTCATCCTTAGTGAATTCTCCCATGAGTGTTCTGTCCGCACCAGCGGAAGGTTGCCGTTTGAGAACCGTTAACAGAACTGAAAGACATTAAATTCCTCCGGTATTTTTTTGGAACTGGATCTGAATAAAAAGCATACAACACACACAAAGAGGTATGGAATAACTTATTTATCAAATAAATTCTTGTCTACAGTAGCGGTTCCACATTGTATGGTGCCTTGGGCAAAACCCGCTTCAGCACTTTTTAAGCACCACTTAGTACAACATTTTCCAAATTCAAGTACTTCAAGCACCTTGTATGAACCCTGATTTTAGCATTTGAATGTGCATTTTATCTTAAATTCGACAAATATTCGGATTTGAATTTGAATTGCCTCAATGTCAAGCAGGTTTTGCACCAATGATATTTCACTATGGGTGGCACTACTTATCGTTGTTATTGCTGTTAAAGAAAATTAAATGTTTATTTATATATTTTTTTATAACTGTAATTAAGATAAAAAAACATAACTGGGAAAAAAAAACCATTACAACAAAACTAAAATACATTTTCATGACTCCACAACTAAATAAAATGATCACAAATTAATTTTATTTTTAGATACAAAATTTGGAACCTTTACATACCACCTTCATAAACATGAAAATGTCACAAAAAAATGTTAACATTAGATGGCACTAAGAAATTCAACATTGTCAATCACATTTAAAGATTTCGATTCATGCATTAACTTTGAAATACTAAAACTAAAATAAAAACTAAATATACTGAAACAAACAACAAAAAAAAAAAAAACTGAAAAAAAAACTAAAGCTAAACTAACTAGATATGAAAACTAACAGAGTGAAAACTAACGAAAACAAAACTTAACTGAAAAGGACAAATTGAAAATAAATTAGGAATAAAAACTAATTAAAAAATGTAAAACTATAAAAACCCTGCTTAGCACAGCAGAAATAGAAACTAAGTGACCGATAAAATGCCTTGCCACAAACTTGGAAAAGATTTCTCACTTGTCGAGTTACATCTAGTTAAGAGATAGTGTTGATTTTCTTTTCCCCCCTTCTGAGCACTCTATAGTGCTCACTGAGGGGTATTGGAGCATCTAAATTTCCAGGATTAAAAGCTAAACTACCTCATCCACCAACAAATGTTAAAAAGCCTTATAGTCTCTTCTAGTCAAATCTCTTGCCTTACATGAGTCCTTAAATGAGTCCTTGCAGTGGAATTGTATTGTCAGCCATTTGAACAAGTTAATGCATTAAAAGTGACTGCATTCTCAAGTCACCAGTATTTAAACAACAGAAGCAATGAAAAGCAATTAAAGGAATACTTCAGGTTCAATACAAGTTAAGCTCAATCGACAGCATTGGTGGCATAATACTGTTTACAAAATGTGTTCAGTGTCACCCTCATTTGTATAAAAAAAAAAAAAAAAGAAATAGGCAAAAATCGCTGTTACAGTAAGGCCCTTACAATGGAAGTGAATGGGGCTAGTCCATAAACATCAAAATACTAAGTTTCAAATGTAAAGCCACAACACGTAATGATTATATGTGTTGACATGATTTTTTTGTAATAAGATTGCTGTCTAACCTTATCTGTGCAAAATTATATCCAATATTACAACTTTGTTGCCATGACGACGCAACGCCGGTAAACCCTATAAGCGAGTTTATCACACTAAAATCATGTAAAAGAGAGATTTAATCACAGTAGAGTCATGTTAACATGTATGAAGTTCATGTCTTGTGGCTATACTTTTGAAACAGTATGTAATCTAATATTTATGGACTGGCAACATTCACTTCCATTGTAAGCACAATTTCTACATAGGTAAATATTTTTTGTAGTGAAAATGCTGTCGATTGAGCTTAACTTGTATTGAGTGCGGAATATTCCTTTAATCCTTCAGAAGCACATTCTTCCCCTGTATAAGTATTAGTGGTCACTAAACAAGTGAAACTGCCCTTTAAGCCTGAACTCTCAAAACCCCACAAAGACATCCAATACTGTCTGCCCAGACGAAAACTGATGTGTGCTTTTATATAACTGTGCACACTGATAAAAATATTGGCTAATGCATGGTTGAGATAACATCAGCATATTGCTGTTTTTAACACAGGATATTGTCCTGGTGCAGCAGAATCACAAATAATTCAGTATTGTAGACCAACAACTGCTAGGGGGCAGAGCATCAACTAAAAATATAATCCAGGTTTACATCATTCCTACAGAATGAAACGTGAAAGATCTTACCCGTATATTCTGCCATGGATGTTGATGTAATGGAAGATGCTGTGGAACCGTTGTCCCAGTCTCTCTCTGTAATTCGACTGGAATTGCGACTGAGGCCTGGAAATGACTCTACTGATTCCTCTCTGTTCATGGAAAGAACAAGCAGTGACAAATAAGCACACTAACACCTCTAGAGGTCACAGTCTGAAGAGTACATTGATTCTGTAAGAGAAATTAATTAAATGCACACATACAAACACATCTGCACCGCACTCTGTCAGACAGTGGGAGGGACTTACCGTTGAGATCCCGCCCCTCCTGAGTTGACACTGTCTGGTTCAGTGGTGGCTACAGAGGCCAGTGACAGACTCGAGCCAGACTGGGCACTGGTAAGTTTGTCATCTAGTGAGGATCACAGAAGGAATATAAGTCATGGGGCAAAAATGTCACTAAAGAGATAGTTCACCCAAAAATGAAAATTCTCTCATCATTTACTCACCCTCATGCCATCCCAGATGAGTATGACTTACTTTCTTTTGCAGAACACAAATGAATATTTTTAGAAGAATATCTCAGCTCTGTTGGTCCTCACGATGCAAGTGAATGGGTACCAGAACTCAGATGGTCCAAAAATGTCAAAAGGCAACATAAAAGTAATCCATATAACTCCAGTGGATAAATCCATGTCTTCTAAAGTGATATGACAGATGTTGGTGAGAAACAGATCAATATTAATTCACTTTCACTTCCACATTCTGGTATGGAAGTTACCACCTACTGGTTGGGGCTGGTCAAAGGTGGATATTGATGGTAAAAAAGGACTTAAATATTTATCTGTTTCTCACCAACATCTATCATATCACTTTAGAAGACATGGATTTAACCACTGGAGTCATATGGATTACTTTTATGCTGCCTTTATGTCATTTTTGGACCATCTGAGTTCTGGTACCCATTCACTTGCATTGTAAGGACCAACAGAGCCGAGATATCCTTCTAAAAATATTCATTTGTGTTCATAATATTCCCTTATAGGCCTAACTAGGTATTAGTTTAGTTTTGGTTAAGTGCTTTTGCAGACACTCTAGCTGTCATATCTACTTTTGCTGTCGCAGAGGCGAATGTTGCTATAAAGAAGATTTTCATAAATAATAATAATAATAATAATAATAATAAAAATAATAATAATAATAATAAACTCAAATCAAGAATATGGAATGATATTTGTGCCACTAGGACTTGAATTTGAATTTCAGGACTTTATTTCCTTGATATTGAATATGCAGTTTTGAACTTGAATTGCATCTAACTTGAAATTAAAATGTATGTGGTACAAATTCAAATCTTAAAATTCAGGTTCAAATTTTTTACACGCTGATTAAAGTTACAAAATTACATCTAGGGGTCTCAGAAAGAGCAACCGAGCTTGTATGTAATCAAACTACTACTTTACCAATCACAACTCACAGGTCACCTCTGTTAAGAGACAGAAAGAACAGCGGACAAACAGTGACAATATGGGATTGAAGCAAGGCTGAGCGAGAGCAACCAACTTTCTCTAGTATGGGTTACTTGTTCTGCCCTAGAACATAGACTAGGAAGGAGTTCCTCACAACTGCATTGTGATTAAGGAGGAGATACAGAATCGACTGCTCTTTCAGAGTACCCTGGATGTATTTGTTGAATTTACCAAAATCTGAATATGAAACCTGAATTAGTGTATTAAAAAATTTAATCTGAATTTTAAGATATGATTTTGTGCCATGTGCATTGAATTGAAGTTTGATGTAATTCAAATTCAAAACCGCATATTCAATTTCATTTAAAAATATACAAATTCAAGTCCTAGTGGCACAAACATAAATCCTTGGAAGAAACCTCTTGCAATAACTCCAAACTTGAGATTACATCAAATCACACAGAAGACACAGTTGAACACTTACTGGCAGCGGGGCACTTGGGAAGCATGTTAATTGAGTGCTCCTCCTTTAGCACAGACTTAGGCCTTTGCTTTTTGGGCTTGGTGGTCTTAGGCTTGGGCTGTTCTTGCTCCTCAAACATCTCTTGCTGTTTCTTTCTGAGATATTCCTGCTTTATCAACTCTCTCCTGGTTTTCTCCTCCTCTTTTCTCATTCTGTCCTCTTCGGCTTTCCGTCTGGAATTGGGAAAGAAGAGAAGGCTTTTAGAAATTCAACAGCAATGCAGAGCATCTCCTGATCATATCTATATCTCTGGCGGAAGAGATATAGACAATATAGACAATGTTGTAGGTTGTTGACAACCTACAACATGTAGGTTGTCAAATACCTGGTTTCATCTCTCTTCAGCTCACTTTCAGCCTCCAGCTGTTGTTTGCGGAGCCGAGCCTCCTCTGCCTTCTTTTGTTGTTTCAGCAGAAATGCTGCACGCTTTTTTGCCAATTCATCCTCTGCTTTTTGCTCATCCTGCAGATATATGTGGATAGTCAAAAAAGTATTATCAAATTTATGAAGTAAACGAAATTTTTACATTTTCTAAAGGAAATGTGAGTTGTAGTTGCGGCATTCAAAACTTGCCAACACAATGCTAGGGTGTCATGGGAGGTTGCCACAGCTTTGTTACGCAGTTGCTAAGGTGTCCTGAGTGGTTCTCAACACATTGCTGTGTATTAATAGGGTGTTCTGGGTGGTTGCTTACTGGCCCAAGTCTCAGTAGGTGCATCTCCATCATCAGACCAAACGGGTTCTGAGCATGTTAAGTAACGCCCCATGTTCAAATATGCATACTTCCTCCTATTTACTATGCCAATTTTAGTATGTCTGAATCCTCAGTATTTATTAAACAGTACATAAGAAATACCCGGATGACCTAGAACATCTGGCAATATTTGGAAGTGTACCACTGGACACTTTACTAACCCATAATTATGCCACGAAAGCTGAGGAGACTTCACATTCAAAAACGGCGGAGAACCGTGCAGCTCTTTTCAACTGTAAGTGCTATATATACAAATAAAGTTGTTTTTTTTTTGTGGTTAAATTGAACTTGTTTAACAAAATCAGAGTAAATTATGTTTGCAGTTCATGTTACTACTTCATACATTCACGTCACGACACAATGTCCATTCAATGTCTATTCAAACTACACTCTTTAATGAAAATATATGAGATTTTTCTACAGGTGAAAACGGTAATTGCTTAGATTCTGACTGCTTATTAAAGCACACCTCTCCTTAACAAACACCACAATTTGAGATATCATTCATGTCCATATCACAAATGATGCAGGACGTGTTACGGATTTGAGCTAACCTTTAACTTCAAATATGAGCAATAGTAGTAGTGATATTAGGGATGTTAGTGATAAATCGATAACTGATTAATCTTCATTAATAATTTTATCTATTAAGCTTATCGATCATCGATTAATTTCAGGACAAATGCGTTCAGTAATCATGACAGCAGATGTTGATAAGGCTGTCTACACAGTCACCCGCTGCTAGAGGGCACTTGCGCACAGCATGTCACGTCTTCTCCGCACAGAAGACGATGCACAGATGAAGATGAAGTGGGCTTAATGTAATCAGTGTTGGAGTGTTTCTCTATAAATGAACATTATGTTTTCTGCATAAACCATGATAGTGTGTTGAAGTACAGTTGATCTGCTGGTCTCCTTGTTTCATCCCAAACTACAATTACATCAGCGATTGCCGGGAAAGCAGACTCAGCTGACATCTCACCATCACCAGAGAAACGGTAGGCTATGTAACGCACTGTGATTACGCAGCGTGTTATGATTTGACTTGTTTTCAAATAAAAAAAAGTCCAAAGGTCCGAAATATACCACGATCCACAATGTGAAGTTTTAATGAACTCAAATATGTATACAATATATTTGTATACAAGTTATTACTAACAGTAATTCATTAACAGTAATTAAATAATTCGCAAATCCGTACTAAACATAGTCTAAATGCATTAAAATACACTGAACTAAGAATATTTTATTTAAGAGGAAAATGCCAATACTTCAATTTCTTAAGGTAAATAAGAGAGAAACTGGTGGTTGCAAGAACAATCCCTTTTCCTTGAGAGATAAAAACTTTTCTAACGTCTTGTCAATTGCACCCACATTACCTTAAAAAAGAAGCCCATGCCAGATTTCTTTTCCCCATCAGCTCCATCAGTAGTGACATCCAATACATTGGAACTTTCATCATCTGGGTTGGCAGCCAAGTCAGACAAGTCCACTTCAACAAGATTGACCTTTCCTCTAGAAATGTCCTCTGAGGAGACATCCTTCCCTGGTCCATCTCCAAATGTAGCTGCAGGGTCCTGTGAGGTACCAGACATAGATTCATCAAAAGTAACACCCAGGGCTGCAGAACTTGGCTCCCTTGACACTGTCCTCAAATTAGCATCATCATTAAGGTGGAATGTAGTGCTTTTCTGATTCCCTTTGTCTTTGTTGAGTGTGCCAAATCTTACAGAGCTTTGTACAAAGTCCTCAGGCTCTTCTTTAGGGGTCTCGCCCCCTTGAATGGGCCTGGCCTGGCCATCAGTAGGTGTAGGAGTGGAGCTCTTCTGCCCTTTGCCTTGTTCCTTAACTAGCAACAGTTCAGAAGGTTTGGAACGGGGCCGTGCTGAACTCAGTTTGGGTGGCTTTCGCACCACAGGGCTGCCACTTGGGTCAACGTAATGTATAGAAGCTCGGACTCTGGGTTCAGATGCATTACTTTGGTCACTGCTAGGTGGTGGAGCAGTGCCTGTTGGAGACTGGTGATTCTGCTTCATGAGCAGTTCTTGCTGGAGAGAAAGTTGCATCATCTGCTGCTGAATGCTACCTATGGCCTCGTTTAGCAAATCAATGGAGCGGTTGCACTCATTAAGATCTATCTCCTCATCAATATCTAAGGCACTAGGGGACACAGTCCCCCCACTTGCCCACTCAATAGAAGCCTTCTCTGGTTCTCCAGACTCTTTTGCCCCATCTCTCAAAGCATTGACACAGGAGTCATCTTTTGATGACTTTTCTTTCTCTTGATTGAGTTTTTGGCCATCTTTCAAGTAGTACTCTGATTTTGTAGGCTGCGGGAGAGTGTCACTCTTCTCTTTCTTCACTATTTGCAGGAAAGCTGCTTTCCCAAGCTTTAGCCTTTGTCTGGCCGTTAAGACCTCCATCTTCTTCTTTTGGCTTTCAATTGCACGTCGCTTTTCTTCAAGCTGCATATGGAGTTGGACAAGTTCAGAGGCCAGCATGTTGGCACTCTCCTTGTTCTTTTGATTTGGACTCTGGTCTCGCTTCATTTTCCAAGAAGTGAGAGGAAAGGGGTAACTCTCAGAGCCATCTGGTGTGGTCCGCTGTGAGCTGCTGGTGCTGGAGCGGATGTCTTGGTTGCTACCAAACTTCTGCATCTTTCGCTCTGCAAAACTGGTCATACGTATGCTGCCACTGGCAACGCTACTGATTTGGGAGTGCTGACCTGGACTCGAACACCTGCTTCCACCATCCTTATCCTCATGTTCCTTTACATTCATGTCCTCTCGTAGTTTGGCAGACTCATCATCCTCCTCATAGAATTGTTTCTTGTCCAGATGGAGCTCTTTAGTAAGCTCTGCATCCTGTTCTTCAATCGTCTCCACAGTCTCTATGTCAGTTTCTGGCTGTATATCCCAAGCTTGGACAGGCTTCTTGTCCTCAGGCACAGACGAATGAAGGTAAAACCCAGGTGAACGTTCAGCAGAAGACGGCTCAATACTACTTGTCACCAATGGTCTGAAAGATTGTGTTTGCTCAGGGGCTGGAGGCACAAATTCACTTGATTTGGGCTCAATAGTTGACTCAAACTCTGAGCTAGTGTTGGGGGTAAAGGTTCGGTTAAGGGTGTGTGGAGTTCTCCGTCTGGAAGATGAGTTGAGGCCATCTCCTCCCACAGCTCTCCGTGCTGACCCTCTCTGTCGTCCCTCCCCCAATTCTTCTTCCTTATTCAGGCATATGGACTTCTCTTTGGCTGGTCTCAGAACTGCAGGTATCAGAGGTTCCAAATAGAAATTGGATGTTCGGGAATCAGAGATTGCTTCCTCCTGCCGCCCCCAAGTGCCTGTTTTAGCACCAGGGGTAGCACTCTGGCACTCTGCGTCCTCAGAGTTTGGACGGGTGATGTCATTCTTAGATGAATCTGCCCTGGCAATAGTTACCAGCTCATCCTCCTCATCCATATTAACGTTGCCCAGCAGACCATGTCCATTGACCCATCTAGTAGTGCTCTGACTCGGATGGATCTGGTGTTTGGGTGTGACAGTGGAGGCCAGGCTGTCCTCACTGATAGAGCAGGTCAGACTAATGCTGTCACCCGAGGCCAAGTCTGCATCACTGTCCGTGAGAACATACCGATTCAGCTGAGACAGTGGCCTGATTACAGAAATATTACCAAGCAAATATAAATTAGATTTTCAAATAGGAAAACATTAAGGAAAATGTTTAAGCCTTATGTTTTTTTTTCATATTCATATTTACTAATGGTGTTGTACCTCTGCCTTTTATCTGACCAAGCCACAGATCCTCTCGAGTGACCTTCTTGTGTCAAAGAACTGGAGCGATTTCTACAGGCTGTAAAGAAAAGCACATGAAAGACAATTTGATTACCTGTTTCTCAGGGTACTCACACTATAACATTACGAAAAGGTCAGTATTGACTTAACGGAATAGTTCACCTAAAAATACAAATTCTCTCATCATTTACTCACCCTCATGCCATCAAGATGTGTCTGACTTTCTTCTGCAGAACACAAAGATTTTTAGAAGAATATCTCTGCTCCGTAGGTCCACACAATGCAAGTGAATAACTCTATAAATCTTGACATCAGCAGTCTCCTTGGTGATCATTAAAAGCGCTATTCACTTCCTTGCACCATCTAGCGCTTTGCGCATGCGTCAAGCACTAGGAAGTGTAATCGAACTTGAAATCATGATTGCCAAGGAGACTGCTGATGTCAAGGTTTAAAGTGAAAAAGGAGCTTTTTGGAGCTTCAAAGTTTTGGTCACTATTCACCTGCATTATGTGGTACCAACAGAGCAGAGATATTCTTCTAAATATCTTTGTGTTCTGCAGAAGAAAGTAAGTCATACACATCTGTGATGGCGTGAGAATGAGAGAATTGTAATTTTTGGGTGAAACACTCCTTTAAAACCTAACTTCTAACTTGCTGAATATAATGAAAACATGTCCGGGTTACATTTCACCCCAAAATAAAATAAAAATAAGAACACATTATGTAAAGAAAATTAGGCTTATTTTAGTACTATTAGCATTTTTTGCATTGTGGCATTATTTTCATTACATTTCAACACATCTCATTACCGTACTGTGGACACTTTCCTTTTTGTAATTTTCGTTGTTCTCAATGGTGATTCTCATTATTAATGAGAATTAACTATTAATTATTATCATGAAAATGACCTCAATTCATAAAATAGGCCTCAATCTATAAACACACTATAATTTATTCTTTATTTGTATTTATTTTTTCTATGACATGGCCATAGATCTTGACAGGTTTTGTGAGATTCACCTAACTTATGGTCTCAGACTACATGTTTTCTGAGAATGAAAAGTATATCTGAGGCCCAACATTTTTGGTTAACTTTCCATTTGAGCTGTCACATCAAAACACAGAAATTACTATATTTGGTTATTTTATATTTTTAATACTAATGGCAGCAGAATCTTGGTGCATTACCTGTGCTTTCCTCTCCTGGCTGAACCTTCTTCTGTCTTTGCCTCAGAGGCAGGAGTGGATGAGGCGGGCTGAAGCTGGAACTCCCCTTATTACTGAAACAGCAAGCAGAGGGCATGGTTGGCAAACCACCAGCACGCCATATCAGGACGAATGATTCTCGGGTCCCAGAGGTCTATCCAGGCAAAATCTAATCGTAACTGACACGAAGCATTTTCCATTTGGTTGGACAAATATGGACAAGCAGCACTGCTTTGTTTAGCACATTAATAGACTAACTTTTCAACCTAAAACATTTAGAATGCTACAATCTTAGAGCAGTATTCTTGGCACAAGCATCATGCCCAAAGACAAGCAGTGTGGTCAGAATCAGGGTTACAATGTTACACAGTGAATACAATCAATCAGGGGTACCCCAATAAGCTTGCAGTCTATGCCAAGAGATTTATTTACTTGTAAATCAGATTCACCCTTCAATACATATACCAGTTTTCCCAGAGGTATAACTTCTTTAATCAGAATCAACCAATATTTATAAAGGGGGGTTCAGCACCAACCCATTTGACCATAATTGCTTTCCTACCCAACACCAGTAAGGTTTTAATAACATCTGAAGTATCCAAAAGCGAGCATAAAGCGGGTAATATTCCCAGTAGACACATTTACAGGGAGGCTATGACCTTCTTTCATATTATAGATAATTTTGCACAAATATTATTCCAGAAATCTGTAATAAGTGAACATGAATAAGTGAAGGCAGTGAAAGAATATGCCAATACTTATATGACATTTGGGACTCTGGGGGGATACAGAGCTGTTTATCTTGCTATATTTGTTTGGAGATATGTTTAATGGCAATCTAACAATATTCTCCCAAACATTTTCATCAATGTCATATTTCAGGTTCTCACTCCATACCTTGCGCAGTGAAATCAGATTGTTTGCTTTATGTTGATATATCATGGAGTAAAATCTGGATATGAAATGTTTAATTTCAGGGTTCTTATGAAAAAATGTGTCTAAAAAAAAAAAAAAGTCAGAACTCTCTAAACTAGAGCCCGACCGATATGGGATTTTTGAGACCGATACCAATTTTAGAGGGGGAAAATTCACAGATTACCGATATGGTGGCTGATATAGATAATTTTTGAGCTGGAATGACTGGAATGACCTTTTCTATGTCGATTTTGCACTGATATGACTATGCAAAGGTACTCAGAGGGCTGCTTTCTTAAATATTTTTATCAAAGAATATTTCACAATATTATTATACACTGTCAACAAATTCTAGAAATGAACACTGAGAAAATAAAGAATAAATTCAAATAAAATAAATAGCTAAATAAACATCAGTACTGTATGCTTAGTATCGGTCAAATGCTGACCATTTATGTAAAGAATAAATAAAAATACAATAAATAGCTAAATAAACATCAGTACTGTATGCTTAGTATCAGTCAAATGCTGACCATTAAAATAAAGAATAAATTCAAATAAAATAAATAGCTAAATAAACATCAGGGGCCGGCCGCACCAGCTATACGTACGTTACAACTTAGCCTAGTTGTGGCGTAAATGGGCACTAAGTCAAAATGTATGCACTACTAAATAAGCGTTGCACCATTACATTTATGTAGGACGTAAACCTACGTATAAACAAAATATTTACGGAAGACTCCGACCAGGAGTAACTGATGGAATAAAAAAAGCAGACTCAATTAATGACATCAATGAACTCATGTTTTAGTTGACAGGCTTCAGTCCTTTCGACATACATGATGGTGTTGGCATTTACACTTGTTTACATTTACGAGAGAGAGAAAAAAACGTCTCTGGTTACGTATGTAACCTCGGTTCCCTGAGATGTAGGAAACGAGACATCGCGTCGCTGATGCTTATGGGGAAAAACTCCTTTTCTCCGATTTCTGAAATCCTATTGGATCACGCCAATTCAGATGCAACTGAATTGAGCCAATGGCGTTCACGTCCCCTCAGCCAATGACATTAAGGACGCAGCGCACGGCTTTCTATGTAAGCAGGCGGCATAACGCCATCAGTCTGAATTTATCGACTGAAAGCGCCGGCTGAGCCGCCTGATAGTGACGTCCGGTAGCGCGGCTACGCGATGTCTCGTTCTCTACATCTCAGGGAACCGAGGTTACATACGTAACCAGAGACGTGTTGCTGATGCTTATGGGAACGTGTATGATCTGAGGGGGAGAGGTAACAAGCACATTCGCATCGCTCAGTAGCGGGATGCTTTGCCTTTACGAGGGCTCCAAGCGGACCTAGTAGAGCACAGCCAGGTGCACAGTCCAGTAGTGAAACAGCTGAGCATATCTATCTTTTAACCAGAGAATGAGTGTCTAAGCCGTGACCGAGACACAAGTATATTAATGTATTTGGAAACATAGTAAATATATATTCAAGCGGTATGGCCCGAGTGTGGCATCGCTTTACATTCGAATGTCTAAAGCACAGCCGAAACATAAGATGCATGTAGTGTAATTAGGCAGTATAAACGAAGTATGACGGCGCTTAACATGAAGGGCCGAGTCTTGCATTGTTGCACAAGCGCGTGCGGTCCGGGAGCGAAGTGAATTCATCAAGTTCTCAAAGCGGACCTTAGAACACAATGAATTAATGCTGCTGCACAGATAATATCTGTGAAGCCACCGAATGCACGTCAAGGTTGTAAAATCGTACAAAGGTGCTGGGCGAAGCCCAACCTGCCGCCAGGCAGATTTCTTGTATGGAAACACCATTTTCCCACACCCAAGAGGCAGCCATACCTCTCGTTGAGTGGGCCTTATTGCCAATAGGGCATTGGGTTTCCTGAGATTTGTACGCCAGTGTTATAGCGTCAACAATCCAATGTGACAGTCTCTGCTTTGAGACTGGTATGCTTTTCGAGCGACCTCCGAAACAGACAAAAAGCTGGTCCATTTATCTGAACTGGCTCGTGCGGGACACATAGGTGTGTAGTGCTCTGACTGGACAGAGCATATGGAAGGAGCATTGCTCTTCCGACTGGTGGGGGGGGGGGGGGGAAGGCTTGTGAAGTGTGTGGGTGCGTGAAGAGGAACATAGCTCTATTCGTGAGTGTTTGTGTATTTTTCATTTTTCGCACTGCCGGCAAGGTGGGCAGAGTGCACATTTTTCATACACTTTATTGGCACAGATAAAAAATTGTGAACAATCTCCTGAACAGGAACGGCGGGAGGAGAGAACAGGGATTCTGTGCGAGTCTGCTTGGGGGCGGGGCTTTCCTCTTCACGCTGCTGAAGCCGTCAGGAACGCTGAGGCTGATCAGAGGAAAGTTTTCTTGATGGGCGGGGCCCATGGCGCAGTGGCTGTGAATAGCGGCGCTTCGGCCAAGGCTTTTTCGGGTGAACGGCCGGCTCAGATGGACCCTGAGGGGCCTGGGGAGTAGAGTGCTGCCATTTCGGGGGGCACTGTGTTGAAGCGGAGCGTGAACAGCTTGGTTGAGCAGCGGCTCGTTTAGGCATGAAATACTTCATAGCCTGCTTCAGTTTTTGGGCTGTCTGGAAGCGCTCCAATAGGGCTTCCACTGCGCTGCCGAAGAGACTAGCAGGGGATGCCGGCGCGTCGAGGAGGGCCGACTTGTCCCCATCACGCATGTCAGTCAGCGTCAGCCAAAGGTGACAGTCTAGGATGACCAGATTTCCCATGGAGCGCCCAATCGCTCCGGCGGTGGCCTTTGTTGCTCTTAGCGCCAAATCGGTTGCTACGCAAAGTTCTTTAAACATAGTCGGGTCGGGACCTGATTTATCCATTTTTATTTTTATTTTTTTTAAAGAATTTTGGCCTGGTAGACCTGGAGCACTGCCATCGTGTGCAAGGCGGCACCAGCTTACCCAGCTGTATTATAGGCGCGTCCCGCTAGTGTCGAAGTAAGCCAGAATGGCTTAGACGGGAGCAGTGGGCGGGATCTCAAGCCAGCTCGAGTCGAGGGACACAAGTGGGCTGCTACCGCCTGTTCAACGGGGGAAGCGAGCCATATCCCATTTGGTCTCCACGGTCGACGGATGTGAAAGCTGCTGTATTGGAGAGGTGCAGCCTTGCAGAGTATGGTGAACTCCACGATTTGGAGAGTTCAGCGTGGACCTAGGGGAAAAATGGGCCAGGTCTATGTGGGGTGGCCCGGCAAAAACCACTTGTCCAGCCGTGAACGAGTTGGCTCTAACGGAGGTGACCATTCAAGCTCCAGCTCGTCTATAGCCTTAGTGAGAATGTGGACAAGCTCCGCATCCGCCATCGAAGAACGGTCTCCGCCTTTTAGGAGGGGAGAAGCAACGTCCTCTAATGACGTGGACGAGGTGACAGTGTCTGAAGCCATGACAGATACGGCATCGTCATTGTCCTCTTCATGTTCACTGCTGCCGAACTGCATGAGGGCGGAAGCACCGTCGGGCGGACGAACACTTTTAGTGAACAGGATGGGGGAAGAAGAGTGTGGGGGTGTGGGTGCATGCGGGACCTGAGCCGGCGGTACAGCCTCACAATCCGTTTGCTCCATAAATTTATCCTAAATTTAGACATGACACCGTTAAGATCCTTAATATCAGCATTTGTCATGTTTAGAAAGGTCATAGACAATGGGTATAAAAGCTTTGAAAGTATTATCATTTTTATAAGTTTATTCTACCTGAAATAGAAACTGGAAGTTTGGACCATCTTATAAGATCCTCTTTAATGTGAGAGGTTGATGGTTTGATATTTTTCATCATGAAGCTGACAGTTTAGGTGTAACATGAATGCTCAGGTATGTTACACCTTTAGGCGTCTACTTAAATGGTTTTATAAAATTAGGCTCAGACCTGTTATGTGTTCACAATGGCATCATAAAATTGTCTAAATCTCTCATTTATTCTTTGATTTCCTAAGATTCTGGAACTATTAATGTCCTTAATTGCTGAAATATAACCTTTTGCAGGTGCATTTTTAACTAATCTTGCGAGAAGGCAATTAGGTTTGTTACCCATCTCAGAAAATCTTTGCCTTGCGAATAATATATCTTTGTCTGCCATTCTGGTTAATAGATTGTTTAACTGAGCCCTTAGAGCTTTAATTTCAACATGAAGTTGGTCTGATTTTAAGGAATAAATGTTTTTTGTTCTAGCTGGGCAATCTTCTTTTCTAATTTCAATTGTTCAGATAATAAATCCTTTTTCCTTTTACTAGTGTATGCTATTATTCACTTATAAGAAAAAAAAACTATATAAAATATTGAATAATAAACCTCAAAATGCTGATTCCTTCTGACATGAGAAATACCGAACCAATTATTTTCCATGTGAAAAAAACAAAAACAAAAAAAACATCCTGCATATAAAATGAACTGTGCAGGAGTGGAACCGACTTACAGATAAAATCTCAAGTACAAACGAGAAATATAATAAAAAGAAAACAAAATACTGAATCTGTGAACCTCTCACATTCACCAACTGATCCTGTGAAGAGCAGCCAGAGAAACAAGGGGTAGAGAGGTAAAACAGTGGGAGTCACATACTCGCAGATTTGTGGTGCGAAAACAATTTTCTTATAAGTCATGTGTTAAACATGCGGTGCCAGTGTTACTCCTCGACAATCAAAAAGAAAAGGAAATGTATTACAGTCGTCTTTAGCATTAGTCGCACATTATATCAAATAGTACCTTGCATAGTACGCATCTATTCAAGAGTACCTGCGGGGAATTATTAGCGTCGCTGAATTGACTCCACAAAGACGTTCACTTCCTCAGACGTAGCCAAGTAGGTGTCTTTCCCAGCTGCGTTGAGCACTTTTATGGTAGCAGGGTAAATAAAGGCGTATTTCACTCCTGCCTCTCGTAGTCGTCTCCGAGCTTCTGCTGTCTCCGCTCTCTTCTTCTGTACACCAACTGAGAAGTCTTGAAAAAAAACGATACTCTCTTCCCCTCAATAAAAATGTCAACCATGCATCTCCCAGCATCTAGTATTTGTCTTTTATCTCTGTATGTGTGCAGTCGTACAAGCAAAGGTCTCGGATGTTCCCCCTCACTTTTCCTCCGAAGGTCCAGTACGATGTGCGCGTTCTAGCTTAATCCGTCCGCCCTTAACGTTCCTATTTAAAGTAGTCGCTATTCAAGTCTCAAAGAAAGATACAGGATCGCTCCCCTCCGTGCCCTCTTTGAGGTCAACAATTCTGATGTTCTGACGAATTCCTCCTGACGAATGCAATTTAGGGTCTTTTGCAAAGATGACTCAATAGCAGTGAAGTGCATTGAGCTGTTTGCTTGACCACTCACTTCACTGCTCTGCACAATTTTAGAAAGGGCTAGATGACCGTTTTAAAATCATTTGAACTAAATAACGAGGTGCTCCACAGCCCGTCTCACCACACACAGAGCATCACATGATCCCCCTAGCAACTTTTTTTGTAGAATGTTTTGCTTGAAAGGTGTGCTTGTATCTTCATTTTAGGTAAATTACACTTGCTTTGATATTTTGTTATCTAATGTAATAACACTCAGGCATTAAGTGTGACCTACCGTATGAGTCCAAATACTTTTTGGGGTCATAGTATACAGTATAATGATAATAGAGGGACGTCTGGTAATGTCAACACAATTTCACCAGATTACTGTAAATTGCGCTCAGAACCACAAAGACGAATGGTTTAACACTAGGAAAAGACAAAACCATGAAGCACTTACAGAGGCTCAGATTCTTCAGGGTGCAGGAAGTACCTGTTACAAACTTCCGGGCTGTTCTGTACAGGAAGAGCTGGATCAGCCACACCAGGAGACACCAGGAAGCTCCGTTTGGTGGCATTGGAGATGGGCACAGTTGGCCTGGCACTCTTGGGCTGAGTCATTGCTTGTGCTGTAATGAGAATGTTAATTAAGTTACATTTTCTTCATAAAAATCAGTTCACACGAACATTATCTGGTTGTTGAAGAAACCAGATCTGGTAACACTTTACAAGAAGGTTGTATAGATTTACATTTTAAATGAAATAGTTAATCAACTATGAACTAACAATGAACAATACTTTTACAGCATTTATTAATTTTGGTTAATGTTAATTATATATTTAGTTAATTCAGATATCTAAGCAATATCACTGGAGCAAGAGTGCGATATGGTCCTACATCAGCACTGCTGTGATTTGGCTGCAGGTAATCACAGCAGTGCTGATTTAGGGCTATATAGCATGATTGCAAGTGTGATATTGCTTATATACAACAGTTCAATGAACAAGTAAATGTAACAAAATTAGGAAAAACTGAGTACGGCCATAAACGCATTTGTACTTTCTTACGTGACGGATCAGAATCTGCCGTTGCTAGTTCAAAGCAAATGATGCGTCCAAGCCATCATTAGTAATTCAAAAATGTCACTTTAGAACTAGTATCACAGCTTGGGCTGTTTCTAACAAGTTACTGGAGAAACAAGGGTGTGTGTGCGTGTGTGTGTGTGTGTGTGTGTGTGAGTGAGTGAGTGAGTGAGTGAGAGATCACCTGTCTGTTGCCACTCCCAAGCAGAGATGGTGTAGTGTGTTAGTCCACTTTCTAAATATAATGTTATTTTGGTCAAATTCATCCTATTTTCTTAGTGGAAAAATATCTGTCCAAGCAGCAGTCTCTCAGCTGTGATAAGCCTTAATGCTGAAGTTGTTAGTTTAAAGCTGTTTAAAGCTATTTCCTAGCTTTAGTATTGTAGTGGTAATACGAGCGATCATGTAGTGCTGATGAATTAAAACACTGACTGACGCTGACTCACGTCACCTAACTGGCTTCTATTACACACAAAAATGATCTTTTGCCACCACATGCTGGCTAAAATATGTAATGTCACAAAATTAAAGAGACACATATAGCTCTTATCACATATGCACTGCTCTTACACTTTAGTTTAGAACAGTACGAACACAAGTGGAGTGATACAAACAGTGAAGCGTCGGAGTGCTGATGGTGTGAGACCATCAGTATTCATGAAATGTCTCTCGTCCAATCAGATTCAAGGACTGGAACTAACTGTTGTATATTTATTTATAACTTTAGCCAAGATTAATATGTGCACTACAAAAATGATTGTTTATTGTTAGTTTGATACTTATTTCATTATAGTTTTTTTATGTTATTTTATAGACCCTTGTAAACTGAAGTCATTATCCCAGATTTAATGTGTTGTAGCAGAAAAACACATCAACCATTTTCAGACACTTTAAACAATATGACAGAGAGCAAAATCATTCCTCACCATCTTTAAATTCCTGAAAGTCCCTTGGCTGGACAAATTCAGGTTTGACAATCTCAAACCACCAGAAAAGCTCTGCAATAAACACCACGACATTGTGCTGCAGGAAGAATCCAACAGTGGGAAAAATCAACAACTGACCCATATGGAAATAAAAGAACGTGATAATGATAAGACTCATAATGAATGACTGAATAGCTTACCTTGAGGACAGGAGGTGCATATAACATGTCCTCCAGAGTCAAATAGAAGCTTTTGTGAAGGTACTCATTGGCAAACTCTTTTAGCAGCTGGACATTATAAAGGCTGTCTGCTATTGAGGTCACCTCTTTCAAGCAGATATCTACAGATAACATAAAAAGACGAGGTAAGCAAACAAGCTATCCTAAGGCATTTAGTTTCTGACATTCATAAACTGTAAACAAAGGGCTGAAACAGTCAATATTTGCTTGAGGGCTGAAATATCTGAAAAGACGATTTCACAGAGCAGTTAATTTAGCTCGAGGCAATCCGACGTGAAGCACCAGGAGAACAAAACTACAGCATGAGAAAGCAAAAACTACACAGCTCTACAAATTAACATTGCAGCATCACACTTCAACTTCAATCAGATATTCAAGGAGAATGTGACACTATTCTATACATTAGTGATAACAAAAGCGACATGGCCTTGAAGGGGATTGATTTAGAGATCCTGAGCTTTAACATACAAACAGTAACAACTGCAGCAGCATGCTAAAACCCTCTGTGAGAAGTTGCATCTCTATTCATACACAGGGTGGGGGGTGGTCCCTCATCGTTTGGGGGTGGATTGCCGCATTGGGGGTTCGGGGGTCTGTGTGCCTTTGGACTGGATTGATTGGGTAGATTCAACTGTTGTTTTGTCCAATGGGATGTACGTGGACATCTGTCTATTCGATGGCATAATTAAAAAAAATAATAATTTGCCTTTTTTTATTCATTTATTTAGTTTCTAATAACATGTTCATCAATTTATCACACAATTTATATCTATCATCTCAAAGGAAGACCATTCATAAATCATATATACCCCAAGGCATTGATCCAGTTACCACACACTTCAAATTCAAAAGCAGAAATCAACCCACGTACTGTTGTCATTTGTGCATTTTCACTTTCCGTATTGTATATATGCAGGGTTGGGGAGTAACAGAATACATGTAACGGGAATACGTATTTATAATATAAGTAACTGTATTCCACTACAGTTACAATTTAAATCATTGGTAATTAGAATACAGTTACATTCAAAAAGTATTTTGATTACTGAAGAGATTACTTTGCATTTTATTGTCATTTGTTTCATTTAATATATTTAGTCCTTTCAGATCCAAAATGCCTTTGAACAAAGGTGAAACACTTTCTTTTTTTAAGTTTGGAGCAGAAGAAATAGAAATAAACCTTGTGTAAATTGTCAGCTTTACGCTAAGCTTAAATGCTATTTCTAGCCATTTTACATGCACGTTACAAAGCATGATCATATATTTTTTTTTTTATCAAGAAAATTCACGTTGGATCATGATTTCTTTTTTTCTAGTAAAACCTTTGATATTAGTGCAAAAATCATATTCTTGATAATAATTTTTTTATTGTTTTCCTGTAAAAATCCTTAAAACAAGATCAATTTGATTTATCTTGTTTTAGAAACAACACTGCATAAGATATTTAGTTTTTTCAGAGAATGTATTTTTAACATGTGTATTTTGTCTAACTGTACTGGCAGAGTTTTTATAGTCAAAACAAGTGAAAAAAATCTACCAGTGCTGAAGAAGTAATCCAAAGTATTTAGAATACGTTACTGACCTTGAGTAATCTAACGGAATACGTTACAAATTACATTTTACAGCATGTATTCTGTAATCTATAGTGGAATACATTTCAAAAGTAACCCTCCCAACCCTGTAAATATATTACACATTATGCATTTCTTCTGCTATGAATTCCTTTTGTATGTATGTGTGACACTGTATTGCAAGGTCTATGCTTATGTATGTATTCCCCCGTTATACCCCTCTTTATATATCTCCTGGTATGTGCCCCTTTTTGTTTGCTGCATGTATCATCTTTTATGTACTCTCTAAGTATGTTCTGTTGCAATAAAAAAAGTTTGACAAAAAAACAAACAAATTGTACTAGTAAAATATCCTGAACATGATTTAATGTCAAAAGGGCTTGCAACGAACTCCTCTCTTCTCTTTTGATTATCATTAAACATAGTAAACATTTAAAAAAAAAAATGAATACACTTTAAATCACCACTGCAAAAGCAACCAAAACACTGCTTTTGTAGCAAATTTGTTCATCACCTTTAACAATTAAATACGAGACAATTGCTGTCAGACTTCAAAATCATTTGTGCGTAATATAATAGATTTGTACACTATAAAGTTTTATTACTGTACATGGCTCACTGGAATACTTGATTCTGATTGGTCAATTGCAGCATTCAGTGGTCAAGTAGTTATGAATAAAGACTGTTGTCCATAGCAATGCTGTATAACTGACTTTCTATAATAGCTTTCTTACACAGCTTTGCTCAAGTTCTACTAAATCAATATTTAGTAGCAGTGTAATAAGCATAACTGTTCATTTAAAATACACTAATTCTAATAGTTTATTAAATAGTTAATAGAAAAATAAAGCCTTTCAGGGTGGTACAAGATCCCTCTTCTTTGTTTCAGGGTCCTGATCACTATGTCAGAGTTTACTTTGCGATAATGACGGACTGGCTGTACATTAAAACCTTACATGATTATTTAGGCTGTTTAGTTGTTTAATATCTGTCAGTTACCCTATTAAAGGCTGCACTTGTCTACACTGTGTCTGTATACGGCTAAGATAGGTATATGATTGTTATCTGGCAAATAAGACCCTAAACCAGACTGTTTATACAGGGCTTCCTTAGGATTGAATAGTCAACTAGTCACATGATTTTTAAAATTTGTAGTTGTGCACAGCCCTTCTTTTACATATCACACCGTGACAAAATTATACGTTGCTGCAATGTTATTCAACAAAACAGTAGCAAACGGTGTCCCTCTACCATCAAGCTTCATCAGGTCTGGGCAATAGTAATGGACCACTGTCAGCAGTGCAGCACCGTCACACACATCCCTGATCAGGTCCTCCAGCAGGGGGAAGTACGGTAGCTGTCTACCTGAGGCATGATCCCGCCGATACCGTACCTGCGGGTGACAGAGGGAGACAAACTGTCACAACCACCTACTGTACTACAACATGCCACAATACAAAAGTGACTTAGCTTATGACACATGGGGACAGGTATTTTCTATGCCAGTGACATGTTTCTGGGAGGGAATTATTTTAGCCCTGATGCTGAATATGGCTGCGTTTCCCAAAATCATTGTAAGCCTAAGTAAATCGTAGAAACTATTGCCACCAGTGGTCTCTATGATCAACTTAAGCATGCGAAGCTTTTGGGAAACACAGCCTATAACAGTATTTTCTGGTCTAATAAAACTAGAGGGTTATGCAAATAGACTAAATACAAATTCAAGGGATGGTGCACCCAAAAATTTAAATTGTCATTCACTCACTGCATTGTTCCAAAGCAATAGGGCTATACACAAACATCATCTACACGTCTCTACACAGTTAGGATTCAAGGTTGTCCATTCCATTGTGCAGTTACTTTTTAATGAGGGGGATAAAGGTAACTCCACATTAACCAACTGGTGACCTCAGAACAGACCTACGAAATTCAGACCTGCAAAAGTCATCTATTTTTTTTTTTTTTACACAGACAGACACTTAAGACTAGTTGCATACAGGACAGGGTGAGAGCTAGACATCTGATCTAAAGGTAAAGAGTAGTCATGTGACGGTATTCGGTAATACTATATGTCACCTATTTTTTTTTTTATACAGACAGACACTTAAGACTAGTTGCATACAGGACAGAGCGAGAGCTAGACATCTGATCTAAAGGTAAAGAGTAGTCATGTGACGGTATTCAGGAATACAGTATATCACGGTAATTAACATGCATGATAATGATATCGTGGGCACTTCAAAATACAGTAAATAATTGTAGATAACCTTTTAGTTAAATTGTAGATTTTTCTGATCGCCCAGTCATTTTTTTACATCAATGAATCAAGGTTCACAACACTGCATATATGTGGCATGAATGACACATGCACACTATGATGTAAACAAATCCAAAATGTTCATGCTCATCTGCGGGACAATCATCCCATGCAATTCAGCAAGATAAAGGTAAGTTGTGACAGATCTGCTCGTTTTTCCAAATTGTTTTTGAAAACAGAGACACAACACTCTAAGAGACAACTAGCTAAGTGACAATTAAGACAACAAAGAAAGTGAACTTAAGTTTCCATTTGCAGATAATGTGTTGCTTGCTTTCAAGTGGCCAAAGAATAGTTACCAAAAAGCATAGCAATAAAACTAAATTTTGGGGAGGCCTAATCCTCTTTGTCAACTGTCTATGTAACTTACCGAAATCCAACCGAGGTCATTTACTCCAATAAAAGACTTAGATATTCTATCAAATTGTTTAAAATAAGAAAGATGAACTTGTAGAGGGAGAGACTGTACAGCCATGGCCAAAAGTATTGAAAGTGACATAAATTTTGTGTTTTGCAAAGTTTGCTGCTTCAGTATTTGTAGATAATTTTTTCACATGTTTCTATGGTATACTGGAAAACAATGATAAGCATTTCAAAAGTTTTAAAGGCTTTTATTGGCAAAAACATTCAAAATATGCAAAGAATCAATATTTACAGTGTTGACCCTTGTTCTTCATAACCTCTGCAATTTGCTCTGGCATGCTGGATATCAGCTTCTGGGCCAAATCCTGACTGATGGCGATCCATTCTTGCCTTATTAGTGCTCGGAGTTGATCACAATTTCTGGGCTTCTGCTTGTCCACTCGACTTTTGAGGATTGACCACAGGTTCTCTATGGGATTAAGATCCAGGGATTTGCCTGGCCACGGATCCAAAATTTCAATGTAATGATCTCCGAGCCACTTCATTATCACTCTTGCCTTGTGACATGGTGCTCCATCATGCTGGAAAATGCACGGATCATCACCAAATTGCTCCTGGATCGTTGGGAGAAGTTGCTCTTGCAGGACATTTTGATAGCATTCTTTATTCATGGCAGTGTTTTTGGGCAGAACTGTGAGAGAGCCCACTCCATTGGATGAAAAGCAACCCCACACATGGATGGTCTCAGGATGCTTCATTGCTGGCATGACACAGGACTCGTGGCAGAGTTCACCTTTTCTTCTCCGGACAACTGATTTTCCAGATGTCCCAAACAGTCGGAAGGGGGCTTCATCAGAGAAAATAACTGATAACAGTCTTCTGCTATCCAATCCTTGTACTTCCTGCAGAATTTCAGTCTATCCTTGATGTTTTTCTTGGAGAGAAGTGGCTTCTTTGCTGCCCTTCTTGACACCAGGCCGTTGTCCAAAAGTCTTCGCCTCACTGTGCATGCAGATGCACTCACACCCACCTGCTGCCAATATCGAGCAATCTCTGCACTGGTGGTGACACGATTCCGTAGCTGACTCCTCAGGAGGAGACGGTTCTGGCGCTTGCTGGACACTCTGGGGTGTTCTGAAGCCTTCTTCACTGCAGTTGAACCTCTCTCCTTGAAGTTTTGATGATCCGGTAAATGGTTCTTTCAGGTGCAATATTCTTTGCAGCAATTTCCTTGCATGTAAGGCCATTTCGATGCAAAGCGATGATGGCTGCATGTCTTTCTTTGGAGGTAACCATTGCTAACAAGAACACAATGATTGGAAGCACTTCTTCCCTCCTTTTATAGCAATCAGTCTGCTCTTATAATCCAGTCAGAATGATAGAGTGATTTCACATGACTAGTACTCATTCACACTTTCCCAGGTGCTGCTGATATGATTAGTGAAATTATGTTAGCTGGTCATATTGTGCCAGGGCCAAAAAACATTGAAATTTGGGTTTTTGTGATAAAGTTCATTTTTTTGGCCAATGAAACTTTTTGCAATTATTTAAAATGCATCTGATCACTCTGCACAATAATCTAGAAACAATATGAATCAACACCACAACAACTGAAGCAGCAAACTTTGCAAAACACAAAATGTATGTCACTGCCAATACTTTTGGCCATGGCTGTAGTAGATAATTGAATTTGGGGATACAATTTATTTTTATAACATTGACCTTCCCTGCCATAGGCAAATGTAGTGAAGCCCACCTATACACATCACACGAGAACCTTTTCATTAATGGGTCAAAATTAACTAACTAAATCTCTCAAATTTGCTGGAAATAAAATGCCTAAATACCCAATGCCTTGCTTGGGCTATTGAAAGGTGCCAGGTTGGAAAGCCGTGGCAGGGCAATATGCTGTCAGAGCAAGAGATTCCGATTTAGACAAATTCACCCTGTATCCTGAAAATGTTATGGAGGCTAGGCATAGATCTACTAGGGTCGGAGACAAAAAATAATGTATCATCTGCGTAGAGTAGAAGTTTATGCACCACACCTCCTGCTACAATACCAGGAAAATCATCCTCTTTTCTTATTGTGGCTGCTTATGTTTCCAGGGCAAGACAGAACAATAAAAGGAAGAGAGGACAGCTTTGCCGGGTTCCCCTACCAAGAGAAAAAAAATCTGAAATTAATCCATTAGTTTGCACTGCCACTAACAGTTGTTCATAAAGTAACTTAATCCACCAAATAAGTGTTCCCAAACCCGTAAATTTCCAAAATCTTAGAAAGATAGTCCCATTCCACCCTATCAAACACCTTCTCAGCATCAAGTGAGATGGCAGCGATCGAGGACTACTGACCACATAATATTTATAAAATGTCTAATATTATCAGAACTACTATGACCATGAATAAACCCCACTTGATCTATATGTATAATAGATGTAATTACTCTGCTTAATCGATTAGCCAGAATTTTAGACAATAGTTTTACATCTAACTGGATCAGGGAAATTGGATGATAACTCTTACATTCATTTGGGTCTTTATCTTTAAGAATGAGACTGCTCAGGGCTTGCTTCATGGTTGGCGGTAGTTCACCTTTCTTTAATGACTGTGTGTAAACTTCTAACATAAGTGGAGCCAGTTCTGTTACATAAGATCTAAAAAATTATGCGGCAAAACCATCTGGCCCTGATGCCTTACCTGTTGGCAAGGCTTTAATTACCTCAACACGCTCCTCCAAAGTAACAGCTGAGTCAAGAAAGTCTTTTTGATCACTTGTCAATTTAGGAAGTTCTAATGGGTCTACAAAGTTTCTAATATCCTTATCAGTAGACACAGACGTGGAGCTATAAAGATCAAAATAGAATTCTTTAAAGGCTTTATTAATATCTGTGGCAGAAGAAAATATATTGCCTCCAGAAGACTCCACTGAAGGAATGGTGGAAAAAAAAAACTCTTATGTATCTGGTAAGGTAAGTTGTTTCCCTGCTTTGTCCCCGGATTCAAAGTATGTCTGTCTTGCCCTGAATAACCAAAACTACCTTCTGTGACAAAATAGTATTGTACCTATACTTTAGGTGAGTCAACTCTCTAAGACCATTGGATGACATTCAGCACTTTTAATATTCTTTTCCAATTCCATGAATTCCTGTGCTTTGATCTTTTTAATGAATGAGGCATATTGTATGATCCGCCCCCAAGAACTGCCTTAAGCACCTCCCATCACAACTCTACATAAACATTGAAATCTGTCTTCAACATTTGTTAAAATGTTGGGTCCTGTAGAAGGGATGTATTAAAGCACCATCTATATGCTTTTCTTTTCTCTATATGCAGCAACAGCTCTAACACACCAAAGCATGATCTGAAACTAAAATGTTCCCAACAGAGCAGTCAGTGGCAGATGGAATAATTGACTTAGATATAATAAAAAAAAAAAATATGGAGTACATCTTATGAACTGATGAAAAAAAAGGTGTAGTCCCTCTCGGATGGATTCAGAAGTCTCCAAATGTCTTTAAGACCAAGATTTTTACACATCCTCTGTAGAATCAATGTTGCTTTAAAGGGTCTACACACCTTTGCATCACTATGATCAAGGACCGAATCCATTAAAAGACTGAAGTCTCCACCCAAAACCATATCATGAAGGATCCCAGCTGCTTGTATTGTAGCTTTCTCTCAAGATCTATAAAAAAAGTTCTGATCATCAGCGTTTTGTGCATAAATATTAGCCAAAATAAAATGTTGCCCCTGTATTTCAGCCAAAACAATAATGACTCTTCCTAAATGATTTTTGATCTGTTTGAGACATTTAAATTCTAATTGCTTAATTATCAATGTGATGACTTGCCTGCTCTTACTCGAATCAACACTACAAAACACATGCCCACCCCATACCCTGCCAAGTTTTTCAGCTTCCTGTGGAGAAAGGACCATTTCTTGAAGGAACACTATATCAAATTTGTTACACTTAAGAAAAGATACCACCTTGCTTCCTTTTATAGGATGCCCCAGCCCATTAACATTCCACGTGGAGAGAAACTTTTTTACCCATATTAAAGTGTGACATGTTGACATGCAAAGAAAAATGGTGTACCCAAGGCTAAAATATATACACCACTATCCAACATTGATATAACCATAAAATCCTTTAAAATCTACAGAACAGAAAAAAAATGTGCTTCAACCTCGTGCATAACAGTCCCAACTGGTGTCCATCACTTGGAAATCCGACGGTCCATGCACGCTCACGAGATTTTCCGCAACACTATTGCTACTAGATTGCGCAAGTCCAGTGATTTTTACACACACACACTAGGGCTGCCCCCTAAAAGTCGACCAAAGGTTAGTCGATGAGAAGAGTCTTGGTCGAGCCTAACGTTAGCCACTTAGCATGGCCACTCGCTCTAACATTAGATAACCTAGATAAATGTGCGCTATTAGGCTTATCCAAGTGTTCGTGGGGAGCGGGGAAGCTAAATTAGTACCTCGCTTACTGCATGTTTAACTTAATATGCATTCGCTCTATAAATTATCAAAATGTTCAGACAGTCTCCTTGCTGGTTTTTCCCGACACATTCAGAATCATTACCACTTTTGCCGGAGTTGCTGTGGCTCGCTTCGTGTGTGCTTGTAAAATTTATATTTTAAAGGCTCATTATTACGGTTTAGCATTTCTCTGTAATGTAGAACAGTGTTGGCAGTGTTACTTATAACATTATTTCCAGCCTTGTAAATCGAACCATTTTCTGATGCCCCCCCAAAAAATATATATTTAAGTAATTAAATTAATATCATAACTGTGCGACAAGTAGTCGACTAATGGCTTAAACTAATGACTACTAGTCGACTAGGAAAATCTTTGGTCGGGGCAGCCCAAACAAACAAACACACACACACACACACACACACACACACACACACACACACACACACACAGTGTGTATATATATATTTTTTTTTTTCCTTAACATAAACCGTGGCATTAAACTGTACATAAATATATTCAATAAAATAAAAAATCAAATAGGCCTCAGTAAATAATAACAGCAAAACAACAAAGTGAACAAATGAGCTCAACAGCAAGTCAACAAAGAAAAAAGAAAAGTCAGGTAGGAGCCAGTGGGCAGACAACAAAACAACAAACCCTGTCAGGCTGCATCAGTAAAATGCACGATATGTAGTCTGTATTGTTGATCGAGTGTAGGCAAAATTACCCAATTACACCATTGATTTAATGAAGGCCACAGCTTGTCATGGGCTTGTAAAAGTAGGGATGCACCGATCTGATACCTGGATCAGTATTAGTGTATTGGCTCCGATACTGAAGCTTTTAGACAGCTCGGGTATCGGTCTGACGAGCCCGATCCAAATCCGATACTGTGTGTTAGTCATGTTCATTACTGTCAAGCTCAAAAAATGACATAAAAGAACCATTAAAACACAAAGTGGTTCATTTGACTTGTGCATTTTATTCAAAGCCACTTGAAGACGTGCGATAGCTCTGTGAATCACACAAGGCTGCGTTTAATAAGTAAATATATAAAATGCACACGCAGCTCCAGCGCGTTATTGAATGGGGCTGCTCTGTTTAGACATACACTCGCGGCTATTTTTAGCCTTCACAGTGGTGTGTAATATTTGAGCGCTACTCACGAACAACATCTCAGATGTAGATGCTCAATAGTTCGGTTCACTTATAATATGCATTTAGAATGGCACCGGAGGTGCATTTTACCAGAATTTGAATAAGAAGCAAATTAAACTACTGTGAACTTGCCTACAAACAGACACATACAGGACTTCCTGGAGAGTTCAGAATGTCAAATAAAAGCGTGAGGGTTTAAAAGTTAAAGATGCATGACTGAGATATATTACTATTATAATATATTATTATTATTATTATTTGTTTACAAATTATAATAATATTTAAGTTGAATGGGTTCCAAAAAATAACTGTGTGAATGACAAGTGAGCTGATATCTTACAACTAAATTGAACAAAAAAAAAAAAAGAGATCTGCATCCTTTAAAAGTCCAGAAACAAGTTGAAAAATATTTGAAAAAAAAAAAAAAAAAAAAAAAAAAAAAATTTATTGTCTACTGATATACTGGAATTACTGTTAATTTTGCTGCTACATTATCCAGTATACTAGTTAAAGTTTTTCTTAATAAGCAATACATTTATATTGAAATAATGTGTAGTTAGAGGTTTGTGTTTCTTTACATATTAAAGAGTTCACCCAATTAGTTCCACACAACAATGTAAAGATATTCTGAACTGATTATGCAAAAAACAACACTGGTATCGGATCGGGATCGGTATTGGTCGATACTGAGATTTCCGATATCAGAATCAGAAGAGAAAAAGTGGTATCGGTGCATCCCTATGTAAAAGTCTTGCGTTCATCCTTGGAGTCAATTCTCAGCTTAGCAGGATAAAGCAGTGCGAAGCCTACCTTCTGTTGGTGCAGTCATTTTTTTTACACTCTTTGAATCCATCCTGCTTCGCTTGTGTAGCTCTAGCAAAGTCCGGAAAAACCATGATGTTGTGCTCCTCCCAGCACAACTTGCCTTTATTCCTCGACACTCGTAGAACAAAGTCTCTGACAGCAAGAATCTTGCCAGGTTAGATCAGGGTCTGTCACCCGCCAAGAGAAGCTGATCGAAAATGGCACTAGTCTGTGGGTGTGCTCAATTTTGAGCTGGCGACCCGCTTTGTCTATCAAATTCGGAATGAGACCCTCCAAAATCCTCACCATATCTTGACCTTCTTTTCCCTCTGGGATTCCAATGAAACGAACATTATTACGTCTGCTGCAATTTTCCATATCCTCTAGTTTTACCAACACCGTTCCACATCGGCCTTGACAGCAGGCGGGTTAGCCTGTAGCTCTCTTTCGGCCAACTCCAGAATCTCGACCAGTTTTTCAACATCTTGTAATTCTTGTAATCAGGGTGGAAAGTTTTGCCTCCATAGATGTGATCACTCAACGTATTTCTACGAGGCCCTCCCATGTCAGTTGAGGTTTTCATTAGTGCTGCACAAATGTTCGAGATAGCCCGACCTACATCATGAAGCTCACTGCTGTCACTATCGACTGGCCCTCTGCAATTTTGATCCTGAGAGGTGTCCGACATTTGTGAACATAAGTGTTTTTAATGTCCCCACAGCCTGACAATTTCACATTTTTTGACATCCTGCCCTCCCAGCACAGTTTAACAAACAAAACTATTACAGTTCTCACCAGTTAATATTGCTTAAAAGGATAATTGTAGCAAAGTTTAAGCGGAGCTCGCATCTAAGCAACCAACCCTCGCATAGTGACGTGACTCCCCAATTAAACTTGTTAAGAGAACAACAAAGTTTGTTTATCTTTCAACCCGTTTTTTGTCACGTAATTCAATACCGTGATAATACCGTATACCGTGGTAAAAGCTTCAGCAATTATCATGATGTGAAAATATGATACTGTCACATGCCTAGTAAAGAGGGAACAGAATAGACACAGAATATCTCAGTACCACTCGTAAATACTCCACAGTAGAGTTTCGGATCAAGCAATGGTATTTATTCAGAACCAAATTAACTTCTGACATTCATTTCAGTTAACGATTTTGCATTGTTCCACAGAAACGGATGGTATACCATAATAAAAAGTGTAATTATACACATTAGATTCGCCTTGCAGTTGTCATGATGATCAGCATGCTTCTTATTTTCTGCCAGCTGTCCTCAAGAATCAGCTATCAACTTCATAGTGATTTGTGTCCTGCAATCTAAAAGTCTGTTTATGCACCTTATTGTAGTAATATGCCACTTTTGCACATTACATGCTTCAAAGTATGGTTTTGAGAGCGATAAAGACAGTGAAGTTGCGAGATTTTTTTGTGTATATATATATTTGTTTTTTTTCCTGTTCTGTTGAATTTCTAAAATGATCTCTTTGTTTGACAACATGCTTCCGAGGGTAGTGAATGCAAAACTGAAACTGTTTTCTAAACAATTCTCTATTCTTCATCAAAATTACTAAAAGAATCATTCACTGAATTATTAAGGAACCTGCATCATTAAGAGGAATCAGAATCAGAATGGTTAAATTCCTTATAATTCACATCTCTACTCCACAGGCTCCTGCATGCAATGGTCCAGTGCAAACATAAGATCAGGCTGAGGGACTGACACAGCCAAGAGAGACAGACAGAACGAGAAATAGACAAATGGAAGTGGAAATGACTGCCACAGATAATCCAGCACAGATATGTGACAACAGCTGAGGTTAGATAACATGGACATAAACACACACATATGCTCATTACTTCATGGGCTCAGAGTGTGAAAGGCAGATCATTTAGTGCGATTACAGGGCAGCATAAGCCACTGGACAGAAGCATCTCCCAGTGAGCATTGATTAGATAAAAGCATGGCCTGAGTGGTGATGGTGTGCGTTCAGAATGAAACATACTACACGTGCAGTGGTGGAGACAAAGCACTCACAGCCAACTTACAGGTACTAGTTTCCAATACCATTTTGAGGGAGACTATCCAAGTAGCGAGGGATGAGGTTAGAGGGAAAGAGACGGGAAGAGGAGCAGAGAGGATGTAAAGTCAGGGAAGAAAAGAGCAGACAGATCTGACCTTGCTAAAAGGTTAGGAGTGATGCCACTGAAGATATTAGACAAATGCCATTAGGTGTATCTTTTGACACTGGTTAAATAAATATAATCTAATGAGATGAGTTTCGCCATTTCAGTTAACACCTGCATTTGCACCTTAGGTCCTGTTTACACCTGGTATTATGACCTATGACAAGGGGTCAAAATACAAGTTTCAAATGTGTCTTCCAGTTAACACTTATGATTGTATTTCGTCGAGGGGAGGGTCTCTTTCACGGCTACATACTCAATTTTACGATAGTGTGTCCAGTGTGTCAGCGTAAGTTGATGTCAGGCATACAAAAAAAGTGAATTCCTGGGCATGTGTATGTATGGGCTTTCCTAAGTGTTCCAATTGTATGCTTGTTTTCTTAAAACCGTACTTATCCAGCAAGTTTAAGATTCTTGTTTTGGCGGAATGATAAAGCATTATGCTAGTAGGTAGCCCTACGATTTTTACACTTTGATTTTACACTGTAAATCAATGTTAATTTGAAAAAAATGTATTAGTAATCAAGGAGACCAACAACCGATATTTGGGGCTGATATACATTTGCAGTAAAATTACATTTGCCGTAAAAAACATTTATACTAACAAACTCCAACACAAAATGTCCTTTAAATGCCTATGAAGACGTGTTTAATGACATACTGCAAAACAGAACATTTCAATATTATCTTTTGAAAAATACTGGAAAACCACAAACAAATGTTGTTGTTTTTTTCAAAAATAAAGTGGAGGGAGCTCCTAGCAGCATTTCTTTTGAACAAACTTTTAATATATACAAATAATGAACTAAACAGAACATAACAGAACATTAAGTATTAACATGTGATAACAGACGAGAATCAACATTACTGGAGTTGACACTCTTCATGTAGCTAGCTGGCTAGCCCATTAGTCAAGTCCAAAAAGGGCGATGGGATTTCATTCACAACTGAGGTGAAAGATTTAATGCTAGCAAAGATGACGTTACGTTTGCTAAACCTCCTAACACTGGTTAGCTAGCTACCACTATCAATGCCATCATCAGCCATAACATGTACACTACCGTTCAATAGTTTAGGGTCACTCACTCATTCTTTATTTTTTTCATATTGTAGAATAATAGTAAAGTCATCACAACTATGGAATAATAGAAATGTAACTATGGGAATTATGTTGTGACTAAAAAAAAGAAAATCCAAAATAAATCAAAACTATGTTATATTTTAGCATCTTCAAAGTAGCCACCCTTTGCCTAGATTTTGCAGAAATGTACTCTTGACATTTTCTCAACCAACTTCTTGAGGTATCACCCTGGGATGCTTATATGCTGGGCACTTAGTGGCTGCTTTTCTTTATTATTTGGTCCAAGTCACCCATTTAAAAAAAAAAAAAAAAAAAAATGTAAATACTATTTTAGTTTTGTAATTAAATATATTAATATGGTGGCACAATTATATTTTTGTCTACAAAACTAATTTCAAACATTTAAGCATACGCCTTCAGATCAAAAGGTTTTTAAGATCATGAGAAACTTTCAGGCAAGTGACCCCAAACTTTTGAACTGTAGTGTAAACACACCAACTCTTACGGCCGAGTACTCTGTTAAATCAGTCCTTATCTCTGCCGCTCATCTATATTGCTGCTCACTGTATTTCTCCATTACGGACTACTGTCGTTGAAATAACCGTGTCTGCAGCACTATTATGTGGCACCTTATGTTGATGGCCGGTGGAGAGAGGCAACGTGTGCGCAGCGCGAAAGGGCATTCATGAAGCGTGCTCGGTGCTAGAGAAAAACATTCAAAGATATAGTGCTGAAAGATAAGTGCTATCTACGCCCCGGAGTGCTTGCTGTGTACACAGCTCCGCTGTTTTGTCACACTGCTAACCTAAAGTGTAGAAACAGTGACATGGGGCAACCGCTGTCATGAAGTCTCACGGTCCGGATGGAACAAATACGGTACTTGGTACTTTCAAATACCCTAATTGGTGACCGCTGACAGAGTATTGCAATGTTTACTGCAACTTCAGTATCTGCATTCTTACCTTTGAAGAAGGTAAGCTTGTCTTCTCAGTGATTCATCTTTCTCTCGCTGCTTTCCTCTTTCCCACCTCTCCCCCACGAATACGGAGTACAGTGCTGACTGGCCATTTCCTCGTGACATATAACCAATCCGATAACACTGTGGGCAGGACATTGAGCCTGACTACAAGCAGTAACCTTACAGAGAGAGGCGGTGGCATCAGAACCGACAGAGCACATTTAAAAATTTATCGGTAATCAGATCAGACAAAATAACGATTCTGATCATTAGAAAAATTATGAATATCGGATCTGATTATCGGCCTGTGGTCGACCCCTACCACAAACAGCGTGCAACGCTCATGAATGTTTTTTTCTGTGTATGAGCCAACGAGCTATAAATGGTATAAGCAGCCGGCATCAGCAGAATACCGGCTCCAAACATTCACAAGCTCTCATACCCTTATCAGTACATAGCTACTTTTGGACCCATTTTTCACCTGTATTCAGCACAGTCCACTTGTGTTAGGATTCCCTGAGCACAGGAGGTGCATATACACTTGATGTTAACACCAGGAGTAAACAGGGCCTGAGAATCAGATAGTTTTACAATCTATATCAGAAATATGTGGGCTGGGATGTGTGGTACCTTTTGGTGACTTGGAGATTCTAGTAGATGCTGCTTTGATTTGTGTTCCTTCTCTGTGATCTCCCTCATTTTTTGGTTAACCTGCAGTCACAAAGAAGGCATTAAGATATGGTTATTAAATACATTTAAATAATTATGGACATGCCCGTTTTGACAGCCTTTTAAAAGTACTGGCGGAAGGCTTCATGCTAGACTGAATGGACACAATCTGGATAAACACTGAAAAGCAAACCGTGCCCCTACATGGAATGAAAAAACATGATTAGACAGATGCAGGTAAGCTAGGAGTATTTCTCTATCACATTGTGCCAATTATCCAACACAAACTGGCTTATACAACACACACTATTTTAACTTTAATATAAACTGTGCATTCAGTTCAAAGGTAAGTTAAGACGTTAGGATTAGTGATCCATCAAGGACAGTTCCAAAATAAACACAGTAATATTGTGTTGACTTGACGAAGGGCCACACCTTTCAAAACACACACCTTATTGATCCAGAAGACCATAGCATCCTCAAGGTCAAAGGGGAGCTCCTTGGAGGCACTGAATGTGGAGAAACGCTTCACGCAGGTCACAACCTTCTCAATGCTGATCATCTCCACGGTGTAGGCCATCATCAAAGCATCGATCATGGGGATGTGGGAACTCTGTGCCATCAACAGTGGAAAGAACAACATCACTCCAGTGTTAGAATACAGTTTAAAAGGTGAGGGCAGAGAAATGAGGCTGAAATCTTATAAAATAACTATTTCAGCAGCTTTCACCCATAAAAATAAAAGCAGCAATATCTTGAAAGTGCACAGTAAAACTTGATGTTTTTCATTGTGTTAAGAGAATACCCTTTCAAATAAACAAAAACAGGATCAACCATGACCTCAAAGAAAATAATGAACTTTAAGTACAGTTGAAGTCAGAAGTTTACATACACTTAGGTTGAAGTCATTTAACTCATTTTTTTTACTACCCCACAGATTTCATTTTAGCAAACTACAGTTTTGGCAAGTCGTTTAAGACATCTACTTTGTGCATGACATGAGTAATTTTTCCAACAATTGTTTACAGACAGACTGTTTCACTTTTAATTGACTATATCACAATTCCAGTGGGTCAGAAGTTTACATACACCAAGTTAACTGTGCCTTTAAGCAGCTTGGAAAATTCCAGAAAATGATGTCAAGCCTTTAGGCAATTAGCCAATTAGGCTAATTGGAGTCAATTGGAGGTGTACCTGTGGATGTATTTTAAGGCCTACCTTCAAACTCAGTGCCTCTTTGCTTGACATCATGAGGAAATCAAAAGAAATCAGCCAAGACCTCAGAAAAAAAATTGTGGACCTCCACAAGTCTGATTCATCCTTGGGAGCAATTTCCAAACGCCTGAAGGTACCACGTTCATTTGTACAAACAACAGTATGCAAGTATAAACACCATGGGACCACACAGCCATCATACCGCTCAGGAACGAGACACATTCTGTCTCCTAGAGATGAACATAATTTGTTGCAAAAAGTGCAAATCAATCCCAGGACAACAGCAAAGGACCTTGTGAAGATGCTGGAGGAAACAGGTAGACAAGTATCTATATCCACAGTAAAATGAGTCCTATATCGACATAACCTGAAAGGCTGCTCAGCAAGGAAGAAGCCAATGCTCCAAAACCACTATAAAAAAGCCAGACTACAGTTTGCAAGTGCACATGGGGACAAAGATCTTACTTTTTGGAGAAATGTCCTCTGGTCTGATGAAACAAATATTTTACTGTTTGCCCATAATGACCAACGTTATGAGGAAAAAGGATGAGGCTTGCAAATCGAAGAACACAATCCCAGCCGTGAAGCATGGGGATGGCTGCATCATGGGGAGGTTGTGGGGGTGCTTTGCTGCAGGAGGGACTGGTGCACTTCACAAAATAGATGGCATCATGAGGAAGGAATATTATGTAGATATATTGAAGCAACATCTCAAGACATCAGCCAGGAAGTTAAAGCTCGGTCACAAATGGGTCTTCCAAATGGACAATTACCCCAAGCGTACCTTCAAAGTTGTGGTAAAATGGCTTAAGTACAACAAAGTCAAGGTATTGGAGTGGACATCACAAAGCCCTGACCTCAATCCGATAGAAAATTTGTGGGCAGAACTGAAAAAGTGTATGCAAGCAAGGAGACCTACAAACCTGACTCAGTTACACCAGTTCTGTCTGGAGGAATGGGTCAAAATTCCAGCAACTTATTGTGAGAAGCTTGTGGAAGGCTACCCAAAATGTTTGACCCAAGTTAAACAATTTAAAGGCAATGCTACCAAATACTAACAGTGTATGTAAACTTCTGACCCACTGGGAATGTGATGAAATAAATAATTCTCTCTACTATTATTCCGATATTTCACATTCTTAAAATAAAATAGTGATCCTAACTGACCAAAGACAGGGAATGTTTTCTAAGATTAAATGTCAGGAATTGTCAGAGTTTAAATGTATTTGGCTATGGTGTATGTAAACTTCTGACTTCAATTGTACATTAGGACAATCTTGGTAAATCTGGTAATATATAATCTGGAATGAAAAAAACAAAAAAAAACAAATCCCAAAACTCAGACAATCATTTTGTTTAGTTTGGAAGTACCTCAGACTAAGAAAGCTACAAATGTCCAAATTACAGGTCGAACGATATAGTGGTTTAACCGATTATTAATCGTACTGATAGTTGATTTTTGGAACTACCAGTAATCTGCACAAATCGACGACGATAGCTTCCAATGTGTTGTTGTTTTTTTTGTATTCCTCTGAGTTCCCAACTCTAATCTCATGAATAACCAACACTTCTAGAAACAAACAATTTGATTTAAAAAAAATAAATAAATAAATAAAATAAAATCTGACTTCTCATAACTGCTTACAAAGCTGAATGTGGCATTAAACTTGAATGATCAGCTTCCAAGTTCCAACTACAATGGATTCAAATTCCTGCTTGCCTTGTATGGGCTGTCCTTTGAAGCATGCATGACTGACAGGCAGATAGAACCTCAAAATCGCTTACGGCACTTTTAACAACTAAAACAATAAGCCCATAGGTAAAAGATGACAATATTTGGTATTTATCACAACATTTTAAAAGCTCCACATATCATTCCACTTTGAGGCACAATGCTGGCTACAAAACAGGTTTTGTCTAAGAATAACCCATCACAAAATTCCCCAAGCACTTAAAGCCACAGCTCCTGCCTTCAGTCTTAGGGCGAATTCCAATTGAAAGTGATCATCCCTATGCCCTACTCCCTTCAAAGGACAGATCTCTTGATGTAGGTGCTCTAAAGGAAGCATGAAAGATCTGTATGTACCCTTCACTAATAGTCTTGTAAAAAGGGCTCTTCGTGGAAAAAAAATAAATCTTACTTTTCGTTTGGAACAAAATTTCTAGTGGCGTCCCCTTGCCACAGTGCCCTTCAAGGGCGCAAAACTGCCGTTTGGAAAACGCCCTTAGTGTGAAACTATGAGCTGTTATACAAAAGCCCATTCAGTTACCATAGCAACGGCAACACCAGTCAACCACTGGCTTGTTCAAACGGTTTCATACTACACGTCAGCACAATCCAAGTGGATAGGTTCCTTACTCAAAGCATTATGTCATTTAACTTTCAGAGTCTTTTTGTTTCTCAGATGATTTGTGCGCTTGCTTAAGGTCTGACTGGAAAAACTGAAGAATGTGTGTGAAGGGCCACAGAACACATTCGTTGCCTAAGAAACAAATAAAAAAACAATGGGCTTGGGAAGCTAAACAAGGTGCTATATACAGACACTGACATAAACATTCCGATTTTAGAACCCTTTTGGACAAGAGTCAAAAGTAAAAAACAACCACAAAAAAATTAAAAAAAAAAAATCTATGTGCTGTTACATAATGGTTTTCCAAGCACTAGACTATACAGACCAAACTAACCTCAAATGATCCAG
Source organism: Myxocyprinus asiaticus (assembly GCF_019703515.2). Taxonomy (NCBI): domain Eukaryota; kingdom Metazoa; phylum Chordata; class Actinopteri; order Cypriniformes; family Catostomidae; genus Myxocyprinus; species Myxocyprinus asiaticus. The sequence continues at coordinate 20,398,971 of NC_059347.1, forward strand.
TTCAATGTTCAGATTAGCATACTATCATATAGGGCTGCACAATTAATCGTATTTTAATCGCGATCACGATTTCTGTTAATTAAGCATAACCGTCTGCGATATTAGTGAGCTAGCAAACAGAAATTATCAGCCAGGTAAAGTTGCAAATTGTTGTTCATTTACATAATAGGCAGATAATACTGTTACTACAGATGATAGACCAAATCACAAGCACTTCTGAAGTCTATTTCCACCTCACCTGACCAATCACGCTCTCTTTAGAAGTTTGCAACTGACCAATCACTTCACTTTTGAGCATGCACTGACATATGGAGCCGCTGGTGTTACCGAATATTTCGTATGTGCGTCACTTTGATTGATTTAAAATCAGGTGCCTTTCAAACTGTTCTGAGACCAGTCATTCAACAACTGTCTGTTCAGCCATTAACTGATTACGCAGCAAGTCAGCTGAATAAACTTCGGGGACCCACTTCATATTTGGTGGCCTTAACTACTATGAACTTGATCATTTGATACAATGTACTTATTATGTACATACATGTTGTTGCATTGTAATTATATTTAAAGTACTTGCATTTAATTACATTTGTAGGTACACTGTTAACTTTATCCCTAACCCAACCCTTACCCCAAAACATAACTCTAACCCCTAATCCTAACCTTACTCCTAAACCAACCCGTACCTCAACCTCAGTAGCAGCAAATGTGGGCATTTTACAGAACAACATTTAGTTACACAGTAAATACATAGTAGTTAAAGGTGCAGTATGTAAGATTCAGAAACCCTTGTTATTAATGACATCTGTGGCCGTTAAGTGAACTGAAGCCAACTACCTGTTGCTCGCATGCGTGCACACACTCCATAGGGACGCGAGTGAGCATCAGCCAAAACAATGACGTAACGTACAAAGAGACTGAACGTGATTCACCAGCATCATGCTGACAGATGAGGTAGCATAATTAAAATTACACAGTTATGATTGTTTTACTACAAACTTTGAGACTAAACTAAAACTACTTATCAGCTAACATAGCACACTGATACACACATACAGCTACATACTACTGCACTATTCCAGACAGTTTACTGTTGCACTGCACTGTTGTGTTGCACTATTGTACATTTTGTATGTCATATGTTGTACTACGATCAAGAAACCAGCGTATTTGCTTAAATTGATCCTGTATACTTGACTTTTAGTATAAAGAGAAGATCGTTGAAATGATTTGAAAGTTACGAAGCAAGGTAGCTTGCAATTCGTCAGCGTTAGCAAGCAAGATCAAGTTAGCTAAAATTACACAGATCAATCCTTATGGCACTATATTTCACATGCATTGCAGTTATGTAAGCTTACTTGTCCAATAAGAAGAACACCAATTCAGGGACGGTTTTGATCCCCAAAAGTTCCCTCCAGGAATCAAATGCCCTGTTGATGTTCACTCTAGTTTTCACTCGACCACGATCACGTTCCCGCTTAGCCAGATGGGATCCAGTAGAAGGCTCTCGGGAGCGTGCATAAACGTCACATCCTTTGGATTTTCCCGGCAAAAGCGACCCGCTCCCTTCGCATGAAAATCAGTCTACAGGCTTTAATAGGCAACCTTGGAAGTCCGGGAAGGGCTCATTTTTTAAGTTGCGTTACAAGCCGTTCACACATTGGCAAAAAAAAAACAATATTACATGAAAATTGTTACATATTGCACCTTTAAGACCACCTAATATAAAGTGTGACCAACTTCGGTTGCAGCGCGGTGTTACAGAGGTTCTGTGAGGTTCTCAATAGCCATGAATTCCATCTCATGCTCTCATTATATATTATACACAGAACAGCTGTGCTCTGAGTTCGATTCGGTTTGTGCGCATCACTACGTGTGATCACATTAAAAAGCGCTCTAGATTTACCTCATTGCACATCTGTGTAATTTCAGGTATGCCATTACAAATGTCCAAAAAATCTAAAGTAAACCCATGGCACCAGGGTTTTGTGGGTTGAGGAGGAGATAATTTCACCATGTTTGGAGGGAACAACAGACCCTGTCAAAACTGTTGTCAACAGAAACAACACACACACTTCCTTCAGTTTAGCATTTAGCATTGCCGCCTGCTAAATTACAGAAATATATTACTATTGTTTACTGCAATAATAAAAAAAGTAAATAATTATTTTAAGAGAACTTAAGTGTGAAAACCCTTATATTGGAAGTAAAGCAAGGGCAAAACTTCACTTAATTATTGCCAAAATGAATCATTTACTAGTTTGTAGTTTTAACACCTTGTTCAACATGAGAGCTGCTGTTTAATGTAATTTTGTTTTTTATTTTAGAATCGATATCTAAGCTGTGCCAACAGATTTTTGTTGTCCAAATCGTGCAGCCCTGCAATAAAATAAATAAAAATACAACAACAAAGTGCAGAATAATCGTGATTAAAATTAAGCAAAATAATTGTGATTATTTTAACCATTATCGTGCAGCCCTACTATCATACAACTTGTTTTATTTCTGAAGCATGCATAATGTGTGCACATTCACGGTATGCATCGAATACCCAGATGATCTGCTACATTTGCCAAAATGTGCAGGATACAATCATAGTACACTGCATGAAATCACATCATGACAGTGCAGTGATGGCACCACAAGAATGTACACAATCCTAAGCCCTTTACTTTCCTGAGCTGACATATAAGGCAGCAAACAGGGAGAAATATAAGTCCATTTCACACTCTTAGGGGCCCTCCAAAAATAATCTATCACAAGAAAAAAAAAAAAAATTACTATTATTTGAGAGAAATACTTGAGGGTTACATGTTTTTTGCTTGCAAACATTTTTTTTTTTATTTCATCAGAATACACTACAACCTTGGAATGGTCATCAATGGAGAAAGATGCTCTTTGCCAGCAGGGGTTAACTCGTCCATGATAGCCAGTCAAACCTTGACCCTTTGGTGTTGATGCAGTAGCACACATGCAGTAGCACATTTTAAGGTGCAGTTACTTCATTCTGACAGCTGTATGTCAATTATGGAACACCAGAAAGCAGCTTATTGCGAGAAAACGTGTTATTGCGAGAAAACAGCGTTCCCGTTTACTCGCATTGTATAAGCAGCGTACGCTTTACCTCCATATACATGTTGCTCTTTCAGTAAGCAGCTTTCTCCACAGCAACATCATTTTCCCGTGACACGTGTAAATAACACACATGGCATCCAAGGAAGACACCACTATTTTACTCTGTTGCTTTGCTTTATTTCCAGATATTCCAGAGTTGTTGCTGTGTTTGTTTCCTTAACTTACTATCATCACCTGCAGCGTTATTGCATGCAGTAGTTGTAGTTGTTTCCCTCTTACATGAAACTCCGGGATTCCCCCAGTGTACAAGCGCATATATGCAGACGTTAGGGACAGTCGATATTTTACATTTGCGTGTATAAATGAGTATAGTTTAAGTGTATGCGATTTTCCCACTATACTCCCAGAAATGCTGAATTTTTTGCGCTGTGTTGACGTTATTGGGCTCCATCCAATGACGTTTGTTATCCCAGTCTGTTCCACGCACACGCACTCTACAAACACCCTTGGAATAAACTGTTTTCTTAAGTGCATGTAAACGTGGTCACTGATGCCACTACACCGGTTCAAAGCAAACAAATGAGTTTTCTCTCTCATTAAGTTGCACTTACACCTCACAAAGCCATTTTGTTTGGTCTAACAGGTTCGTGTGGAACAGACTGTACTAATCCCTGTACAGGGTGTGGGCTCAACCACAAACATTTGCATCTGTAGTGATAAAAGCATGAGTGGACAATGCTGATTCACCAACATCAGTGATTGCCATTCACTGGAGAAAGCACATCACTGCCCGAAAAAAAAAAATACTGCCATGAATCAATGAAATCCACTCCGCTCTGTACCCCTTTAGCACAAACACTGATCTAACTGACTGTTTGTACAGGTGATTGTAGTGGCTGGATATACACTGGATACGCTTGGCCATGCTTGATATGATAAAGCCAACAATAGCAGCTTTTTTTTCCTAGAGTGAATGGAGATCAACAGGAAGATCTCTACAAATCACAGCTTGCATGTCACATTTGCAGACTTGTTTTGAAAAGTAATTGGGTATGGTTAGACAAATACATATAAAACTGAAATGTTTGGGATGGAATACTAGTGTACTACTTACGCTATACTTCGCAGTACATATAGTATACTGCCTACTATTTAAAAAACATAGTATATAAAACTAAAGTTTTAATCAGTAGTTATGTTGTTGTTGCATGACCCCATATTGCTGCATGCTTAATTCAGAGTCATGTCCAGTTGTCAACACAGAAATTTATATTTTACATTTCTAATCCAATTTTGTGTTCAAATGTCTTTTGACAGTCCAATCAAATAATGAGTCGAGAAGATGACGTTAACCCTGGTTCATTTGTCACACTCAAAATGGAAGGTCAAGTCAATTTACATTTGGCAAACGTAGGTCATCTGGGTATTGCATAAAGAACTCACATTCTGTACACAGTGTAGCCCACATAGTGCAAAATTAGTATGAGTAGTACTCCAAACATCTCCAAAAAAATAAGCTTGAATGCAACTCACGCACCATTTTGATTGGCTGGCATGTCAGATCTGAGTCTGTGACAGGCGTGCCATCACCCTCCATTACATAGATGCCTTTGCGAGACAAGGCCTGGATGACTGACTGGTGGGACTGCAGAGAGGCCACCTGGTCTCCTTTAAGAATGAGAGCACACACGCGACAGTACAGATCACAGGACAGCAGTAACTGGATCACTGGGGGTTTAATGTGCTCCTGGTCATACTGGTCTGTGTAGAAAGGGTCTCGCAGGTCCTCTGGGATGTGATCTGACGGGGTAAGAAAACGACAAATTAGCCTTTACAAGAAATTGATTCAGACAATATACTAAGTATGTCTTCAGCTATTATTGTCACTGCAATTCTTGCTTCAATTACAAAAAGAGGTACCAATTAACAGTACAGGAGGCATCAGGCAAAACGTGTGCAGAGACGGCAAAATAAAGAAAAAGGTCAACACAAACAAAAGTTCTTTCATAAGTAGGGCTGCATGATTTGGCACAAAAATCAAATTGCAACAAATATTGTGATTGCAATGATAAACATCATATCGCTACTGCACCGCACTGAGGTGGTTGGAGTGCGATTGCCATGTTCAAATATGCCTAAATGAACCAAATTAAGGGAGAAAATGTACCAGGTTCTGAAACAACTGCTTCAAACTAGCCATGTGTGAAAACGTCCTTAAAGAATATCTATTTATTCTGGCAACAGGGTGTGTTGTCCACAACTTAATTTGGAAACAAAAGACATAGCTTGAAAGTTTGAAGTTTTCACACACCCCTTTAGGATTAGAGCTGCTGCTTTTATTTTGATGTGGCTTCAGTCACGAATATGCATGAGAGATAGAGAGCGAGCTCTGTGACTGAGAGAACAGGCACTTTTCATTGCAGAAATAATGCAAAAGTAACTAATGATGGATGAAATAACCATGACGCAAATATATCCATCTGAGTGACGGATAATGTTCATTTGCAGTAGCGGATCCTGGCATTGGCAATATAGGCAGCCGCCTAGGAAAGTAACGCTCTCTGGGGCAGCATGACAGGGTACCTGATCAGCCACCCCTGCACAGAGCTCGCAAGATCTCGATGGGAGAAAGGTGCCCTGAATTGTGCCTCCTCGTCCCTGGCTGGCGATGGGAGAAAGGTGCCCCGAATCGTGCCACCCCGCCCCGAGCTCGCAAGATCGCGATGGGAGAAGGTGCTACAGGTCTGAAAACACCCTGAAAGTTGTTCACACACGTTTTCTTCTTTCACCAAGTGAACTGATTGAAAAAAGAACCCAGTTCTCACAGCATTCAAACAGTGCACCTTGACTTGAAAGTGAACTCTGATCTCGTTTTGTGAACCTGGAGTGCTCTGCTCCATTAAATTGCAGCTTTTATGGTTTAATAACTGCACAAGGCCACATCACAATTTAATTTATTGTGCAGCCCTCCTCAAAAGTGAGGAGGTAATGCTGGGTAATTATGCTAGCCAAAGCTACGTTCAGTGCTCCAAATGGGGATCAGACAATTCCGTAAGATTTCTCAGACTAAATAAGACGTCTGGGGGAAATCGGAATGAGATGCAATCTGATTGTGAGGCCTTGCTTTGTGGCTAAACTACTGCACTATATGCCAGACAATAGAGTGATGGTGTGAAAAGCAAAGCATAGAGCCTTACTCATCACGAAAGATCTCCTGGGCAGACACAGACGAGCTTTGGCAGCTAGGGTCTGGCTTTAACCATGAGGCTCAAACAGAGGGGAAATAGGCCAGACATGCCCGTAATCTGGGCAGCCACTGCTCCATCCACACCCAACAAACATACATCCACACCTGCTGCAACAGTGTGCCCCATCATTACATGTGAAGGCCCTGGGTTCAATTATCCAACATGCGCACACACACACACACACACACACACACACACACACGCACATATACACCTACCCCCTCTGGTATACCACGTGGAACTGTCTGCTTTGTTCCAAACCTGGCCATCTGCCTCATGCACGGGTTGTTTAAAGGCTGGTGAGCAAAGTGTTTTTTATTAATACAGCAGATTTAATACATCAATCTTAATATGCAATTAAGACATCAGAGATTGATCATTAATTTCTGCCTGCCATGACTAAGCAAACTAACTAAATAAAGCAATAGCATTGCTTTCATTTGTAAACACAGGAACACCTACTCAGAGCTGCAGTATTACAATGAAAGAACAAGCCACACAATTCAGTTAACGCAAAAAGGACAGGTGGAATGTGACTGTTTGGATGCAAACTTAATATAATGGCTTTCAGTAAGGGCTCCAGCTGCAATCATTTGCATTTATCCTGACATACATTGGACATTTAAGGCAGTGATTAGCAGAATACAAAGTTGAAGAGATCCTCAGAATCTGGGTAATTTCTGAGAGTAAAGATGCACATTGGCTTCATGTCCATTCAAGCCAATTACTGGGCCAGTAATTTTTTTACTAAACATATGACTTCCACAGCAGAACTGAGTAAAAAAACCAAAAAAAATATTTTACATTAGCCTATATTTGATTACTATCCATAACTATTATGGTGGGCTGACACACCCTGCAATGACAGCAGTACTGATAAATAAACATTTAACAGGTTTAAAAAGAGGTCAAGAGTCCTACATGCCGCAGTTGTTTTTCATCCAATGATGATGGCAGACTGGGGTGCCTTGTTGTTTGAAGGGGCGCAAGCTATGGTATCAGAGCTTGCTTGAATGCATTCTCCAATAAGATCCTACCCTCCTATGCTAGTCTTGCAAGGTGCTAAAGCAGAACCATACTTTATGCTCGGAAGACACTGTTATTTCGCTCTTATATGAATCAGTACTATAATGGCAGTTGCATGGAGAGAAAACTGAATTGAAGTACACTGCAAAAAGTTAGGCCTGCTATTTGAGAAAAATTGCAAAAACGCTCACCCAAACCCATTTTCGATCCCATTCGACCACAAGCTGCTCTACTCATATGCAACAACTGTTAATGGCTGGTACTTGGGCACAGGCTAAAAATAAACCTGGAGCAAACATGGCTCATGGGCATTGCTTTACCATAGTCAGGTACTCAATATTGATTGATTGATATGGGTTATCAACCAATGAGGGTAATCTGTGGAATAAATCGCTTATTAAAGTGTGCTCATGTTTATTTTTGTTCTTTATGCGCACATTAACAGTCATACAGAAGCTTGATTTTAGGACACAAAAGAACATACACAATGAAATAGGGGTGTAAAAATGCATTGATCTGAAAATGAAATTTTGATGAATCTATTATGGAATTGAAGATTCTCCTCGATTACTTTATTCCTAAATGCACCTGTGACTCTAGTGCATGTCTGTGCTGTCTAAATTAAGAAGGTTCAGTCAAAACTATGTTTGTTTGTTTTTTGCACATTTAGTAAATAATTATGAATCATTCTAAAATAATCTGATCGAATTGTGACCATATTTCAGATTTCACGATGAATTGTAATCATTAGGTAATTCAATGGAATTGCAGTCAGTGCAAATATTTACACCCCTACAATGAACAATAAAATGTAACATATCTTACATAAATAACATTCTTCTTTTATCAGAAATCAGAGAAAAAAAGGCTCCCAGTAGCCCTGTGTGTAGCAAGTGCTCCATATACTGTAACTGCTGACATGGAGTCTGTGGCATTAGGAAACCCCTGCTTCCCGCTCATCCACAACATTTCAATAGTGCCAGCTCTGCAGATGGAACAAATGCTTTTGATCCTGACTGTCAAAAAGATACCACATCAGTGGATTCAGTCTGCTGCCCTCCCACCCAAAAATCTCACAGATGTGCTACTCCTGCATACATTTACATAATACCAAAATTTAAAAAAAAAGAAAAGTAGGCCTACATAAAAAAAGAATTTGCTTATTGGTGGTAAATAAGGGTTGCATTACTACTGCTTTTGGACTATGAACTCCGACTTCTGAACTCTAATGTTTTTTAACATGGCACCATGGTAATACCATGTGTTTTGGACCACATCTACCAAGGCAATCCCATGTTTGTTTTTTTTTTTTGTAGGGATGTACCTATATGAAACTATATGCGAATACCGATATTTTGCCACTTTATTTTATCATCAGATCACTGTTTTGCTCAGGAATTATGCAGCCTTTTGAGGTTGAGTAATCATGTAAAACCATATTACGATTTTAATCTAGACTCAAAACAATCGCGCAGCCTTAATGGATACCATACTGTCTCAGAAGTCAAAGCATTTTGGATGGTTTCCCTCATCATGTATAGGTAAGTGCCGCTTTCACAACTGTCATGTCTGTAATGCAAGTTTGATTCAATATTACATGTTCTTAGGAGTGCCAACTCTACTACATTTTTTGGCTTTCATAATTTCTGTATTGTGCACTTGAATTCACAAAGTTTTTACAAAGTGTGGTGATAATTATGAATAAACCATCAGTTTATTAAGTTTTTAATTTGGTCAATAATTGGCCGATAATTATCGGCAGCGGTCACATCAGTGTATCCCTAGTTATATGTGTGTATATAAGTACAATGGCATTACCATCTGATCCCATCACTGTAGCATGGTTACCACTACACTACATTTTTGAGCTGCAACTATCTTCTGGCTGACTGGCCAAATGTCTTTGATTACATGACACGCTGGGTCGGTTAGTGAATAAAGAGGCTCACACTTCTGTCCTGTCTCATTCATCAAAACAAATTTATGTCCACTCACCGATACCGAAGGCTTTGGCGAACAGCCATCGCAGATTCGCCGCTATTTTCGCTCGGGCTGAATCGTACATCTCCAGCGGCACGATCTCCAGCGCCTCGCCCGGCGCCTCCATCTTTCTGCGGGCGCTGTCAGCACCCAGCTCCGCGTCCATCCTGCCACCACCGTCTTCAAACACACGAGCAAAAACACACCATTACTTCTCAAACCGTTTGTTGAAAAAGCTCTATTATGAGGCAATGCATCGTTTCATAAGCTGCATGTCAAGTATTAGAGTATCAGGAGGTTTGGATAAGACATCAGCAGTTACTCATTTCTATTAGCGTCCAAGCTAACTTGATAGAGACCATCAAATCAGAAGTAGATTACAATTTGCCCAAATTTGTGGTTAATATATTAGCTAACATAAACGACATTTGTTACAAAAAGCCACTGAGCAAAACAAACCTGACCGCCTGGATTTTGACATTAAAATGAGATAAGCTAGTGATTAGTTTATATGCAAAGTAACTAGCTAGCCATCGCCTATGAAGATAATGAATTGCATAAATGTTTTAATAAATAACCAAACACTTACACTGAGGTGTATTTAGTGTTGACCGTACACTGGTTTGCATGTTTTGACTGAAACAGTTACCAGCGGCTAACAGCTAATGCTGCTAGCAAACCGCAGCTAAACAACAGCCCCTTTGTCACCAATTATTGAAAATAGCAACATTTACTGCCACATACCTTCCAGATAATGAACTAACAACAATCCACTTGGGCAAATCTGTAGGTAAGAAGAGAGAGGAACGGGTAAAAGGCTCCGGTGGAAATCATGAGGCCACGTAGCAGATACGAGTGTGTGGCGGTGGATGAATGACAAACCCCTGAAATGTGAGTCCCAAACATGACTAACTGTTCTGTGTTTAATACATATATACATATATATATATATATATATATATATATATATATATATGTGTGTGTATATATATATATATCAGATTGTTCTTTTATATATATATATATATTCACCGACCACGTTATTAGGAACACCTGTACACCTACTTATTAATGTGATTATCTAATCAGCCAATCGTGTGGCAGCAGTGCATAAAATCATGCAGATATGGGTCAGGAGCTTCAGTTAATGTTCATATCAACCATCAGAATGGGGAAAAAATGTGATCTCAATGATTTGGACTGTGGCATGATTGTGGGTGCCAGATGGGCTGGTTTGAGTATTTCTGTAACTGCTGATCTCCTGGGATTTTCATGCACAACAGTCTCTAGAATGTACTCCAAATGGTGCCAAAAACAAATAACATCCAGTGAGCAGCAGTTCTGAGGACGGAAACGCCTAGTTGATGTGAGAGGTCAACGGAGAATGGCCAGGGCTGCGTTTCCCAAAAGCAACGTAAGCCTAACTAGACTGTGGAAACCATTGGCGCCGGGGGCCTGGGTAGCTCAGCGAGTAAAGTCGCTGACTACCACACCCGGAGTCTGAGTTCGAATCCAGGGCATGCTGAGTGACTCCAGCCAGGACTCCTAAGCAACCAAATTGGCCCGGTTGCTAGGGAGGGTAGAGTCACATGGGGTAAACTCCTCGAGGTCATTATAATGTGGTTCTCGCTCTCGGTGAGGCGTGGGGTGAGTTGTGCGTGGATGTCTCGGAGAATAGCGTGAAGCCTCCACATGACCTATGTCTCCACGGTAACACTTTCAACAAGCCATGTGATAAGATGCGCGGATTGACGTTCTCAGACGTGGAGGCAACTGAGGTTAGTCCTCCACCACCCGGATTGAGGCGAGTCACTATGCCACCACGCATTCCAAATTGGGGAGAAAAAAAAAAACAGTGGCACCAATTGTCTCTACGATCAAGTTAAGCTTGCGATGCTTTTGGGAAATGCAGCCCAGACTGGTTCGAGCTGACAGAAAGGCTACTCTGTACAATTGTAGTGAGCAGAATAGCATCTCAGAATGCACAACGCATCGAACCTTGAGGTGGATGGGCTACAACAGCAGAAGAACATGTTCCACTTCTGTCAGCCAAGAACAGAAAGCTAAGGCTACAGTGGGCCTACCATTTGTGTATCTCAGCATAAATTCCATCAACGTGCACTTAACCCATTAAATTGCAGTAAAATTGCAGAATTGCCTTTACTGGTAAACGCACCACAACTGCTATTCACACATGCAACGGTTTTCCGTCTTTATTCAGTTTTGCAACCATTCACACATCAGCACCAAAATGCCATTAAACTCTGTGATGTAATCATTCCTCCACTTGGATGAAGAGAAGCGCTTTAACCCCAGCGGCTTTCGCTCACCGTCTCCGTGTTTATATCCGCGTCTCCTGCTGAACACGTTTAGATGAGCTCTACAATATGGAAAAGCCTTTCAAGCCCCTCAAGCCCAGGCCCGGGACAAAAGGTCCAGTTGTCCCCTTATCGGCAGCCCTGGGTGTACAGGTGTACCTAATAAAGTGCTCTGTGAGTATATACTGATATATATATATATATATATATATATATATATATATATATATATATATATATATATATATATATATACAGAATTGCCTCATATTGCCTCATGTTTCACCCCTGTCCCATATTTTGCTGGTAGAAAGTTGGCAACCTTAGAAACAACTGCAGAGGTGCAATCATTGTGAATTCTAACTATATGCAAGTCTGAGTGTCTGTGTAGTTAAGTGAGTAGTGAAGTGTGTAGGTTAATGATTGGAAAATCTTTCAACAGTTTTTAATGGGATTTGTAAAATAATATTGGAAATAGCATTACCATTCTCAAGCTTACTAGTGTTTGGGAGTCTTGCTGTTAGGGGCTTCATTCAAGGGATGCATGAGGTCATGCATCTAGAGCCACTTATAGAGAATGAATCTGTGATAAAAGTAACTATCACCGTTTTAGAGGGCACTGACTATGGACAGCAGAAAACTATGTATGCCCAAACTGACACTTCAGGACTTATGATTAGTCTACGATGGCAGAGACACTCAAAAAGAGACCAGAGGTGGGTGTTCTTCCCTAGATTATCTCATGCCAAAAATGCCATACAGGTAGACAAAAAGAAGGTTTAACACAGAGTCCATCAGCTTGAAACATTTACTGTGTTCTAAATTGAAACAACTGTATGCATAGCGCTCACCTGCCACCCAAAAATCTGATAAACCACCCACCAGCCTGAAAAAATCATAACAGATATGCCTAGTCATTTGCATTGCATTGGTATGTTTTGTTTAACACTCACATGGTCCCTGATGTCAAGTCAAGCTTCATTTTTGTGCATCCACAGGTGTTCCTCCAAAATGAGCTGAGAATATATTGAACAAAAGATGTGTAGGTAGACAGGTACTGTAGATAAGTTTATGTAGGTAGACAGCTCAACATAATGGCATTACCACTTACAAAGTATAAACAGGACAGTATCCCTCCTATTGTCTTAAGAAAATGTACCCTCCTTTTGAAAACCATTAAAAATGCAAATATTCTTGATTAGTGTACAACGCCACTAAAGACAACCCTTCAGTAAAATCTGTTTTATTGTGGTCCTAAAGTGTAAAAGGAAAGGGGAAAAATATACAGTATACTGAATATTAATGGAGTAACATAATTTGTAAAGAATTACAAAATGTAAAAAAAAAAAAATAAATAACTTGGCAAATATTGGCAAAAGGATGTCCCTCAGTTTACATTTATTTCAATTACTTTGTGCATTTTATATTATCTTGACTACATTAAAACAATTTCTGATTTCTGATATAGTATTTCTGCCATCTACTGTTTTTGGAGAAAACAACATCCAATGGTCTTTTAGAGGCCTTTAGCCCCATTGAACACTTTTATCTAAAATTCTGTTAGTAAGCTTATTTACTGGCACTACATATTACCTGTTCAAAGGTGTGTGTGTGTGTGTGTGTGTGCACAAACCACATTTTAAAGGAAAGTATGTACAAAAAAACTATTTAAAGCTGCTTACCATCCAGAAAGTCCAAAGGTGAAAGGTCACATCTAGTTCTTCCCATATAAGTAAAAATGGACCCGATAAGACAATGGAAGGAACAGTTTGTTTTAAATAGTTCAACTCAATTCTCTTAAACAATTATATACAAAAATATATTTTATTTTGTTTGCTTTGATGGTCTTGACAAAGTCACAACATTTGGTTCTGGTACCAAAAACTATGCAGTATTTATAATGTATTCTTTACATGTCCTGGGTCAAAAATGACCCTAAAACAATAAGAGGGTTATGAGATGTAATACCGCAAAAAACAGTGTACTCCGTAAACTCAGCACAATTGTTCAGAACAAGGCATGGCAGTTGTGACGTGCACAGAACGGGGGCAGCAGGGGCGCAAGCCTGCCTCTTTCGTTCACAAATCTAAAGGTGCCCTTTTAGTCGTCCAGAAAATGGGGAGAAATTGTAATAATTAAATTAAAATACTTAAAACAAAATTACAATATAGTAATAATCTCACAATAGCAGTAATAATGTGTTATTTTGAGATTTCTTTGTAAATCGCGGGTGTATGAAAGAAAATTAAGCGGAAGTGCCTTTAAGAGCACGCACTACGGCAGATCGGAGACAGATTCTATTCGCAAGTGATCCTCCCTATGCCCTTTACTCACTCTGAATTGCAGTGCCCTTGAAGTGGGTACTCTGAAGGAAACATGGCATTACTGTTTGAATATACCCTTCGCTAACAGTCTTGTGGAAGGGCCATTTGAGAAAATAATTTTTTTTTCACTTTCGTTTTTTTCGAGCTGCAGTGCCCTTCAAGAGAGCAAAAAATGCAGTTTTTAATTTGCCCTGGAGTATCGAAGTGCCATTACCTCAGATGAGTAACAGGTCAGATAAAAAGTCCACTCCATTTATTGTGTTGTAAGTTCATCAAAAGAATAATACTCGATTGCTACCGCATTTCCAACACTTCCAGGCAGATTTATTAATTAGTGAGCGGTCATGTCATTTTCAGTGAAAGAAATTCCACGATTTGACTGTTTTCAATTTCCGGTCTCCGGTGTTATCACTTGCATCGGCATATATTCTTAGTGGTAATGCAATGTTTAAAGGTGCATTCAGTAATTTGGGCTAATTTGAAAAGTTTTACACATTAACAAATAAATTGTGTTTTTGTGAAGAGTGATCTGAATGGTGTGCACTCACATGAGATGAAGACTGTACTCATAATAGTTTTCTAAAATAGTGTTTTTGTTATACATGGTGCGGGTCACCCCTTCAGTGTGTTTCGCCATGTTGAAATGACATGGTCCGTTGTGTTTCACTAAACGTCGAAGAAGAAAATCCTTGCGCTCATTGGCTGCCGCCTATGTAGATACACTTGGCTATGCTTAGTGCAGTGTTGTTTGGTGATGCGAAGAGCAAACAGAATACAATGGAACATACTTATGATCGTGCTTTAGAAGCAGAGACAACAGGAGATTCAGTAGCTGTAGTGCCGAAGAAGTGAAAATGGTCAGAAGCAAGAAGACAGAAAGACCAGCAAAGGCAAAAAACTAAAGTAAACATTGGAACAGCATACACAAGGTGGAAATATTTGATGACGGAGAAAAACATGAGTAGTGATGCCGATGTTGCTTCTTTTTTTTGGGCAGGTAAGACATTAATTGTTTAGACACCACTCTTTAAAATAGTATCAGTGAAATTGACAGAAAACTCAAACAAGTTCCCCTCAAACTTTTTTAAAATCACGTGTGCAGTCAAAATATGTTAGTAATGGACCGTTTTCAGCAGTGTTTACAAACGCAACCGGAAAGCAACGTGTAATTTTATTTTCTTTGTTATCACAGCTACAGTAAGGAGGGCCCATCTACCTGCACCTCTATGAAATGGCATACGTCTTCATTCGTTTAGTAGCGTGGCACAGTGATTGTTGTGGATTTTGAGTAAACATGACGATGGTTTTCTTGGAAACAAACGAGTTCTTCAAATACAGTATTCATGGACATGCTAAATTTGATCATCAAAAACAATTGTAATCTTTCCTTTACCATAAAATTCTGTATCGTTAGATAATTGAGGTTTATTTTACACTAAGCAGTTCTCTAATAAAGGTAATAACTGTCTTTAGAAATAACGTGAAACGTAGACAGTCTCCAAAGATGATTGATATGAGGGATAGTAATAATCTGTCTTTAATTGTAGAAGTCTTGAATTCGGACGTTTGTTTTTAGGCAAAGCAATTATATTATAGTAGTAACAAATGACTTTAGAAATTACCTCAAACTTCGACATTTTCCAGGTACAAATAATATTCCAGCTGGCGGGGGCAGCAGAGACGATTGTGCTTATCCACATCGATGGGTGGCAGTACAGAGTCAAACACCACTGTCGTATCGGTACTTAAATTACACGAAGAAGAGCAATGCTAATGCTAGCTAGAGAACCACTGAATGCCCCTGTAAGTTAAAAACATGTGGCTGTATAGTGCCGATACTTTACAGTGTCGAGATGATCGTTTTTTTATTGACAGTGCCTCAACTGAGTGTGTAGATGTCATGAAGTGATGGTCTGAGGTTAGTTAGGTTGAAATCGTTAACTACTTTGTGTTGTAATGACAACCAACAACAGCACAAATGAATTTTTACTCCAAAAAAACTTAAATGGTTGTTGTTCTCTGTCTGCATCGCTCATTTTGATAATTTTCAAAGTGAGTCTCGAGACCAGAAACAGAAAACAGGCAATTAGAATCATCATGGTGCCGCCCAGTGGTTACTCAGGAAACTGCATTAAAAAAATCAGTGCCCTTTTTTTAATCCTTCCGCCCCTGTCCTTGCTAAGGTAGTGCACGCCACTGCATGGCAGTGTAAACAGACTTCTCATAGCAGAATAATCATATTACAGTATGTCAAGTGTAAAGTGGCATATGGCGCGGGTAAACAGTCATAGTAAGAATACAGTATACTTAGAAAGCCAAAACGCAGTTACTATTCTACCTCCATAAAGGAGAAAAAAAGGCCTTACATTTTTTTGATCGTCCGTGCCAGTGATTACATTACGTGAGTATGTGACATTTACCCAGTAGGTGCAACTGATTTGCTGAAAGGCAGACGTTGGTCAATGAATGCAACCAGTCCATCTGTGCATGGTCTCCCCACTTCAGAACTTGTGATGTAACGTTGTCAGATTTTAAGGATTTGGAATAATGCAATGCAGAAAGAAAGGCTTTGTTGCTTTTCGTAGTTTGACTCCACAGTGTTGTTACAAAGATTTCTGCGGTGTGGACAATTAAATGGCCACATACTTTTTTGATTATTAAATCAGTTAAATTATCTGCTCCAATACTTAAACATAGTGTATCTCTTTACTAACTCAAATGTCACAAACTTCGCTAGTTCGTGTTCATTCAGGCCTGAGTTTGCTACTGCATTACATACATTCCTGTTCTCAGCAGCAGATGGCGCTGTTGATACAGTAAACAAAAATATGTGCACGTCAGCAGATGACGCTGCTGGTCAATACAAGGACGAGCAGCACTCGTGAAACTGTTGATATATGTTAATAAACAAACAAACAAAAACTAGATCTACACTTTTGTGTTGCCAGCCTTATATATATATATATATATAAAGCGGCATTACATTCAAATAATGAATGAAGGGAAGAGACACAAACTGCTTATTGGCACTTTTTGTCTGTTTCGGGTTACTCTTTGCAAAAGTTTTAGGCACTTGTGAAAAATGCTGGGAATTGAGAATATTTTCAAAAATAATGGCACGAATTGTTTTTATTCAATTAACTTAATACAAACTGCAGTAAACATAAAAAACAAAGTACATCAAAATGTGGTGTGACTGTGACCACCCTTTGCCTCTAAAACAGCACCAGTTCTCATGGTACACTTGCATTCAGTTTTTCAAGGTTGTTCCAAGCATCTTGGAGAACTTGCCACAGCTCCTTTATCGATATCTCAGTTGCTTCATAATCTTCATGTATTCCCAGTCTCAAAACTATTGAGACAAGGGCCAAGTTGTAAGAAACCCTTAGATACAGTTGTAACAGGATTGTAAAGGATTTTCTTAACTTCAGGGGTTTCTTGCAACTGGTACCAGGACTCTTCTTCTTCTTCTATTTGCAAAAGCAATGTTTGAAAATCTAAAAAAAAAAAAGTCCTCTGAAAAACTAAAGCAAAATATATAAATTAACTGTCTTAAATATTTTTCTGTGTGTGTGAAATATTTAATGTGCCAAAGGTTTTTGCCCAGTACTGTATAGGATAAAAAGTGCAAAATAATTTAAAGCTGGGTCTGAAGCTTAATTAAATGCGTTGTAAAGGCCTAAAGATGAAGATATAGAGCACAAGGACAAAATAATAGAGCTTTTCAATGTAAGTGCATCTTCAAACATTGAGAAATGCAAAAGAGTTGACAAAACTGAATACACATTGGTATCTTTTATTATTCAAAGAAATATTTACAGACAGTAGAACGGATAGAAAATACTCTGCATGTAAACTACAAGTTTGTTAGGTAACATTTACAGATATTATATACTCAGTGCTGTTCAAATTTCTTGTGGCTTAAAAAGGATAATATATGCCACCACCATGCCCCTTAGAGCGACTTGTTTTTCTGATTTTGTGGCAAACTATTGGTCAATAAATAGTGAGTCATAAATCATCTAATTATGTTATTCTATTTGTCATATCCTTTAATCATTTGTGTGTATACATCTCTTAATATTTGTCTCTACCCCAGTGATACTGAGAAATTTTTTTGTTTGTTTTTTGTGCAGGATAGAAAACATAACTACTGTACGTAGCATTAAAATATTCCAAATTTCCATGGCACACTTAAGATTTCTGAAACAAAATCCTGTTTACATGACAAACGCATACAGTATATCTATTTACAACAGCCATAGGCTCAAACGAAGATACAAAACTGGAAGTACAGTAAAGAGAAGTTCAATTTGAAACACCTCCACAAAACCCCAGACACTTTTGGCCATGTGACCAGTTCTACAAAATTGGAGGAAAGATACAAAGCACTTGAAATTGGCACTTGTTTCATACAAGTCGACATCAATTATTACCTGTAAGTAGCTCAGATCCTCACTTTTACAACCACACTCACAGTGGGTGTTTAGCAGTCTGCTTTTTGCAGGCATTTTATGTAAAAGAAAGGAAGAACGAAAATCACTTTGAACAACTATACATATGTTTAATATTAATACCACTACATATTTGTAGTATAGACCTTGTAACACAAAAGAATGAGAACCTAACCAGAACAGATATCAGAAATAATAACTTGAATTAAGAACTTGTTCTTCTAATAACGGAAAAGCAGCTTGTTTCAGAAAACATAAATCTAACTGAGCTTTGTAACACTGAAGTTTGTCATATAAAACATGCTCTCTAAAATGCCCATACAAGAACATTGCATTTTTAAAAGCTTATACAACAAGAGTAAAAAAAAAATAATAATAATAATAATAAAAAAATAATAATAATGGCCAATCAACAGAAATAAAGAAAGAGGCAAATTTTCAGACCAATAAATACCCTGTGTGTACATGGGAGTACAGGATATTTATTTAAAAAAAATAATAAGTAAATCGCCTTTTCTCCCAATTTGGAATGCCCAATTCCCACTACTTAGTAGGACCTCGTGGTGGCATGGTTACTCACCTCAATCCAGGTAGCGGAGGACAAGTCTCAGTTGCCTCTGCTTCTGAGACCGTCAATCCACGCATCTTATCACGTGGCTCGTTGTGCATGACACCGCGGAGACTCCCAGCATGTGGAGGCTCATGGTACTCATGCCATGGTACCGCAATCCACGCACAACTTACCACGTGCCCCATTGAAAGCGAGAACCACTAATCGCGACCATGAGGAGGTTACCCCATGTGACTCTACCCTCCCTAGCAACCGGGCCAATTTGGTTGCTTAGGAGACCTGGCTGGAGTCACTCAGCACACCCTGGATTCGAACTTGCGACTCCAGGGGTGGTAGTCAGCGTCAGTACTTGCTGAGCTACCCAGACCCCCAGTACAGGATATTATTGACAAAAAGCATAAGCATTACATCAAAAAATGTCATTTCATCAAGAATTATTATTTTTTTTTGCCCAAATAAAAATAAAAACAGGTGAAAAAGTATAAATAAGAAAACTTCAATAAATTAAAAAAAAAAAAAAAAAAAAATGTGGTTAGACAACAGGCAAATAAAAGACCCTTCAGTAAGCAGGCTTATGGTTTTCGCATTTGAAAGTGCACCACTTTTAATGACCTATTTGAATGCTTCCGGTATGTGTCCGATTTGCGACTGCATGCTGGTGGGCGGGCTTGAAATACCCTCCGACCAGTCAGACATATTGGAATGGGGCGAGGAGCTGGACCACTGGTCAGGTGAACCCGGAGAGGGCGTGAGGAAAGGGTGGTCAGGCACTTGGAGTTGGTGGTTGGGCGTGTTGGCATCCATGGTGGCTGTGTAGCTGTGCTGGGAAGGTGGCGTGAGGAACTGTGTGCCAGCCATGCTGGATCCCAGAGAGGACGGGTTCAGCAGCTGGGTCTCCTGGGGGATTATCGTGTGGATGGGCATGCTGTTTCCGGTGCCCTGCTGGTGCTCCGGACCACTCAACTCATTGCTGATGAAGTTCTGGCTCATACTGTTGGGTGGATTTGAGCTGTGGTGCTGCTGCAGCTGGACACTTGATTGCTGCTGCTGTCTCTGTTGCATGCTCTGCTGCATCTGCTGCATTTGCTGCGGCTGCATTAGACGCGGCTGTGTGGCGAGATGTGTGTTCTGCAGGCCTTGATAGTTCATCATCTGAGACAGGGTGGTGGAATGGCCATTGTGGAGAGATGTCATAAGGCCATGCTGGCCAGATTGGTGACCTGAGGTGTTCCTCATGGCCCCAAATTGATTTTGCGGAGCCATATTACTGTGCATCCGGCCAAGCCACTCACATTGGCCATTCATGCCATTTGATCCGTTAGAACCAGCCACTGGCAGATGGGTGAGACGTGGGGGTAACGGATCAAACTGTATATGTGCCAGTTCCTGCTTGTTGCCCATACCCAGGTGGTTGACGCCCATGTGGGTGTCTGAGATGCCTTGCAAGTGATTAAGCGACATGGAAGGTGATTGCTGGAATGGCGATGTCATTAGAGGTGGGGAGGCAACGTCAGAAATGTACCCGTGGGGCGATTCCAGGGAGTCCACGGGCGAGAGCACAGCCGAGCTGTCTAGCAAGTTTCCCTTCCCGTCTTGTGCCTTCTTCTTCTTGGCTTTCATATCTTTGCCATCCTTGCAACCAATGCTTTTCGCGCTCGGCTTGCGGGGCTTCTTATTCTGTACGGCGGGTTTCATGCTGCCCATAAAGGCGTTGGGAGAGCAGAGAGGTGGGGATATGGTGGTGCAGAGAGGGGCGCTGTGCATGGGAGGGCTATGGACCAAGTTGTACTCATCTATGAGCTGCACGATATCATGGTGCATCCTGTCTTGAGCGATATCTCGTGGGAGTCGATCCATATGATCTGTTATTTCCCGATTAGCGAAATGCTCAAGGAGAACTTTAGCAGTCTCATAGCTTCCTTCCCTTGCTGCCAAGAATAGAGGAGTCTCCTCCTGAATACATATATAAAAAAAATAGAGTTTAATTTGTAAACCAAAGGCATTTTTCTAATACATTTTGGCACTGAAAATGTTTTCGTACATTGATGTTAATCTGGAATTAAAAAAAATTTTTGTACACAAATTAATTCATTATAATTGCTAAAAAAAAAAATCCAATATTTTTTTACACTTTTAAAGGGATAGTTCACCCAAAAATAAACATTCTCTCATCATTTACTCACCCTCATGCCATCCCAGATGTGTATTACTTTCTTTCTTCAGCAGAACACAAATGAAGATTTTTAGAAGAATTTCTCAGCTCTTTTGGTCCAGACAATGCAAGTGAATGGGTGCAAAATTTTGAAGCTCCAACAATCACAAGTCAGCATAAAAGTAATCCATATGACTCCAGTGGTTAAATCAGTGTCTCCAGAAGCGATTTGATAGGTGTGGGTGAGAAACAGATCAATATTTAAGTACATTTTTACTATAAATTCTCCTCCCTTATATCGATTCTCTTGGCCTGCAATCCGATATTTGCAGATACTTCAAAGTCTGCCGCGATACGATTTGATTCAGGGCCCTGCGATTGATATTCCGATATTATGTGCCTATTTTACACAATCAATTAAACATTTTTTTTGCCCTCAAATGCAACCAAAATCTAATTTGAATATTTTATTGAGCTCTCTGAAAAGTGCAATTTTATATCCAAATTGGGACATCAACAACAAAATAAGGTACTTCAGATGTTGAAAAAAATTATACAGATAATAATATAAAAAATAAAGTCACACACAAGTGATCATCAATCGTTTGATTACAGCTTATTTTTTAGTTTAATCCAATTCAAAGTACTTAGATACCCATGACTTGTTTCCAACTATCTGTGGTTTTCTTGGCTACAACTTCCACAGTTGTAATGAAAAATTCTGTTACAGTTAACTGGGATAAATGTTAGTAAGGGTGTAGATGTGTAAAGTCTTATAACTGATGCTGGAGCTGAGCAGGTGATTTCTCTTTCCCTCGTTAGTGCTGTTCAGAATGTCGGCGGTGTCAAGACATCCATGTCCCACATGAAAATCGTATTAGCGCTCATAAAATGAAATGAATGTAATAAGGTTGCTTCATCACCTGACGGATATGCATATGGATGTGGCTGACATGAGAGTATTAAAATAAAGGTGCATCTTAAAAAAAGATGTATATCAATACTGAACCAACAACATTGGATTGTTGGTTATTGGATCGATGCATCGATCCAGATCGATGAATTGTTACACCCCTAATGGATTTAACCACTGGAGTCATATTTATTTATGCTGCATTTTTATGTGATTTTTGGAGTGTCAAAATTTTGGCACCCATTCACTTGCATTGTATGGACCTACAGAGCTGAAATATTCATTAGAAATCTTCAATTGTGTTCTGTAGAAGAAAGAAAGTCATACATATCTGGGATGGCATGAGAGTGAGTAAATGATGAGAGAATTTTCATTTTTGGGTAAACTATTCCTTTAAGCCTATTTTATATATATCTCGTCAATTTGTGAATATTTGATATACTGCCCATTCCTATCTGAAATCTATCATGAAATGTGGATAGTGTAATGTCTACAATAACACAAAGTAAAATGTGTGATGCAAAACAATGAAGTGCTGCTTACCTTATTGTTCTGCATATCTTTATTTGCCCCATTCTTCAGCAATACCATGGCTGCATCTACGTTATTCACAGCTGCTGCCCAGTGAAGAGCAGATTTGCCTGTAGCACAAACAGAAACAACTTCAGCATGTACTCAGTGACATTTATTTAGTAGAAACAACATGCAATTGTCATAAATCTTACATTCATATGAACATTCATTCAAGCAAACTAATAAAATCATTAAAAAAAAAATACTATACACTTACACTCAAAAGTTTTGACACACCTACTGATTCTTTATAATTACAATTTTAAAAATTTTAGTAATAGCAAAGTCATCAAAACAAGAAATAACACATAGAAGTACAGGGCCATTCTTTTAGAATGACACCTAGGATGTCTTTTTTAAACAGTAATGTATGCTGGCCATTTATTGACTGTTTTTCCTTCACTATCAGGTCCAAAGGATAATATATATATATATATATATATATATACATATATATATATATATATATATATACATACAGAAATGTGATTAATTCTTCTGTTAAAACTAATGTATCATTTCAGCTGTAAAGTTGTTTAAATTGTCATTTTTACAGTCGTTTTAGGGTTTACAGCGCTACGTCGTCATGTCAACAAAGTTGTAAAATTGGTTAGAACTTTACACAGAAAAGGTTAATAAGCCATTTTGTTACACTAAAATCAAGTTAAAGCACATATTGTTTATGTCTTTTGAAGACGTCTTTTTGAAGATGTCATGAATTTGGCTATACTTTTGAAACAATGAGTATTTTAATGTTTACGGATTGGCCCCATTCACTTTCATTGTCCCCATTCACTTCCATTGTAAGTGCCTCACTGGAACCACAATTTGTGCTTTTTTTTTTTTTAAAGAAAAGGAGGGACAAGTCTAACTACATTTTTGTAGTAATCAACTTTATATCAGAAATGCTGTCGATTGAGCTTAACTATATTGAACCCGGAATATTCCTTTAATATCGTGACAAACATGAACTCAAAGTGTATCCAAACTTTTAACTGGTAGTGTACATTCATGTAGTGAATTAATTAAGAATGCCACTGAAATATACCAAAATCATCAATGGCATTGACATCAGCATGGCAGTTAATGAGCTCTTCCACCATGCCCTCTACCGCCAGTCTTGCCGCCAGTATCAGAGGTGTGGTGCCATCATGCATGCGAGCATCTAGGTCTGTGGCACGGTTCCGTATCAGAATCTGCAGAAGGAAGAATTCTTAATTAGGCAAGTGAACATGTATCATCATTTATTACACACCTCTCTGGAATACATGAATACTTGGCCACTAAACTGTGTAATTGACTGTTGTCTCAGGCGACCGATTTCCTACAAATCTGTGCTAGTTTTATGTCTTTCGCCTCACTTAGTGGTCTTGTTCTTCTTACAAAATAACATATTTATCGATTGAATATTTCCCTTCCATTTTAGTGCAAATACGCAATATTACACCCCCTTAATATCACACTATTCCCTTCTACAGTAGCTTACACACCTGGAAGACACCCTGTGCATCTGCAGCAACAGCAGCATGTAATGGAGTTCGGCCCATATTGTCCTGGATGTTGGCATCTGCACTGGCCTCCAGGAGTCTTTTTGCAGCATCTGATCGGGCATAGCGGGCTGCCAGGTGTAGCGCAGTCTCACCTGTGCGATCTGTCTGGTTGTGGAGGTTGGCACCTTGGTAAATGAAGTCATTGATGACACTGGCTGAAGCATCCTCCTCTTCCTCGCTATTCCCTGTTTCCAACCCCCCTCCACTACAAGATGCAATCATGAGAGGAGTAAAGCCATCTAAAGAGGGAAAAGTCCAAAGAAAGAGAAAGTACATTTCGTTTACATTCTATCATGCAGCATATGCTTTAATCCAAAGTGACATTAATGTAGAATGCTACAAGCAGTTTATCCAAAAGGCTTCAATATACTTCCTACGAAAACAAAGAACGAATGCGCGTGTCATTTAGAACAAATTTAGAGTTAGTTTCGGTGGTTCGTAACAGCCCGCTGGGGCAAACTTTCAGGAAAAAATCTTACCGGCTACTAAACACCTTAATGCCATTGGTCCATGTCATCCGTTGGTGTGACCTGGAGCTCCACCTACTTTGAGGCCTAATTTTGATAGCTAATTTTGTTTACATTGTTCAGTGAGTCAAAATCAGTCAACATGAACTCATCGATGTGCAGCGTTATTAGCGAGCTGGTGCAAATGTACCTACATCTGTACGATCGTTCACTTAAAGACATTTTCCAAGACCAAGTCATGTGATTTTTTTTTTTTCTTCTTCTTTTAGTCTACTAAAGGAATCAAATCTTCTCAAATACTCTCAAGTGCCCGTTCACTCATGTGCCATCTGCAGCAAAAGCCATTCACACATCTGTTTAAAGTAAGATATGCCTCTATCATCGTTTTATCTTTGTTCTGCACATTAACACTTTTATACACTCATCTTGGCAATGGTATCAGTGTCATAATAAATTACAATAACAGAGTGTAACCGGCGCATATTATGGCTGTATGTAGCATGTTAGCGCATTAGTGTCATGAATTCATAATGTAAACAAGGCAAATACATTTTTTTTTTTACTGCATTTATACTTTAAATCATCATCGAGTGGTTAAAACAGCTTGTTTTAAATAAACAGCTTCTTTTTTATCATAAAGTCATTGATAACACATTTTTAATGTTTTACATGTAGCGTCCTCATATTTAAATGTACTTCTAAATGCCTCCCACATCGGTGTGGTGGGTGTCTGAATGTTCAGAAACGGTATACCGTTGCTCAGCTGTTTAGAACTTCTTTTTACCCCTGAACGAAAAATGAAGAAAAACTTCTCCGGAAGTATATCGAGGCCTTAAGGAGAAAGTAACAGTAGAAGTGCTGCAAACTGCATTTTCCAAATTAAATTGAGCAAATTCTTAATTCCATGAAGACCATTCTTCATAACATGAATGTACATGAAATGAAGAGTGATTATATCTCTGTACTGTGATACTAATATACAGTAAAACAAAACTGTGGAGAGACAGTACATTGAACAACCTATAGGACAGAACATTTACAAATGAGATCCATTTAATATCTTGTTTCTCCTAGACAGAAATTAGATTAAATGGAGAGTAAATGGAGACATCTGCTTCTTTTGAGCTTTTATTATGAGAAAAAGACCCTTGTAATCTCAATGTCTCCCCTAGAGTCTACGTCAACTGCAGTACTGAACAAACTTTACTCAGTCTATGCTATCCATATTCATTTGATAGCTCTTTACTTTGTCGACAACTTTCTCATTTGTTTCCATTTTTATTCATCCGAAGTAATTTTAGGAGAAACATTTGAGACAAAATTGATATTTCAAAGAAAGTTAAGGAAGGACACGATAGCTTTAAAAGCGCAAACTCTAAGCAATAAAATAGGTCTAGCCTCAAGGCAAGATAAAAGTTTTCCTCAAAGTGATGGATACAAGTAACAGATGGCAAAGAAACAAACAAATTGAAGTTGGATTTGGATTTGACACATTGCCTTTTTTGAATCTCCTCAGATCACTTCCATAGCAGATTCTAATCAAGCGTGGCAGTTTGGTAAAGCTCATGGAAGCAAGCCAAGCTTTGAAATCTCAACTGCTGGTAAAACTGAGTATTATCGTCTCTGAGAAGCTGCTTTCTTTGCTGACTTCAACAGGGGCTTCTGAGCTTCAAAAGAATAGCTATTCCCAGATCAGGCCTGATCTGGATGATTTTAAAACATCAATCCACACAAAGAGTTGAAAAAAAGAGAAAAAGCTTGCAAAGATATAGCAAAAGACTGTTGCCTTTGACTATCTTCAAGTGTTGTTAGGGGTATATTAGTGATTACAGAAGGAAAGGGCATGTCATAAAGTGTTTTAATTAGCAAAACACATGTAAGCAGAATGATATCGCAGAATGAATCGTTAAAACTGGTAAAATTTGCACGCTCCCCAGGGTTTATGGCTTTCAGTCAGAGCCTTTGAAGTGGATTCCTTTCCCCACAAGTCCTTGAGCATTAACTCCTGCTTAGAGCTCAATTCAGTTCCTCATGTTAGCACTCGACAATGTCGATGTGCAAACCAAAGGACAGGTGTAGTTCATGAGCAAAGAATACCTTTTACGCTGGTTGAGTTCTCAAAAAAAAATAAAAAAATGAATGAATATACGTTACATTTATATAGTGCTTTTCTGACACTACACTCAAAGCACTTTACGCAGGGGACTCTCCTCAACCACCACCAGTGTGCAGCATCCACCTGGATGATGCAACAGCAGCCACTGTGCACTCACCACACATCAGCTATTGGAGGAGAGGAGAGAGTGGAGTGATAGATCCAATTAATGGATGGGGATTATTAGGAAGCCATGATTGATAAGGGCCAATGGGGGGAATTTGGCCAGGACACCAGGGTTACACCCCTACTCTTTTCAAGAGGTGTCCTGGGATTTTTAATGACCACAGAGAGTCAGGACCTCAGTTTAAAGGACAGTGCCTTTTTACAGTATAGTGTCCCCATCAATATAGTGGGGCATTAGGACCTACACAGTCCACAGGGTGAGTACCCCCTGCTGGACTCCCTAATACCTCTTCCAGCAGCAACCTTAGTTTTCCCAGGAGGTCTCCCATCCATGCGATTATCTAATCAGCCAATCGTGTGGCAGCAATGCGGTGCATGATATCATGCAGATACAGGTCAGGAGCTTCAGTTAATGTTCAAATCAACCATCAGAATGGGGAACAAATGTGATCTCAGTGATTTGGACAGTGGCATGATTGTTGGTGCCAGATGGGCTGGTTTGAGTATTTCTGTAACTGCTGATCTCCTGGGATTTTCACACACAACAGTCTCTAGAATTTACTCTGAATGGTGCCAAAAACAAAAAACATCCAGTGAGCGGCAGTTCTGTGGATGGAAATGCCTTGTTGACGAGAGAGGTCAACAAAGAATGGCCAGACTGGTTCGAACTGACAAAGTCTACAGTAACTCAGATAACCACCCTGTACAATTGTGGTGAGAAGAATAGCATCTCTGAATGCTATTCTGAGATGTGGGTTGGCGCTGTTTTGATGGCATGAGGGGGACCTACACAATATTAGGCAGGTGGTTTCAATGTGGTGGCTGATCGGTGTATAATGTAGTAAACATGTTAACAAATGGGTTATGTCTGCTGTACTGTATTTGTTTTATTTATTTTGTTTATATATAACTATCAGAAAACAAATGAACAAATAAAAACAGCAGTCTGGTTTGCCTATGCACTGTTTGACATCTCAGACATTGTGTGTGTGTGTGTGTGTGTGTGTGTGTGACAAGCGCTAATGTAAACAGATGTGACTGTGTGCATCCGATAATCGAGCTCAGCATGTGTTCAATGTGAGTATATGAGTTTTATACGAGTTATCATGGTGCTTTTATGATAGTTTGGCTGTCTGTTTCAGAAAACAAATGTATTATATATGCCTGAAAAGACTGTTTGAGTTGCTGTTTGTGTGAATGAAAACTGCATCTGCACCTAAGCTGACGTGGCTGCGTTCATGGAAAGATCGCGTTTAGATGTGATGGCTGTGCATATACAAGCTGTGAACTGTTATCGTGGTACTTTGGTGACAATTTGTATGTTTGTTACATAAAATAACATATGTGCTTGAAAAGACTCTTTGAGTAGCTGTTTGTTTGACGAATGACAATCGCTACTAATGTAAAGAAACATTTCAGCAGGCATCAGAGGAAGAACACATTTGATGTATTGACTGGGTGTATACGAGCTGTAAACTTTTTATCGTGGTACTTTGGTGACGAGTTGGATGCGTGTATATAAAATAAACTTATTCTGTGGTTTAGTAGACTGTATGAGTAACTGTTTGAATGAATATAAATTACAGATGCTTGACCAACACAGCCTGTGTCGGCATGAAAGCCGTTTTGAATCTGGCAGCTTGTAACGTAACTGGCTATTGCAGTAACACGTGTGACGCTACTCTGCAGGGCCCAGTTGTACGTATGAAAGGGTTAATCAGCCGGTAGACTGTAGCAATCCGCTTTCCTACAGCAACCGTGAAACTGCATTCATGATTCGCATCAGAGCGTCAATGCCAGCGTTAAAAGCCGCTTTGAACTCCACGCTTGCAGACAAAAACATCTCATTCTGCGTTTTGGTGATAGTTAAGACTTGATGTGCTTCTGTGGTAATTAAAATGCACCTTACATAGGTCCCATCTAGGCTTTTTTGTACATCAAATAGTGTTTAGAGTTCCTTTCTCCATCATTTGATAACTGACAAGGAAGCGCTGTATTGTGTGTTTGAGGTGTGTCCGGCAGTGTAATGCCTCCGTGTGGACACTTTACAAAGGATCCTCCCAAGAAGTGTTGGTTAATGCTGTATTAACAGTAAATGTGTTAATCGCGATTAAGAAAAATTAACGTGTTAAACTTTTTTTTTTATTAATCGCATGCATTAAACTCCGACAGCACTAATTCATATGAAATATGATATATATATATATACATACATGCATACACTGGGGGCCAAATGTTTGGAATAATGTACAGATTTTGCTCTTATGGAAAGAAATTGGTACTTTTATTCACCAAAGTGGCATTCAACTGATCACAATGTATAGTCAGGACATTAATAACATGAAAAATTACTATTACAATTTGAAAAAAATTTCTTAAACTACTTCAAAGTGCAGCAATGACAGCTTTGCAGATCCTTGGCATTCTAGCTGTCAGTTTGTCCAGATACTCAGGTGACATTTTACCCCACACTTTCTGTAGCACTTGCCATAGATGTGGCTGTCTTGTCGGGCACTTCTCACGCACCTTACAGTCTAGCTGATCCCACAAAAGCTCAATGGGGTTAAGATCCATAACACTCTTTTACAATTATCTGTTGTCCAATGTCTGTGTTTCTTTGCCCACTCTAACCTTTTCTTTTTGTTTTTCTGTTTCAAAAGTGGCTTTTTCTTCGCAATTCTTCCCATAAGGCCTGCACCCCTGAGTCTTCTCTTTACTGTTGTACATGAAACTGGTGTTGAGCAGGTAGAATTCAATGAAGCTGTCAGCTGAGGACATGTGAGGCATCTATTTCTCAAACTAGAGACTCTGATGTACTTATCCTCTTGTTTAGTTGTACATCTGGGCCTTCCACATCTCTTTCTGTCCTTGTTAGAGCCAGTTGTCCTTTGTCTTTGAAGACTGTAGTGTACACCTTTGTATGAAATCTTCAGTTTTTTGGCAATTTCAAGCATTGTATAGCCTTCATTCCTCAAAACAATGATTGACTGACGAGTTTCTAGAGAAAGCTGTTTCTTTTTTGAATTTTTGAACTAATATTGACCTTAAGACATGCCGGTCTATTGCATACTGTGGCAACTCAAACACAAAGACAATGTTAAGCTTCATTTAATGAACCAAATAGCTTTCAGCTGTGTTTGATATAATGGCAAGTGATTTTCTAGTACCAAATTAGCAATTTAGCATGATTACTCAAGTATAAGGTGTTGGAGTGATGGCTGCTGGAAATGGGGCCTGTCTAGATTTGATCAAAAATGACTTTTTTCAAATATTGATGGTGCTGTTTTTTACATCAGTAATGTCCTGACTATACTTTGTGATCAGTTGAATGCCACTTTGGTGAATTAAAGTACCAATTTCCTTCCAAAATAGAAAAATCTGTACGTTATTCCAAACTTTTAGCCGCCAGTGTATATATATATATATATATATAATGAATCATATAACCATGGCCAACCTGGTCCTCTAACATTGACGTCCATACAGTCATTCTCAATCTCGCCCTGAGGGGGTGTAGGAGCGATGGATGGGATGCGCAGGTCAGCTGCATCCAAGTGCTGCTGCGTCCACTGCCGTTGATCTGGCTGATTATCTAATTCAAGCATCGCCTGGTCCTCAGACTAAAAGATGAGAAGAATACAGCAATAAGTCTAAAACAGAGACTTTTTAATCCTTATTAATCAATATATGCATGAACTTTTGTTAAAATATATAATGTAGTAAATTATCATATAATTTAAATTAAACCTTTAAATAAATGTAACAAAATACATTTGTTAAAAATACATTTATAAAAATACTTAATTTATCTTATAAATGAGAAATATGCATTGGTTCTCAGCTTACCCTGAAGCGTTTGATGTCGGATGCTTCCTCTTCTCCCCATTCATTCTGGTTGTCATCCATTAATGATATGTCTAAAGAGTTCTTAAGTGGCCTGTTATAAGAAAAAATGTCCCATTAGACATGTTGAAATAACATCTTTTAGCACTTTACCGCATCTCAGCTAAACTACCTTAAAGCCAGAAGTTGTCTTTGATTTAACAGCCTCCACCCCTTTCCAAAAAAACAGTTGATTTATTAAACTCAACCAATTCCATCATTAGCGTAAGTCATCAAAGATTTCCCTCCGACACCTTTTGACCAGTGAATTTCCATGATTTTTCCAAGACATTTCCAGTTTTTTTTTCTTCATATTTATAGAGCCAATTAAATGCTTTAGAGTACAGCATAACTTGAAAAATATATATTCACAGTAGAAATTTCCAGGACTTTTCCATCACTTTTAATTATTTCCCTTATTTCCATGACTTTTCCAGGCCTGGAAATCCTTATTTTAAAATTCCCTAATATTTCCAGGTTTTCCATGACCGTGGGAACCCAGCATCTTGATTTGTCAAACTATTCCGTCCCCAAAGATCCTCAAAGCTGACATAGCGAACTGACCTCAGACCAACAGAGTCTTCACCGACCGGCTCTCTCCTCTTCTTCTTGCTGGGCTCGCTGGTCTTGAAACCCTCCGGAAACCAGAGTTGACCATGTTCACGCCGACGTTTGCGAGATGCGACCATTCCCACAGCGACAAAGGCCAGCAGTGCCAGTCCAGCCAGAACCACATAGACTGGATAGAGCTCTATGGGCGACTTACCTTCGGTCTTACCTGCCGAAGGAAGAAAAGATGACATGTCAGAGCCACAGAAGAGTGCGGGACAGGGATGATGAGTCCAGTTCCTCGCCCCAGAGATGAGGCACAATTTGCTTGTAGAGTTCCGGAGATGGGTGGATGCACTAAAGTATGGCACGCATTTGTGGTAATCAGACTTGCTAACCGCCTCATCGAAAAGGAGGAGCTGGCAAATAAGAAAAGGAGAAGGACAGAAAAAAGCAACGAAAGAACACCTCCTCTCGCCTTTCTCAGCCCAGGGTACAAGGAGACAACTTTACCATTTCTTCTTTAAGGGGAAAAAAAGGGAGGGATTAATGAACTTCAAATTACTGCGCACACTTTAAAGCTGTAAAGACGAAGGATTTATTAGGATTTTCAGGATAACAAAGACTCCCAACTTCTAGCACACTCCCGATCAATTTTTCTCCTTTTTTTTTTGCACGCTCTCTCCACTAACGATTTTGAAATGATAAACTCTGCTTACCTAAACCCTTAGAGATGCATTAAGTCCTGGTTCATTCAACAAGGTTAAGGTTGCACCAGCCCTCATCATTTTAGATTCATGCCAAGTACATTTGGGCTATATGCATGTTTGGATGTGTGTGCAAGTATCTTGTTGGGACAAATGCGCTGACATGATTTACATCAATTAACTATTTTGGTGCCTGGAGCCAGTGGATTTGGCTCCAGACTACGGCATTGATTGTTTAGTCTGTCAAATGCACATTTGCTTCATTGTTATGTAGAAGAAACACACAAACTTCAAAGTGATTCCTGTAATCCGTGGTAGTAGGTGGCATGCAGAGTGTGGGGTTAAGGGTTGGGGGTTTGTGGTGGTAAATGCTTCTGAAATATTGAGTGAGATGAGAGGCCTAGTCTTGATTAAGGGCATTATAAGCAAGATGTGAGGCACACAACAATGCTCGTGCCAACCGAGGGGTGTACATGCACCTTAATCACTCACTTGTGACGGCCTCAATGACGTAAGGCATATTCAGATTGCCGCTAGATGCCAGGGCTCCAAGGAAAGCCGCCACATCTTTTGCACTCTGGAAGCACTCAGAGGTCTGCTGGTAGCACTGACGGTTGTCTATCTCCAGGTACACCACAGAGCTGTCAAATGATCAAATGAATCAATGTTGAAATGTAGC
Source organism: Myxocyprinus asiaticus (assembly GCF_019703515.2). NCBI lineage: Eukaryota > Metazoa > Chordata > Actinopteri > Cypriniformes > Catostomidae > Myxocyprinus > Myxocyprinus asiaticus. The sequence goes on from NC_059347.1 coordinate 20,431,717, forward strand.
ATCATTTTTAAATAAGACATTGCACTGATGTCCTTCCTCTAAAACAGGGGTCTTCAACATGAGGTCGGTGACCCCTAAGGTGCCCGTGGTGATACTGCAGGGATTCTTATTTAATTAAGTTATTATTTATTCTAAAAAATAAAAAAAAGTTGACTTCAACTAAGGAGAAGCTAAAGTTCAGCTTTAAATGTCCCTCCAAAATGTAAATGTATTAAAGAGATAGTTCACCCCAAAATTAAAATTCTCTCATCTTTTAACCTCATGCCATCCCAGATGTGTATGACTTTCTTCAGCAGAACACAAAGATTCTAAGAAGAATATCTCTGTAGGTCCATACAATGCAAGGGAATGGTGATCAGACCTTTGTAGCTCCAAAAATCACATAAAGGAAACACAGAAGTAATCAAAAAAGACACCAGTGTTTAAATCCATATCTTCAGAAGCTATATAATAGGTGTGTGTAAGAAACAGATCAAAATTTAAGTCCTTTTTTTATTCAATCTCCACTTTCACTTGCACATCTGAAAGTCACATGTGGTGCCTGTTTAGTTTCACTTTCACATCTGAATGATAACAAAGTATGTAAATATAGTTCATTAAAGGGACAGTTCACCCTAATGCAAATGTAAATGATCATTTATCATATATTCCTAAAATATGGTACTATATGTATGTTATTGTAGGCCAGGCTTAAAATTTAACACTCATTATGTAACAGGGAATTAAAAGGTTGAAGACCCCTGATCTAAAACTAGCTTATAATATTTTTTAAATATACTATACTGTATGCACATACTAACCCTTTGATCTGCAACTCATCCAGCTCTCTGCGTCTTCTCCCTCGTTCCATCACTGTATTGTAAATGCTGCTTTTTTCTGAGCTTAAGACGTTAGTAGAAAAATCGCTCCAGCCATCCAGAGATCGCTTGATGTTGTGCTTCCTCAGCTCCTGGTCATTGCCGTAATATGGGTAGATCATTGCTTCCCCCTTGCTGTCATGCTGGAAAACAACGTTCGTGTGTAGCACTCGGCTGAGCTCCCGCAGAAATCCAAAGGAGTGGTTTCGGAGCTGATCGGGCATAATGTGGACCACCACAACCAGTTGTCCAACAGCTAACTTCTCAGGTATGTTGTCAGCACAGTCCAGACCGTCCCACTCACACTCGGCATTATTGCAGCCCTGGTCACAGTGGCCATCTGCATAGTGGTCTTTACAATACTGGTCGTAAAGTGGACTATGAGAGAAGAGAGCAGGGTGATTAGAAATGTTATCCATGCTGGAAAATCCAGCTAACCTGTTTCTGATAGTAGCTGGTTTTACATGGTTTCTAACTGGTCCAAGCTGGTCTAGATGGTTGATCACTGGGGTATCAGCTTGTGGACCTGTTTTGACCTGGTAAACCACTTTGGACCATCAACAAACCAGCAACCATGTTCCAAAAGCCAGTATGACCACAATAAAGGAATAGTTCACAAGAATATTACAATTCTGGCATCATTTGCTTATCCTTATGTTGTTCCAAAGAGTATCATTTTCTTTCTTTTTCTTTTCTTTTTTTTTTTTTTGCTTATGTGAAACACAAAAGGAGATATTCTGCAGAATGTACTGAATGTCTGAGCTGTTCTTTTCCATACAATGAAAATAATAGTAACTGAATAATGATTTGAATTTCTCTCTGTTCTTCACACTTGCAATATATCTTATGGACCACTTTTATGATGTTTTGGGTTCTTTTTGGAGCTTGATAGTTAAAATCACCATTCACTTTCAGTCTATAAAAAAGAACAGCTTGGACATTCTGCAAAATATTTGATCTCTATCTATGTTTAAATTGTAACATCAAATAATAGCTTAAAAGCTTCTTTCTTCAAAGACTTTACCATGACGTGCAACAGTTGTCAGGCAAAAGACTAGAGAGTATGTCCTGTGAAGCACACTCTTTTCAACTGTCTCCCATGTTGAATTTGGAGACCAATCTGTTTCAGATTATCCTGTAACCCACAGGTACTGAACGACGTGGGAACCACCTTCAAGAGGAGGTTACACATGATTGGCCAAGCTATGCTATGCTGAAATTGAAAGCAAAGATCTAAGCAATGGAATGCATGATGTTTGAACATTATACCTCACAAAAGTTCTCTCAAGCAAAACCCTTTCTTTTCATGGTGATTTTCTCTTGAGGCAACTATGGAGAATTAATCATGTGGGGAAAGTCATCCGGGGAAAAACATATCTCTCTTTGGCTGATGCCAAAACCAATAACTAGAGTCAAGTAATCGATATAATGCAGATATATGTAAAATAGGCTAATGCTAATTTACGTATAGTAATAGAGATTAGAGGTAGACCGAAATATCGGTTTTACTGATTAATCTGTGCCTAAAGCTGCTATTTGGAACTATCAGTTATCTGCAAAAATATATGCCGATAGCTGCCAATAGTTTTTTTTTTAATTAGTTTTTTATCCCTCCATTTTCCTTTGTGGTCGGCGCTACAGAACCCTACAGTTAGAACGGCTTGGTTTAATATTATAACAGCAGCCCCTAGAAGTGAAATAAAAACAATCAGTGACACCTCGTGAGGATTTGCTGTATCAAAATTGACAATATTTAACCATATTTTTATTCTCACTTCAATGCTTATTTTGTTATTTTGATGTGATAATCAAGTGTTCTAACTTTTAAGCGAGGGCATATGTGGAAATTTGCCCTTCATATCTTGTGTATAGAGCATTGTAACGTGGCGTAGTCTCTCTCATTTCAAAGTAAGAGTCCCTGGTGCGTTCCAGGCATTTTTATAGTTAGAAGTCCCACGTTATTCGCCAAATCATACTTTTTTCTGATTATTATTGCGATTTTGGTTGAACAAGAAACTTCATCTAGGACTTTATACATTTTGGACACTTGTAGCCTCTATGTCTGTGCTCGTCATAGCGAGGAAAGAATAAGACAATTCTTAAACATTCTATATAAATAGATTTTATGAACTAGCATCCAGTTAATCTGTTATCGGCATTTCCCACCTCCTTAGTTATCAGTATCAGCAAAATCCAAAATTTGTCGGCCTCTAATAGGTATGTACACATACAGTATATGCTCTATATTTACTCAAAATCACTTTTGCAAAATTTTGCATTATCCATTCACATTATCCACTATCTATGGCTTCAGTTTATTGGGCAAGACAGCACAATTATCAGTCAATAAACACAAACTGGCCAAAAATATCAATAGGATAAAGTCAGATTTTCAAATATAAAGCACCACTCACTTGCACTGTCCCTCCAGTCTCTGGCAATCAAACCCATCGTAGAGGCATCCAGCATTGTGACATTGCTCATCACACTTCCCATTATTAAAATAACGCCAGCACTGCAGCGCAGCTGAGCAGTTCTGCCATGGATCAATGAAGTTCAGGGAGCAGTCCCCTCCATCCCAGTCACAGGCATAATTATTACACATGCTGTCACAGATCTTATTGTCTTTCTTTTTTGCACACTCTGCGATCTCACAGCTCGCTGTCACTTCTGGAGCAGGTGTGATGTCTCGTCCTGAGCCACCTGGGAAGCTGTAGTCCAGGATGTGGCAGAAGAGGCCATTAAAGCCAGTAGGACAGATACAATGGTAGTAAGGGGCCTCTGAGGTGTACTCGCAGGTGCCTCCATTATAGCAAGGATTGGGGGTGCAGTGGCCATCTGTGGGATACTGGCACTCGGGGCCAGTGAAGGCAGGGGTGCACAGGCATTTGGGACTCTTGTGACCAGAAACACAAGTACCACCATTTTTGCAATGGAGGCTCCCACAGGCATGAGCGTCATACTCACATGTTGAGCCCGTAAAACCCTAAAAGAGACACAGACAAGTTGCAAAATGCATTATTATGGATAACTGACATGTGTGATATGCAGGCTGTAATTCTGTGTTCAGAATATGAAAATTAATGTGATTATATTAAAATAAATCTGTGACCACATGAATGAAATAGAAAAGCTTGTTCTTTTACTGCAGACAGAGAGCCAGAGACAGGGTGAAAAATGATCATATATTATTAAATTATGACTGTTTTGGTGCAAAAAAAACAAAAAAACAAAAAAAACATTACTAACATTATCAGTGGACCTCAGGGAAGATAATACAATTATTTAAAAAAATAACATTTCATGACCACTTTAAAATATACAACTTTGTATTAGTATATGTTGAAATTAACACACCAAGAAGTACTTTTAAAGTATTATTCATTGTTAATGTTAACTAATGTAATTAACTAATGTAAACAAATACAATCTAATTGTAGTGTCATCAGCATAATACAAGCATATAAATGAAGATATTTCATGAATTTGTTAAACAGTTCACTACACCTATGTAAACTCAAAATACTGTACTGACCGGTGGACATTTGCAGATGAAGCCATGAGGTGTGTTGCTAGCCACAGCGCAGGTGCCTCCATTATGACAAGGCTTCCCTTTACACCCATCAAACACTTTGTCACAGTGCTGACCTGTCAGCACACACAAACAAGCTCATAAGTCTCAAACTATGAATCTAAACATAACACAAGCTCAAACACACTGAACTACACTGAATTGTGGCATTGCTGTTACAGCCCTCTAAAACAATATGGTCCTGTATTGTACCTGTGTATCCGGTACGACACTCGCAGCGGTAGTTGTTGGTGAGCTGAATGCAGCTGTGTGTGCCGCGGGGGTCACAAGGGTTGGACAAGCATTCATTGACATCACCCTCACAACGTTCCCCCACATATCCCGCCGGGCAGGTGCAGTGATACCCACCCACACGGTCCACACAGCGGCCCTTGTTAAAGCACTTGGGCTCCTGGGTGATTGGGTCAGTAAAGGGTGTGCAGTCATCAATGTTGATCTCGCAGTGAACGCCTGAGAGAGGGCAGAGAGGAAACCTTTTACTATTGCAGAGATGTAGATATAGGCTTTGTTCTAAAACCTAGTCTGCTGCCTTGCTGTGTACCACCCACATTGTCACCTACATTCTAAGGAAGCTGAAATGAACCCTCAAAAGTGACTGGAATGCACAGCCACATGAATAGCACTCTGTACAGGAGACTTGTAACAAACAGAATTAGACATTAGCTTGTTTTAATGATTTTAAGATTTAATTCGATTTTTTAATCCAATACGTTTTCAGCAGTGAATGGAATAAACCTATAATCAATATTTCTGTCGCTTCAATCCACAATCAGACACATGCCTATTGTATGATGCCTTAAATTGCTGTCTAGGTTATGGAATAGAACTATAGACTACGAGAAAGAGCAGTTAGCTTTAATTGGGCTGGGTAATATAACACTGTTGCAGGTTTATATTTTATAAAATAAAAGTCCATATATGAGATGTGATTAAGCATATACTTTTTGCATGCATGACTAAATCAATTATAGAGAAAACATCTAAGCCTGCTGATAACAATTAAGTCCTAATTAATGAAGAGATGGATGGGCAAAGAAAGCAAAACAGAGGAGGAAGTGAAAGCTGACCTTGTGTTCCTCGGGGACAGGAGCATTTGTAGGTATTGATCAGGTCGATGCATGTGCCCCCATTCTGGCAGGGCTGAGAGAGGCACTCATTGATCTCATTAGAGCAGTTCACTCCATGATAACCTGGCACGCACTTCAAGAAATGAGAAAAAGAGTAAGGCGAATTAATGCCAAACATGAAACAAGGCAGCCCTTTCTGCCCTCTTTGCAAAACAAGCAATTCTTTTAGAAAAAAAGAGAGATTTACATCATAAGGCTTCAAAGACTATTACTATCACTCATTCTGCTAGACCTTTCTCTCTTTCACTTGTGTTCTTAGGCCCAAAACATACAGTGCGTACTCAACTAAACTGATCCTTTTTACTGCGGGAAGTACCGCCGCGTAAAAACTTGAAATTCTAAAACGTGAGACTCATTCGCAAAATCACCGCCAGGAGGTGCAAAGGGACACTTTTGTCACCATCCTTTAGTAGTGTGAAAAAAGTGAGAGTTATTCTGATTAACAATGTTAATGTTATTATTGGTATTTTATTTTTTACATTTTGATGTGTAGAAGGCGATCTAACAATGCAAAATTAATGGCAGCATTAAAGTTATAGTTTAGTTAGCTCATGATTTTTTTTTTTTATAATGTCAGCCTTTTTCAATAAATAAACTGTTGCTTCATAGATATTAGTTATCTAATCATCTTCCTGAAATAAAAAAAATAAAAAAACATCAATGCATAATTAACGGCATTAACCCGTGTTACCATTGACCCGGTTAGTTGGTAGTGATAGATTAAAATAGAGTGGTTCAAATAAAACCCAGCTGATAAGCATAATAAAATACACTGATCAGCCACAACATAAAACCACCTGCCTAATATTGTGTAGGTCCAACTCGTGCTGCCAAAACAGCGCCAACCCGCATCTCAGAATAGCATTCAGAGATGATATTCTTCTCACCACAATTGTACAGAGTGGTTATCTGAGTTACTGTAGACTTTGTCAGTTCGAACCAGTCTGGCCATTCTCTGTTGACCCCTCTCATCAATAAGGCATTTCTGTCCACAGAACTGTCCCTCACTGGATGTTTTTTGTTTTTGGCACCATTCAGAGTAAATTCTAGAGACTGTTGTGTGTGAAAATCCCAGGAGATCAGCAGTTACAGAAATACTCAATCCAGCCCGTCTGGCACCAACAATCATCCATGCGAATATCTAATCAGCCAATCGTGTGGCAGCAGTGCAGTGCATAAAATCATGCATATATGGGTCAGGAGCTTCAGTTAATGTTCACATCATCCATCAGAATGGGAAAAAATGTGATATCAGTGATTTGGACCATGGCATGAATGTTGGTGCCAGACGGGCTGGTTTGAGTATTTCTGTAACTGCTGATCTCCTGGGATTTTCACACACAACCATCTCTAGAATTTACTCAGAATGGTGCCAAAAACAAAAAACATCCAGTGAGCGGCAGTTCTGTGGACGGAAATGCCTTGTTGATGAGAGAGGTCAACAGAGAATGCCCAGAATGGTTCGAACTGACAAAGCCTATGGTAACTCAGATAACCGCTCTGTGCAATTGTGGTGAGAAGAATATAATCTCAAATGCTATTCTGAGATGCAGGTTGGTGCTGTTTTGGCGGCACGAGGGGGACCTACACAATATTAGGCAGGTGGTTTTAATGTTGTGGCTGATCAGTGTATATATGTGCTTATTATTTTGATATTATATATTATATGATCTGATATGATTTAAAGTTACAGAGGATGGTGTGGTGTAGAGAAAAGCTAAAGTTCTGAATTCATCTCATGTGGACTGATAGCCTGGTGGAAGTGTGTTCGGTACGACAGAACGACATGCGCAACAGGTTCGAGACCTGGTTTTCTTATCTTATTGTTTGTTTGTTTGGATACACGTGGTAAGTAAAATATATCCAGTAGATTCATGTAAAACATTTTGTGATGTGGCTGGCACTAGCTGAGATTCCATCCAACAATTTGTATGCGCATTTTGAAATTGCACATAAGAAATCCTGAATGGAAACACTTGATATGAGAATTCTCAAAATTTGCTAAAAATTAATGCGCAAGGAGGAGGTGGATTTTGTTGAGTTTTGCATTAGATCAAATTCACATTAAGGTGATGGAAACGCAAAACATTTAGCCTACGTGTTTTGACCATTCATGCACATGTTATGAGTGTGTGAAGGCTTGGTGTGACTGGCGCAACGAAAGGACAGACCTTGGCACACAATTCTTCTAACACAGCTCTTGACATTCAGAAGTGTTTAACCCACAGCTGGTCTTCAAAGTGGATCCTCACAATCCGCCAGAGCAGTTTAGAGTGCGAGCGATGCCGAATCCCAGGCATGCAAAGGCATGTCAACCCTCATTATGTCAGATTGTTCTGTGGCACCTCTGGGCAGCAATTAATAACCATTTAAAAAAAAAAAAACACACAGATTCTCTTTAACCCCTGCATGTCAACTGCATCTTCATATTTTGTTTTAAATGATTATTAAAACACATTGTGAATATTCATGATTTTATTTAATAGCTATACTGAAAACACAACAATGATAGACTAAAATATAGTGTTTCAGTTGAAACCTTGCTCAACATGAAATATATATATATATATGCTTATTTTAAAGTTATTTCTAGTTTTTCATTCTGAAGTTACAGAGGATGGCGTTGAGTACAGAAAAGCTTGAATATGCACATGTGAACTGATAATACAGTGGTAGCATTTCTGGCTGAGGAGCCAGAGGACGCAGGATCAAAACCTGCTTTTTTCCCTCTTTTTTTGTACGTGTGAAAAAGTCAAATGCAACCAGCAGACAAACAATATGCTTTTATTGCTTAAATACACATTTGACCATATACAAATATTAACATTTGATATTGCTGAAGTTAATTTCAACATTCAAAACAAATGCAGACATTATTTCAACACTGCATGGTTTTTGTTTGCATTTCATTCCATTTTGCACTGTGGCTGGTACTGACTCTGTGTCCTGTAAGATTATTGTTGGTCATTTGGTTTTATACTGCATTAATTAATTAATTAATTATATAATTTATTAATATGGACCAACTACTTATTTATTAATTAATACATTTACTCTCATATTTGTTGCCACAATTGTGTTTTAATCTTTTGAAGAGTCACAGCCCCACACATCACCTTTGTCTGTGTTCGCATGGGGAATGGGAAACACCAAAAGTAGATAATAGCCCACCTTTAACACCCACCTCGAGCATTCGATTGTGTCATCAGAGAACTGTTACTGCAACTTAACTTGAAGTAAAATGTAAATTGTACCCAACTGACATGTGACATGCCGTTATTGCATATAGTACAGCTCTGGAAAAAATTAAGAGACCACTCGAAATGTTCAGTTTCTCTGGATTTACTATTTATAGGTATGCATTTATAGAATAAAACAAAAATGTCCATTTTACTTAAAGTACTGACAACATTTCTTCCAAATTCAAAATAAAAACATTGTCATTTAGAGCACTTATTTGCAGAAAATGACAACTGGTCAAAATAACAAAAAAGATGCAGTGTTTTTAGACCTTGAATAATGCAAAGAAAACAAGTTCATATTCATTTTTAAACAACACAATACTAATGTTTTAACTTGGGAAGAGTTCAGAAATCAATATTTGGTGGAATAACCCTAATTTTCAATCACAGCTTTCATGCGTCTTTGCACGCTTTCCACCAGTCTTTCACATTGCTGTTGGGTGATTTTATGCCATTCCTGGCACAAAAATTAAAGCAGGAATTCAACAGACAACGGAATGGTATGGCTGCCATACATGTAGAGATGCTGATTTAAGAAACATTTGGAGTGGTCTCTTAATTTTTTCCAGAGCTGTCTATATGCATTTATTCACATACATATTCATATTTGATATAGATGTCTTAAAAGTCGATTAAAACATTCGAAACAAATGCTAAGACATCTTTTCAGCATTTAAAGTTTTTTCTTAATTTTTTAAGCCATATTTTATGTTAATGTTTATCAAGGAAGAGTCTGTCTTCGCTGCTGAAATGACATGGGAAGAAAAGTGGTTTGGGAAAAGCTGGATTTGAACCCGCCTCACAATCAGAATTAGCACCATAAACCAACACTCTACTGATCACGCAATGATAATAATTAAATTTGACCAAGACGCTGAGATCCCGAGTCAGAGAAAACGCCCGCCGCACTCCAAGACTCAGATCACCGCGAGAACAACAACATTTAACAACATTTAAAATGCTTTGTGCACATTTAATAAAATAAAGTTTTATTATCTTCGATGACATGAAATGGGGATGAAACACAAACCTGTCCTGACGTCCTCTACAGATACAGTAACCATAGTATCATCATGGTATTTTGTAGTAAAATAATTGTAACCACAAAACTAAACATGGTTAATAGCTACTTTATATTAAAACCATATTACTGTAGTAACACCATTTTTAATTGCATCAAATCTATGTTTTCTGCCCAAAAAGCATGGTTAATACAAAATTACTATAGTAAAACTACCTTTACATTCATTTTGTTTATTATTATAAATATTATTAAAGAAAATATTAAGAGTGGAGGCAGAAAACAGAATGGGAAAAATAATGCAACAAATGCGCACTTGAACCCGGACCGAATAGGGATTGATGAACTGGCGTTATGCCCTGAGCTACTGCAACAACATACTCAATGCTCTGTTTGCAGGTATTATTTAGACCTGGGTGCAGATAGTCACTCCGAAAAATAACATTGAGCTTTTGGGCAACATCGAATAGCAAATATTAATTACTAATAAAATACAAGACAGATAACAAATAACAAAGAAATTTTTTTTAATTTTTTTTTTATTTTTGTCTTTTGTGACAAGAACTTGCAGTTTTGAACTACATAGCTTTTGTGGTTTACATGTAGCGTAAAACTCAAACGCATACTGAGACAAATATTATACAAATAATGTGGTCGCGATACTTCCAGTCTTATTCATGTAATGGCAAATTGCTATTCTTATTAAAATATTTAACAATATTTCATTTGATGCTCTCATAAAGAATAATTCGGTTAACTGTTTCTAACGGTTTTATTGCCAGGAGAATATAACATATGATATAATGATATACATATAAATTAATTAATTCACATTTGATAATCCTGTTTAAAAATAGAAAATGTGGGCTAGCCTATCGACACATTAAATTAAAGCACAGACTCAGCGTCTTGACAGTTTTCAGAAGTTGCAATTGTTTGAATTTGTTGCCTAATGATGCTCGCTCATAACATCAGTGTATATGTATAAACAAATACTCACAAATGATAATTCTCTCTAATGAAATGTGAATGAATAAATGGAAACAAATAAGTCCCGATGTGTGGGCATCCTCGTGAACACTAAATGTTGCAGTAAAGTGTTTATCATGGTATTCATTGCTGTGTCCCTCCAGCTAATTAGTGTTTGTTCTTGTTTCTTCTTCTATTTAATGTCAGTTGGCAAAACAAGCACTACTGCTTTAAACTGAAATACAAAATCATCCCAATCATTGTAGAATAATTAATTCTCAAATAGAGCTATTCAAGTCATCTGGTGAAGTCATCCTGTATTTTTTCATATCGTAATATAAATCGCAGAAAAACAAAATATCGCAATGTCATTTTTTTCCAATTTTGTGCAGCCCTAATGTGGTGTATCATTGGCAATAGACTCAGAAATAGACTTTAATTTGACTGCGAAGAATTGAAGAAAGCCATTCACAAGCTCATCAGAGCCAGAAACATCATGTTCTGGAGGCTTAATGAGTTTATTTACCATTGCAAAAAAGAGCTTTAGGTCTGCATCTAGAGTTTTTAATGGTTGAGGAGAGATAGGAGCAGCATGCAGCTGTGAGGGCAGTTTGGTAGTTGAGCATGTGCTCTGTATAAACCAGTGAATGTACAGTGAGTTCAGTTTTTCTGTACAATCTTTCAAGGGGACAGCCTTCAGCTTTCATAGCCCGGAGCTCGGGAGTAAACCAGGGTGAGGCGTGAGTGGAGGGAACCAACCTAGTCTTAACAGGGGCATGCTTCTGAAGTGCTTTAGAAACAGCATCATTATAGATAGAACAGATCTCTGATGGACAGTGAGATAATAAAGAGTCTGACAGAGGAGAGGCACTTATAAAATCAAAGAAAGATGTGGGGTTGACAGAGCTGGTTTTATGGTAGGAAAGCAGTTTTTTATGCATGGTGTATATATTGGTAAACTGAAGCTAAAGTTTAAAAGTTTGTGGTCAGAGAAAGCAAAGTCAGAGCCAGAAACAGAAACAGAGATATTAGATAAGCCAGATCAACAAATAAGATCCGGTATATGACCCCTGGAGTGAGTTGCAAAATCAACATGTCGTATGAGATTGAAACATTCCAATATAGACATACCTTTGTAAGATTGCGCTGTATTTTCATGTATATTGAAAACACCAAGTACCATAAGACATAGCACAGACAATAGTAAGTAACGAGATGTTCGATTGGGTTCAAAAGTTCAGAGAAAAAATCAGGGTGAGACTTAGAAGGTTGATAGCTTAAGATTACAGACAATGATGGATGACCAACAATTTTCAAGGCTAAGTACTCAAAAGAGGAGACATCATGAAACTCAGTCACAGAGATTGTAATACTCTCACGGCAAACTACAGCCAATCCTCCACCCCTACAATGGAGACGCGGCTTAGAACAATTGGTGTATCCAGACGATGTAAGCAAGTTTAAAATTTAGGAATCATTGGGCACTTGCCAGGTTTCAGTAAGAAGAAGCATATCCATTTTTTGTCTGTAATCATTTAATTAAGCACTGATGATTTGCCTCTAAAAAGTGAGAGTTTAACAAGGCACAGTGTAAATTTGAAGATGCGAGTTTGTGGCTGCCATAATGGGGATCAATGAGCAATGATCTCAAATTTCCACAATTAATTACATGATTTGAATATGGAAATTTACGGGGAGCCCGGTGTTAGACCAGAGACAAGTGGTGAAAAGTCCAAAGTGTCCGCTTTGATCTGTGTATATAACGTGGATACCATACAATTTCGAGTTGTTTACACCACTCATAAGTGTCTGAGGGCAGGCGAAAAAATCCTTTCAAAGCTCTAAGCTGAGCAGTTGAGTACTGAACAGCCATGTCGGATGAAAAAGTGTGGTTGAAGCTGGCCAAAAACACTACAAAAATTCCAATGAACAGCATTTGAAAGCAGTTAAACAGAGACATGACCAATAATTGTTCAGGACCTAAGCAAACAGCTTACCAATAAAACTACTACGTTAGCCAGAACCGTATCGTAACCACACGAAACAAACCACAGGAAGGAAGGATACCCAACCATTTTAAGGAATGCCAGCACAAATAATAGTGTGGAAACTCACTGTATCAAATGTGGAGGAGGTGATGGATATGAAGGGAGAGGGCTCGCAGAAGATTGGCGTAATGGGATCACAAAAGAAGCCAGGTCAGTCATCAGGATCATTTGTAAAAAATAGTCCATGTCCATTTATTCCAGAACAGCAGTTAATATCCAAAAAAGGCTGATCAAAAGAAATAGTGTTATGAGCAAGATCAAGATCAAACTCCAAGCAGTTAGTCTAGAGGTCCAAAAAACAAACAGGCACCAGCGTGAAGCGGCAGCACAAGCGCGCACAGCGTACTCACGAGCTTCCGGTGTCTCTAGTGTGAATGAGAGGCCACACCAAGTACAAGTACATGAATGGAAACGTTTCAAGCGACACAAGCTCCCGGGCAGCTATTTTCCATGGACACAAGCAGCATAAAAGTACAACTCCTATCTACTTGAATAGGGAAAGACAGAAATCTCCAAAACTGTTGGTCAAGATTAGGATCTAAGAACATATTTCAAATCAGCAGTAAAATCTGACAATGATGGGATCACAAATTGTACTTCTTTAGCTCTGATCATGCTAAAAAAATGCTAATTTTCAGGCTGGTTCAGCTAATACACATGCGCGTTCTCGAGTTTACTGACAGGCGATATCTGTATCTAAAAGGTGATTGGCTCTTTTACCTGTAAGGCGGGACTTAATTTTCTACATCCATCATATTGGATGTTACAATTTCTCCCATTCATTTCAATACAAGTGCTCCGTCTCGGGCTAAATAGTCTCTGACTTGACACAAGTAAGGGATACAGGGGCACAATAGTGGGAATTAGTCTTCTTCTACAGTACATTTTCTCTTAGGTCAACTAAAGACAGTTTGTTACTGCCACAGTACTGCAATAATGCATGTTTCTTTGTTTATTTATTATTTGTTTGAAGAATTGTATTGTATCTTGGCTATAGGTTAAATAATAAAATAAAAAACTGTCTTTGCAATGCAATGGCCACACATTCGCATATGTGTTTGCTTACTTGCATACAGTATGTTACTGGCCCTATTCTTTAAATGCTAATGTGGGATTTGTTAAAAAGATAAAATGTGTTTTGAATAACCTCACCACTCATCCTAACCAATAGATGTTCTAAACAAATTTTTAACTGACTTCACAGGAATAGCCGCCCAGATAGTCGGTGCAGGTTGCTCCGTTCTGGCAAGGGTTGGGAATGCATTCATCCACTTGCTCCTCACAATAGCTGCCTGTGTATCCTGCCTGACAGTGGCAATAGTGTGTGTTTCCCGCATCCAAACACTGGCCAGAGTTACGACACAGCCGAACCACGTCTACACCTAAAGATGTGGGGTAAAGACAACATGGAAAACTTGTAATTGTTTTGGAACAAATTGAGCAGAATTGTATGGCAGACTGCGAACAGCTTTGTGGCACATACACAGAGACTAAACCCACCTTGCTGTTTGGCCGCCACCTCGCAAGAAACACTGGGGATGTCACAGTAGTGACCTGTCCAGCCAGTCTGACACTGGCAGCTATACCTGGTGCCGCTCTGTCTGCAGATCCCTCCATTCTTACAGGGAGAGGGCTTACACCAGTTCACCAGCTCCTGGGAGTCAACAAGAATTTATACAGTGCTGTCACATTTTAACTCTTAAAGTAATTTTATTTAGATTCATTATCTATCAATTGATTTACTTTTGGGAACATCTGAAAGTAATTATGTGAGAGATACAGTGCATTCATAAAGTATTCAGACCCCTTCATTTTTTTCACATTTTGTTATGTTGCAGCCTTATGCTAAAATGCTTAATAAAAATAAAAAAATAAATAATTCACATCAATCTACAATCCATACCCCATATTGACAAAGCAAAAAACAGATTTTTGATAACTTTGCATATGTATTAAAAAGAAAAAACTGAAATATCACATTGACATAAGTATTCAGACCCTTAACTCAGTACTTAGTTGAAGCACCTTTGGCAGTGATTACAGCCTCAAGTCTTTTTGGGTATGATGCGACAAGCTTTGCACACCTGGATTTGGGGATTTTCTGCCATTCTTCTCTGCAGATCCTCTCAAGCTCTGTCAGGTTGGATGGGGACCGTCGGTGGACAGCCATTTTCAGGTCTCTCCAGAGATGTTCGATTGGGTTCAAGTCTGGGCTCTGGCTGGGCCACTCAAGGACATTCACAGAGTTGTCCCTAAGCCACTCTTATGTTGTCTTGGCTGTGTGCTTGGCAGGACAAGGGTCATTGTCCTGAAGGTGAACCTTCAGCCAGGTTTTCTTTAAGGATATCTCTGTATTTTGCTGCATTCAGCTTTCCTTCAACCCTAACCAGTCCCCCAGTCCCTGCCGCTAAAAAACACCCCCACATGATGCTACCACCACCATGCTTCACTGTTGAGATGGTATTGTGCAGGTGATGAGCGGTGGCTGGCTTCCTCCATATATGACGCTTGGAATTGAGGCCAAACAGTTCAATGTTCATTTTATCAGACCAGAGAATCTTGTTTCTCACAGTCTGAGAGTCCTTTAGGTGCTTTTTTGAGTGTCTTGCACTGAGGAGAGGCTTCCGTCTGGCCACTCTGCCACAAAGCCCAGATCGGTGGAGTGTTGCAGTGATGGTTGTCCTTCAGCAAGTTTCTCCTATCTCCAAACATGAATTCTGGAGCTAAACCAGAGTGATCATCTGGTTCTTGGTCACCTCTCTTACCAAGGCCCTTCTCCCCCGATTGCTCAGTTTGGCCGGGCGGCCACCTCAAGGAAGAGTCCTGGTTGTTCCACACTTCTTCCATTTAAGAATTATGGAGGCCAATGTGCTCTTGGGAACCTTCAATGCAGCTGAAATTTTTTAGCCTTCCCCAGATCTGTGCCTCGACATAATCCTGTCTCTGAGCTCAGCAGGCAGTTCCTTTGACCTCATGGCTTGGTTTTTGCTCTGATATGCATTTTCAGCTGTGAGAACTTATATAGACAGGTGTGTGCCTTTCCAAATCATGTCCAATCAATTGAATTTGCCACAGGTGCAATCAAACTCCAATCAAAGTGTAGAAACATCTCAAATATGATCCAGAGAAATGGGATGCACCAGAGCTAAATTTTAAGTGTCATACCAAAGGATCTGAATACTTATGTCAATGTGGTATTTAAATTTTTTAAATTTTTTTTTTGGGGGGGGGATGTGCCCCACCGAGAACAAACCACATTATAGTGACCACGAGGAGGTTACCCCACGTGGCTCTAATCCAATTTGGTTGCTTAGGAGACCTGGCTGGAGTCACTCAGCACGCCCTGGGATTTGAACTAGTGAACTAGTGAACTCCAGGGGTGGTAGCCAGCGTATTTTACCACTGAGCTACCCAGGCCCCTAAATTTTTCTTTTTAATAAATTTGCAAAGCTATCTGGTTTTTGCTTTGTCATTATGGGGTATGGAGTGTAGATTGATGTGAAATAAATAAATAATTTAAAGCACTTTAACATAAGGCTGCAACATAAAATGTGAAAAAAATGAAGGGGTCTGAATATTTTATGAATGCACTGTATATTGAACATATCAATTAATCAGTTAATATTTAGCCATTTTGATATTATTGGAATCGGCCACTTAACAGAAATCAGCTAGCATATTTCCAAATATCTTTTAGGGCAATCTTTAATTTAAGTGAATGTTGTGTCAAAAAAAAAAAAAAAAAAAAAAAAAAAAAAAAATATATATATATATATATATATATATATATATATATATATATATATATATATATATATATATATATATATATATATATATAATTACTTTTTTTTATTAATTATTTTTGGGATATCCCTAGATGTTGGCATCGACACTAAACCTAGTTGATCACTAATTATAATATAGCAGGATCAGTTTGTTGCTGTAATTATAACGATAACCATCAATTGTTCAATCTGCATTTAAGAATATATGTCATACATGTATATTCATATCATTTAAACATTCATAAAATTTTTAATACATGCAATATACATTTAGACAACAAAATCTTTGATTTCATTAAACTTAAGCTACAATATAAGACTGTGAAAATACAATATATGTATTGTATCCTGAATGCCAAATTTTACTGTAAGTGATTGCCCATTTAGCACAATGTCTATTACTCTGTTGTGTTACCTGGCAGTTGAGGCCATGGTAGCCCTGAGGGCAGGTGCACTTGTATGTTCCATAGCTGTCCTGACAGGTGCCTCCGTTCATGCAGGGTCTAGAGTCGCACTCATTGATGTCATGCTGGCAGTAGTTGCCAGTGAACCCCGCTGGGCATAGACAAGTGAAGCTGTTGATTCCATCCACACAAGTGCCTCCATTAAAACAAGAGCTGTTGGAAACACAAATCAGGATTAGAATTTAGTAATAAAGTGAAAAAGAGATTTACTAGCTCAAACAATCCATGTAGTTAAACACCGTGATTAAAGCGAACTCTAATCATTTATGATATCCTTTGATGCTGCTCTAGTCATTTGTTCACCAGAGGAGGCGCTAAAAGGCAACAGAGGAAGAAGGAGCACCAGAGCTACAGTATCATCTTGTTGTTTTATGATGACTATGCTTTATTGAATTTATATGTATACTGTATACAAACACTTTTATAGGCATTTATGTGGAAACCAATCATGTTCTGCCTGTTGAGTCTCTATTGGGTCCCATATAGTGCCCAAAACCTTCCACCACATTGACGTCTTCCTTCGCAGTAATGGTGTATTTTTGGTTGGCCAATTGTTCTCTGATATGGATCTGTTACTGTTTATTTCCGCCTATACTCTATGTGTTTCTAGGAAGTGGAGTTGGGTTTGTTTTGTTGCCTCTTTTATTAACAATTGCCTGTTGTAGCCAAAACAGTAACAAACTGTGTTGGTCAATTTTGACCTGTCAGAAACAAATTGGCTTAAAGGCGAATGCATAATTTACCTCTCCGTACAGTCTGGTGTGTTGTTCTCACAGTGGATCCCACTGAAGCCAGCTGGACAGGTGCAGGTGTAACTGTTTACACAATCAGTGCAGTTTGCACCGTTTTTACACGGGTTACTGTCACATTCATTTATGTCCTCCTCACATCTGGTGCCCCGGAAACCTGGTAGGCAGGTGCAGGTGAATGTGTTCACACTGTCTTTGCAGAAGCCGCCATTGCTGCAGGGGTCTGGAGGAAAAAGACAAAGGGTTAGACATCAGGGCAAGATAAATGAGATGAAGAAATAAGACAAAGTGAACACTCACTGGGCTTGCAGTCATCAATGTCTGTCTCACAGTTGTGGCCCGTGTAGCCTGACTTGCAAGTGCATTTGTAGCTGCCAAAAGAGTTCTGACAGGTGGCGTCATTTTGACAAGGGTTTTTGACACATTCGTTGATGTCAACCTCACATGTTTGGCCTACAATGGGAGAGGTTTACAGCAAAGCACAAAATATGAGTATATTTTTTCAATGAAGCATGATGTTGGTGCTACCCCTGCTAAAAAGACCAGCTTAATCAGCACGCAATTCCAATGGTTAGTGGTGGTTTGGTGCTGGTGAAGCTTGTTGACCAGCATAGTTTTTAAGCTGAAGCTGGTTAAGTCTAAAAGCCTGGTGTAGACTCCAGCACATCAGCATCCCATGCAGGAGGACCAGAAACCCCCCCCCCCCCCCCCCCCCAAAAAAAAAAACATAAGTCTTTTCAGCAGGGATGACAGAATTTCCTGTTGGTGTATATGACGTTAAGTGTGTTTCATTACCTTGCCATCCCTCAGGACACACACAAGAGAAGCTCTCATAGTCTTCTGACTCCTTGCATACACCTCCATTCTTACAGGGTTTAGGGCTGCATGGGGCCAACAGGGTCTCACAGTTCTCACCTTATAGATAAAATATAAAACCAGAAAATCTTTCAGTAATAGTTTTTATTTCAAAGGTCCTCTAATCCATAGCTTCATCACTACAATGTGGGGTGAGGGGTATATATATATATATATATATATATATAAATAATGGCAACTAAATGGTGGCATAAACGCAGCATAAACGTAATCCATGTGACTCCATAAATTTAATCCATGGCTACGTTCAGACTGCCACTAAAAATTAGATTTTTTGCATATCCAGATTGTATCCAGATGAGTTTTGATAGTCTGGACAGCAAAAAACCACATAAAATCTGATTTTTCCGAATCTGATTCAAATCACATCGGGAGGTTGTTTCAAATGCGATTTAAATCAGATTTTTTCAGATGCGTCTCAGTCCGGATGCTCTGGCTGCTCAAATCGGATTTCAAATGGTCTTTTGCATCACTCTTAACGCGACACACAACGATGACATCAAAAATCGGTGACGGAAATGTTGGAAGTATTCATAAGCCGGCCGTGACTGCAGCACGGAACATCACAATATTTACTAGTCTCCTGTACCGCGAGTTCTGCACCGCGACTGGACAGGGAGCTTATTTGGAGAGCGAGATGATGTACCTCCATTATTCCCGCATTTGAAAGCATCGTCACGTGGGTACACCTATGTCATTACCAAAGCAACCCATGCAGATAGGTTGGTTATGTCTGAATGCGCAAATCTGATTTGATCACTTGCAATTAATAGTGCGGACATTCTGTCTGAAAAGATCTGATTTGAGAATAAAATCTGATTTGCCTGCAGTCTGAACATAGCCCATGTCTTCTGAAGTGATATGATAGGTGTTGGTGAGAAACAGATAAATATTAAGCCCTTTTTTACTATAAATCTCCACTTTCACTTTCACATTCTTTTTTTGTTTGTTTTGTGCAATTTGCATTCTTCCTACATATCGCCACCTACTGGTCAGGGAGGATAATTTATAGTAACAAAGGTGTTACATATTGATCTTTTTCTCACCCACACTTATCATATCGCTTCAGGAGACATGGACTTTACCACTGGAGCCGAATGGATTACTTCAGTGCTGCCTTTATGTCCTTTTTTTTCACTTGTATTGAAAGGACCTACAGAGCTGAAATATTCTTCTAAAAATCATAGTTTGTATTTAGCAGAAGAAAGAAGGTCATACACATCTGGGATGGCATGAGGGTGAGTAAATGATGAGAAAATTTTCAATTAATGTATTGATTCCTACATTAAATAAAGAAGAGCAAAACATACCCAACCCCACCCTGACCCCCAACAAACATCCCTGTGGTCACATACGAGTATATACACACAAAAAACAAACACACACACACACACACACACAAAATAAAATATATATATACCCCCCCCCCCCCCCGAGAGCCCTCCAAAAACTCCAAATATTTACCCCATTTCCCAACAAAAAAAAAACAAAGTTACCCCTTCTTCCAAATGACACCTCTTCAAAAGCCACCACCCTCCCAATGTCCGTGCACCACTCCCGAAATGGGGGCACTCCAGCCGACCTCCAGCCCCTCAAAATAATCTGCCTGGCAATCATCACACTGGTCAGAACCCAATTCTCTATATGTCTGTTCCCCACATCGATGACCACCCCATCACCCAAAACACAGATTCTGGGGCAAAACGAAACCCGAGTGCCCAACACGTCACACACAAAACTCTGAGCCCTCAACCAAAACTCCTGGATCTCAACACACCACCAAAAAACATGGGCCGTGTCTCCATCCTCCGATTGGCATCGCCAGCAGGTGGGTGTGTCTTTAAGTCCAAGCCTATACAATCTAGATGGGGTCCAATAAAATCTATGTAAAATCTTGAATTGCATAAGGCGAACCCTTGCATCTCTAGATGCAGACTTGACATTTTTCAGAATCCTAGCCCACACTCCCTCCTCCAATACCAAGTTTAAATGTTTTCCCCATAATCGCTTGATAGAAGTTAAAGCTACGTCCCCCAGACTCTGAATTAGCAGGAAGTAATACACTGAAGCCTCATGACCTTTTTCAAGAGCAGTAATCACCATTCCCAGATTATCTGCCGCTTTAGGTGGGTGTATGGTACTCCCAAAAATAGTACAGAGCAGGTGGCGCAGCTGTAATTACCAATAAAACTGAGATCTGGGAATCCCAAAATGTTGAACCAAATTTTCAAAAGATCTCAACACTCCACTCTCATATAGTGTAGTCACCAAGTGTAGTAACCCCCCTCAAAATCCACTTTGACCAGCAGAAAAGGGACTTATTAATACAGAATTTTGGGTTCAGCCATATGCTCGAGGCAACATTTAAATAAATGTCTGTATTAAACACTCTGGACACTTTTGTCCATACCGAGTGCAAATGTGAGATAACGGGGTGTAACTTAACTTCTCCGATTAGTTTGTTAGAAAGATTTTCCAATGGCGAAATAGGGGCAAGAACTTCCTGTTCAATACAAAACCAGGGAGGGGCTCTCTCAGGTGGAAGCGACCAATGAGCCAAATGTCTGAGACCGAGTGCATAATAACAAAACAAAATCTTGGGTAGGCCTAGCCCACATTTGTCAATTGGCCTATGCAATTTATTGAAATGTAATCCGGGACGTTTATCATTCCAAATGAAGGACTTCGCTATGCTATCAAATTGCTTGAAATAAGAGAGGGGGACATCTACAGTCTGTCAGAGCCAAAGCTTCGGATTTAGACCAACTGACTCTGTATCCTGAGGAATTAATAATTCTCTGGAGGCAAGGCATAGATCTAATGGGGTTGGAGACGAATAAAAAAATATCATCTGCGTAAAGCAAAAGCTTATGCACCATACCTCCTGCCAACACCCCTGGAAATCATCTTCCTTTCTTGTCGTGGCTGCTAATGGTTCCAGGGCAAGAAAGAACAATAATGGGGAAAGGGGGCAACCCTGCCGGGTGCCCCAATCCAGAGTAAAATAATCTGAAATTAATCCATTTGTTTGTACCGCCGCTACCGGGTGTCTATAAAGTAACTTAATCCATGCAATAAAAGTATTCCCGAACCCGTATATTTCCAAAATCTTAAAAAGATAATCCCATTCTATCATATCAAACACCTTTTCGGCGTCAAGTGAGATGGCAGCGACCGGAGTCTGATCATTCGCCACTGACCACATGATACTGATGAAACACCTAATGTTATCAGAAGAGCTGCGGCCCCAGATAAACCCCACCTGATCTATATGTATAAGAGATGTCATAACTTGACTTAATCAATTAGCCAGAATTTTTTTAAATATCTGAATGTCTAGCTGGATCAGGGAAATTGGACATTAACTCACACTCACTTGGATCTTTGTCCTTTTTAAGGATCAGACTGATCCGTGCTTGTGTCATGGTTGGCGGAAGCTTTCCATTCTTTAATGATTCCATAAAAACTTCTAGCAAAAGTGGAGCCAGTTCTGTAGCATAAGATCTAAAAAAATTCAGCGGCAAAGCCATCTGGCCCCAGAGCCTTGCCTGTAGGCAAGGCCTTAATTACCTCACCAAGCTCCTCCAAGGTTATCTCAGAATCAAGAGAATTTTTTTTGCTTAGCCGTCAGTTTAGGAAGTTCTAATGGTTCCACAAAGTTTGTAATATCTTCATCAGTAGATGAAGACGTGGAACTATAGAGATCAAGATAGAATTCTTTAAAAGCATTAATATCATCGGCTGAGGTAAATATTTCACCACCAGCAGATTTCACTGAGGGAATGGAAGAAAAAGACTTTCTCTGTTTTATATATCTAGCCAGAAGTTTTCCTGACTCAAAGTATGTCTGTCTTGCCCTGAATAGCCAAAACTCCACCTTTCTGCAACAAAATAGTATTATATCTGTATTTCAATCGGGTCAATTCTCTGAGGCCATCAGATGACATACGGCGCTTCAGCTCTGCCTCTGCACTTTTAATATTCCCTTCCAACTCCACGAGTTCTCGTGCTTTGGATTTTTTGATGAATGAGGCATACTGTATGATCCGACCCCTAAGAACCGCCTTAATTGCCTCCCAAGCCATGCTCACAGAGGATACTGAGGACCAGTTGGTCTCCATATAAACATTGATTTCAGCCTTTAACATTTGTTGGAATTCAGGATTTTGTAAAAGGGATACATTAAAGTGGCAACTATATGATTTATTTTTCTCCAAATGTGTCAACACCTCTAAACTCACCAGGGTGTGCTCTGAGACTAAAATGTTTCCAATTGAGCAATCAACAACAGATGAAATCTGGGACTTTGATATAAAAAAAAAATTCAAGAATAAATCTTATGGACTGATGAAAAAATGTGTAGTCCCTACCAGATGGATTCAAAAGTCTCCAAATATCTGTAAGACCAAGATTTTTACACATCCTGTGAAGCGTCAATATTGCTCTAGGGGGCTTACACACTTTTGCTTCACTATGATCAAGGACTGAATCCATCAAAAGATTAAAGTCTCCTCCCAATATTATATCATGAGGGGTGCCAACGGCTTGCAACATCCCTTCAAGATCTATAAAAAAGCCCTGATCATCAGCGTTAGGTGCATAAATATTAGCCAAAATCAACCTTTGCCTTTTGAACCTTTTGAATTTCTGCTAAAACAATAATGACTCTTCCTAATTTATCTTTAATCTGTTTGAGACATTTGAATTGTAGATGTTTACTTATCAGTGTAATGACTCCCCTGCTCTTACTTGAGCCAGCACTAAAGAAAACATGTCCCCCCCATAATTTCCCAAATTTTTCAGCTTCCTGCGTGGGAAAGATGCATTTCTTGAAGAAACACTATATTAACACTATGTGCAACAATCAACCCCCAAACATACCCCAGAACAAAAAAAACAGAAAAAAGAAAAACATGCGCATTAATCCTGCGCACGACAGCACCAACCGGTGTCCATCCCTCTAAACACAAACAGTCCATGTACGCCTACGAGAGCCCCCGCGACAACTTTGCCAATGGATTGCTCAAGTCCAGTGCTTATATACAAGTTTTGTGAGACAGAATTACACAACAGAAAATAATCTATAAAACAAACTCCAGCCAGTAGGCAGAATAAGCACAAAGAATGTGTAGATTCATCCACATAATTGTCCCGAATATGTGTTCCTCCACAAAACAAGCTCCAGCTGCTAGCGGAACCAGCACACACACACAAAAAAAAAAAACGTACAGTTTCCTCGGGCAGTCGAATGAATGTTCAGTTAGCCCGCCCATTCAGCTGTTACATGAGTGTAACAAATGCCCTAATCACTCTAATGATTTGCAAGAAATATTCCACAAAACAAACTCCATCCAAGAGGAGGCATAAACACAAAGAACATGCAGATTCATCCACAAATTGTCCCGAAGGAACGTTATTCCACAAAACAAACTCCATTCAAGAGGAGGCATAAACACAAAGAACGTACAGATTCATCCAAAAACTGTCCCGAAGGAGTGTTATTCCACAAAACAAACTCCAGCCGCTAGGCGGAAGCAACGCAAAAACAAACACATAAGGCGCTCAGTTTCCTCGGACAGTCAAGTGAATGTTCAGTGAGTCAGGTCCACTCGGTTGCATCGAGAGTATCACACAATGACTTACTCATTCCATTGACTTTATAAAGGACATCGCTTGCTGTGGGCATGTAAATATTTTGCAGCCATCCTTAGTACCTATTCTCAACTTTGCTGGGAACATCAATGCAAAAGCGACCTTCTGTTGATGTAAGAGTTTCTTGCATTCCTTGAATCTATCACATTTCTCTCTTGTCGAATTTGCAAAGTCTGGGAACAAGAAAATGCTGTGGTTCTTCCAAGAAAGCCTTCCTTTACTCCTCGCCTCGCATAACACAAGATCTTTATCGGATGATCTCAGAAATTTGGCCAGAATTGATCGGGCCTGTCTCCCTCCGCGGATCTCCGAGCCGGGACTCTGTGAGCTCGCTCAATTTCCAGCTTATGGCCTGTTATGACAAGCAGACTCGGAAAGAGTCCGTCTAGGAATGTCACCATATCTCGACCTTCTTCGTCTTCAGGAATTCCAACAATTCGGATGTTGTTTCGCTGGTTATGATTCTCAAGGTCTTCCAACTTTTCCCAAACACGCTCCAAGGCATTCACACGTCCGAACCTCGCACAGCGCCAATTGACTCGAGAATTTTCATTTTTGGGTAAACTATCCCTTTAAAGATGTGAAGATTTTTGTACTGGAAATCATGACAAAAGTACCCATTAAGAAAATTAGTGTAATTTTTTTCAGTGTACTCCATAACTTTGTCTAATCAAGGAATTCAAGGGTTTCTTTGGCAAAATATTCAATTTAAGATGTTCTCAAGACACACTCTTAGATGTTCCTCCTTTAAGGAGGATGT
This sequence comes from Myxocyprinus asiaticus, assembly GCF_019703515.2. Classification (NCBI taxonomy): domain Eukaryota; kingdom Metazoa; phylum Chordata; class Actinopteri; order Cypriniformes; family Catostomidae; genus Myxocyprinus; species Myxocyprinus asiaticus. Next base: position 20,456,862 of record NC_059347.1, read on the forward strand.
TCTTGTAATCTCAAAAGCCCTAAATTTAGAAGATGACACTCCGATTAAGCACAGGTTCTCTCAAGATGCTCTGTTGGAGATTAGACTGTCAGTTCTAGCAAGCGAAGCACATTTGGCCTATCAGTTTCCACTATGACTGGCCCCTGCAGGATGCCAGCAGGTTTTCCTGCCATTGTCTGGCCATTTGTGTTTCTGTGAGAGAGGATGTAGGGCAAACAGGAAATGTGACAGGCTACAGTTCCCACCCTGTTAGGGCTAGATTTTTGTTATTCTTGATATAGCTGTGTTGATTTTTCCAAAAAAGCAAGTCACTGGGAATAAATATGATTTGGGTTCCAGAGGCAGATCATCATTTTCTGTTGTGTCAAATAACACAGTGAGAGGAAAGAATGTGTAGTCTACTGAATACAATTCTTCCTGAATTGTCACCAGAGATGCATGCAAGGCTCATTGAGGGGCCACTGTCAACAAACAGGGCATAGGTTAAGGGAGGGCAGGTCCTGTTTCTGAACTTACAGTGTAGTTCATGTACACAGTGTTGGGGAAGCAACTTTAAAATCGTAGTTACCAAGTTGAGAGCTACTCATATATTGAAGTAGATGAACTACAGTGAAACTACCCTTTAATAAAGTAGTTAGCTACAATACAAGCAAATAACAAAAAGTAGCTAGCTATGTAGAAGTTATTTAAAGACAACCTGAAACAAAACTGGAATCTTGTGTCTTTTGTCTTTTATCTGTTAGCTTTGAGGTCAACTACCGGTACATGCTATTGCAGTGATTCCCAACTGGGTGTATGTAAGCAGGTTCCAGGGGGTCCATGAAAAGAATTAGATTTTGCTACGTTGAACTTATAAAACAAAATGTATGGCTTAATATAAAAATAATAGGGAAAAGGGATAGGTAAAAATATAGATTTTCCAATTAATTGCGATCTTTATCTGAACAATCCCGATATCGATTCTTAAAATCCTAAGATCGATCTTTTACTCTATCCAAAGTGCAGCACCGAGATACTTTCACTGCGTGTTGAGAGAAAATGTTTCGTTTGTCTCTTCCTTTGTAATATGTGTTCAAAGATGAGATCTATGCAAATCATTTGCCATTGAATAAATGTCTCTTTTAATACCTTTTCAGTTCTTTACAGTTAGTTGTTGATCAAAAAATGAAGACATCATTTCTATTAATGGAATACATGAAATTTGCAAATTTGTAAAAAGCTGAAATTTGAACAAAATGGTGAAAAACTAATGATAAAATACAATTTGTTTAATTTGTATTTCATAATGTACCAAGTTAGAAGGTCCACTGTATAATTAACAGCATTAGCTAACAGAAAATGTATTTCATATGTATGCAAAACGGACATTGTATCAAAATTGAATCAAGATGTTGTGAATTGCTGTCAAATAGGGAAATGTTTATCAATGCCCAGCCCTAATATGAATGTCAATATATCAACCCAATACTGACTGATCAATAATAATCAATACTAATGATAACATTAAATTATATTTAGTCTTTGGAATACATCTTTGGTTTTGTGTCAATGAACGGGCACTTGAGCCTTCCTGATCGTGCTGTGAGGGTACTTACGACAAAAAGGTTTGGGAAACACTGTGCTAGTGTACTCCTAAATGTTGACAAAATAAACTTTTAGCAGATATACACTTTTACATACTTTCCTTTTTCAAGAGAAAAGACCAAATATTTACCTTCTCCTAATACCATCTTCAACTGACTAACAATAGCAGGTAACAAGTCATGGTTCACAGTTGTGATGTAAACTAAAGGCTATTGGCTATTTACTGTATACTCTATTCAATAGGAAATATGTCCACACAGGAAAGAAAACTGCGATCTTCAAGCCATTTCATGGGGATTTTAATATATACACATATACATATATACACATATACATATATATATATATATATATATATATATATATATATATATATATATATATATATATATATATATATATATTTATAGCTATTAGATTCAATTATTTATTTATTTTTTGACTCAAATCAGTGATTTTTTTTTTTTATTTTTTTTTTTTACTGAATATTTAAAAAAATATCACAGTCAAAAAGAACAATTCCATAATTACATGAATAAAGCTGAACTCATACCAGTGTAAGGTAGCAAACAGTTGCATTTGTATCCGGCCACATCATCAATGCAGGTTCCTTGGTTCAAGCAAGGGTTGGAGGCACATTCATTGATATTAGTTTGGCAGTTAGGACCTACAATCAAATGTTAGATAGACACAGCGAGTTTGAGTCAGGGTCAGTAGGGAGACCACACAGTTGTACATTAGCGGAGTAAATCATACTAACCACTGAAGCCAGCACGGCATGTGCAGACGTAGCCACTGGTCATGTCCTTACAGGTGCCTCCATTCATACAGGGGTTGGACTCACATTCATTGTTGTTGATGTCGCAGTTGATGCCACTCCAGCCCGAATCACAAATACAGTTATATCTGTATGAAACAAGATATTTATTTTATATTTTTCTTATAGACTTGGAACTGTTAGCCTCTTCACTGGCTTGAAAATGCATTTAAAACCAGCCTTATTTGGTTGCCGGTTTCACATGGATTCTAGCTGGTCATTTATGGTCAATAGCTGGTGCAGGTTGGTCTAAATGGTTGATCAGCAGGACTCTCAGAAAGTGGACCCGAATTTGTACTGGTTGACCATCTTGGGCAAGCTGTTTAGGGCTGGTCGAGGACAAGCTCAAAAAATTAGCTGCTATGTTCTGAAAATCAGCTTGACCACCTTTAGCTGGTATCAGTCACATTGTTTAGTAGGTTTAAAGCGGTCATGGCATGGCAAAAAAAAAAAAAGTCGGTTCACTTATAATATTAGTATTTTTTGCACAAAAAAACCTGTCATTTCTTTGTAAAACATGACAATATTTCACCCTCATTCTGACCCTCTGTCTGAAATGCTAGGTTTTGGTACTGCTTCTCCTTTAAGACTTGACATTAAACGCCCACTGTTGTGATTGGCTCTGTGCTCTTGACTGACGTGCTCTCTACTTGCCATCTCATTGCTAGTGGGTGGGGCTACAGAGGTGAAGTAGGTGCTGATGTGTTATTGTGGAGGCAGTCAGATGCAAATGTCTACCACAGTGACATCACAATGTGGAGGAAGTAGAGAACGAGTCGTTTTGGCAGCTTGGTTTCAACAAATGCTCTTTTTGCAGTGAGGAGGAAGTTTTGAGTTCTGAAACTTACAGTGTGTTTTAATTGTACACTGACCCCTTATGTTAAAAGATCATGGAAAATTGTATTTCTCATGCCATGACCTGTTTAAAAAAAATCTATTATTTGTAAAAATTACAGCTGATTGTATGTTTGTTTTGTAAGAATTATTTGCCATAGAAATCAAATATGCAGTGTGTATATGTTTAAAAATAGTACACACCCATTGACTTTGTCTTCACAATGTCCATGGATACAGGGGTTGCTAAGGCATTCATTGAGTTGTGATTGACAGGTAGTGTCATGGTAGCCCTCTTTGCACAAACATGTAAAGCCATTGACTCCATCAACGCAGGTTCCACCATTGTGACAGGGGTTGATGGCACATTCATCAATGTTGATATTACACATTTTCCCTACAAAAAAAGAAAGAATTATAACAAAGGTTGAAAAGAGTCATATTTTCAAAACCTTGATCAAATTCTTGTTGTTGATGTCAAGGCTGAGTGTTATCATTTTTAAAATAGAGTAACTAATGCTTCAAGAATCAAACTTTGCAAGCCGTAAGTCCTGAATCGACACCATTCAATTCAACTGGCCATTCCCTTTTTTTCTTGAAATCCTAGGCTTAAGGCCCAGCTTTTAGACTCCACTTCAGGCAGCACCACTATTCACCAAACACAATGCCTAGCATAAAGGCAGGGGTTTCGTTTGTCACTTGTCTTTAAAGCACCGGCCAACTTCCCCCTTTTAAAAGATCGACTTTCACAAATCTTTTGCAAATCTTTTCTTCTTTCAAACTCCCAGATGTCCTGGAGATCTTTTGGCTGTATGGGGGAGTGGGGTGGCTTGCGTGTCTGTTCGGCAGGTGGGGGATTGGGCGAGACTGTAAGCCAACACCGCAGCCTGGGCAGAGTGTGTGCTCGCTGGCCAGCTGTCTCTCCCCACCCTGCTTTGTTGTCTGTCTCACCTGTTGAACTCTTTGTTGACTCCCTGTCTCTTCTACAATGATAAGACCTGGGCTAAACATACCACCTACAACTCAAGAGAGAGCTGCTAAAACCAAATACAGAGCAACATTTTATTGCTCAGAGGTCACTCTTTCAAAGCTTAGGAGTGTTAAAAGATAATGCTTTAATTAAGTATTAACTTTGTCTCAGATGTTTCTCCTAAAATACCTGGAGCAATAGAAATAGACACAGAGACAATAATTTTGACAGACAGTAAGAGTACAGAGCTATAACATTTATTGTGGATTTAATGTGGATGGCCCAGAGAAATGGGTGAGTGCATATTCAAATCTCTGATTTTTGATTGCAGAGTTGACATTGTTATGCTAACTCCCACTAGACTTGGCCATTAAATTAGACCCACCCCAATTTCTTTTTTTTTTTTCCTCTCTCCAAAACTCACCCCCGAAAAACATGTCAGTCAGCATGATGTCAGCAAACCCAAACATATAAAAGGCAAAGAGGCAGAGAGCTTTCTCTGATTGGCTATATCAGTGGTCACCAATTAGCGGACCGCGGTCTGGATCCCGGACTGGTTCCATCCGGACCGCGAGATATCATGACAATGGTTGCCCCATCTCACCATTTCTACACTTTAGGTTAGCAGCATGACAAAACAATGGAGCAGTGTACACCTCAAGCATTCCGGGGCGTAGATAGCACTGATTTTTCAGCGCTGTATCCTTGAATAATTTTCTCTAGAACCGAACACCCTTCATTTAAGCACTCCGCACGCCTTGCCTGTCTCCCCTGGCCCGCGACATGAGGCACCGCATAGTAGAGCTGCAGACATGGTTATTTTAACGACAGTAGAAATACAGTGAGCAGCAATATTGATGGATAATGACATCTTTTGCTAAAACACACTGCAGAAAATGAAAATTAGGTAAAGTGAAACAATCCTCATGTGTCTGACATGATTCTGACGGTTCAGCTAAGCAAGGTTTGTGATAGGACAATTTATCGTCGTTCCAGATCGCCCTTTAGACTATAAACGTTTTTTTGTTTTGTTTTTTGTCTAAAATTAGCTTTAATCAGAAATGTTTCGAGCCTATTGATAGTAAACAAATAGATTTTTGTTTACATTTTGTGAAAATTAATCAGTCAGAGATAACATCATCTTTGGCATAGATGGCAAAAAAGACAACCAAAACTCTGAAATTACGAGTTCTCTGCTTATTATGAAAAAAATTTCCATTATTTGATTGTCAGGCCATTTATACTTAACTATAGCAAACAGTATTTTTAAACTGTACTATTTTGATGTATTGTTTGTTCGTTTTTGATAGATTCACATATCAAGGATAATATAAGAATAGTTCATTAAGACTTTTACATTACCTACATTTTCTCTCAGGGGGTTACCCGTACCCCTATACGGTATCCTTCCTCAGTCACAAGGCCTCCTATGACCCCATATATATATATATATATATATATATATATATATATATATATATATATATATATATATATATATATAAACGGTAGAAGATCCCTCATAGCCCGCTTCTTTGGTTGTCTTTGGGCCACCGATATCCTCACTCTTGCCCTCATTAAGAGACTTTTTTGACTGTTTCAGATTTTTTATTTTATTATTATTATTATTATTATTATTATTATTTTACAAAGTACTATTGCTGCCAACTTTATATAAATTACATTATTCCAAATAAATGAGCATTTCTTACACATGGTCATTAGTCAGAATGGCTATGAAACAAGTTATTATTGTCCAGACCTTTGGTGGGACGAAAATGTCGAGACCGGACATCTTGGAACTTTAACTGAATACCCCTGGGCTATATTGGCAGATTGGATAAAACATCAAACGAACATGGGTGCACATCAAAAGTGAATGCATGAAAGCACCCTAAAACCCTCATATATCTAAAATGGACCAAAATGAGATCTGAGCCCACTTTCAAGGCCAGGGACTGGGTCTTTTTTCACTCAGTTCACTTTTTGGTCCACTTAAAGGGGTCTGAGTTTGGTTCTTTGTGTGAAAACAGTCTGACACCACTCACCTGTGTATCCTGGTTCACAGGCACACTCATAACCATTGATCTTGTCAATGCACCTTCCATAATCGCATGGATTACTCTTACAGTCATCTAGATTGATCTCACAGTTCACACCTATGAACACAATAGTAGGCAATGTAAATGTCCAGAAAAACTTTCAACTTTGATTAATAAGTTAAACATTTGCAGATTTCAGCCTAGAATAGTTGTAGTGGCACCTGCTGTTCCTTTGGGGCAGACACATAAGTAAGCGTTCTCACGATCCTGGCAGGTGCCTCCATTTTGGCACGGCTGACTCAGACACTCATTAATATTGGTCTCACACAGACGGCCTGTGTAACCTGCACGGCAGTAACAGGTGAAGGATGCCAGGCCATCTTTACAGGTGCCGTAGTGACATGGGTTTGACAGACACTCATCTACATCCGTTTCACAGTGCTGCCCAGTGTATCCTAAAAGGAAAACTCAATTTCATTTTTTGAATCTATTAAGAAACAGGGCTCACATACTTTTGATCAATGAATTTCCATGTCATTCCTGGTTCCATGTTATTTCCCTCTAAAAGTTTAAACACTCTGGCTCTGTGGCACAAAAAAACATTGCATTGTTTGCTTGAGCATTCCAACCAGGGGTGTGTTTCCCATATAACAACGTAACTCACTGCTTAACCACCATAGTACGATGCATCGTTGGAGAAATTAACTAGAGAGTCACGACTGTTTTCTGAAACCATAGTAACTATGTTGCACATCCTTTGTATAAACCACGTTGGTTCAATAACATAGAGCTGTCATTAATGACGTTACGCAGGGGGTGGAGTAATAACTTTTGCAGAGATCAAATCGATATCAAATTGAAATAGCTCATTTACTCGTATAGAAAGCGGTTGAATGTGGGAAAGCTGCTGAAAACAGAAAAGCTGGATGCACTGTGTAATGCAACAGATGCTGCAATAGTGGGGTTTTCCTCTACATCAGACTTCGGGGTTCCCCCGATGCACTTGAGCACATACGCACAAGCGCACTCTTCAAAAACATAAAAGCCTTTTCCATCAGAAACCGTGAGTTATAAAGTGCTTTCTCTTAACAGTCTTTAACCTGTTTACGTGACGTTTCAGAACGGCGATTTCTGCAAAACCCCGGAATAATTTTCTTAAAGGGATAGTTCACAAATGAAAATGTTCTCATCATTTACTCACCCTTATGCCATCCCAGATGTGTAAGACTTTCTTTCATCTGTTGAACTCAAATGAAGATTTTCAGAAGAATTACTTAGTTCTGTTGGTCCACACAATGTAAGTGAATGGGTGCCAAAATTTAGATGCTCCAAAAATCACATATGTCAGTGTTAAATTCATATGACACTATGGGTTAAATCAATGTCTTCAGAAGCGATATGATAGGTGTGGATGAGAAATAGATCAATATTTCAGTCTTTTTGCTACTATAAATTCTCCTCCCTGCTCAGTCAATCTCCACTTTAACTTTTACTTTCACCTTCTTCTTCTTGTGTTTTTGGTTGTTGGCACCCATTCACTTGCATTGTGAGAACCTATAGAGCTAAAATATTCTTCTAAAAATCTTCATCTGAGAATTTTCATTTTTGGGTGAACTATCCCTTTAAATGCATCTAAACATGTTCAAAGTGTTGGCAGAATGAAAGATATACAGTATATGGAATGGAAGACATGGAAGCCTCAGCGAAGTCAAATAAAAAACTATGCTTCTAACCACATGTGGAGAGCTGTAGATCCAACCACTCAACTTTTCGATTCTGTTTGAATGTTCGTTGGAACTACGGTTTTGGTAAACACTAAATCGTTGAACCATGCTGGTAACGACGGAACCTGCAACAATAGTTGTCTAACGATGCTTTTGGGAAATGCATGCCAGCACGACACCAATGGCATGAGTTTGGGGCTGGACTATCTGTTTGTTTCACCAATTGGCGGTGGGTGAAATGTTCAGGGAAACCTGTTAGGAAATTACACTTTGGGGCACATTCATGAAACATGAGCAGAACAAATGTTTGTGTAAATCGTTCGTAAAGCCATTCTGGCATAAATTCTTGGATTCATGAAAGTTTTCTTATTTTCAAAGTGTGTAATTCGTAAGGCCTCTGAACGTTCTGTGTTCTTTCAGACAAACTGCCATGATTACATTTTGATAGAAGCTAAATTAAATAATAATAAAAAAAAATAAATAAATAAAAAAAATATATATATATATATATATATATATATATATATATATATATATATATATATTAAAGGAGTAAAAGTAACCTTTTTTTTTCTTTTTAAACCATATGCTTAATTGAAAACGTTTCTTTGATGCTTGCATTAATTACTTCCCAAGTACAGTTTATTCCCAATCCTACTTCTTACTTTTTATATAATTTTTCGAGCATGAGTGCTTGGCATTTTCGAAAACAAACAAACAAACAAACAAAACAAAAACAAAGAATGTCCTCAAATGTGACTGGTTGGACAGTTTCTTCTTTTGATATGAGCTTTATAATTTAGGTTTACTATTTCAGTATAGGGATCTATAAATCACATTCAGTTGATAACGTATGGTGTTAATGCTGTTAAATCTATAAATAAACATATCGCGTGAATGTGCGTTCACAATACAACGGAAAAAAATAGAAAAATTCCCGCACACTGTCATTTAGCTAGCAAATCTTTATTAGTTCACAGCGTTTTGGTCAAAGACCTTCTTCAGGCATTCTATTCATTTCGCTAAAGATTCTACCAGTTGCAAGGGAAGTATATTACTGTTACCATTATAATTTAGCCTATACCTGAGAAGTTTCACCAATGATGATGGTGATGCGCTCAACTGAACCAGATAAGGTTAATGGTGATGGACCTCCTCCTGCTGACATGAACTGATTTTTTTTTTCACTAAACATTCATGTCAAAAAAAAAAAAAACAATTTTTTTTTAACTTCTTTGGACTATTCGATTGCAGCCAGAACATACGATGACAGTAAGTTCTGTCATCATTTTAAAACCCTTTCATTACTGTTCCGCATTTCCCTATTTGAATTTAGTGTGTCCGATACCTTCCTTATAGGGCATTTTCATGGGCGTGGATTATGATAATTGTGAATGGCATATGCACACACCCCGTATTTCCAAATATTTGGAATTCTCTAACATGCACGTTTAACCAACAAATCTGGGGTGTACAAAGTGTTTGTGAATCGGAAGGAAAGCTTTCGTGAAGGTCCATTTTACGCAAAAATAACCAGAATTTACTCATATATCTATGAAAGTTTCATGAATGAGGTCCATTATTTTTAATATCCACAACTTTTTCAGGCCTCGACATCAAAAATGTAAAATTCCCAGATATTTCCAGATTTTTCATGAACATAGGAATGTTATCAATATATTTGTATTCATGAGATACAGGGTGATATTGTCATTCAATGGGAGACTAGCAGTTGTTCTACAAAACTTTAGATGTTGTACTAAATGTATTATTTCCCTGTTTTATAGAAAAAATTTTTTTTTTTAAGAAGTAACAAAACAACCAAGTGACTCTTCATACCTTCAGTGCACTGGCAGGTGTACTTGTTAGGCCCATCAATACACTTGGCCCCATTTTTACAGGGGGTGCTCGCACACTCATCGATGTCGAACTGGCACTGGCTACCAGAGAATCCTGAGGGGTGAAACAGGAGGAGGTGTGGGGAGAGGGAGAAGACAAAGGGGGAATGGGGAGGGGGACATTAAAATGATTTCTTTAGTTTGCACTGGCTTCATTCCTCCACACTCGTCTAGCATTCATTAATATTCTGCTTTCCTTCTCCCTTTCTCAGGTTTTCAAGCTGCTTCTCAACAAACCATCATAGTAAGAAGGGGAGAATTGGTAGAAGGGGGGTAGAAAACCTTCCAAGTCCTTCTGCCCAAGGGCACCAGACAAAAGAGGAACTGTCTATTCAATGGAATGCCAAGCCATGCCGGTTGCCTCCTTTGTCCCATAAAAGTTTTCCATCACAATGCGCATTCTCCAACCCAGCCTCGCCTCTCTCCTTCTCTACGTCTGTCTCACCAAAAGAGCCCCACGTAACCCCTGACCTCTTGCTATTCAGCTCCCCCGTTGCTCAGGAACCCCCAACATTTGTGCTTTCTCCCTCAGTTATTTTCATCCATTAAAGATGTCTGCTGTTCAAATATACAGTCTGAACACATTAAGGCTACAAATCCATCAGTGCTGAGACTTATGGGGCTTCTAACACAATAAATAAAACAACTAGATTAATGATTTTAGAGTGGGGCTTGCCCATGCAAAAGTGTTATGGATGTTTGCTTGGGCATTGCTAGATGATTCTTAAGGTGTTCAAGGAGGAGCTAAGGCATTGCTAGGTATCTGCTGGCGTGTTGCTAAGGTTATCTGAAAGGTTGTTCTGGCATAGCAAGGGGATGCAAGGGTGTTCTCTGAGGTTGATAGGGTAGTGCTAGGGGGCTGCTTGTTGTTTAGGTGGTTGCTAGGTGGCTCAAGTCAAAATATCCCAAGTCTCTATGATATTGTGGCTGCTACATATGGCTCGATTCCCTCCGTAAATGTAAGTCTAAAGGATTTTTTAAAACCTATTTTATTGTCTGCCAGGCAAAAATCGTACGTCCAAACAGTTAGAAAAGTAATTGCACAGCTCTTCTCAACATGCCACACAATTTGAGATATCACCCAAGTTTAATACTAAGGGTTAATACTTGCCTTAGCCACCAATACTTAATTCTTAACCAGCACATGCCATTTCCAGAGACCCACTGCTATCTGTAATTAAGGTCTGCTGTATGCAACTTCAAGAAAACAGAAATTTCTTCCGAACTTCTCAAATGCCACATTTAAAAAAGCGCCATTATGGTTGCCATAGATTCAGTGTTTACACTACTGAAAAGGAGCCCTGCATTGCATGCTGAAAAGGGGCTCTGATTTCCATCTGAAACTGTGAAGGGGCCTAGCCTCCACTTCTTCAGCTTATCACTTCTACACCACTCTTGGGGAGTCCCTGTAGGCCCCTCTACTCACACAACCACATCACGCCTGATATTGTACCTCCACTGTACCCCCTTTCATTTATGCATGAATTCCTCTGCATCCTAAATGTGTTTTTTTCCAATAAGAAGAGCCCTGTTCACAAACCTGCCTTTGATCTCTTTATGGGGTGCATGCTACATTTTCACCAAAATAACTTTCACGTTGCTGGAACTGGTCAAAGGATCAAAGTGAATCACACTAGAGGGAGAAAGTACCTCTACAAAAAAATGTATAAATCAAACATAAAAAAAATGTTGGACATCTGTAAACAACATTTCAAAATGTTTTGATGTAATAAAAGTTAAGTAATACAAACTTACAAAAATTACATTTTTCAAATTAAATACAATTAATTATATTAAAAATAAACATTTTCACAAATATATATATATATATATATATATATATATATATATACACACACACACACTCTCTACCGGTCAAAAGTGTTCCACCATATTAATTTATTTCATTATAAATCTAAAATGTAATAAAAAAAAATAAAAAATAAAAATTGTTGAAATGAATGACTTGGACCAAATAATAAAGAAAAGCGGCCACTAAGTGCCCAACATAGACGTGAACTCCTTCAGTACTGTTTAAAAATCATCCCAGGGTGATACCTCAAAATGTCAAGAGTACATGTTTGCAAAATCTAGGCAAAGGGTGACTACTTTGAAGATGCTAAAATATAACACAGTTTTGATTTATTTTGGATTTTTTTAGTCACAACATAATTCCCATATTTCCATTTCTATTATTCCATAGTTTTGATGACTTTACTATTATTCTAAAATGTGGGAAAAAAAAAAAAATTATAATAAAGAATGAGTGTTTCAAAACTTTTGACCAGTAGTGTATGTGTGTGTGTGTATATATATATATATATATATATATATATATATATATATATATATATATATATATATATATATATATATATACACACATACACACACACTGTATGGAATTTTGTGGAAGGCTACCCAAAACATTTGACCCAAGTTAAACAATTTAAAGGCAATTCTACCAAATACTAACAAAGTGTGTGTAAAATTCTGACCCACTGGTAATGTGATGAAAGAAATAAAAGCTGAAATAAATCATTCTCTCTACTATTATACTGACATTCATTCAAAATAAAGTAGTGATCCTAACTGACCTAAGATAAGGAATGTTTTCTATGATTAAATGTCAGGAATTGTGAAAAACTGAGTTTAAATGTATTTGGCTAAGGTGTATGTAAACTTCTGTCTATACATATACATACACACACACACACACACTTTAACGATTTTGCTTCCATAAACAAATAACTGACATAATTTCATTTTGGGACAAATCAATCTATATTTATCTTACATTATGCTATAAATGCAGTATAAAAGCAATAAAGAGTACTTTGCTATGCATAAATTAAATATACATCTGAACTCATTCAAGCAAAGACTGGCTGAAATTAAAACTTTCTAGAAGCTTCCATAAGGATAATTGGGAGTATTTTAGCCAGGGCTGGGAAAGCCTGCCTCAAGGCAGGATTAGTGTTCTTCTCTCTGTTCTGTCTTGGGGGGTGATTGACCCCTGTGTGCTCACCTGTGGGGCACTCGCATTGGTAGTTGTTGATCTTGTCGATGCACTTCCCATTGTTGAGGCAGGGCATGCTGGCGCACTCATCGTTATTGATCTGGCAGAAGACTCCCTCGTAGCCTGCCAATTAGCATAGGGGAAAAAGCTAAATTTTTAGCAAGAGAATTCAGCATGTCTTAGCGATGCCATCAGTGTTTCTTTTTGTGTATAATAAACCAAATGTGTGAGCTTTACTGTATGTAATCAGGAATCAGTATCATTAGTATTAAGACCCCAAGGAACTAATTATTGAAACTCAGGTTGGTCATGTGTGGTAATGACATCACCAATTTCTCAGGTTTTGGACACAGCCATTGCTTTAATGTTGTGAATGTTCTTCTTGATGAGATTTTATATCTATAAAGGAACAGAGTCTTTTGGTTACCTGGCATGCAAATGCAGTGGAAGCCTCCGATTTGATCCAAACATGTAGCATCATTCTGGCATGGATTGGACATGCACTCATTTATGTCCAGTTCACATCGAGCTCCCACATATCCCTGCTGACATTTACACTGGAAGGAGCCTTTTGTGTTGATACACTTTCCAGCATGTTCACAAGGGTTTGCACCTAGAACAGAGATAGTGAAGAAGAAAAAAAACAAAAAACATTTTCTTTTCAAACATTCCTTACAAAACGAACTGTGGAGGTACCTGTGGATAGCATCAGATTGTAATTCCATGGTACTTTGGTATATAATTCTGAATATGGTCAAAAATTAACTAGGGCTCGTGTGACAAAAAATTCCCCAGATATTTAAAATATGGAGGGGAAAAAAACCTGTGGTGAATTCCTATGCTTATTATCTAATATCAAACAGTGGATCAATATATTTCAAAATTCTATTCTAGGCCAATCTTGTGATTGCTTAGTGCCTCTGCAGACAGCGGAGTGACCTGTAACTGTCAAATATCTGCATTGTTGTTGAATATGTACAGTTGAAGTCAGAAGTTTACATACACCTTAGCCAAATACATTTAAACTCAGTTTTTCACAATTCCTGACATTTAATCATAGAAAACATTCCCTGTCTTAGGTCAGTTAGGATCACTATTTTAAGAATGTGAAAAGTCAGAATAATAGTAGAGAGAATTATTTATTTCAGCTTTTATATCTTTCATCACATCCCCAGTGGGTCAGAAGTTTACATACACTTTGTTAGTATTTGGTAGCATTGCCTTTAAATTGATTAACTTGGGTCAAATGTTTTGGGTAGCCTTCCACTAGCTTCTCACAATAAGTTGCTGGAATTTTGGCCCATTCCTCCAGACAGAACTGGTGTAACTGAGTCGGGTTTGGAGGCCTCCTTGCTCGCACACACTTTTTCAGTTCTGCCCACAAATTTTCTATCGGATTGAGGTCAGGGCTTTGTGATGGCCACTCCAATACCTTGACTTTGTTGTCCTTAAGCCATTTTGCCACAACTTTGGAGGTATGCTTGGGGTCATTGTCCATTTGGAAGACCATTTGTGACCGAGCTTTAACTTCCTGGCTGATGTCTTGAGATGTTGCTTCAATATATCCACATAGTTTTCCTTCCTCATGATGCCATCTTTTTTGTGAAGTGCACCAGTCCCTCCTGCAGCAAAGCACCTCCACACCATGATGCTGCCACCCCCATCCTCATCTCTAGGAGACAGAATGCGTCTCCTTCCTGAGCGGTATGATGGCTGTGTGGTCCCATGGTGTTTATGCTTGTGTACTATTGTTTGTACAGATGAACGTGGTACCTTCAGGCGTTTGGAAATTGCTCCCAAGGATGAACCAGACTTATGGAGGTCCACAATTTTTTTTCTGAGGTCTTGGCTGATTTCTATTGATTTCCTCATGATGTCAAGCAAAAAGGCACTGAGTTTGAAGGTAGGCCTTAAAATACATCCACAGGTACACCTCCAATTCCGTACACCCCCTATCAGAAGCTAATTGTCTAAAGGCTTGACATCATTTTCTGTAAATTTCCAAGCTGCTTAAAGGCAAAGTTAACTTAGTGAATGTAAACTTCTGACCCACTGGAATTTTGATATAGTCAATAAAAAGTGAAACAATCTGTCTGTAAAAACTTGTTGGAAAAATTATAGTTTGCTAATATGAATTAACCACTGTGAAGTGGTTAAAAAAAGTCAAGCTCAATCTACAGCATTTTTGGCATAATGCTGATTACCACAAAAATTTATTCATACTTGTCCCTCCTTTTCTTTAAAAAAAAAGAAAAGCAAAAACCGAAGTTTCAGTGAGGTACTTACAATGGAAGTGAAATGTGAAGGTTACAATTTTTATAAAAGCATTACATTAACTATTCTGTAAAAAGTCATATATTATTTGAGCTGTGCATTTGTTTAAATCCACATTGTGATGGTCATTTCAGGGTTTTAGGGTTTAAGGCATTACGTCATTATGGCAACAAAGTTGTAAAATTGGATATAACTTTACACATAAAAGGTTAGTAAGCGATTTTATCACACTAAAATCATGTTAACACGTATAGTGTTTAGGTCTTCTGGCTATCTTTTTGAAACAGTGAATATTTTAATGATTAGGGATTGGCCCTATTTACTTCCATTGTCATTTACTTCCATTAAGTACCTCACTGTAACCCAGATTTTTGAATTTTTTAAAGAAAAGGAGGGACACGTTGAAATAAATTTTTGCAGTAATCAATATTATGCCACAAATGCTGTTGACATTCCTATAAATTAATTGATTCAATTGAAGTATTTGACATAAATTGATTACAAAAGTGTTTCAGTATGGCTTTCATACAGGTACAGTAAAATGCCACTGACAATCAATTACATCGGAAAAAAGTTCATTTCTGACTCTGATACTGAATGATTTGCATGTAATTCAAGGTGCAGTACCTTAAAAGAATAGTTCACCCAAAAATGAAAATTCTCTCATGATTTACTCACCCTCATCCCATCCCAGATGTGTATGACTTTCTTTCTTCTGCAGAACAGAAATTAAGATATTTAGAAGAATATTTCAGCTCTGTAGGTCCTCACAATGCAAGTGAATGGGTGCCAAACTTTTGAAACTCAAAAATCCACATAAAGGGATCATAAAAGTAATCCGTATTACTCCAGTTGTTAAATTCATGTGTTCAGAAGGATGTGAATCACCAAAAACAGAAGAAGAAGAATGAGAAAGTGAAAGGCAGGGAGGAGAATTTATGGTAAAATAAAAATACTTAAATTTTGATTTGTTTCTCACCCATGCCTATAAAATCACTTCAGAATATATGGATTTAACCACCAGAGTCATCTGGAGTACTTTTATTTTGCCCTTATGTGGATTTTGGAGCTTCAAAGTTTTGGCACCCATTTATGGACCTAAAAAGCTGAGAAATACTTCTAAAAATCTTTGATTGTGTTCAGTAGAAGAAAGAAAGTCATACACATCTGAGATGGCATGAGGTTGAGTAAATGATAAGAGAATTTACATTTTTGGGTGAACTATCTCTTTAAATGAATACCATGGTACTACCATATTACATGTCCAAAAACATGATATTGTGATGGTAGGTGTAGAAGAAACCATGGTCTTAGAATGGTAACATGTCCAAAAAACTTCCACAACAGTACTGACACCGTTTACAGAGAAAATGAACTGTAAATATTCGCTTTTTAAAAAGAGGCCAATTCTCACCCAGCGAGCATTCATCAACATCTTGATCACAAGCTGGGCCAACATAACCCAGTGGACAGGTACAGATGGCCTTGCCGTTGACTGGATTGGTATCACAGTTTGAGCCTTTCTGACAGGGGTTACTAATACAAGCATCGTCCAAGTGACACAGCAGACCTAAACCAAATTAAAGCAAACCTTAATTGTCAGTTGCTTAACACATCTTGCACAGCAGATTTTAAATTATGCTCAGTAGATTTGCACAAAGCTTACTCGAATAACAGAAATTAGTGCCACAAACCATGACTCCGTGAGAAAGAAGCCATGAAAAACATGTTGTTGAAAAAAGCTATGCACACCTGTGCGACCGTGAGGGCATTCGCAGAGGAAGGAGGCCACCCGATCATGACATGTGGCTCCTGTGTGGCAGGCAGCATCTGCGCAGTCATCGATGTTCTCACTGCAGTCATCCCCTGTCCAGCCGTTCACACACACACAGTGATATCCACCCAGCGTGTTCAAGCAGGTGCCACCGTTCTGACAGGAATTGGGCATCAAATCGCACTCATTGACGTCTTCAGTACAAAACTGACCTGAGGAATTAGCATGCAGTATACAACCATTAGTTTTAAAACACTATATGGACCCCAAATTAAATGCCAGGGACTACAGTACATCCTTAAGTGGATGGATGGTGCTTTTTGTGCATTACTATTTTTATTTTGTAGAAACTGTTTTTAGAAGTAAGGCACTTAAGGTCATGTTATTTTTGTAAATATATATTTCCAATGTAGCAAGGCCTGGCATGCATTATTGCTTAAACATGTATTAAACATGAAATAATTAGTACCTGTCCACTCTGGCTTGCACTGGCAATTGTAAGTGTTGACTCCATCGACACATGTTCCTCTATTCAGGCAATGGTGGTCTAGGCAGTCATCAATGTTCTCCTCACAATTCTGACCACTAAAGCCTGGAAAGAATGAGGTAATATAACCCAAATATGGTTAAAAATCGATCTTTAAAAGGTTTCAGACCTTCCAAATTGTGTTAATAATAAAATCAGCACTGAATATGTAAGCCATGTTAAACTGACATGGATTACAAATATCTGAGGAACAGTTTGTTGACAGAATTCATGTTGTCTCACAATGGACTAAATATTTATATCAGATCGCGCAAAACAAATCCTTAAACACAAACATGCTAATTTATTTCCCAGTGTCAACAAAGGGATAAAGTGTTTGTGAAACTCCCAATTACATTCGAGAACAGTCGTTACTGCTGTTGCGGTCAACGGTCTTCCTCTTCTGAGAAGATTGGCAGTACCAGGTCTCACATGGAGGCACCAACGAAAACGACTCAACCGACTCAAACCACAATTTCCTACCATTTCACTCCAGAATACGCGGTTAGGATTTTTTTCAGAAACTGTTGAAGGGATAGTTCACCCAAAAATGTATACTCATGTTTTTAAATCACTCCTTAAAACTTACCTTTTCTCTGTAGCTTATGGAATTACGTGAGTGTAGCAGTGCTACTCTGTTTTTTGTGTCATAATGATGTTGTTGTGTGTATCTTGTTATGTCTCCTAATGCTTTATTTTAATTTTGGTCATATTGTACATCAATTTGGTCAACAATTGTTGTTTTTAAATGACTGACTGAAAAAATGAAAATTTTGTCAAAATTTACTCACCTTCATGTTGTTTCTGCATGACTATCTTTCTTCAATGGAATTAAAAAGGATATTTTTGGCAGAATGACAGCAGCAGTGACCATTTCATCACTTTCATTATATGGAAAAAAGATGTAATGAAAGTGAATTGTGACTGAGGCAAACATGTTGCCTCTTCTTCCATTGAAGAAAGAAAGTCATACTTTTTGGAACAACATGAGGGTGAGTACATTATGGCCCTGTTTGCACCTGGTATTAAGATGCGTTTTCTGTGATCCGATCACATGTGGTCAGCTAAGACGCACTTCTGTTTCCATCTGGTATTACCATACAATAATCTTAAATGTGTCTCTTGTGACCAGTTGTGTTCAAATTTCAAGGGGAGTGTCTCTGATTTCATGACAACATACTACATCAATCACTACAGTATGTCAGTGTGTTACTGTCACAATCCTGTCATGATCATTGTTCTATGTCTGTCTTGTGTTTTGTTTTCTATCTTTGTGTGAGCGCACGGCTTCAGTTGTAGTTTCTCTGCCGTGTGCTATTCGGTCGGTCTTGTGTTTCATGTCCGGAGCATGGTGTCTGGGTCCTGACTTCCCTGTCTGGATCAGTTTCGGTTGGTGTCGGGATCCGGACACTCATGCTCCATGTTCTGTCTTTATTGCCGTGAGTGCATTGCGCTTATGTCAACATGGCAGCATGCACTCGTGTCAATAGTTTATGTCTGTCTCTCGTGACCACGGGTGCAATTCGCATTGCGCTTGCTTTGTGCTGCGTGCCTGGGTCACAACCTGTCTTCTCATTGTGCTGAGGTTCGGTCACTTCGGTCTGAGATATCGGGTTTATTTGTGGCCGAACTCTCGCACAGGTGTCTTGTCTCATGTTGTCGCCTGTTGCGTGCATCACTTGGTGTTTGCCTAGAGATGTACGCTCAGGCTTTGTCTTGTGCGAGAATGCACGGCACTGCTTTATTGTCGTTGCCGTGCATTCTCTCGACTTATCGGTCGGTTGGCATGAGCGCATATTGCCTTATTGTCTTGGCGATGTGCGCTTGTGCCATTCGGGTGTCTGTGTTTTGTGAGAGCACGTGGTTTTGTTTTGTTTCTGTTAGCCTCATGTCTCTCAGTCTGTGTCATGTCCCACCTCCTTGTTTGCCCATTATTAGTTGATTAGTTACACCTGCCCTCCTTGTTAACGTGTTTGATTTCTCTCCCTATTTTAGTCTCCTCGTGTGTGCTGTCCAGTGCCAGTTCATCTTGTTTCGTGTTCATGTCAGTATTGTTTCTTGTCCCTGTTCCTAGTCAGTCCTGCAGGTTCCAGTCGGTCCTGTATCCAGTTCATCTGCCCCAGCCCAGCTTCAGTGGGCTACCAGCTTGGACTGTGTTTTCCCCTACGGGGTAGTTTATGTTTGGTTTTGTTCCCTTTTTGTATAAATAAAACCCCTTTGTCTTCACTCTGCGTTTGGGTCCTGCCTCTGCTGCTACAAACTGTGACAGTTACTGCATAATAGACTGCAAAAAAAGTAATAAAACACAAAGAAAGGACGAAAAAATGGTTGAACTGTTTTTCCCAGATGCATCTTTTATTACACAGCTCTAAGGAATACTCTATTCTGATTGGTCAATGGTGCCATCTAGCGGTCTAATATTTCTCAGTAACAACCGCACATCGACATATCAGGCCGCTCATCTGGGTATTGCGAGCCATCTTTCCTGCTTCTCGGATCACTGTGTGAACTCTACAAGTAAGCTAATAAAATAATTTCAACTCAGATCATTGTTTCATGTGCTTGTATTTATTTATTTGGCAAGTAGTCTTGTAATAAGATGCATAATGAGCAGTCAGACAGACTCCGATGCAAAACCAAAGGTGGATTTCAGCTGATTTATTTCTTCTCACATTATTACATAATTTCAATGCAAATCAATGTTTTATGTCCATTTATTTGTTTATTTGGTAAGTAGCTGTTTAATAAGCAGGACAATGTACAGTCAGCCGGTTGTTATAGCAACATAAACCCCTTCAGTCCTGATCACCCTGTCTGAGTTTATTTTGCGATAATAACCGACTGACTGGCTGAGGTTTAACTTATGTACTGTACTGCCTGGCAAGGTACAAGGTCCACTGAAGTGACTCAAGGCAATGTGTGTGTGTGTGTGTGTAGATTTCATTCTCCCAACACTGACTCTAACCCAGCTCACCAGTAAAAGGATGTTGTCCTTCAGACACTTCCTCACGATAAGTGCAAATATTTTCCTGTTGGCCTGTTCACATACACACACATACTGAGCTACAATGGGAGTTACAGCTACAGATATAGCTAGGCTGGGCTTATATCAGGTTGAGAGGAGAGCAGTCTGGGAGAGGTAGTCTGTTCTGTGTCCCATAGATGTGGGAAACACTGATACTGCATTGTTATTGCAAACTCACTGAGCTCATCTAAAATCTCTGCCTCGAGTGCTGACCCGGATAGCAGGCCGGTATCATTTGTCTTGCCTCTGGAACATATGTCATCAACAGGACATGTGTGAGTCAAAATAAGCTGAGTGAATTTCCTCTGGGTGATCAAAGCTAAGAGGCTGCCATTGATCTGTCATTTAATTACCTCAATTATTATGCAACTGATGTCATTTAAAGCCTTCATTATGATTAAAAGCTCTTCTAAGATTCAAGCCGTGAGAGATGATTTTCAAAGCTAGTTATAGATTTGTGAGCATTTTTAAAATTGTTGTAACGAGGAGGGCGTGGCCGGGCCGTAAGGATGGATGCCTGGCACTGAGTTATCCTAATCAGCCGGGAGAGGGATAAAGAGGAGCCGGAGACGCCAGTGAGGGAGAGAGAGAGTTGCACACAGCTCGCAAACGTGTGCATTCTGCGTTGGGCCGGGAAGGTCAACACTGTGAGCATCACACGGAGCTTTGTGTGTGTCTGCCGGCACGTGTGTGCTAGATAGCACTTTGTATGTTGTGTCTGAGTGAACTGTGTGTAATTAAAAGTCTTCCATGAACTGTCCACTCGGCTCCTGCTTCCTCCTTGGTAGGGGAGACAGAGATCTGCCACAACTGTCTTCCTATGTCAAGGCTTTTAATTGTTACCATGGTTAACGCCTTTTAAGCCAAGGAAGGGGATGTGTCAGCACAAGTTGACTAAATATGTAATCACATAATCACTAGGGTAGACAACATACTGTATAGAGTTGTGCTCAAAAGTTTGCATACCCTGGCAGTATTTGTGAAATTTTGGCATTGATTTTGAAAATATGACTGATCATTCAAAAAAAACTGTCTTTTATTTAAGGATAGTGATCATATTAAGCCATTTATTATTACATAGTTGTTTGGCTCCTTTTTAAATCATAATGATAACAGAAATCACCCAAATGGCCCTGATCAAAAGTTTACATACCCTTGAATGTTTGGCCTTGTTACAGACACACAAGGTGACACACACAGGTTTAAATGGCAATTAAAGGTTAATTTCCCACACCTGTGGTTTTTAAAATTGCAATTAGTGTCTGTGTATAAATAGTCAATGAGTTTGTTAGCTCTCACGTTGATGCACTGAGCAGGCTAGATACTGAGCCATGGGGAGCAGAAAAGAACTGTCAAAAGACCTGCGTAACAAGGTAATGGAACTTTATAAAGATGGAAAAGGATATAAAAAGATATCCAAAGCCTTGAAAATGCCAGTCAGTACTGTTCAATCACTTATGAAGAAGTGGAACATTCGGGGATCTCTTGATACCAAGCCAAGGTCAGGTAGACCAAGAAAGATTTCAGCCATAACTGAAGAATTGTTCGGGATACAAAGAAAAACCCTCAGGTAACCTCAGGAGAAATACAGGCTGCTCTGGAAAAAGACGGCGTGGTTGTTTCAAGGAGCACAATACTTGTTGACCCCTCTCCAAACATAGCACTTATGGTTGTGACCATAAAGCTCTATTTTGGTCTCGTCACTCCAAATTACAGTGTGCCAGAAGCTGTGAGGCATGTCAAGGTGTTGTCGGGCATATTGTAATCGGGCTTTTTTGTGGCATTGGCTTCTTTCTTGCAACTCGACCATGCAGCTCATTTTTGTTCAAGTACCGTCGTATTGTGCTCCTTGAAAATACGTAGAGCAAGCACGAGGCAAAACTCTCTACCCTGATCACAAGAATGGACGATGTTGAAAAACGGGTCTAGTTTCTGGAGTCGGCCGATAGAGAGCTACAGGCTAACCCGCCTGTTACCAAAGCTGATGTGGAACGCGTATGGGAAAAACTAGAGGATATGGAAAATCGGAGCAGACGTATAGAGGGAAAAGAAGGTCAAATATTTGATCGACACAGCAGACCGCCATCTTGAAATTGAACATGCCCATAGAGTTTTTAATCAGCTTCCCGTGGTGGGTGACAGACCCGATATATCCCTGCAAGATTCTTGCGGTCGGCTGACAGAGACTTTGTTCTATGAGTTGCGAGGAATAAAGGCAAGTTGTGCTGGGAGGACCACAACATCATGGTTTTCTGGACTTTGCTAGTGCGACACAAGTGAAGCGCGATGGATTCAAAAAGTGTAAAAAATTGCTTCACTAACAGAAGGTGGGTTTCGCACTGCTTTTTCCTGCTAAGCTGAGAACTGACACCAAGAGTGATCCCAAGACTTTTACATGCCCATGACAAGCTATGGCCTTCATTAAATCAGTGGTGTGAGTGGGTAATTTTCCTGCACTCGATCAACAATGCAGACTACATATCGTGCATTTTACTGATGCAGCCTGAGAGGGTTTGTTATTCTGTTGGCTGCCCACTGACTCTTGCTCTACTCTTTTTTTCTTTCTTCCTTTTTTATCTTTCTCCCTTTATTGACTTATTGTTGAGTTAATTTGTTCAGTTTGTGGGTTCGATGTGATTATTAACTGTGGCTGATTTTATGGAATATATTTTTGTGCAATTTAATGGCACGGTTTATGTTAAAAAACAAAACAAAATAAAAAAACATCGGACTTAAGCAATCCGGAAGCAATAGTGTTGCAGAAATTCTTGTGAGCATGCATGGACAGTCGGGGTTGAAGCGCATTTTTTTTCTGTTCTGTGGGTTGTTCAGGATTTGATTGTTACATCAATGTTGGGAAGTGCTCTATATAATTTTGCCTTGGGTACACAATTTATCTTTACATGTCAATGTGTCACACTTTGATATAGGTAAAATGTTTCTCTCCACATGGAATGTTAATGGGCTGGGGCACCCTATAAAAAGAAGGAATTTATCTTTAAACAATTTGATAGACTATCTAAGTCCTTTATTTGGAATGGTAAACAACCTCGGTTTCATTTCAGTAAGTTACATAGACCAATTCACAAAGGAGGTTTAGGCCTCCCTGAAATTTTATTTTATTTGTATGCTTTTAATCTTAGACACTTGGCTCACTGGTCTCTTCCCTGGTACAACATTGAACAAGCAATCCTTGCCCCAATCTCGCCATTGCAAAGTCTTTCTATCAAACTGCCTGGAGAAGTAAAAATGCATCCCATTATTTCACACTTAGGTTTTCCGTTTGTTCAATTTTGATATTTACCTAAATGTTTTCTCAAGCATATGGCTGAACCCTAAATTATGTATTAACAAGTCCCCCTTTTGCTGGAAAGAATGGATGGAGAGGGGTGTTGCTACACTTGGTGACCTTTATGAAAATGGAGCTTTGAGATCATTTAAAAATATAACACAGCAATTTGGGATTTCTAGGTCTCAATTTTTCAGATATTTACAGTTGTGCCATTTGCTTTACTCTTTGTATGGTGCTCACAGCCTTTGGAAAGTGGCATAAAGCTTCAGTGTATTATTCCTCACTGATTCAGAGTCTTGCTGATGGGGCCTTAACAGCTCTTAAGAGGTTACGGGAAAGAGATTTGAACATATTATTGGAGGATGGGGAGTGGGAGTATAATATTTTTTTTTAAAACCATGTCTAGGGATGCAAGTGTACACCTATTCACCTATTAAGATTTTGCATAGTTTCCACTGGACTCCCTCTAGATTGTTTAGGCTTGGTCTAAAAGACACACCTACCTGCTACCGATATCAGTTGGAGGATGGAAACATAGTCCATGCTCTGTGGTTCTGCGCTTCTTGTGTCAAGAATTTTATCTGTGAGGTTTTAGATACTCTAATTTCATTCTGCTCCAGACAATGTATATTGGGTGATGGGGTGGTTATTAAACTAGGTGACAAATATAATAAAAACTGGGTCCAAACTAGCATAATGATCGGCAGACAAATAATTCTTAGAGGATGGAAGTCAATTGGCGCTCCCTCATTTCAAGAACGGTTCACCGAATTGGGCAGGGTGGCGGCATTTAAAAGGATGTTGTATAAACAGTTGGGCAGATTGGACGTGTTTGGTAAGAAATGGGACAGGTATTTGTCCTTTCTGTAAGGCTCTCAGTGAGGACCATGTGGAGACAAATAAAATTATGGTAGTAATTGTGGATTCTGTCCTTTGTGGAATTCTTTCTTTTCTCTTTGCTTGTTGATTTTTATACTGTAATGGGGGTTAAAGTTTCTGTATATATGTATATTCTGTTTTTATATATATATGAATCAATAAAAAGTGTTAATAGCAAAAAAGACTGTGTCATTAGACTAGTTTCACTATCCCCTTCCTGTTTTGGTAATTGCAAATATGAAAGCATTAAGACAGGGATGTTTAAATTGTTCCGCCATGCGCCAAAGTGGCAAGTAAGGGTAACAGAGTTACCCGCCACTGCCGATTTCTACCTGCATTTGGCATTAACATGTGTTAATGTCAAGCCCTGCACATTAATACAGAGCTATTTCTTTTTACCTACATATAATTTACCTACATATTTTCTTATAAACATTTTAACACATAAAAATGCAACCTGGGAACTTAAGTGAACATTTTTGAGTGATAACATGAACAAATTGTTGAGTTTGAACTGATTCAAATAATGAATTACCAATTCTAAAGCCATTTTTTTACTACTGAAATTAAATCAGCAGATGTAGCAAATTTAAGTGTATTAATCAGCGCCTTATAAGCACTAAATCAGTATGCCTCTCATAACTTATATGCACATGTGAATGAAGTGTGCTTTCACGTGAACCGCAGCAGCGCACGTCAACATGCTCCAGAGATGAGCTCACCAGAGCTCTGGGACAGCGCAGAGCCAAACTTGCATGATTCACTCGGCTTCACTTGATATCGGGGTGGCTGGCGGAGACCACAAAACCTATGTGACCCACTTGATTTCTACTGAGAATCTACTGAAGACAAAACTCTCAAACTGCTAGACAGCCCTGACATTAAACAGCACTGATGAGGTAAAGAGACAACAGTGTGCCAGGCATCAACATCGATTACAAGGTTTTCAAAATACACATCATCACACACTAAAATGTTTTTAATGCAGTAACACTAACTAGTAACTGGTTTAGATGCATATTAAATTGATTAGGGTGAATCTATAACACTTCATTTTTATTGTTAATAATTATTCCCTCATCATTCACTCACCTTTATCTTGATCCAGATTGGTAGGACTTTCTTTCTTCCATGAATGGAAAAAAGATTCAAGTATTTTGTCATTTATGGAAAAAGGTGCAATAAAAGTGAATGTTGACTGAGTTTAATCTACCTAACATCTCCTTTTGAGCTCCATGAAATTATTAACTGTGAAAGTTGTACTTAAAGGTTTCTAAATGTGTTTATGCTATTAGTTTTTTCATGACAAATACTATAGTTTATTTTTAAGAAAGACTATCAACCTTAGGCTAACCACAGTAATGTTGAGCCATCATTGTCTGGTTGTGGTCTTATTACAAATGTCACTGTTAAACAAAGAACAATGGTAAACTTTCATGAAGGCAAGTAGAATGGTTAAAGGGGTTTAATAGGATTCAAATCTGGATTTCCATGGACAAATGGACAGATTATTGACAGTTTGTTACTATAATATTGATACTTTTAACCATTTTTGGTGGCAAAAATGGGGATTTTGGCTAGTGAAAATGCTGAGTGGCTAGTGACTTTGGAAAACCACAAGCCACAGTGACCTGTGAGCCAAACAGTTAAAGTCAAGCCCTGTAAAAGCTGATGTATGTAACTTTTTCAGTGTTCAAATACTTTTTCCTATCCAAGCTTAATATGCAGCGACAACTACACTGCCTGGCCAAAAAAGAAAGTCACCGTTTGGATTTAAATAAGCAGATACTTAACTCTAACTAACCCTAACTGATGCAGTGTGTAGCTTCTCATTTCTTAAACAACCATGTCGGAAGACGTATCCCATGGTTGTAGAAAAGATGTTTCAGAAGGGTTAAATTATTGGCCTGCATCAAGCAAAGAAAACAACTAAGGAGATTGCTGAAATCACTGGAATAGGGTTAAGAACTGTCCAATGCATTATTAAAACTGGAAGGATAGTGTTGAACCGTCAGCTTCGCGGAAGAATTGTGATCGGAAAATAATCTTGAATGACTGTGACTGGAGATCACTAAAAGTCTTGAAGTCACATCGTAAAAACAAAAACCAACAGTAGAACTCACGGCTATGTTTAATAGTGAAAGTAAGAGCATTTCCACACGCACAATGTGATGAGAACTTACAGGATTGGGACTAAACAACTGTGTGGCCACAAGAAAGCCACTTGTTAGTGAGGCTAATTGGAAAAAAACAACTTCAATTTGCTAGGGAGCATAAAGATTGGACTGTGGAGCAATGGAAAAAGGTCATGTGATCTGATGAGTCCAGATTTACTCTATTAGTGGTTTGACTCACCCATCATCAATACAAGATCTCTGCCAAAAATTAATGCAACTCTGGACGGAAATAAATGTTGTGACGTTGCACAAGGTTGTCGAAAAAATGCTACAATGAATGTGCGCTGTTATCAAAGCTAAAGGCTAATATTAGACTAAATAGAACTAAATATTAGAGTATGCAACTTTTTTTTTTTTTTTTTTGGCCAGGCAGTGTTATTAGTAAGCCATTCATAGGTTAATTTTCTTGAAAACTGTAAGCACTGTCATTCTGTGGCACTTTGAAAATGTCTCTATTTGCTTAGAGCGACCCGCTTAGACTCGTCCCAACAATGTTACTCAACCAATGGCGTGAGTTGGGGGCAGGACTATCTCTTTGTTTGACCAACGGCAGACAGGGTGCGTATTCAGAAAGCTGTTTTGAAAACAACGCTTATTTTTGCAATTCCATTTGGTGGCGCTAGTGGCGCAGAAATTACATCAGCTTTAATATTAATATATTTAATATAAATAATATTGGTTTAAATAAATAAAAACAGTATAATTTTTTTAATCAAAATTAAATATCAATTTTATATTTCCAAACATTCCTTTTGCAAATAGAAAAGAACAGAATTTGAAAAAGGAGTCCTGCAAACAGAGCCCGGATCTCAAAATTATTGAGTCAGTCTGGGATTACATGAAGACACTGTACAGAAGCAACTGGGACAGCCTAAATACATAGAGGAACTGTGGCAAGTTTTCCAAGATGCTTGGGACCACCTATCTGCCAACAACTACAACAAAAACTGTGCTCAAGTGTACCTAGGAGAATTGGTGCTGTTTTAAAGGCATAGGGTGGTCACACCAAATATTGGTTTATTTTATTTTTTTATGTTTACTGCACCTTGTATGAAGTTAATTGATAGATAAAAATAATTGGAATAATTATTTTAAAACATCCTCACTATACATTTTTCACAACTGCCTAAAACCTTTTCATCGTTTTATATATACATACAGTATACAGATAATGTAGATTCATCTGTGGTAGAAAAAGATATAATTGTTTGCTTTATTTCCAATAAAATCAAATCATGAACTCCTGTTCATAAAATACAGACATAAATATCATACTTTTTTATCAGTATCAGAAAGGCACTTTGCTAGTTTACGATAAGCTTGACATGAGTTAAGACAACAGTGCTGTATAATGAATGGAAATAAAGAAAATAAAAAAACCTACCTGGCAAACAGGAGCACTCATAGCTCGTCTCTCCCTTCTGTACGCAGGTACCCCCGTGAAAGCAAGGTGAGGGGTTACAAGGCTGATAGAGGGTCTCGCAATGTTTCCCTGTGTACTCTGCAGGACAGTTGCAGCGATAGCTGCCCACCTCATTCTCACACACGCCACCGTTCTTGCAAGGCGAGGGATTCTGAGCGCACTCGTTGACGTCTTGTTTGCAAGTCTGGCCTGAGAAGAAGGGCGTGCAGTGGCAGATATAGTCTGAATCAAAGGGACTGCACTGACCGCCGTTGGCACAAGGATTTGAGGCACAAGGATCAGCTTGCTGGCAGTTTTTACCTAGTGATGAAGATAATTTTCAAAATATGCAAAACTATGTATTTTCAAAATTGACTCGTTGTGGGTTGTCTGACTGACTAGTCAACTAGTTGGTCTTAAAGGGTTATTTCACCCAAAAATTTAAATTCTCATTTACTCACCCTCATGTCATTCCAAACCTGTATGGCTTATTTTCCTCCATGGAACATGAGAAATTTTGAAGAATTTCGACACTGACACTTTTTTCCATACAATGACAGTGAATGGGGACTGAGGTTGACAGTTTCCAACATTCTGTCTAACATCTAAGTAAGTCATATGGGTTTGGAACAACATGAGCGTGAGTAAATGATGACATAATTTTTATTTTTGGGTGAACTAGCCCTTTAAAAAAGTCTTGTATTATTAGGATGGTCTTTTGTCTACTGTAGTGGTTCCCAAACTTTTTACAGTGGTGTACCCATCCAAACATTCAACATCATTTTGCATACCCCCTCTCTAACGCAGATAACATTCACACAAGGTATTTTGAAAATACTGTATGTATATTTAACACAATTAACTTTGTAAAATATTCCCTTAATTCAAGCATTTCATATTTGTACATGTTTTGTACATGTTATATTTATCATATACATACTGAATAAATGGCTTATCAATTACTGAGATGGGTGTGCTAGATATGACATAACTGCATAACTTGCGAACTACCCCCTGGGCTGGCAAAAAAAAAAGATACTTAAATCACGTATGTTGCTCTCTCATTCACGACGGATGAGTAGATGCATTTTTTTAAACTCCAGAAAGATAGGGTTATTTCATTGCATGTTGTTTATCTGACCTTTATGACAAGGCCATTTTGGTGTTTCTACACTTGAGGGCGCACACAATTCTTTTTTTGCCAGTGAGAAATACATGATCTTGGTTTGAATGCTATTTTATACTGGGATGAAATTAAAAAAACAGTAAATTTCAGAATTTTGTTTGCGTACCCCCAACGTCACCTCATGTACCCCCAGGGGTACGCGTACCCCAGTTTAGGAAACATTGGTCTACTGGATATCCATTAGACATACTTCTTAATAGTCGATCATATAGGATGCACTCTTGCATTCAAAAAAGCTGGACTGAGCACAACAGAATGGGACAAAATGGAGGGGTCTCAAGATGCATTTTTAAAAGTTGATCCATTTTTTACTTGACACACCATCTTAGAAATGCAATGCTCATGACATGAGACACTGAAAAAAACAGCAAAACACAACGGTCAAAGATATCTACATGTGTATGCAGACCAACAATTAACAAATATTTGAAGTCAGAGTGTGATTGTAATTTGATTTGTTACAAAAATACTTCTTTGAGGTCTGTAGCTGATGAATTTAGAGATGCAATTTCTCAGAGAGGGTTTCACAGTTACTGTTAGTACACTAAAAACTAGGAGTTTTATTTCTAATTGCATCCCCATAAAAGTAACGATTTAAATCATTAAAGCTTTAAAAAGAGAAAAAACACCCTAGTGGTCCTTACAAATATTCTTCCAATCAATTAGTTGACCATTATGACCCATCACTGGTCAGAATATGCTTTTCTCTGTTTGGTTTTTAGATGTTTGGAGTTTGAGAATGATAATTTGTATTGTTACAGTTTTCTTTCATGCTTTTCAATTCAATCATTTTAATCATTTTAAAAACCTTAAAATTTGCCGTGGATTCTTACCTGACCAGCCAGGTGGGCATTTACACTTGTAATTGTGGATGCTGGTGAGTTCACAGGTGCCTCCATTTCGGCACGGGTTGCTAAGGCACACATTATCTGTTGGAGTGAGGCACAGTCGGTCCATGTAGCCCAAGTGGCAGTGGCAGACAAAGTTCACCTTGTTGACTTGAGTAATCAAATTGCACACTCCTCCATTTCTGCATGGCTGTTGGAAGCAAGGGTTGCGGAACTGGCACGCTGACCCGGCAAACATCTCCAGACACCTGCGGAGTGGAAAGCAACCACAGCATAATTAGTATATACTGCACTCTGTATAAATAGTAATAAGGCCACATTCATTGGCTAGTTTTAGCATAAAACTGGATAAAATATCAACATAAATGGTGGTAATTGGGCTATGCTGAGAATTGTTTTAGACTAGGTTCTATTTGTGTATTTAAATGGAGAAGTCCAAACAGTTTGTTGTAAAAAGAAACTGTAGAATACTGAGAGTCCAGGACATTAGTTGGTAGGTTCTCACTTCAGTTTCACCCTAATATGAATAAAAGTGAGGAACCACAAAATCGTTTTTTAACCAAGTATCTCTTAACAGACAGTATGTAGAAATGGGCCACCCAAAATGACTCACATTAAAAGCAAGAGTGGTCTTGGACATATTTTACACTGACATTTATCAGCACTGATGCCAGGCTAATCACACTGAATCTGGCCACAGGAGGTTGAAAGTTCTGCTGCTGTAACTGGTCTGTGCTTACTGAAATTCAAATCACTGCCCCAGTGGCCGAAGCTGGAAGTGGTATTGAAGTGAAATGTCCACAGGGTGGTGCCAAAAGCAGAACCTGTGTCTCAGATATTGATCCACGGGGAAAAGTGAACACGTTTGAATTGATGCAGAAACGTCTGAAAATGTCTTAATTATTCGGTAGAATGGGGTCAATTTCAGGTTACATGAACGTTTAGGTTACATGTCGATTTCAGATGTGATCATGTTGTGAATGAAACTTCATGATGAAGCTAAATTTTTTCTTTACCGATGATGCCATTGTAGAAATACCCTCTTTGCACGTGCATCTGTCACCCACGATTGATTTATTCCGTGATCAGAAGTGTTGAAAAATAGGGAGGGTTGCTGAGATAATACTAGTGAGTTGCTACTGTGAGTAGTATTTGTTTGCGTTATGAGATCTCAACATGGTGTCCACCATGAGTAGGGACAACGCTTATTTAAAATAAAAAAGCCTTTTCTAGACCACTGATATGGAGTCTCTTGCAAGAGTACATAACTGTAAACACTGTCAAATGTTCTCCTCATTTCATCAGATGTAAAACCTTTGAAAAGTGGGAAATTACATGACAGGCCAATGAACTGGAAGTTGAACTATTATACAGTATAATGTATACTTGAGAAATATACACATGCACATACAGGTGCATCTCAATAAATTAGAATGTCGTGGAAAAGTTCATTTATTTCAGTAATTCAACTCAAATTGTGAAACTCATGTATTAAATAAATTCAGTGCACACAGACTGAAGTAGTTTAAGTCTTTGGTTCTTTTAATTGTGATGATTTTGGCTCACATTTAACAAAAACCCACCAATTCACTATCTCAAAAAATTAGAATATGGTGACATGCCAATCAGCTAATCAGCTCAAAACACCTGCAAAGGTTTCCTGAGCCTTTAAAATGGTCTCTCAGTTTGGTTCACTAGGCTACACAATCATGGGGAAGACTGCTGATCTGACAGTTGTCCAGAAGACAATCATTGACACCCTTCACAAGGAGGGTAAGCCACAAACATTCATTGCCAAAAAAGCTGGCTGTTCACAGAGTGCTGTATCCAAGCATGTTAACAGAAAGTTGAGTGGAAGGAAAAAGTGTGGAAGAAAAAGATGCACAACCAACCAAGAGAACCGCAGCCTTATGAGGACTGTCAAGCAAAATCGATTCAAGAATTTGGGTGAACTTCACAAGGAATGGACTGAGGCTGGGGTCAAGGCATCAAGAGCCACCACACACAGACGTGTCAAGGAATTTGGCTACAGTTGTCGTATTCCTCTTGTTAAGCCACTCCTGAACCACAGACAATGTCAGAGGCGTCTTACCTGGCTAAGGAGAAGAAGAACTGGACTGTTGCCTAGTGGTCCAAAGTCCTCTTTTCAGATGTGAGCAAGTTTTGTATTTCATTTCGAAACCAAGGTCCTAGAGTCTGGAGGAAGAGTATGAGAAGCTCATAGCCCAAGTTGCTTGAAGTCCAGTGTTAAGTTTCCACAGTCTGTGATGATTTGGGGTGCAATGTCATCTGCTGGTGTTGGTCCATTGTGTTTTTTGAAAACCAAAGTCACTGCACCCGTTTACCAAGAAAGTTTGGAGCACTTCATGCTTCCTTCTGCTGACCAGCTTTTTAAAGATGCTGATTTCATTTTCCAGCAGGATTTGGCACTTGCCCACACTGCCAAAAGCACCAAAAGTTGGTTAAATGACCATGGTGTTGGTGTGCTTGACTGGCCAGCAAACTCACCAGACCTGAACCCCATAGAGAATCTATGGGGTATTGTCAAGAGGAAAATGAGAAACAAGAGACCAAAAAATGCGGATGAGCTGAAGGCCACTGTCAAAGAAACCTGGGCTACCATACCACCTCAGCAGTGCCACAAACTGATCACCTCCATGCCACGCCGAATTGAGGCAGTAATTAAAGCAAAAGGAGCCCCTACCAAGTATTGAGTACATATACAGTAAATGAACATACTTTCCAGAAGGCCAACAATTCACTAAAAATGTCTTATGATGTATTCTAATTTTTTGAGATAGTGAATTGGTGGGTTTTTGTTAAATGTGAGCCAAAATCATCACAATTAAAAGAACCAAAGACTTAAACTACTTCAGTCTGTGTGCACTGAATTTATTTAATACACGAGTTTCACAATTTGAGTTGAATTACTGAAATAAATGAACTTTTCCACGACATTCTAATTTATTGAGATGCACCTGTACACAATCTAAATGTGTACAAACAAGCACAGTTGAGTATCCAATGTGGTTGATTGTGCAATTTACTAAAATACTTGAACGTTTAAAAGCTTAATGGAATAATTCAACCAAAAATGAAAATTCTCTCATTTTTATCTCATCTTCTCATCTAAAAATCTTTGTTTGTGTCCTTTGTGTCATGGCCTGAGGGTGAGTAAATGATGAGAATTTTCATTTTTGGGTGAACTACTCCTTAAGTAAAGAAAATGATGCTTCTTTTATGAACATTTAAAGGGACAGTTCACTTAAAAATTAAAACTGTGTCATTTACTCACCCTCATGTTGTTCCAAATCTGTAATGACTTTCTTTCTTCCATGGAAAAATACATTTTTAGACAGAATGACAGCCTCAGTTACCATCCATTTTATTGCATATTTCTTTCATGCTATGAAAGTAAATGGTGACTGAACCTGCC
The DNA here is from genome assembly GCF_019703515.2 of Myxocyprinus asiaticus. Lineage (NCBI taxonomy): Eukaryota > Metazoa > Chordata > Actinopteri > Cypriniformes > Catostomidae > Myxocyprinus > Myxocyprinus asiaticus. Next base: position 20,490,569 of record NC_059347.1, read on the forward strand.
ATTCTGCCAAATATCTTTTGCATTTTTTTATGTTTATGAATTTGAAACAACATTAGGGTAAATAAATGATAATAGAATTTTCCTTTTTGGGTGAACTTGTCCTTTAATGTTCCCTCTCAGATATGAATATTACTCACAGGTCTAATCCAGTTTCAAACAGACCCATGAAAAGCAGCCATCTATTAACAGCTCTTAGGAGAAAATTTGAGCACATCAGCCTTTCTGAATGAATATGAATTCATTCACTCACAGGACAAGGCAATGTCTACAAGGGTCTTTGAACCCAGGACTAACATTATCAGGACTTCAAAGCTGTCTTCCAACATCTCAATGTATGCTATTCTTCTACAGTTGAGGCTCCCAGCAGCATCAATCAGGACTTTGGGAATACAGAGCCGGCACAGCGAAAACTTTGTAAAAGAGCCATACAGACTTCATGACAGGTCTGTCCTGGGTTGGTTTGAAAGTAGTATTTTTCCGACTTTACTCAGCGACACAAAAGAGGCCCTCCCCCGACATGACTATGCTGAAATAACCTTTTGCAAAAAGCTAAAGCCATCCAGAGCCTCCTTAATACCTAAGCATTTTTTGGCCTCGGGGGGCAGCACAAGTATCTCAACACATTTCCAGTGCTCTGTTGTCTGATCCAAACAGGGCCCCCCTTGGCGAGGTGGGTGTTTTTACTGTGTCTCTCCCAGGATTAGGATGGCCAATAACTTCAACCAGGAAAAGAAAACACAGGGGGACTGAGAACCAGGCACGACAAAACCATTAAGTGCACAGTGGGAACTCCACTGCTGCCCACAATGCTACCTTTCCTCTCATTGTCCCATGGCCTCTCTGACACTTTTTGGAGGCTAGTTTATGATTTTGCAAAACTAAACAAACTGCACAAACCTCTTACATTTCAACAGCACAACAACAAATACTCTCAAGTTACATAAGTGTTATGACTCTTGATGTGTTAGGAGCTTCTTTGTAGTATACAGAACATAATGAAACCATCAAAAATGACCAAAATAATTTACCAAGAAATTAAATTAAATTAGCTTGTTCTTTAAGGAGTCATATGATAATTTTTTCATCATTTAAATTGCAACAAAATCTTTTGTAATGTATTTTTAAGGTCATTTTCCACTCTTCAAATGTGAAATCAGAAACAGCACTCCACTCCTCTTACACACGTGCTGTGACTGGCTGCTGGACCCAGAATACTTTTTAACTGCCCTGTACCTCAATAACAGCCTCTTTCAAAACATTACATTGCTTTACATTGATTCATGAAGCAATCTGTGCTGAAATGTGCCACATAAATGTCAGAAATGATTAAGGTCCTTGTTAAAAATGACCTCAGCCACTCATTTCTAACACTGGGATTTTTCAGAAGGATGTGCAGAGTGGCAGGAGATTCACACAGCTAAGACCAGCACAAAGTTGGTCAGACGTACCCACATTTTACTTATGTTGTAAGTTCTTGTTTAGGATTAATGCTGCGTTCCATTCGAAGTCAGATGTAGGATACATGTCCGATCTCCAACCATAAAGCCATTACATTGCCCAATGCTTTTGTTAGCATAGCATGTGTTCGAATCTCACCAGAGATGTTTCCTAGCAACCAAACTGTGGGGGATAAATGAAGCTATGCATTTGTTCTACAGGTGTACAATTAATCAAAAGAGTGTAGTTTACCATATTTTACTCACCTCTCTTTGCAAACGATGGCTAAACACGTTTTATTATCATGTAATGTAGGAACTTTAACTTAATGATGCTTTTTTATTGGCTTAAAAGTGAATGTTTATCAAAAATGTTATACATCTCCCTGTGTACCGACATGTTTGTATTAAGTCATGCACCTGCATCTTAAGTTTCCAAGATGAAAGTCCGACTTAAAAGCGGTATTCTATTACACCTTTCCAAATAGGAAGTTGGAAATTTTGCCTTTCCGCAGACTGCAGCGTAGTATCCCTCCTATATAGAAGTTTCTTGCCAAGTTTGCTTTGAATTCTAAAAGTTAGAGTATGTTTTCATAGTACATCAAGCTCTTTTATCTCAAAAAGATCAATCAAGACTTAATTCCTCATGAAATGACCCCTATAAGAACTGTTATATCTGAGATCTGATGTAGAAGAATTAGGCTGGTTTGAACCCAGACAGTGCATCGCAATGTTCAGATATGAATTGGAATAATGCAATGAGGACCTCTGTCGGCCTTCCAAAAAGGCCTCAGGGAGCAGGTGCACATGCTAATGAGGGAGCAGCAGCTGCTGGTCACAGCACACCCGACTCCCTACTTATAAACTCTCCCCACACTTTCCAAAGAGAATAAGAGGGCCGGGGCAGCAGGCAGTTGAATGGTTTGCCCAAAACAGAGCAGAGCAGACAGGCTCCATGAGAGGGTCCATTGTTTCTGCAGCCATTGAGAGCAGAGCAGACCACAGTCTGGGTGCCTCTAGCCCCTCTGAGTGTGCATTCAGCTGTTAAACCTTCTTTTCCTCCCCTGGATCCCATCCCTTGCTCACCTCTCTAGTGCTCTCTTTCTCAAAATGGCCTCCCTTTTTAATCTTCTAGCCTCCTCTTCACTTCCTTCATACTTGGCTGGTGCAGAGCTCTCATCACCCCCCCCCCCCCCCCCCAAGGTATGACTCTAATTACTTCCTTCCTTTGGCCTCCATTGGTTCTCCTCCAATCTTTAGCAGTTCTTGGATATCTGGATGATGAGGTCAGACCTGAGTCATACACCTCAGCACTGGGCTGACTGTTCCTTAATTTAACAGAGAACTATTCCGTTTACCTTTTCTAGAAGTTTCAGTGCTTTTTTATATATTTTAGAATTGTTTGCAACCTTATTTAATGGAAAGTACACATGGCAAGAAACAATGGGGGGAATGGGATATTTTATGCGCCGGATTCAAACTCACGCCACCTGAATGAACACCATGGCTCAACATGTCCAAACATGTCCAATAAACTATAGGCCACATCTCCATCTTGTTAAGTTTGCAAAACAAAACAAAAAATCCTTGGAAAAGTTGCATCTTTATATTCAGTGCCTTGAAATCACCACCACTACACTCATAACTATTCAAACGGACATCTCTGGATGATGCATCACATCTTGCGATGTTTTTTTTTTCAATCCAGTCTTAAAAAAAAGGCAAGACCCAAGACCCCTGTATTCTGTTCGATTCCTTTATGCTCTGTTTAGCTGCTTTCGAATGCAAGAATGTGTCTTACGCAAAGGCCCCCTAGGAAGAGTGTCCAATCGGGGTCAGTTGAACATGTAACCAACTTGAAACTCATACTTTAGCTCAAATTAAGTATGGAGTGCCACACTCAGTATTAGGTCCTCTGCTTTTCTACTTTGATATGCTTCCATTGAAAGACATTATCAGGAACCAAAGAATTAGTATTAGGCCAATGATACGCACCTTTATATTTACTCGAGACCTGGCTTGATTTCTTAATTCTCCAAGTTAGCAGAGTGTATCAGTGCAATCAAAAATTGCATTGGATGGCTAGCAATTTCCTTCTTATCAATTCTGTCAAAACAGTGGCATTAATCATTGGACCAAAAACCTCTAAAAATAAGATGCTAGAATCTAATTTGTCTCTCAATGGATGTACTACTGTTACGTCATCTTATAGAGTTAAGAACTTGGGTGTTATGTTTGATAGCAATCAGTCCTTTGAAAATCAAATTTCCAAAGTTTGGAGAACAGCATTCTTCCACCACATGCACTCTATTTCTGATGCCGAAAAGCTAATTAATGCGTTCATGACCATGAGAATAGATTATTGTAATGCACTACTGTGTGAATGTCCTGCAGGCTAAATAAATAAGCTTCAGTTGGTTGAAAATGCAGCAGCTAGAGTACTTACTAGAACTAAGAAATATGATCACATCAGCCCAATTTTATCATCACATCATTGGCTGCCTGTTAGGTTTCTTATCAATTTAAAAATTCCACTAACTACTTACAAAGCTTTAAATGGTCTAGCTCCCAAGTACTTAGGTGAACTTCTATTGTACTATAATCCATATATATATATATATAATCTATAATCCATCGCAAAATTCTGGCCTGTTAATAGTACCAAGAATATCAAAATCCACAAAAGAATGTATATACTTTTCCTATTTGACTGCTAAACTATGGAATAGCCTTCCTTGCATTGTTCAGAACTCAGACATACTCTCTCAGTTTAAGGTGGTATTCATACTGGCACGTTTGATGCAGTCCCAATCTTAGTGCAATTGTTCCCGGCGCCTCCCGCAGCTTTTGTCTGCTTATAATGCTCTGACAATGTATGATTCTGTCGAACCCCGGAGCTTTTTCATCATCAACTTGCATCATCACAAACGTGCACATGATGGAGAACACAACGCGGGACTCTATATTTGTGTTTTTTTATTAATTTGATCTCATTTTGCACACCAGAGTGAACAACACTTGCGCCTCTGTGCATCAAATGCCATAATTCAACAGTTGCACATGTGCAGGAGAAGGCAACTATATCTGATGCTCACAAATAATATTTTTTGAGGAAACAGCTGGTTGCACGCTCTCTCACATATATAAAAGGCAGCTCACCTCACCTCGTATTTACGCTGCATTAGTGAGGGCTGCCGGAAACAAAAACACTTTTCATATTCTATAACTCTGTTTCAAAATTAAGTGAATGGCATTCCATTTGTTTCCCTGTCTCATACTTGGGATACATATCCCGAGGTTACCAGAGCCCATCATATGCGGCTTCGGTCCACTCCCACCGCAATGTGTCACTGAGTGCTGACTACTAACTGGAGTCTGTGCCAGTCAGACAGCGAGGGGTGCTTTGATGATCACTTCATGGACTTCAGAGAGAATTAACTGCTGCCAGCTCTAGCCGTATATCAAGGGATATATCAATGGCCACTGCATGCACCTCAGCCTTAGGATATACTTCACAGAAATGTAACTGCAACAAGCTTCCAGCTGGACTTGTAAGGCCCACTTCACTGACCACTGCCTGCACCATCTAGGTCTTAGGATAGATTACACAATGAATAAACAGCTATCAACTGCAATCCAATCGAACAGAGAGTAACACTTTTCTGACCACTGCTTGCTTCGCTTTTCTTAAAGTGGAACACAACACAATAAATGACTGCCAACTAAAGCCTTTATCAGCCAAATAACTAAGAACACTGCATCTGCATGCACGTCCACAGTCAATTTGGTATGGACTTAAATGACACTTAATCTTACAGTTCATCTAATTAATCTTACAGTTCAACAAATATCCTTTTGTTTCAAACATTGCCTCCAAAAAATCTACTCAGATTACTCAATTAACACTAGGGGTGGAAATCACAAGGTAACTGGCGATACAATATTGTATCGATATCTGTCACAATACGGTATAATCGTGGTTCTTTATTTTCAAAACTACAATACATTGCAATATTTTACTCACTGTTCTTCTTTATAGGACTTCAAATGCATTGTTAAATATAAAAGTACCTGAAAAAATCTGAATGTGAACCATTTATTTGTGAACTCTAACAACACTTACCCTCAAATAAGTCTGTTTACCTTTTTTTTTTTTTTTTACATTGTATGTTGACCTGGAATGTGGAATGGATTCTTTTTAGTGGATCTCTTTTGTGTTTACTTTAGATGTGATAGAATGTAACATCATTCAGTCAATTAAAATATTAATGTAATATGTAATTTGTAATTTGTATTGTTGTTATTATTGTTAATAATAATAATAATAATAATAATAATAATATAGTTATATTACATTTTAAAACCCTCTGGCTTTTATTTTTGCCGAACACTGCAGGAAGAACTGTGAGTTTCTGTCTGTAGGCTAGTTCACAGTAGTTTAAAAATGCATAGTAGTTTTAAAATTGGTGAAATGCTCCTCAGGTGCCGGTCCCAATTGCATGTTTTAAGTGAACTGAACTATCAAGCATCTATATCTGGAGTTCAGTGGAGCACTCACATATTGCAAATCACGAGCAGTGCGTGTGCTATATATGTGTGTGTGTCTGTCATCAACAGAACGGCGCTCATTCGCTAGCGCGCTGTGCATGCAGACTGTATTTACCTTTTAAACGCATCCTTTTGTGATTCGCAAAACTACTGTATGGCTTCAAGAGACTTTGAATATAATTCACGAGTCATGGACTACTTTAATGGTGCTTTTATGCTTCTTTAATGTCATATTGGAGCTTGACTGTAATGACCATGACTCACAATAACACAATACTGGAGCACTGGAAAACTAATGACCAGAAGAGCAATGACTTCACTTCTGGGAATGTGAACTTTAATGTTCAACATAAAAAACACTTTTACTGGATCTCTGAGACCTATTTAGACATGAAAATGACAAACCAAAATGTTGCCAAACTCTGGATTTGAAAGAGAAAATCAGATTTTGAATGATCTCGGACGCGTCCATGCTGTCAACAAATTTTCCGTGTTGTGGGTGATGTAAAAGGAGTTCCGTTCTGTCTTGGCAGTAAAGGATAATAAGTGTGGCATCTAAGGGACTGTTTTTGAAGTTGAAAAATGTAAATAATTTCTCATTTTAAATTTTTGGCACGTGAATATCAATACAATATCATGAGGACAAATATTGCAATATTTACATATATTAGTATAATATACTTACCCCGCACTGCTAATCATCACATGACTTGTATTACATATAGCTAACTGATATTGACATTTATATTCATGCTGTAAAGCAGAAGGGGAACTGGCTCCCCCAGCTGAGCCTGGTTTCTCACAAGTTTTTATTTTCTCCATTAACTAACATCTTATGGAATTTTGGGTTCCTTTCCACAGTCGCCTTTGGCTCGCTCTCTGGGGTCCTAAAGACGAATATTTTTAAAGACAAACAATTTTAACTTAAGGCATACTTTTTTAATAACGTTTTACAATGAAACTGCTCGATGAGGACTCGAAGACATTTAAGACAATACAGACATTACAGCATAATATTCTGTAAAGCTGCTTTGGAACAATGTGTATTATGAAAGGCGCTTTACAAATTAAAATGACTTGAAACAAAGAAAAATATCTAAAACTATCCAAATACTAGAACTGGGTATTGCCAACAACTTCACGATATAATACACATTGTGATACATATCATGATACATATCACAATTCAAACAACTACATCGCAATGCATCACAATATCTTAATTGGATCTAAATCAGCGGGATTGGTATCAATCTCTCTGGCACAGTTCACTTCACTTTTCTCCAGTAAGGTATATCTTACTGAACAGAAAAATGCCTATTTTAAAGTTGCAGCTAATTTAAACGAAACTGCTTCATCATTAACTAATCTATAGCAAATGAATGCACACATTCTGTAACTAAAGAAAATGCTACTACAAGGACCTAAAGTATTGATACAATATGGTAACTTCCAAATACTTTTGATAATATCTAGAAATCTAGATTGCATTTACAGGAATGTCAGGACTGTGCTAGTCTGCCAAAAAATTAAAAAACCTCTTGTTGACTCCAAAAACAAGTCTACAAGTAAGATTTCATTATGGATGAATCTCTGTCTCATATACAAAAGCTGTCTGAGATAAAGGATATGAACCTGGTTTAAGGGATTTTTTTGCATTGCCTGTGGGGAGGAGTGGCGGCCATGGTGGAATGTAGCTGTTTACATAAAAAATTCACACCATTCTGTGTCTCCATCCCTGACAGCACTCCTCAATGGAGACTTCTGGCAGCCACACTTAATGGCACCCTGCGAAAACTCACACCACCTTTGAAAGTCTACTAGACTTGCCCGTCTTGGCAAATGGTTCCACTTCTGGAAGGGGTAAATACATAGGGCACTTTGTCAGCCCTGGTTCCCACTAGTAAAGCACACATTGGGGAATAAGGGTGAGTAGACTGAGGACCTCAGTAGGAAAGTCTGCCAGTTTGCTCTTTAACTTGGCAAATGCTTGTCACATTAGCGATCACAAGCTACTTTTAAATGGCATAGTGTCTTAAAACCACAAAAGATCACTAAGATAAAATACAGTACATTATAGAACGCAAAAGCATTCAGGCTGTGTTTATTTGGCCCTTTAACTCTTAACAAAAAGTTCAATGCAATTGAATGGCCTTTGAAGCTTCAAAAAGCAGATCAAGTCACCATAAACATAATCCATCAAACTCAAGTGGTTTAATCAATGTCTTCTGAAGTGATCCAGTTGGTTCTGGGTGAGAACAGACCAAAATGTAACTCCTTTTTCACTGTACATCTTGACAGCAGTCTCCTTGGTGATCATTATTTCAAGCTCAGTTACACTTCCTGTAGCACCATCTAGTGCTCTGCGCATGCGTCAAGCCCTAGGAAGTGTAATCGAGCTTGAAATCATGAGCATGCTTAGAGACTGGAATGGCAAGTTGTACACTGAAAAAGCAGTTATATTTTGGTCTGTTCTCACCCAAAACCGACTGGATTGCTTGAGAAGACATTGATTAAACCACTGGAGTCTTATGGATTACTTTAATGTTGTCTTATCAACTTTTTGGAGCTTCAAAGGCCTGGCCACCATTCATTGGCATTGTATGGACCTACAGAGCTGAAATATTCTTCTAAAAATCTTCATTTGTGTTCTCCTGGGATGGCATGAGGGTGAATAAATGATGAGAGCATTTTCATTTATGGGTGAACTTTCCCTTTAAGGAGCCATTTCTACCTGACCTAAACCTTAAAAAATAGTTTTGTTGAAGTAACCTAATGCTTTTAGGTTGATTCGGTGATGTTAAATAATATTTTACATGACTTGAATAAAACCAGTTAATTTAGATGTTACCACATGAAGAATGTTTTTTGTTTTTTTTAGGTTAACATTGTTTTCTGTGCAGTAGATTAAAATGTTAAAATTCAGAAAGTCCGTTAAAACAGTGGTTCTCAACCAAGACAATATTTGAAGGCCCCTCGCTTTAAACTAGACGTGTCTGATTAAAATAATCAATCATGGATAATTTTTTATTCTAGAAGTTTCAGAAAGAGTCTGTTTATAAGTTGTAGGCATACATCTTAAAGTATTTTTTAGCATTTTAATTAAGGTGAATTATTTTAATTATTTTAATATTTCTTATTTTAAATCAATTTTAAGTCAACATGAGGCCCCCTTGGGAGTGTGCTGAGGCCCCCTAGTGGGTCCCGGCCCCCTGGTTGAGAACCACTGGGTTAAAAGAATACAAATCCCTACAAATGTGAAATGTGAAGATTTCAAGTGAAAAAGTGTATGTGAAATGTTCAGAAAAACTCAAATCTAAGATCTCTTTCCAAAGCAGGAAATACACTTTTTTTATCTTTTTGTTTTGCTCAAGTCCTACAAACACAATTAGCAGGCATTTCTTGATACTTTTTTTCCTAAGAGACAGTGCAAACCAGGCTTTCCCACACTGATATTTCTTTACAATTACGCAGATTAGATTACCTCTAATTCAGACAAAACAAGTCCATAAAAATAAATCAAATGTTTTGTAAACAGCCCTAGTTCATTTTGGACTCTGTGACCAGAGAATGACCCCATTGTCCAGCCGATACTGTCATCAACTTTAACTATCCCCTCAGAAATACCTTTGTTCTCTGTAAAGTGATGGGATTCATTCTGTGGTCACTAGTAGCCCATGACAACAAGGTTTTACTAATGCTGCAATGCTGCCAAGGCCAGAGCAGACGTTTTGTTGACACCTGACCCTCAGCCAGATGAAACACAGGGGGTTTCCACCCACTGCGGCCCAATCTGCCATCTGCCATTGAAAGGTCACAAAGTGAACGAGCTGTCTCTCAAAACAAAAAGTTGAAGTCTAACTAGGAAGCCTTTTCATGCTTAAACTCCTGGAAAAAAAACATGTGTGGATGCAGAATACTGTAAATGTTTGCATAAAGAAAATGTGTTTGTGTCCAAAATATTGTTGTGTTGTTTAGATACCATAATACAATTATGTATCTAATTAAATATTCCTGATTAAAGGAATATTTGGGGTTAAATACAAGTAAGTTGTTATCTACTGTAAGGGTCAGAGGTAACCAAGAGCTTCACATTATGATACATTTTGTATCACGGTAACTCTTTTTTTAATTAAATGGATAGTTCTGACTAAAATTCTCATTGGATGAGCCACATTCGAAGATGTTGTAAAATGGCTGATCACACACCTGTGACCACACATCAATAGAGCCTACAGTCTGGTTGTGGAAGTGAAAATGTAAACTAATTTTCTCCATAGGGAAATAGATTTTTAACAATAAATTATAAAACCTTTAAAAACAGACCTACCGTGAGCTCCAAGGTTGTTAAGTATCGGATAATGTACAGTCAGACGATTGTTATTGCAAAATAAATCCAGAAACCCAAAATGTACAGACTAACTGTACATTATCCTGCTTATTACATGGCTACTAACCAAAGAAATAAATCCATGGACATTTTATATTGATTTCCATTGAAATTCTGTAATTATGTGAGAAAAAATAAATTGCTGAACAGCTAAAATCCACCTCTGGTTTGCATCTGAGTTCTGTTGGTGTTTATCCTGTTTATCTGACTCCTCATTATTCAGACTACTGACTACAGACTTAAGACTACTTGACAAATAAACGAATAAATGGACTTGAAACATTGATTTGCATGTATAACATCTGAATATTATAATATTTCACAACAATAACTGAATATCAATAAACTAATACATACATATATATATATATATATATATATATATATATATATATTGTTTCTATACTTAAATACACACAATTTTAAATGATCAGTTTTTATTTTTATATTAATTGTTTTTAATTCAATTACTTCATTCATTCATGGGATTGTGATTCATTCACATGAAAGATGTTAAGTACAATTTTGTACCTTTGTCTTTTTGTCCGATTTCCCCAAAACTTTTTTTTTTTGCTTTAAATCAAAGTTTGAATTGTTGTGATTCACTTTGGAGCTAGTTCATTTGGTTCATGGCTTAGATCTCATTTATAGAAAATGTTATGAAGTCCTGATGGAAAAATAAATGAATGGGAAAAAGACGACTGAGCTTTATTGAATTGTTAATTAATGCAGTAAGTTGCGACTTTACTTGGCAACTGTAAACAACTAAACGTTGCTTTGAGTTGTGTCTAACAACAACTCTTAATAACAAGTTATTCCTTGTCTTGATTTGTTTGGGACACAAAACATTTTCGCATTGCTGCAAGTTTCTTCATCACTCTCATGTGTAATTAACGTAAAGCAGCCTTGCCCTGATATTGCGCAAAACATCTACCATGGTATAAAAGGTACAGTAAAATCTCTGTATCCACAATCATACCGGCCAGCTCTAAAAACTGATGAGGGAATACACAAAGAATGAACTGTGCCCAGTAAAATTGCTGTTTATTTGCACGCTCTCTGCACTGGTTTAGCACACGATTCACTAAAGGAAATATGTAGATCAGGCAACTGTGCAAATGCAGCCAAAAAGATGTACTGAGCAATTTGTAAGGCAAATTCCAATCTTGCGGGCCGATTATGTCCACTGTAATCCAAACACCTGAATTATCTCTTTTACATGCCGAAAGAGTGCTTCACTACACCACACATTTGGATATATACCAGGTAGGGATATACCGTGTCACAGTTTCACAGTATCCACCTTTTTCTTGACTTCTCCATGGATGTCGCCATTGTGGCGAGAGACTTCCTCTCGGATGCTCCACACTTCCGCTTAGTTGTTGTTATCAGCTAGACTAACGTTACGGGTGATGGCAAGCAGCTAATGGTCTGGATAATTATGCACTGTTATAGGGTGTTATAACAAATACAGGTGGCTTAAAGACTACCGGAAAATGAATGTCACAACGATAAGCCCCCCAAAAGCCGCCAATGCTGAAACATTCCGAGTCGAACCAGATTTAATAATCAGAGGTTGAATTAAACTAATTCTCCGTCACTTGCCTTTTTTTAAAAACACTGACAGATAATTCCAAATACTGTCCATCATTTTGGAAGATAAAAAAGATGAAAAACATTTAAACCAAGCCTTTGATTTATTAATCATCTTTACAAGGTTCATATCTCATGTTGCGCTGTGAGTGTATGTGAATGAAGGAGAGACCAAGTTGTTCTCCACAGAGTGCGTGAGAAGGCGGCACTTGTTAATGCAGAAATAATGCAAAGGTATGTACCTCAAATCTGAAGATTTTATTATGACCATACATACTCTTTTCACGGATGTTTCCTCTTTTACGAACCTTAAAAAGCGACCAGTAGGGATTTCTAGATTCCCTAAATGTCCGCGATTTGGCTGTTTTCATATTGAACTGCTCAACAAAAAACGTTAAATATATCGCATCATATCCGTGAATTCTCTCTCTCTCTCTCTCTGCATGCTGTGTGTCTGTCTCTCTCTCTCATTCACACACACACACACACACACACACACACACACACACACACACACACACACACACGTAGAGAGCACTAGAGCCCAGTAACTTAACCATGTATATGTGTGTGATTGTGTACTTATCTATTCAGGGATTGCCTTCTCGAAACCGAATGTCCACACGCGGCCTTTAGTGAGAAAGGAATTTACGATAAGTAAACACAGACTATTCACTCGTTTTTGACAGTTGATAGTGATGCTTGGTAATGGGAATAAGCTGCGAAGTGGAAGTCTGTAGCACTGGAAGAGCACACTAAGCATAATGGGTAATTTCACTGCCTGTGAAAAAGCTGGATATCACAGTTTTAAAAAGAGACGGTTATCAAACCGTTGACATTTATAGTTAAAGTATAGAAGTAATGAAAGTTTCAATAAAAATTTGATAAAATAACTCTCTAAATTGCGACGTATGTCTCCTGTTTCACTGAACTGTCACTTCAATTTAAAAGCCACATGCACAAACTTCATGGCAGAGAGAGCGCAGCGCACTTAAATGTCAAAGCCTGAACCTTTATTTCCCTCCGTCAAGCAGCTGAAGTCCCTCTCTCTCTGCCTCTCACTCGCTCACTCATTCGTGTACACGCACGGGATGGGACATGTCTTTTGCACTCTTTGTATAGTGGAATTTAATAATCATCGTAGCAACAAGAAACGCGAACACCAGCGAAGTGGTAGGTCTACTGCATCTAGGGCTGAAACGATTAGTCGTCATTATCGACAACGTTGACAATAAAAAATTGTTGACAAAAATGTAATCTCATTTAACGTAACAGAGACCATGAATCTAATCAACTAATCTATTCTTTTCTTATCGTAAAGAATATCGGCCAGATGCAGCTTTAAGAGAGAGTTTGTATTTTGTGAGTTAAAGATGGTTCGAAGTGAACAAAAAGGTGAAAGAGGGTAGTCTTCGCCCATTAAACACCCACTGTAACAAAATATATTTTTGATATTTGTTTTGGCTTGTTTTCCAATATAAATATCTTTAAAACAATGTACATTTACTTTAGGAGCTATATTGCAGAAGAAAAATGTGTTATCTGAGAATGTTGAATATTAAATATTTTAAAGCAACTAAAAATCCTTTAAAAAAAACATGCATTCACCTGAGAAGCAGCATATAAGATATTTAGACTTGCTTTCAGAGAATACATCTTGAATATAAGTATATTTTATCTTTACTGCACTGACAGAAGTATAAACCAGTGAAGAAATACACTTATATACAGAACAAAATTATGTTCAAGAAACATTCTCTGAAAGCAAGTCTAAATATCTTATATGCTGCTTCTCATGTTTTTTTAAAAGATTTTTAGACCATTTTAAATGGAAAACAAGACAAAAACACTTGATAACATTAGATAACATTTTGCAGTGAATTTTTTGCATTAATAAAAAGTTTTTTTTTTCTTTAATTCAGAGAATGTCATTTAGAGGTATTTTTAAAAGATGATTTTGTCCACTTTTTTGTTAGTAAGTGCATTTAGTACAACCTTTTAACTCAGGACACAAACTGAATAGTCAGTTAAGAGCTAATGATTAATCCTTGCAATAATCGCCCGAATAGTAAACAGAAACTGAACCAGACAGAGAAGTCAGGATCCAGACACCATGCTCCAGATATTAAACACAAGACACCTCGTGACCTGGGCGTGCAGCGCAACGCGAGGTGCACCTGTGTTCGTGAGAGACAGACATAAACTAGTGACGCAAGTTCATGCCGCCAAGATGACATAAGCGCAATGCACCCATGTCAATAACAGATAGAACATGGAGCATGAGTGTCTGGATCCCGAAACAGACCAAAACCGAACCAGACAGGAAGTCAGGATCCAGACACCATGCTCCGAACATAAAACAAGACAGACCGAAGAGCGCACGGCAGGGAATTCAACCGAAACTGTGCGCTCACACAAAGACAGACAATGAAACACAAGACAGACATGGGACGATGACACCACGGTCCTCTCAGACAAAAACCCAGACTGAAAGAGTGACAGGACTGTGACACAATGTAAATCTGTATATTGTGTGAAAATATGCAAAGAGGATAAGATGCAGGTGCAAAACAGTAGAAAAATTAGTGGTTTTATTGTTATCATAAAGGGTGAGAACAAGATGACGGGGATTTTTTTCCTGTCTTACCATTATTATTATATTTAAAAACAGCATTAAAAAAAACGTATGCATAATTTTCTCCATTTCACTTGGCATTGTTTTTCCTTCATTCATTAGACGCACCTAATGGGTAATACCTGGAGAAAAAAAAATAATATTTTAATATAGGCCTAAGTACTTTATTATAATTTATAATGTTGCCTGCGTTTCAAATTCATATCGATTTCAAATGTATTTATTTATTCACCCAAATAAAAATGCCCAAACATCAGATCCTGGGCCATCATCCAGTCAGACGACTCGTTGCTGTATTTTTCTAATAATTTTAGCAAGGCATCTTAATACCGTGATACTGCTGTATTTTTTATGAATGTTATCATACTGTGAACATTTCATGCCGTTACACCCCTAATACAAGGTTATAATGCTCTTCTCCATCATTTCATTAATTTCTAATGAATTAGGCTACCACGGCTATTATCAACAGAAAATGTACACAAACATCTCTTTCACTTTACCGCCTGCTTTCCTCAGGCGTTAACAGCACAATGTAAATTGCACCAGGTAAATTGCCAATTGAGGTGTGTTTACATGGAAAGGAATGACAATGACGTCATTTGAATACTCAAGATGCAGCGCTATTTCAGCACTGATTGCACCTGCTTAAACTAGACTGCAGGTGGTTAAAGAATAAGATCCAGGTTTTTGCGCTGAAATACTATAGCAAAAGTAGCTAAACTGTTAAGTGAATTCGAAATTTTGTGTGAAAAAGCTGCCTGTGAGATAGTTCTGAGTTTTGTTAGAGGTGGTTGAACTATTGACCTGTTGTTCCCCAACAATAAAACAAACTCTACTCCCTTTTAAGCCCTTATTTCCAGTGGTCAGGAGTTTAACGTCTTTGAGTCTTGTCTAGTCTTTATGAAACAATGGCCCAGGGCTCTTCGCACTCTCTCTGTAATCACCAGAGGAGACCTGGCCCACATCTGTTAGTGTTCATTAGGACTGTGTTTATTTGTCCCTTTTATAAAGGGACCCTATGGGAACAGCAGTTTCGCCAGGGGACAGGGAACAGACATTAACGGACCCAATACTCTTCTAATGAGTGCTTCTCTAAGTGCTTTTATGAGGCCAAGAACTAGGTTAATGCTTTCAGATGTCCTTACAAAAGTTCTGCAATTCTGAGTGAAATGATCCTGGAAATTTAAAAGGAAAAAGATGTATTTATTACAAATATACTTGTCACTTCACTCTGACAGTGTCAAAATGTGACAGGCAACTAAAACATCTGCCACTGCCAGGCATGAATGGTCAAACCACAGGCATTAGTGAGTATTATGCTGCAAGTAGCAGCAATTGTACACGGTGAATTATTTACCTTGATACTGATCAGTTGTAATGCAGTGTTCCACAGACAGATGGCTCAGGTCAAAAGCATCAAACAAAAACAACACACGCCTGGTGTGTTTTTCTTATCTTTTTTTTGTTCTTTTTTTTTTTTGTACTTGGCCAGCTGTACATACAGAACACAATTTACAACACTCTGCAATAACAGAACGTACAATCAAAGTTTGCTGAATTCCTGATAGGAATAAGGGACAGAGGAGCAGAATCAGATTTCAAATAGGAGGCTAGACAACACAAAAGCAACTTTGGCTCTGCATTATGTGGCTCTGCCATGAAGCATTATGTGGCTCTGCCATGAAGCATTATGTGGCTCTACCATGAAGCTCAAGCCAAGAATGAGACACCCAGCATCTCTATGAAGATATTAAGCCCTCTGTAGTGATATGATAAGAGATTAGAACTTCTCTTCCTTGGCACAGGATGTCTATTTCCTGTATTTAAATGCAGCGAGGAACTCATCTCTAGAAAGCAAACAAAGCTTGCATTGAAGGTGTCTTGCATGGACAAGTGGCCTTTCAGCATTATACACCACACATGGGTGGAAATTACAACCAATTGCAAATTGTTTATACTTACAAATTTGGGATAACACACTGATATACCTTATATATATATATTGCAATGTTTAAGCATGCTGTCAGTGTGTGGTGCATTTGCATGTAGTTACTAACAGCATGGTAAACTTTGAGAAGTTGTGTCTTTAATCATCCTTATTTTTTAAAGCATTGCTTGTGTACAAAATTCACAGTATTCAAAAATAAATGTTCATTTTAGTCCTTATCTGACTTTAAAATGCCAGCTGTAAGCAATGTTCCCATTATTATTATGCATAGTCCAGAGGTTTATTTGTGAGGTGTTGTTGACAGATTAAAGGACGTTATTTTTATGAAGTATTTTGCTGATTCTTTATAGTGGGGTGTGTGACAGTTAACGAAATGCTTTAATAAACTGTTATAGAAGAAAAAAACTTTTGGATGCCATGAACTACATGTTGCGCATACACAATAATCTACAGGTATGCACTTTTGAAGCGATTTCAAGCACTCTGGTTACACTAAAGCCCATCATACTGCACTTTGGAAGTGCATTAGCTGTGTTGTGCCCTATGCTGGAGCGTCTCTTATTATATACATCCTATGTACTTTTGTTGTGTACTTAGCAGTTTTCCTATTGTATAGCAGCACTTAGAGCCAATATATCCCTAAGAAACGCGTCCACTAACATGTTCAATTGTGATGTATGGATTTTTTGCCTTAGTGCTGTTGCATAATAAGAAGATTTCTCAGATGGTAATTTAACTGTCAAAAACTCACACCGTGGCATCCCTACAACCAACAACTGCACAAGTCGAGACTGATGTTTGTTGTTCTCCAACTGGATCGCTCATTTTGGTAGTTCGTACATTGCCTCTTATGGAGACCAAAACCAGAAAACAGTCCAGCAGCAATAAGACTCATCATGGCGCCGCCCAGCTGTTGGTCAGAAAAAAAATGTGGATAGCAAATACTGGGAATGTTGGCAATATGTGGCTGCAAGCACAAACACTAAAATAAAACTGCAATTACCTGTCTTACCCCCATTAAGTTGCTGTAGGGTGTGGGACCATATGGCAAGACAGTGAGCTCATTTTGACCACAACATCAACAACTCATCAGTGACTAGGACGGAAGGTCTGAAGTTCGCATGTGAACTTTTGAGCATCTTCCTCAAGTCTTGCATATCTCATCTCCTAGTCGAACACTAATCCTTTTTATTTGAATCAGCTGTCTCTCATACATACATGGAATTCAGATAGGGAAGGCTTGTATTACTGTCAGTTGGACGTCTCTGAAGATAACAACTCACTCACCCAGATATGAGTGTTTGGTATTCCTGGCATGGAATGTAAAGTAGAACCTAGAGGTCGACAGATTGTGGATTTTACAGATACCGATAACTAAGTTGGGCAGTACCTGCTGATAACCGATTAATCAACCAATAGTTTTTAAAACTGATACCGAATGGAAAAAATAACACTCAAAGTAAAATAGTGCTGACTGAACCATGAAAATTTATTGTACTTTTTTAAATGAAATAAATAAATAAATATTAATATATATTAACTAATATTCAAATTTTAAAGTCAGCTGATTTTTAAATTGATGTTGTTTACTCAGTCCACAAGAGGGTGCAATAAATACATATACCATACAGCACCGTTATATTATTGCATAGAACATTCCTATCCTGGCTGTTAAAAAACAGCATTTCATTTTCAACTAATGAGCATAAAATAAATAAATAAAAAGTTTTAGTCAGTCCACATTCTCAAATGTTATGTCAAAAGTCAAATAAAGGGGGGAAACGCTTCAATAGGCAGTTCACATGGTGTTACACTTGCACTGATTCCTACTACTCCAGCAATATTAGAGTAGCAATATTCCCAGATAGCAGTGGTATTCGGCTGAACTCTGTGGTGTAGCGGCTCAGACTATGAGCCCAGGCCAGGGGCTGTTCAAACAGATGGAACACAACAGACTAGAACTGAACGCGAGAATCTCGAGACACATATTTCCAAGTTGAACTCCTTTCCTCACAAAGTATTTAAACAACTCATTGCTTAATCTGAGAAACGGTTATAAGAGAGCAAGACCCAACGGCCAAAGACCTCCACCAACTGTAAGGGGCTGTTCACACTGAACGCTTTTGCAACAATCTATTTGTTTTTCTATGTAAACGTGCCCTAGATGAACATCTTTGTTTCCCTTTGTTTTTGATTATTCAGTGTCTCTTGCAGGAGCGCTGTTTTTTATTTGATGTGTCTAATTAAAAAGAACTTTAAAAGCACATTGAGACACCTGCTTTCTGTTAAACTGTATTTGTTGCGCTGTGTCTAGCCATTTTTAGCGCAAGAATGTGATCGATCTGAAGTCATCGTATTACAGTGAAGATAAAACATTTTAATTGAAATCAGATGTGTTTCTGATTTGTTTATACGTTTCTCTCGGCTACATGAAGATATTAATTTGCTTTCTCACGTCACTAGCTTAAAATATGCAACTTAGCTTGCATAACCGTGACCGGATGGATATAAACTAATGCAAATAGATGGTAATAGATGGTACAATTGTGACATTTAAACAGTTGGATAGGACTTGCATGTATTTTTTGTCATATTGTTCAAACCGCTTGAGGTTAGCTTTAATGTTAGCATCCTCTCAGCCTTGTCGGCAAACATACTGCTGTTCTCTACTAATGCAGCATCTAGTCAACAAATTTATTACTTTATAATGGTGTGACAATGTGTACTTTAGTGTACTGTATACATACAGTTGAAGTCAAAAGTTTACATACACTTAGGTTGAAGTCATTAAAACTAATTTTTTAACCACTCCATAGATTTAATATTAGCAAACTATAGTTTAGGACATCTACTTTGTGCATGACACAAGTCATTTTTCCAACCATTTTTTACAGACAGATTGTTTCACTTTTTATTGACTATATCACAATTCCAGTGGGTCAGAAGTTTACATACACTAAGTTAACTGTGCCTTTAAGCAGCTTGGAAAATTCCAGAAAATTATGTCAAGCCTTTAGTCAATTAGCTTCTGATAGGAGGTGTACTGAATTGGAGGTGTACCTGTGGATGTATTTTAAGGCTTAACTTCAAATTCAGCGCCTCTTTGCTTGACATCATGAGAAAACAAAAAGAATTCAGCCAATACCTCCGAATTTTTTCATCCTTGGGAGCAATTTCCAAATGCCTGAAGGTTCCACGTTCATCTGTCCAAACAATAGTACACAAGTATAAACACCATGGGACCACGCAGCCATCATACCGCTCAGGAAGGAGACGCATTCTGTCTCCTAGAGATGAACGTACTTTGGTGCGAAAAGTGCAAATAAATCCCAGAACAACAGCAAAGGACCTTGTGAAGATGCTGGAGGAAACAGGTAAACAAGTATCTATATCCACAGTAAAACGAGTCCTATATCGACATAACCTGAAAGGCTGCTCAGCAAGGAAGAAGCCACTGCTCCAAAACCGCCATAAAAAAGCCAAACTACAGTTTCCAAGTGCACATGGGGACAAAGATCTTACTTTTTGGAGAAATGTCCTCTGGTCTAATGAAACAAAAATTTAACTGTTTGTCCATAATAACAATCATTATGTTTGGAGGAAAAAGAGTGAGGCTTGCAAGTCAAAGAACACCATCCCAGCCCTGAAGCATGGGGGTGGCAGCACCATCTTTCGGGGGTGCTTTGCTGCAGGAGGGTCTGGTGCATTTCACAAAATAGATGGCATCATGAGGAAGGAAAATTATGTGGATATATTGAAGCAACATCTCAAGACATCAGCCAGGAAGTTAAAGCTCGGTCGCAAATGGGTCTTCCAAATGGACAATGACCCCAAGCATACCTCCAAAGTTGTGGCAAAATGGCTTAAGGACAACAAAGTAAAAGTATTGGAGTGGCCATCACAAAGCCCTGACCTAAATCCGATAGAAAATTTGTTGGCAGAACTGAAAAAGCGTGTGCGAGCAAGGAGGCCTACAAACCTGACTCAGTTACACCAGTTCTGTCTGGAGGAATGGGCCAAAAGTCCAGCAACTTATTGTGAGAAGCTTGTGGAAGGCTATCCAAAATATTTGACCCAAGTTAAACAATTTAAAGACAATGCTACCAAAGTGTATGTAAACTTCTGAACCACTAAGAATGTGATGAATGAAATAAAAGCTGAAATAAATCATTCTCTCTACTATTATTCTGACATTTCACATTCTTAAAATAAAGAAGTGATCCTAACTGACCTAAGACAGGGAATGTTTTCTAAAATTAAATGTAAGGAATTGTGAAAAACTGAGTTTAAATGTATTTGGCTGAGATGTATGTAAACTTCTGACTTCAACTGTACCTTTTCATTGTTGATGTTTTAAATCCACATCTGAAGTGTTCCGCTCCATGCAGAGTGTAGTCTCACGTGTCAAAACAAACACCACAAGGCATCAGTGAAGTATTTATTTAGCCTCTAGAGGCCGCTCTCATACTGTATAACGACAGCAGACCCTTCCCAGCCGCTCCAGCACCGAACGCAATGGGGAAAAACTATCAGTGTGGATATTTGACGATAACTGGTTGTTCCAGAAATCTGTTATCGGTGCCAATTTATTGGCAAAACCGATATATCCGTCGACAAACACATCTTTCCAGTAGCTGAACAACACCTGACTCAAAATACTGAATAACTAAACAATAACTGCTGCACATAAATGAGACCAGGAGAGAAGCATCTTTGAAGATAAACTGACACAAAAAATGTGGATACAATCACTGATCAATCAGCAGTTACAGTTTAACTTTGTACATTTCACACATTTATAAATGTTACTCTTTACTGCAGGACATGACATTACTGTACAGTTGACCTTTTTCACAGACTGTGATGACGTGTTTCCACCTTATTTAGTAGCATAAATCTAGCAAAAAATTTTATATGATTTTTTAAATATTGAGTGTAAGTTTAACATTATGCTTTGTGTTATATTACCCTGGAATTAGTTTTAAAAAACCAATTACCACAGCTGCGAGGGGGCTTCAATTACAGCTGCTGAGAGAGTGACAGTAAATTTGGCATCTTCTCCCATCTGACTGTCTTAATCCACCGCTCTCTATTTTTTTTTTACTTCTGGAAAGACATTCAAATGTAATAGTGGACTTTTTCTTTTGCTCTTGGAGCAAATGGGTAAGTGAAAATAATATTTGCTGTGGTCTCCCATTCACTCCAATTCACCGCTGTCGAAGTTTACCCTGCAATCATTTACTTCCACGTTCCGAAACCCGGAGTGTGAAAAATGTCTATTGTCTATTGTTTTGTAGTTGATTGTTTGTTTTTTAAAATTTTTTTGTTTTGTTTTGTTTTGTTTTTGCTCAACCTAAAATGTATTCTAAGGTAACCTTGTACATTATGTGGTAACATCTAACAAAACTGGTTTTATACTGGTTTTAACTCAAATATTATTTAATATGATTGAATCAACCAAAAATAATTTTAAGGGTCGTATCAGGTAGAAATAGCTTCTTAAGAAAGTAAAAAGTAGAATAAGTAGAAATAGTACCAACTGCACATTTTTCCTTTTTAAAGTGCAAGCACTAAATACAAAGTATGTTGAGGATTTCAGGGCATGCACAATGGATCCATTTGATTAGAGAGGGATAGTGTGGCCAGAACTGACCTATGAACTCACTTTTTGCCAAAGTTTGTCACATATGCTGCAGAACTAAGTGGTCTGTCCACCAGTTGCATTTGAACAATAGATAAAAGGTACTAGACATGGTAATGTGCCATCCTGAGCAGGAGAGTGGCCTTCGTTGTATCTCCATGTTTAATTAGAAGAGTCTGAGCATGATAGGGCACAATGGTGGCTTTGTGGCCCGACTGAAGCAGGGAGGCAGCCAGACAGAATTAAGATGTGGCCAACCGCCAGTGCAGCTCCATGTGCTTGCAGTCCTCTGAGGGAGGCCAGAAACAGAGCCGCCACCAACCCATTTCAAATGAGCGCTGCCAGTGTGCTCCTCCATAGCCGCCCTGATAAACTCACTGATAACCAGAGAAATACAATGCAACCCTGGCCAAATACTTGCAACCCAATACTGCATTCGCATCCCTGCTGAATGCAAGGAGGAAAGTACACAGGGCCAAAGAGAGTTAACCCCATTAGAAAATCAAACCAACACAAAAATAGTAACAGTAATATGTTGTGTTTGCATGTAAGTGAATGTGTGGATGGAGAGTGATGTTATGTGCGCTAAGGCAATCTGTTTGCTCTTGATTTTGCACTGGTGCAATGCAACCAATTATGAAAACTTCCAGTCCAATTACACTCTACTGCCATCTGTCCTTCTAATGTAAATCACAGAGAGTGAATGGGCATTCAAAATAGGACAAAACACCCGAGCAGGGGTAGGGTGCACAAGGAGGGGGCTCAGGCATTCTGGGAAGCCTCAAACAGATTAGTCACATAGAATTAATCTAGACTGGAGAACAATGCTTGCCGAGCTTCTGGCAAACCCCAGCTGTCGTTCCATAAAAGAGAAGCAAAATAAGATTTCGGGGTGTCTCTGAGACTTTCGGCTGGAGAACTAGGCCCGTACTCACAAGCAGCCTGGGGGGGGGGGGTCTAGACACTCTTCATCAGTGGTTGGGGTTGTCATTCTTTAGCTGATTAAAGCCATGTTATTCAAGGAGAGAAGCATAATTTTGCTTTTATTTGCAAAGTTGAGATTCTGATTAATAGCAAATAGTATCAGTAGAGAAAAATAAAACTTTTGGAACCACATCACAAGGAAATCATATTAGTGTTGTGCAATTCTAAAAAAATGGTATCAGGCCAACCATAAATTCCTCCAGGGTATTGATATGGTTCAGACACAGCAATTTTATGTAATTGACTTCTAAGTACTCACTTGCATTCTCTTCTCCCTTCTGCAGTAGGTTCACACGTACCGCCATTTAGGCATTTTTCTGAACATTCCAGGCCTGGAAAAAAAGAATGAGGGTAATACAGAGATAATACTGAATGTTGCATAATTGTAATAAAATTATTACATATTGCTAGAAGTTCATCTAAATAACACAAATAAAACCTTTATAGTTAAAATCTTAAAATAAAAAGACTAAAATTGGGAACTAATATTATTAAAGTTTATTCAAATTCATCATCGCATATACTTTTCATATTTCTTATAAATTTTTCTGGATTTCAATTGGTTAAATCTGTGCAAAAATCAGTAACAATGGCCAGACTCCAGAGAGAAAGTGTGACTCCTAACACCTTAAAGTAATGTTTGTGGACAGAGGGAACTGACAGCACACTGCTGCGAGCATTCTTCATTCTGCAGCTGTTCTGGGGAATGTACTATATTTGGTTAGTAGCATCGAGCTGTAAAAGTGTTTCAGTGAAACTTCACTCAAAAAGCGCAGAGTGCAGCTTTTGCCCATTTTCACTCAACAACAAGAAAGTCATCTAAAAAGTATAACGACCCTTCATGCAAAGCGATTAAAAAAAAAAACTCTTGCGCCTTCACTTGCATCTCATCCGTACTAATAATATATATATATATATATATATATATATATATATATATATATCCGCGCTGAAAAGAAAAAAAAATACGAAAAAGGGTAAAATGCTGCTTCAGTTAATAATTAGCTACTACGAGTTAGCAGTTCAAGTACAACACAGTTTGAATAAGTAATTTAAGATATAGTTATAAGTCACAAAGTTGATCAGTCGAACAATATTTCAAAAGACATTTTATTTCTGCTCTTCCTGACATTTCAAATTACGACGTCTGCAACAACCGAGAACAGCTCTGACATCAGCGCGCAACAAGTGATTCCATCTTGAGCAAGGTGTTTCATTTCAAATAAAAGATAGCAATGAATTTAATCATATTAATCATAGTGTTAGGCTAGAGAAGTAACTACGAAATTCCGATAATGTGTAAAAAGCAACTTGTAAAGAAACCTACCTTGCGTCCAAGTAATGAGTGATATCAGAAGAATTAGTTTCACGAGGAAAAGATGCATTCCTTCTTATGGATAGTCGTGGGATTCCACGCAGGCTTAACATATATCCAACATTGGGTCTGTTGAAGTAAAGGAAATGAATCACGCAATATGAAAAGAATGGATCCAAAAATGGCACTTTTCGGCTTGTCCCCGCGAGCTCCGGTGCGTCCGGTGCTGCTCGTGCAGTCTCAGTTGTGTGAATGAGATCATGCATTCAAGTGTTCATTCTTCTGCTCTCATCCAGAGGCGTGCTCCTTCCGCCACACTAATTTACGAGCGGTAGCCTTAGCTATTCATTTACTTGACAAACTTTCTGTAATGGCAGTGGGAAAAACACGCCCTTCCTTTAAACTCGGTTGAGGGATTTCAAAACATAGACGCGGGAAAGTCTTCTGTACTCAAATTGGATTAGCCTCGATGCTGTTGTTTTAACTATGTTTCAGCTAAGTTTTGATAACTCGTGAAACATACATTCATATTTATTAATTCTTTGACTATTTTTTACACTACACTAAACAATGTTTATTATTATTATTATTATTATTATTATTATTATTATTATTATTATTATTATTCATTCTTGTTGACAAGGCTGGACTTGAAAAAGTTAAAGTGGCGTAAAGTGTAAGTTTTAAATTACTATGTAATTATGATTACGTTTTGACTCCGATTGCAGATTTTGTACACAACTCTTACTGCTGTAGCAACATGTAACAACCGGTTTAAAGATACAGTTTAAAGGCGCACTCAGTAGCCAGATTTTTTCCTCATTTAAAGGTGCATAAAGTAATTTTTTTCTCATTAAAAAAGCTGTAGTTCCTTAAGAAAAGTATTGTAATTTTGAAACATTTGTAGGAAATCATGACCACTCACATTAAAATAAAGACTCCAGTCATATCAATAACCTTATAAAAGCTGTTTTATTCTACATGGAGAGGGTCCCCTCATGGGGGCTGCCATGTTAGAATCACATGACCAGCCAAATATTACTCGCTTAATCTCAGTAACTCTCCTGTTATTTGACACTTTCACTCATTGATTACATCAATCATGGCTGACTGTGAACTATGCATTTTTACACTGGCATCAGTAACTGAAAACTGTTGTGTTTGAATGATGCTGCATCCAGGCTACTAGGTGTCAGTGTAAATCTATCGGGATTATCCTACTTCCCACTTCTGAACTGGTAATTACAAGTATGTCGCATTCAAGTGCTTTGTTGTCAGAAAGAACAGTAAGCATGGAGGACACCAGGTTCATTACAGATTTCTTGGGGAACTCTTATTTTGACAACGTGATACATATTAAGGCCAAAGTATACTTGACGCATCCGCATTACTGATCGCGCCGCGCACAGTATGTGTAATGTAAATTTTGTCACCATCCAGTCCGCATGGCCTGACCGCGCGCCGGACAGATTTTCTAGACTCACGAACACGGTCATCGTCTGTGCACATCATCGCCGCTGGCACTGGCCATTGACTCTACTAAAAGACTATCACAAAGAAGTTGTAGTGGGCATGCGTCAAACGCCTTCGTATTTGCTCGTATTTTTCTTCAGTAGGTGTCAGTCTAAGTCCAAGAGTTCACTGAGTTTACTGAGTTCACCTTTAAGGCTACAGATTTTCCTCTGTTTATTTTGCATGAGTGATTCCGGTTAATGATCAAGTGCATCCAATGAAACCTAAGTTCTGACTATGTTTTGGGGCTCTTTCATTTGTTAAGTCCAAATTATTTATTGGTTCTGGTTCAGTTGAAGTAATACATATAGTCAGTCACAGTTGTTGTGCTCAGAGCGGTTTTAACCAATGTTATGGTTTTAGAATGAAGGTCAAAACAAGACACAAAAGGGAAAAGGGTCTTCATTTCATTAAAAGGTGAGAACTCTAGTCAGATCATAATTGCTTCTCCAAGGACTAATGAAATCGGGCAGCTGCAATCTTTTCTTCTTCTTTTTTTATAGAATTGTGCAATAAAAAGACAGCAAATGTGGTAATGAATCATGACACCCAAAGGTTATTCACTTTCTCCAGGCACAACTGGATAGTCCCAGTGCTCCATAGCTGTGGACCACGGGGGACGGGATGGGGGTGATACGTGCGGCAGATCTAGTGACGGGGAGTCAAAAATGGGGCACCTCCTTCGCAATATTGCTCCAATGTACGTGGCAGAATCAAATCCAGACAATGATATATGCAACTGGGTGTTTCTAAGATCTAAGAATGCATTCTTTTTCTTGCGTTCTTCTTAAAATCAGTCTTGAAAACTACCTTTCAAGAGCAAACTCAAAAGACATGAGGACATAAAACGCATCTATGCAAGTTTTGAGATGTGCTGTGATATGTAGATTCAACAACCTCTTAACTCTTTTCTTTTTTTGGAGGTGGGTGATGACATGAAACACGTCCACAAGAACATAAGGACGCAAAAAGAACAGACATTGAGAAACAGCCAATATTTAAGTCCTTTATCATTTAAGTCTCCACTTTCATTTTTATTTATGACAAAAACTGACTTAATTATTGATCAGTTTCTCACCCACACCTATCATATTGCTTCTGAAGACATGGATTTAAACACTGGAGTCTTATGGATTACTTTTATGCTGACTTTGTCTTTTTTGGAGCTTCAAAGTTCTAGTCACCATTCACTTGCATTGAAATGGACCTAAAGAGCTGAAATATTCTTCTAAAAATCTTTGTGTTCAGCAGAAGAAAGAGTCTTATCATCTGGGATGGCATAAGGGTGAGAAAATGATAAGAGATTTTTCATTTTTGGGTGAACTATTCCTTTAACAAGAGAAGACCTGTAAATAGATGGTGTAGCTTAAAGTATGTTAAAAGAAATGAAAGAGCAGTACATAGTGTTGAAGAGCTTAAGGAGCAAGTCAACTAAAAGAGACCAAAATATTTGTACCCCACACCTTTTTCCCCTCAGTCTTTATTATGATTATGCCACAACTAACTGTAAAATCATATTGGTTTTAATGAGGTGAGGGAAGTGTGTATGTATTGGTTGCTGTGGTGACATAGGAACCTGAATCGTTGAATATATTGTAGGTCTGAAGTTTAATTGGCCTAAACAGGTATGTTGTTTTTTAAATATTTTATCTAATACTTCATTCAGATATATGTTTATTTTTGTTCTTAGTTGATAAAAGATTTGGTGTTAAAATATAACCTAATAGTTCAGTCAGCTATTAAGCTAGGCTTCACATATGTGTTTATGGTTTTCTGCATGAATAAAAAAGTGCATTGTTTTGTCAACAGACCAAATTACAAAAAATTCTGGGTTATTATGACAGGTCATGTGCTAATTCATCTTTGTCTTGTTTAATGTTTACAAAACAGTTAAACAATATCAATCTAATCTCTGGAAATTATAGTGATGAAATGTTTTAAAGTTTTACTGATGAGACCTTGAAATAATATGCAAAATCTTTTGTCTCTTTGGAGCAGCAACAAATAAGAAGACTCACATCTTTGTGTAGTTACCAAACAATAGGTGTGACTTGCATATTTTAGCACCTGTAGTAGAGTTTTGTCTTTCAAATCCTTATAAACCTTTGTATGTGTGTGTGATTGTGTATAGGTGTCTGTCAAAAGGCTACAAGAAAGGTGAGAGTGTGCGGGAAATGTCTTAAGATGTAGGAGGCCTATGTAGTGTGACCCGAGGGCCAGGGAAAACAAAGAGATTGTAGAGAAGGTGCTCATTATAAAGAGATAATTGGAGTTGTGTATGGACATGCAACAACACTTCCCACACTTAAAGCTGGCATCAGAAGCATGAGAACTGACATCCTATTTGGCACCTGCACGTACTTGCAATGTTTGACTTTTGTTTGAATTTCAATTTTGCACTTTATTTTGTCAAGCAAGCAGCTTGTCTTAATTCCAAGCAGTATTAATGGGTTTCTTAATGGGATAGTTTACCCAAAAATGAAAATTCTCTCATAATTTACTCACCCTCATGCCATCCCAGATGTGAACAACTTTTTGTCTTCTGCAGAACAAAAACAAAGATTTTTTAGAAAATTACATCAGCTCTGTTGGTCCTCACAATGCAAGTGAATGGTGGCCAGAACTTTGAATCTCCAAAAAAGACGTAAAGTCAGCAGAAAGGTAAAACATAAGACTCCAGTGGTTTAAAGGGATAGTTCACCCAAAAATGAAAATTCTCTCATGATTTACTCACCCTCATGCCATCCCAGATGTGAACAACTTTTTGTCTTCTGCAGAACAAAAACAAAGATTTTTTAGAAAATTACATCAGCTCTGTTGGTCCTCACAATGCAAGTGAATGGTGGCCAGAACTTTGAATCTCCAAAAAAGACGTAAAGTCAGCAGAAAGGTAAAACATAAGACTCCAGTGGTTTAAAGGGATAGTTCACCCAAAAATGAAAATTCTCTCATGATTTATTCACTCTCATGCCATCCCAGATTTGTATGACTTTCTTTCTTCTGCAGAACACAAATTAAGATATTTAGAAGAATATTTCAGCTCTGTAGGCCCTCACAATGCAAGTGAATGGGTGCCAACATTTTGAAACTTCGAAATCCAAATAAAGGGAGCATAAAAGTAATTCATTACTCTCCAGTATTTAAATCAAATGTATTCAGAAGTGATATGATAGGTGTGGGTGAGAAACAGATCAATATTTTAGTCATTTTTTGTCATAAATTCTCCTCCCTGCCCATTAGGGGGTGATATGCAAGAAGGATGTGAATCACCAAAAACAGAAGAATGAGAAAGTGGAAATTGACTGAGCAAGGAGAAGAACTTATAGTAAAAAAGAACTAAATATTGATCTGTTTCTGACCCACACCTATCAAATCGCTTCAGAATATATGGATTTAACCACCAGAGTCGTCTGAAGTACCTTTATGTTGCCCATATGTGGATTCTGGAGCTTAAAAATGTTGGCACCCATTCACTTGCATTGTATGGACCTACAGAGCTGCAATATTCTTCTAAAAGTCTTTGATTGTGTTCAGCAGAAAAAAGAAAGTCATAAACATCTTGGATGGCATGAGGGTGAGGAAATGATGAAAGAATTTGCATATTTGGGTGAACTATTATCTGAAGCGATCCAGTTGATTTTGGGTATGAACAGACCAAAATAACCCCTTTTCACAATAGCCTACGTCTTGCCATTGCATTCTCTTGGCATGATCATGATTTCAAGCTCGATTACACTTACTAGTGCTTGACGCATGCGCAGAGCCAGAGATTCTTTTATATATATTGGGATAACAACCTCCATGGCTCTACAATAGGAGAGACCATAACAGCTAGTAACGGTCAACTAGCATGTTACGACAGTAAGTCACCGTTTGCAGATACAATATAAATGAGTGGGGAGAGCCGTAAAGTGACACCTACCTGTCGCAAAATCGTCCGTGACTTGTCTTATAAAACATACATTTATCGTAGTAAAGTGATGAGCTGTTTCCTCACAAAAGCAGTTTATTTAACACATTGAGGCATCTCCTCCATAAACATCCATTCAAAAAGAACGGCCTCTTGTCTCCTCGCCAATGTACTGCCATAGAATGTCTAAGGAAGTGCCGCGTTATGCTATTTTAAGCTAAGCTTGTAGGCTCCGCTATTAGAAGGGTTCTGGCAGAGCACTAGATGGTGCTTTAGGAAGTGTAAACGAGCTTAAAATCACGATCGCCAAGAAGACTGATGTCAAGATTTAAAGAGAAAACATAATTAAATTTTTGTCTGTTCTCACCCAAAACAGATTAGATCGCTTCAAAAGATATTGATTAAACCACTGGAGTTTGATGGATTACTTTTAGTAATAATAATAATAATAATATTCAATTTTATGTGTATAGCATAAAATGCAGCTCAAAGTGCTTCACAGTTGGAAGTATAAAAACATAGAATTCAACATTTTAGGGAGAGTAAAACAAATCATAACAATAAAATTTAATGCTGCCTTTATCTGCTTTTTGGAGCTTCAAAGGCCAGATTGACATTGTTTGTTCCAGTGTTAATTGATTATTAATGGCCAAACCAGTCCAAATCTGGTTTGGTCATCACTGAAAATCAATATGGTGGACTTTAAACAAGGTTAACATGCAAAATCTGAAAATTTCACACAAAAAAAAAAAAAAAAAAAAAAAAAAAGTGTGCATTTTAATTACTTTATTATAAGAGAAGCATCAGCTTAACCTATTTTTGTCAATCATATGTTGCAATGACTTGTCTTAAATTAATATTCCAGGTTCAATAGAAATTAAGCTCAATCAACAGCATTTTTGGCATAATGTTGATTACCACAAAAATGTATTATGACTCTTGCCTCCTTTTCTTTAAAGAGCCCATATTATGCAAATTTACAGATTCATAATTTTGTTTTGGGGGTCTACTAGAATAGGTTTACATGCTTTAATGTTCAAAAAACACATTTTTCTCATACTGTACATTTCTTTTCCCCTCTCTTCATCCTCTGGCTCAAACGCTCTGATTTAACTCCTGTCTCTTTAAAGCCCCCCTTTCCGAAAAGCCCAGTCTGCTCTGATTGGTCAGCTGGCCTAGTTTGTTGTGATTGGTCAACCACTTAGAGCTTGTGTCAGAAATGTAACGCCCCTTACCATAACCAAGTTTCAGCTCCAGAGTCTTCCTGAACAGCTCTGTAAACATTATTGTAACTATGGTAACAGTGGCATCGGTTTTTGCCATACTAGCTCTAGCCCGAGTCCGATAATGAAAGGTTGGAAGAACAAGATGATTGACCCGAACCACCTTCGCAAGCACGACTTGAGCAGGACGTTTCACAGTGGTAAGGTTTAATTTTGTAGCTTTCTTACAAGTACACTGTTGATTATTGTGAACCTAACAAAGCTTCAAGTTAAAGACATGTAGTGCATCTAAGTTAGTCATCTTTCGCCCGAGATATGAACGGAGAACAGAGGCTTACTCCCAGTTGGACATTACCGGGTGTATTAGAGAGTTAGTGAGCAAGTTAGTTGTGGACTAGCATGGATAGCGGCCGTAACATTACAGCTTGTATTATATAATTATATAAGACTCTTGAGATCGACCATTTTGTTACACAGTTTTAGGTAAAAGCTGGCCCACAGCTGAATAGCAAACCCTTACCAAACAATAACATTACATAGCAAGTTAGCCAAGCACTACTGTGGATTGCATACGTAAAATTACCGTTTGTAAAAATAAATCCATCTCCACACTTGATCACTATTCATGATAGTAAGAACAACAATCTGCATAATTCTACACAGTTGTAGGTAAAAGTGGGCCCGCAGCTGATAAGCAAAATTATTTCAACACAATAATATTAACTAGCAGGGAAGCAGAGGCCTACAGCTGTGCACTGGGTGTACACCGTAGCTACAACACAAAACACAGCATTTGAAATCTCGGTAGCAGATAAATCCACAAATATTCAAGCATAGTTAACAGATTGTGATCCTGAAGCACCAGATTGTCCCAACAAAGTGGGAACTGCACCATCTTTCAGGGGTAACCGACTTGAAAATCTGGCAATGGTTGTGGTTGTACTGCTGAGGAATAGTGTTAAAAATAAATTTGAACCACTGATTCCTCAATTTGTCTGCCTTTGGAAGTCCAAACAAAGAGGTTTTGCTTTCGCAGTGAAGAAAACAGCGTCTTCTCGACATGGCAACAACACTAACCCAACTCATCCTGGCCTCGGCTATAACTATATTTGTTTGAGGGTGGGCCAAATTAGCCCTTTGGTGGGCATTATACAAATGTGTTACACAGTGACATAGATACATTACGGAAGAAGTGGCTGGACTAAAAACAGCCCGTTTCTTGTAGTTCTTGAGCAGTGTTGTCTGTGGGAGAGAATAACTCCCTTTTGCATGGATTTTGTGCTCTGTAACTTTGCAGACGTTTTACATGCACAAAGAGCTATGTTACACACTAAAAGAAAGGTAAAATTCCAAAAAGCTTAATAGGGCCTCTTTAAAAAAGGCAAAAATCGAGGTTAAAGTGAGGCACTTACAATGGAAGTGAATGGGGCCAATTTTTAAAAGGGTTTAAACACAGAAATGTGAAGCTTATAATTTTCTTAAAAGTTTCTTAAAACGTTTGTGTTGTTTGATCTGTAAAGTTGTTTCAATTGTTGTTTTTACAGTCGTTTTGGGGTTTTAGTGTTTACTGCATTATGTTTTCATGGCAACAAGGTTGTAAAATTGGCTATAACTTTACACAGAAAAAGGTTAGTAAGCGATTTTATCACACTAAAATCATATAAAGGTGCATATTGTTTATGTCTTGTGGCTATACATTTGAAACAGTAATAATTTTAACGTTTACGTGTTGGCCACATTCACTTCCATTGCAAGTGCATCACTGCAACCCAGATTTTGTCTTTTTTTTAAGAAAATGAGGGAGAACTTTAAATTAACTTTTGTGGTAGGCTAATCAACATTATGCCAAAAATGCTGTCTATTGAGCTTAAAGGGATAGTTCACTCAAAAATGAAAATGCTCTCATCATTTACTCACCCTCATGCCATCCCAGATTTGTATGACTTTCTTTCTTCAGCTGAACTCAAATGAAGATTTTTAGAAGAATATCTCAGCTCTGACATATGTCAGCATAAAAGTAATCCATAACACACCAGTGGTTAAATCAATATCTTCAGAAGTGATAAAATAGGTGTGGGTGAGAAATAGATCGCTTTCACATTCTTCTTCTTGTGTTTTTGGTGATTCATGCATATCGCCTCCTACTGGGCAGGGAGAAGAATTTCAAGCAAAAAAATTCTTAAATATTGATCTGTTTCTCACCCACACCTATCATATCAGTTCTGAAAATATGGATTAAAACACTGGAGTCATATGGATTAATTTTATAATGCCTTCATGTGCTTTTTGGAGCATCAACATTTTGGCACCCATTCACTTGCATTGTACAGAGCTGAAATATTCTTCTAAAAATCATAATTTGTGTTCTGTAGAAGAAAAAAAGTCATACACATCTGGGATAGCATGAGGGTGAGTAAATGATGAGAGAATTTTCTTTTTTAGGTGAACTATCCCTTTAACTTGCATTGAACCCAGAATATTCCTTTAAGACAAGCTTTGCTGAAGTTCTCTTCGGTGTCAGTCTGAAATGATTTTGGACTTCAGTTCTAAGCTGAATGAACTTTTGATAAAATAAGTAATCCAGTTTAACTGGTTGATCATTTGTTTAATGAAAAAACACATTGTGCTGTCAAATATCCTTCATTCATAAAACACAAATAAGCCCTCATACTTGTTGAATCTGATCCAGAGAGATTCAATCCTCCCCATTTTTTATTTAGAAATCCCAAGGATGACATAAAACACAAATATTCAAATTCACTAAGTCATCATTCCTTAACCAAATGTGTTTTATGGGCTTTATAAACTGCATTTGTGGTGTTTTCTGCCAGAGTGGAACCATAAAACAGCTATGTCATGCTGAAAAAGAATGCTAGGTGGAGTCTGTTGTATGGACGTTGTTGCATATCTGTGGGGGATCGAATAAAACCCACAAACCACAACATTCCAGTTGGCACTGTGCTATTAGAGTTTTGTACAGCTAAAGACCCTACTTGGTTATTTGTGGAGGTTTTATGTGTCAGAATCATCCATCAGGACTCCTCAATATGAAAGTGAGGCTAGCAGGCTGCTCAGCTGGTATGAAAACATTCTAAACTATTTTTAATTACAACAGGACCCTAAAAATATCTGAAAAAAAAAAAAAAAAAAGACTTAATGATTCACAGTGGCGTTTGTGAACAAGCACAAATATCTCACCATTTAGCATTAGGATTTCCATGTAGGACCTATTGTGTACCTTTAAAGGTACATTTATAGGTTTTGTTCCTCTGGCAACAACAAACAATGGCAAAAAGCACCTTTCTGTCTCTTTAAGTGTACAAATGTGTACCCAAAACAAGGGTACCACCCCAGTTATAGTTTTATACCTTAAACGTTACCTATTTTCTGGGAGTGTAGAAACAGAACACATAGCACTATTGCATCTTTGAGGTTACTGTTTTGGAATGTATTGAGTTGCAGTGTTAGTTTGTCACATTATAAAACCTTCTGCACATCCTAAAGCTATTTACACCTCTGACCCTAAAAGCGTGTGAAGTGTGGGGTGATTAGTTAGTGGTATTTTGCCAGGGTGTGAAAACAGCAAGAGAGACCTTCACTGCACCCCTGGGCTGTTTAACATTAGTGTTTTAACCAAGGCCAAACAGTGATGTGATGTAAACTGATGTGTGCAGTGATTCAAACTTTAATAGTCTGTTTTTCAGGTTTACATCCAATCACATGTTAAAAACTATTTACACATACAGTTTACCAGCACAGTAACTGTGGACAGTCAGTTACCACCGAAACATCTGTCTGCTGAGTGTCATTGAATTATCAGGCATATTTTCGAAAATACAGAAGTAAGTGTAAATGAATTAAGTGAACTGGTCTGATTGTCCCATGCAGCCTCGTCCCAGTGTTTTCTTTATGCAGGACATTTTGTCAACACTCTTGAGTGCTCTGTCCATTATCTGTCTTTTACTATGACATTGGCTTTTTAAGTTTGAGTCCATAACATTTTGAACAGTATAAATTTGTCTTTCTCTCCATCTATTTATGAAATTCTTCCTACTCAAAAAATGTACAGCAATGACAGTCATGTACAATACATGAAATTGTAAAAGAAAAACATGAAAATAAATAAATAAATGTATTAATGCAGGTATTCTTTAACTGTGCCATTAAAATGTGCAATAATGTAATACTGGTTATGTAAAATGTTACTTAAATATTGTATAATGCTTCTCAGAGTAAACATCTGTAAAATGGTCTAAAGGTATTTAAAGGATTCAGGTTCATGAGCAGTTTCTCAATTTAGGATAAACAGAAGTTTAGAATAAACAAAGCAATTTTCCTCTATGTGTTTTAGATCACTTAGTATTACATTTACATATTTGGCAGATGCTTTTATCCAAAGTGACTTACAGTGCACTTGTTACAGGGATAATGCCCCTGGAGCAACCTGGAGTTCAGTGCCTTGCTTAAGGACACAATGGTGATGGCTGTGGGGATTGAGTTACCAGTTATGTGCTTTAGCCCATGGGGACCAACATTTTGAAGCTCCAAAAGCATATAAAGAGAGCATAAAAGTAATCCATACTCCAGTGGTTTAATCCATGTCTTCAGAAGCTATATGACAGGTTTTGGTGTGAAACAGATCAATATTTAAGTCCTTTTTTACTATAAATCTCCACATTCACATTCTTCTTCTTTTGTTTTTTTGATTCACATTCTTCATGCATATCACCACCTACTGGACAGGGAGGAGAATTTATAGTAAAAAAAGGACTTAAATATTGATCTGTTTCTCACCCATAGTTATCATAACTCTTCTGAAGACATGAAACTATCCCTTTAACTAGACTTCTGAATAACTTTATTTTATTGAAACTTGGCAGTGCGATACTGCAAATATTATTGGCTTATTGGCTCTTGCGATTTTGTTACCATGTTAACAATGACTTCTCTGATTGGTGGATCCTTCTTCAGGATTATGGGTATTGTAGTTCTTAAAGAGGAATGTTATTAAATGCTATTATTTATTTATTTATTTGTAAATTAAGTTGAAATGACACTGACTTTTATCCTCAGAGCTCATGGTAGGTCTTTAGGTTTATATGCTTAAAGTGTTAAAAAAAAGTTAAAGTTAAAAAAAAAACATTTTTACTTCAGGAATCTGACTGTTTTGCTCTATTCTACCTTCAAGGCTGCCCTAGTGATCAGCATATAAGGGTCCCTGGTGTTGCTTCAGGACAGCCCACTAAAAATTGCTACAATGTCCTATTGTGGTTCTATTGTAGTCTAATAGTTTCCTTAGTGAATCAGCGACTGATTTATACATCCTGCTCCCCTGGATTCTTCTCAAACTGGTTTGATGCTTGGATCCTTACCATTTGGAATATCAGAATTAGAATCAGAATCAGCTTTATTGCCAGGAATATGTCT
Organism: Myxocyprinus asiaticus; assembly: GCF_019703515.2. Classification (NCBI taxonomy): domain Eukaryota; kingdom Metazoa; phylum Chordata; class Actinopteri; order Cypriniformes; family Catostomidae; genus Myxocyprinus; species Myxocyprinus asiaticus. The sequence continues at coordinate 20,527,134 of NC_059347.1, forward strand.
TGGTGACAGGAGCTTCCAGTGCACAACAATACAAAACAACAACAAGACAGGTTCTGGTGCTCAGAGCTCTGAAGCGTCGGCCAGAAGTCAACAGTTCAAAAATGTAGTGGGCAGGGTGAGTGGGGTCCAGAGTGATTTTTCCAGCCTTTTCCGTCACTCTAGAAGTGTATAGTTCTTGAAGGGAGGGCAGGGGGTAACCAATAATCCTCTCAGCAGTCCGAACTGTCCTTTGTAGTCTTCTGATATCTGATTTCGTAGCTGAACCAAACGAGACAATTATTGTCGAGACAACAGAGGACAGACTCAATGACTGCTGAGTAGAACTGTATCAGCAGCACCTGTGGCAGGTTGAACGTCCTCAACTGGCAAAGGAAATACAACCTCTGCTGGGCCTTTTTCACGATGGAGTCAGTGTGGGTCTCCCACTTCAGGTCCTGTGAGATGGTAGTGCCCAGGAACCTGAATGACTCCACTGCTGCCACAGTGCTGTTTAGAATGGTGAGGGGGGTCAGTGTTGGGGTGTTCCTCCTAAAGTCCACAATCATCTCCACCATTTTGAGCATGTTCAGCTCAAGGTTGTTTTGACAGCACCAGACAGCCAGCTGTTTAACCTCCCTTCTGTATGCAGACTCATCGTCATCTTGGATGAGGCCGATGACAGTGGTGTTGTCTGCAAACTTCAGGAGCTTGACAGAGGGGTCCTTGGCAATGCAGTCGTTGTAATAGAGGGAGAAGAGTAGTGGGGAGAGCACACATCCCTGGGGGGCACCAGTGCTGATTGTACAGGTGCTGGAAGTGAATTTCCCCTGTCTCACTAACTGTTGCCTATCTGACAGAAAGCTGGTAATCCACTGACAGATAGACATGGGAACAGAGAGCTGGTGTAGTTTAGTCTGGAGTATAGCTGGGACGATGGTGTTGAAAGCCAAACTGAAGTCCACAAAAAGGATCCTTGCATATGTCCCTGGTCTGTCCAGATGTTGCAGGATATGATGCAATCCCATGTTGACTGCATCACCCACAGACCTGTTTGCTCGATAAGCAAATTGAAGGGGATCTAGAAAGGGTCCAGTGATGTCCTTCAGATGGGCCAACACCAGTCTCTCAAATGATTTCATGACCACAGATGTCAGGGCGACAGGTCTGTAGTCATTAAATCCTGTGATTTTTGGTTTCTTTGGGATGGGGATGATAGTGGAACATTTGAAGCAGCATGGGACTTCACACTGCTCCAGTGATCTATTGAAAATCAGTGTGAAGATGGGGGCCAGCTGGTTAGCACAGGATCTAAGACACGTGGGTGAAACACAATCTGGGCCCTGTGCTTTCCTTATCTTTTGTTTTCTGAAGACATGGGACACCTCTTCTTCACAGATCTTAAGTGCAGGTTGAGTAGCAAGAGGGGGGAGGAGGGGGTTGCAGGAGGTGTTGGTGTTTGTGTGATGTGAAGTGAAGTGAAGGTCAGACCGGGTCTGGGGTGTGAGATTGGGGCTTTCAAATCTACAGTAGAACACATTCAGGTCATCAGCCAGTTGATGGTCCACCACAGGGTTGGGGGCAGGAGTCCTGTAATTCGTAATTTGTTTCATGCCACTCCACACTGATACAAGGTTGTAAGCTGAAAACTTGTTTTTCAGCTCTCAGAGTATCTTCTTTTAGCCACTCTGATTTCCTTATTCAGTGTGTTCCTGGCCTGATTGTACAAGACTTTATCCCCACCTCTGTAAGCATCCTCTTTGGCCTGACGAAGCTGCCTGAGTTCTGCTGTAAACCATGGTTTGCCATTGTTAAACATTAAATAAGTCCTAGTTGGGATGCACATATCCTCACAGAAACTAATATATGATGTGACAGTATCTGTGAGCTCGTCCAGATTGGTGTCTGCAGCCTCAAAAACACTCCAATCAGTGCAGTTAAAGCAGGCTTGTAGTTCCAGCTCTGCTTCATTGGTCCATATCTCAGTCCTTACTACAGGCTTAGCAGATTTTAGTTTCTGTCTGTAGGTTGGAAGAAAATGAACCAGACATTGATCAGAGAGTCCCAAAGCTGCTCTAGGGACAGATTGATATGCATCCTTTATTGTTGTGTAACAATGATCCAGTATATTTCTGTCTCTGGTGGGGCATGTAATGAGCTGTTTGTATTTGGGCAGTTCACGTGTGAGGTTTGCTTTGTTAAAATCCCCAAGAATAATAATAACTGAGTCCGGGTATTGTTGTTCCGTGTCTGTGATCTGATCAGCCAGCTGTCGCAGCGCGGCATTCACGCAAGCGTTTGGCGCGATATAAACACTCACCAGAATAAACGAGGAAGCGGCGAGTAGAAAGGCTTACAATTAATAAAGAGCGCTTCCAAATTAGGACAGCACATGTTGTTGACTTCTTTAACGTTGTTACATCTGTACACCAATTTTCATTGATGTAAAAGCATGTTCAACCGCCTCTCGTTTTCCCCGTTAAATACACGATGCAATCCACTCTGAACAGCTGAAAGCAGATGTAACGCGCTGTCCGGAATAGCTTCACTCAGCCAGGTTTCTGTGAAGCACAATGCAGTAGAGATTGAAAAGTCCTTGTTTGTGCGGGTGAGGAGATGTAGTTTGTCCGTTTTGTTAGGAAGAGAGTGGAGATTCGCTAGATGAATACACGGCAGCGCTGTTCGAAAGCTGCGCCGACAGTGCTTGACCAGTGCGCCTGCTCATCTCCCTTGCCTGCGTCTCATGAACAGCAAAGCTGCGCCTCTGACTAAAATGTCCAGCAAAACATCTGAATATTCAAAAACCGGGAAAAGATTGTCTGGTATATGCTGTCGAATGTTCAGCAGTTCGTCCCTAGTAAATCTGACTGGAAAAAGAGTACTAAACACAGGACAAACAAACAAACATAAACAACAAAAGAATAGGAGTGCTCCACACCAAAGTGGCCATCCATGGTGCCATATGAAGAAATTAAAAAACATGAACAAACTTCTAGTGTAAATGGCTGTGCCTGTGTGAGAAAGGCAAAGATATGAGAATGAAATGCCTGTAACGAGATGGCAAACTGTACAATTGAAAAGTCAATAATCAAACCAATAAAAACTGCTACATGTTTAACAGCTGGTTGCACATGCGGCTAAAGGCTTGTCTCTTTTAAAGGGCCACAGCTGCTTCCCAGCATTGTACAGAGAGATACAGTGTGTGGACAGACACCCAGTGCGCATGTAATGCACCATAGAGTTGTAACTGCAGGACAGTTCACTCATGGCCTTTGTTTTTGGCTACATAATCACAAACAGGAAGTTGCTTTGGGCCAGTCAAACAAAGGTACTTCCCCCTTTTGTTTGTAGGAGGTTGCGTGAAAATTTGTGGTACACACCCCATGTCGCCCTATGTCTCTTAATTCTCACAAATCTATTTGCGCATCCACAGTCACACAACGTGACCTCACTTTTGATCTGTAAATAGATAATAACAATCTTCGCTGACAGATTTCTACCTGTCACCATGTCGAGTAAAAGTTAAGAATGCTGGTATTTCAGATTTAGAAACTTTCTTTCCTTTTTCTTTTTTTTTTTTTTTTTTTTATCAGTACCCTGCTAAAAAAAAAAAAAAAAAAAAAAAAAAGTTAAAACTAGCCTAGGCTAAACAGGTTTTAGGCTAGTTTAGGGCACTTTCCAGGCTGTGAGACCAGTTTAAACCACCTAAGAGCAGCAGACCATCTTAGGCTGGTTTAAGATGTTTTTTGAGTAAGGAAGACCAACATGATGGCATGACAGACCAGCATAATCTGAGAAATCACCTTTGGGTCTGATACCTATTGTAAAGTAAGCAAGTGTAATACAGGTTTGGAACAACATGTTCATCTGTGAGTAAATTATGAGAATTTTCAATTTCCCTTTAAATTCTACATTAATTTCAAGTTGATTAAAGTGCAGAGTTAGTCTGATGTTTTGATGTAATGGGAGCCTAAATGATCACTGATCAGAGAGAGCAGTTTGGCTCTATGCTGTCTGGAACTCTGGTGAATATTTGCAGTTCATTCATGGGAATGAAGCTTAAATAAAATGCCAACACTGGGACCGTGACCTCCATAATAGAGATGCCATTAGAATCTATCTTTAGCTTGTTTTCCCTATTGACTCTATCTAAATTCACTCAGTTTGCTCAGTTTTGCTTACTGGTGTCTCTTTGTATACATGACATATCATAACTTTTTTGTCTCAATTTGCAGCAATAAAAGCAGAGTTTGACAAAACATGCCAACATACACATATGACATACGTCTATAAACTTTGAGAACCCCTTGGTGTTCTTAAATATGATATAGTTGCTGCAGAAACATGTTGATGTAGTTCCCTGTTGAAAGCTGAGGTCACAATACCCCAGTGAGATTTGGGGCAGGATATATGTGTCATCTTCTAAACTTCAGCTATTTTACTAGTCTTGTTAAAGGGATAGTTCTAATAATTAAAGGTTCTCTCATATCACTTACTTGCCCTCATGCCATCCCAGATGTATATGACTTTCTAAACACAAATGAAGATTTTTAGAAGAATATTTCAGCTCTGTAGGTCCATACAATCCAAAAAGAACATAAATGCAGCACAAAAGTAATCCATTTGACTCCAGTTCTTTTTTTTTTTTTTTACTATGAATCTACTTTCACATAGCCCTCTAATGCACATTCATGAGAGTTCTTCTTTTTTTTTTTATTTGCAGTCTTTTTGCATTTCATCAGCTACTGGGCAGAGAGGAGAAATAAAAAAATGGAGGGGCAAAGCAAAGGAAAAGAATAAATTCGCACAATAGCCCATTAGGTGGCAATATGCATGGTGATTATGAACTGGCAACAAAAAATCAAAAACAAAAAAATAGAAGTACTCTAGTGAATGTGCATAGAAGGGCTGTGTGAAAGGAGATTTATATTAAAAAAGGACTTAATTATTGATCTCTTTCTCACCCACACCTATCATATCTCTTCTGAAGACACAGATTAAACCACTGGAGTCATATGGATTACATTTATGATGCCTTTATATGCTTTTTGAATATTAATTTGCATTGTATGGACCAAAAGAGCTGAGATATTTTCTAAAAATCTTAATTTTTGTTCAGCAGAAGAAATGCTTTTAGAAAAGTCGTTTGCATTTGGGATGGTATGAGGGTGAGTAAATTATAATTTTTTTACCTTTAAGATTGTAAATTTCTTTTGAGGCAAAAGTTGCTAGAAGATGCATGATTTGCAACAGATGTTTTTTTTGTTTTGTTTTTTGCTGGTGTTTTAATTTGAATCGCTCATGTCTTTAATCAATGACAGTCAGACTATCGTTCTTAAAATCTGACTAAGACCATGTATTATATTCCAGTTCCTAATAAAGTTACTGGCCACTGTCAATTTTATTTACTCGCCAAAGCCATTTTTAATCGCATTTGGTGCTTGGCAAGTGTGAATTTTGGACCTTGGGATCACTCCTACCTACAGTGAGCAACAAATAGCAAAGCTATTAGCTTAACTACATTTCTGAGTAGCGATGTGGTAGCTTCGCTAGTTTTTAAATCAAGTAGCTTTTCAGTAGCGAAGCTATATTTTAGTAGGTAGCAGCGTAGCGTTGAGAAAAGCCACACCGCTACATCATGCCTTGTACCCGGTGTTTACTATCGGCAATTTTGAATCAAAACTAAAGCTGTCTGATCACAAATGAATCACAAATCAAGTAATTTGGCCTTTGATGATATATCCTGTAATTCTGTGTTATGTAGATGAATATATAGGTGAATAGTATACTTGCAATTGAGTCAAACACTCTTTCACAGGCTCCTCAAATGTCCATGAGGATGCTGGACAAACAATATGGCAATTTGTTTTTGACACCACTCAGGTCTGTTCGTATTTAGTTGGGGGCTGGTGTGAAGTCTTGTTGAGGAAATTTTGTTGAGATGGGAAACCACAAAGGAAAATCCTTCATAAAGGATGTGGGAGGATGTGTAAATGTGAGAGAGGTAGACAGAGACAAAAGGCCAATTTATGTTTACTAATCCTCCTTAATGATTCTGTTGAACAACACTGTCTATTCAATGTCCATGTAAAGGGTTTCTGTTAGTGATTGTTTTCCACTTTCTCATACTGTATGATCAACCGAGGATTACAAAAAATAATTTGACTTTTTTCTTTTTTTTTGTCTTATTTTCTAGTAAAAATACCTAAACAATCCTTCAAACAAGAAAAAATTACTTGAAAACAGTGTTGCCAACTTAGCGACTTTGTCGCTAGATTTAGCGACTTTTCAGACCTCTTTAGTGACTTTTATTCAAAAAAGCACCTAGCAACAAATCTAGCGACTTTTTGGACAAACCTTAGCTACCTTCCATAGAAGAAAGTCGCCAGTACTGCCCCGTGAGCGCGTGGTCTTGCTTTCCTGCCCGGACTTGGAGGCACACCTCTCTCTGCGTCTACTCTGTTCAGTGAGACTGACAGAGAGAGAGAGGTGAGCAGGCGAGAAGATGGAGCAGCACAATCAGTTGACCGCACGGCAGCTGACATAGACGTGAATAAGCTGCGCGTGTGCAAACAGCGTTGTCAAGGACCAATCACGAATCTGTATTGTTTGCTCCCTTTTGTTTTAAATTTAAAGAGTTTAATTTGACTGTTTATTTTTATTCTTTTCATGCACTTAATCACAAGAGATTTTTAGGCAGTTGTTCATTCCTGTTTCTGAACTCTCTGAATTCAAACACTTACTTTGACAATAAAAATGCTTTTTTGTAAATATGCACATAGTGGTTTGTTATGGCTGAGCGCTGTGTGAGAGAAAAGATAAGAAAGTTTCTGTCGCTTCTAACTTTCTCTCTGAGTGATTGATAGATATAGGGAATTAATAGAGTATTACAGTATGTACGGTAAGCACAGAGAAGCAAACACATGTAAAGGGCGGACACTATGCAAAATGCAAATGAGAAGCGATGACGTCACGAATATGTGAATTAGCGTATGACCTCATCTAGCGACATTTAGCGACTTTTCGAGCAGGCTTTAGCTACTTTCCATTTAAACTAGTTGGCAACACTGCTTGAAAAGCCGAATGACAAAATATATTTAGTTGTGTTTTCAGAGAAATCTAACAAAATGTAGTGTGATTTATGCTTAAAAATGCATCAAGAAAAAAAAACTATTTGCTAGTGGGGTATGAAAAATAACATTGTTTTCCCTTTAAATCAAGTTTTTATTTTCTTACCCAATTGGCAAATAGTGTTTTCTTGTTATAAGCATAAACGTTACTAAATTTTGTTTGATTTCTTTGAAAACAAGACAAAATATCTTGTCATTTTGCTTCTCAAGTACATTTATCTTGTTTTAAGAATGTTAAGATTTTTACTGGAAAGCAAACAAGACAAAAATACTCAGTAAGAAAATGATTATTTGTCTAAAAATTATTGACTCAACCTGATGGCGTTTCAAATCCGTAAGACTTTCTTGCATGAAAGACAAAAAGTAAATTTTTGAAGAATGTCCTATGTGCTTAAAGTAAATAATTATAGTGAATGAGGGATAGGGCTGTCATGCTCCAAAAATAAAATAAATAAATAAAAACCAGCATAAAATTATAATAAAAGTGGTCAATATAAAAATATCACATGCATTTGACTACCTTTGTGTGTTTTTTTTTGTGATCTGATCACCTGATCTTCTTCAGTGTTTTACGGAAAAAAGAAAGTCACATGGCTTTGGAACGACATCAGGGTGAGTAAATGATGACATAATTTTCACTTTGGGATGAACTAATCCCTTAAGCAAGGTAATGTGTAACAGTTCATCTCCTTTAAGGTAATGGAACATTATCGTGTGTCTAAGAGAGAGGCAGAGCGAGTGAGTGAGACAGAGAAAGCATCTGCATTAACTCCCAGCAAGATCTTCAAGCTCACTCTCACAAAAGCAAACAAACAAAGTGGTTCTGTTCGAAAGCTGTTTTTCCATTTGCTGACTTAGCTGTGTTAATATGTGTGTGTGTGGGTCTGTGTGTGTTTGTGAACAGCACTCAGATGTGCCTCACCTGTCACCTGTCACCTGCCCTCATGCAGTCCACCATCACTGCAAACGGCTCATCTGTGAAACAAAGAAAGCAAGCTAGAGGCAGCAAACAATATTCATTATCCAACCTGATATCTCTTTTCCCAGCTTAGTTCAACTGGTTCTGCAACAGAGCCAAATTCCTCCAGAGCCTGGGAACTAAGATTATAACTAGCCGACCTTTCTATTTACAGTAAACACCTAAAAGCCCAGAGATGTCTTTTGTTTTGAATGTGTGGTGTGTTTGTAAAAGTCAACAGATAATGTCAAACTAGATGTAAAACTGTGTTTGTTTTTAAAAATGTCTCATCGGATCTGATCCCATAAGATGCAAATGCATTAAGAAAAAATATGGTAATTTTTCAGTGCCTTCAACTGCAGCATGATTTCCATTTAAATTGCCAATGACACTCCTAAATGAACTTCTGAATCTTGAACTTATTTTTGAGACTTATGAAATGGGTTCAAAACAAGTTAAGCTCAAGTTATGATGTTGATTACCACTGACAATAATTTTGTTCTTACAGCAATACAATAGCAATTGAAGCCTACAAAACAAGAGCACGCAGGAAATCGACGGGTTGTTTTTGAAAGTTCATGCACCCTAAAATCAACCCCATACTGCTGTATTTAACCTGGAACATTTAAGTTATTGTGTACAGTTTTTAGAATTTTTGCTGTGTCTACATGCTCTACATGCATGTAGAGTTTAACAGGCAAGGGAGGGATATTTTGTAAGATGAAAGCATCTGTTGAACCCTTGGATAGAACCACAGGCTATAATCTATGAATGTGTTTGGTGACAGATAAGGGTGGCTGTACTTGGCAGGCCATGTGTTCAGGCTCATTTGAAGGCCCTTAAGGAAAAGCATTGACAGGCTAAGTGACAGTTGTGGCCCTAAATGGACATCCAATTGTTCTCCTTAACATATGAAAGACAGGTGAGCATGGCTTGAGCACAGAGCTCTAGCCCTGTGACTTAAAGTGAAACTTTCCGTAGTGTAATAAAAAGAGTATCAAAAGTTTACTATGGGATTTAGCCACTCATTAAACAGAAATCATAAACATGACAGATTAGCAGTGTCTTTTGACTTCATGTATGATGTATGCACGATTGTTCCAGTAGTGTATGTATGTATGTATGTGTGTATATATATATATATATATATATATATATATATATATATATATATATATATATATATATATATATATATATATACACACACACACACACAAAGCTCTTGAAAAAATTAAGAGACCATAGCAAAATTATCAGTTTCTCTGGATTTAGGCCTAGGTATGTGCTTGAGTAAAATGAAAATTTTTTGCTTGATCCTTTAAAGTACTGACAACATTTCTCCCAAATTCCAAATACAAATATTGTCATTTAGAGCATTTATGTGCAGAAAATGACAACTGGTCAGAATAACAAAAAAGCTGCAGTGTTTCAGACCTCGAATAATGCAAAGAAAACAAGTTCATATTCATTTTTAAATAACACAATACTCATTTTTTTTAACTTAGGAAGAGTTCAGAAATCAATATTTGGTGGAATAACCCTGATTTTCAATCACAGCTTTCATGCGTCTTGGCATGCTCTCTACCAGCCTTTCACATTGCTGTTGGGTGACTTTATGCCACTCCTGGTACAAAAATTCATGCAGCTCGGCTTTGTTTGATGGCTTGTGGCCATCCATCTTCCTCTTGATTACATTTCAGAGGTTTTCAATGGGGTTCAGGTCTGGAGATTGGCTGGCCATGACAGGGTCTTGATCCGGTGGTCCTCCATCCACACCTTGATTGACCTGGCTGTGTGGCATGGAGTATTGTCCTGCTGAAAAACCAATCCTCAGAGTTGGGGAACATTGTCTGAGCAGAAGGAAGCAAGTTTTCTTCCAGGATAACTTTGTACGTGGCTTGATTCATGGGTCCTTCACAAAGATGAATCTGCCCGATTCCAGCTTTGCTGAAGAACCCCCAGATCATCACGATCCTCCACCAAATTTCACAGTGGGTGCAAGACACTGTGACTTGAAGGCCTCTCCAGATCTCCATCTAACCATTAGACGACCAGATGGAGGATATATGATGATCTGGGGGTGCTTCAGCAAGGCTGGAATCAGGCAGATTTGTCTTTGTGAAGGATGCATGAATCAAGCCACATACAAGGTTATCCTTTTATTATATTATATTTTTATTTGGAATTTGGGAGAAATGTTGTCAGTACTTTATAGAATCAATCAAAACTGTTCATTTTACTCAAACATATACCTATAAATAGTAATTCCAGAGAAACTGATAATTTGGAAGTGGTCTCTTAATTTTTTTTCCAGAGCTGTATATATAAGAATACTTTACAATAAGTTTCCATTTGTTAACATTAGTTAATGCATTAGGGATCATAAACAAACAATGAACAATTTATTTAATTTTTACAGCATTTCTTAATCTTAGTTAATGTTAGTAAATAAAAATACAATTGTTCAATGTTAGTTCATGTTCATAGTGCAGTAGTGCATTTCTTTAGAGTTAATTTACATGATTCTCAATGTCAATTCTTATAACTATAACAGTCAATATTTTTATTTTATTTAAATCAGCATTAATTAAAGCCAGTCAAAAAAATGCTACCATGATTCATTTTTAAAGTATAAAAGTTTAAAACATTTTAAATAATTTGTCACATCACAGTATTTAAAATACAGCTTTATATATTTATTTATTTACATATTTATGTATTATGGCAATGAGAATTTAGGCGGAAATGGTTCCAATTTTGTATGCTAATAAGCTTCATTTAAAGCTAAATATATTTGTCAAGCAAAATATATTTCTTATTTCTTTCTTTAAATTTTGGGGTGAAATATGACATGTTCTTGACAGATTTGGGTAAATTCACCTATGTATTTGTACAGCATGCTTTCATATTAGTATTCCTTTTCACCTTAGTACTGCGATTCTATATTAAAGGCTGGTATGAATATGTCTACAAAAGGCTCCACAAAACCTCACAAGCATCAATTATTAAAATTCTGTTAATGCAATAAAGGTACAGTGCTCTGGATATAGGATTCTTGTCTGTACTTGGCCGGTTTCCTGCTTCTTGTTGTTCCACCGGATGAATTGCTTCTGAATAAGCATATTGTTCTCTTCAATGATAAGCTGGAAGTGGGCTGACTATGGTCCACTGCCATTAAATTTTTTCACTTAAGACTGAAAGTGACGAGGAGGAGGGCCCGGCCACGCCCTCCTACTCGTCACACTTATGTTATCATCAAATGTTATCCGTCGAAAGTAAGTTAAAAAGGATGTCTGGTAAATTCAAATGGGTAAACATATGAAAAAGAATGACTTCATAGTACTAAACAACAATGCATGACACACTTCTACACATCATTTCTTTTCATTATTAATCATTGTATTAAAGGAGTAAAACTAAAGGCAATGGTGGAAGGGTCACGGTACTGGTTCATTCTCATTGTTCTCAAGAATGTACTTGCCATTGTTACGATCATCCACTAATTTGAGGGCCAAGTGGCACTCTCCTGAAGTCATTTGTCATTGTGGAATCCTTAGAGCCACTGCCGATTCTTTTTAACATTTGTTGTTGAAACCCAAGGTGCATTTAAGTATGTGTCATATGTTTGTCATTAATTTAATTTGCACTGTTATGGGGATGCCAGCTGTCTGGTATTGGTTTCTCTAGTAGTGTTTAGTCTTTAGAGTAAAAATATAACACTTTAAAGTAGAGCTGTCAGTTTAACGCATTAATTCAGTGCGATTGATTTCATAAAATATAATGCATAAACAATTAATGCAATTAATAATGTCCTTGGACTGTAATAATATGTGTTCCTACCATCGGAGCAATTCAAGCTTGAAGAACCACCTGTTTTCTGCATGGGGCAGTGAGCAAACCTCCAGCCGTTTAGACAACACGCAACTGTATAGACAACAAACCACACTTAAGCTTGCTTGACGCTAGCAACAGAAAAACATAAAGATGCGTTCTTGTGTTCAAACACAACTCTCACTTTCGAGATGTGCTTTTCTTGTACTTTACAGATGACATTGTTCTTGTTTATGTGTCTATCTGCAGTAAGATTCAATAAGATCAGACTAGTCGAGAATATATAGTGCAACAGAGTATCTGTTAAAGGGGTCATGACCTACTCTTTTATTTATTTTTATTTTTTAATTTTTTTTTTATTATCTTTCCTGAGGTCCACGTATAATGTTAATATATTTTTTTGCAAAAGAAAAGTCATAATTTATATACATACACTGGTGCCCAAAAGTTTGGAATAATGTACAGATTTTGCACTTATGGAAAGAAATTGGTACTTTTATTCACCAAAGTGGCATTCAGCTGATCACAATGTATAGTCAGGACATTAATAATGTGAAAAATTACTATTACAATTTGAAAAAATGTTCAGAACTTCTTAAACTACTTCAAAGAGTTCTCATCAAAAAATCCTCCATGTGCAGCAATGACTCCTTTGCAGATCTTTGGCATTCTAGCTGTCAGTTTGTCCAGATACTCATGTGACATTTCACCCCACATTTCCTGTAGCACTTGTCATAGATGTGGCTGTCTTGTCGGGCACTTCACACACACCTTACAGTCTAGCTGATCCCACAATCAGTGTTTCTTTGCCCACTCTAACCTTTTATTTTTGTTTTTCTGTTTCAAAAGTGGCTTTTTCTTTGTAAGTAATTTACTACATTCAGCATGAAATAAAACATTGCAGGAGTGAAGGAAGCAGTAAACTCCCAGCTGGTACGTCTTCCCCATGGTGGATTGTGGGCAATTAACTGTTGTCGAGTGCACATCAAATGTACTCTCGAAATTAGAGTGCACTGTGGATAAGAATGAGTAAACAAAAGTAGGGAACGAGTGGCCCACTCAGAATTCAGACACTCCTACAAAATGGCGGACACTCAGAATAGTGCACTATATAGTGGATTGGGGGCGGTTTCAGACACAGCACGTGTTCCACGAACGGGGTTGGTGCCCTACGCACTAGGCTGCGTACTCTGCATTTAGAGAAAGGTGGTACTGCTGTACAAAACTAATGATCTAAATCTTTCGACACTGAAAACTGTAACTACACTGAAATAAGAATCGTAGAACTTTAAAAGCTATGAAATAGCAAAAGTAGTCACATGATCTTGATTTGTTTATATTTCAGCATTATATATAATGTCCTTGTGGGACATTTTCACGTTTTCACTGTAATAATTACTAGAAGTGTTTCCAAACCTCTCTTCTTATTGATAAATTCATCCAGACCTGACAAGAGCACTTAAAGGGATAGTTCACCCAAAAATTTAAATTCTCATTATTTACTCACCCTCATGCCACCCCAGATGTGTATGACTTTCTTTCATCTGCTGAACTCAAATGAAGATTTTTAGAAGAATCTTTCAGCTCTGTAGGTCCATACAATGCGAATGGATGGCAACATTTTAAAGCTAAACAAAATCACATAAGTCAGCATAAAAGTAATCCATAAGACTCCAGTGGTTAAATCAGTATCTTCAGCAGTGATGTGATAGGTGTGGATGAGAAACAGAGGCTGTGTCTCGTTTGGAAGCATGCGTCCTCCGGAGGTCGCATTTGTCGGCCGCATACGTCATCGAGGCTGTCTCGTTTCATTCTTTCATTGTGAATGCAAAAAAGGTTAACAATTGTATAAATGTAAGTGCATATACATAAAAGGCATTGACAATAGATACAAAATAAGAAAAAGAAAGACAAAAAAAATAAAATAATTAAACGAGACAGCCTCGATGACGTATGCGGCCGACAAATGCGAACTCCGGAGGACGCAGCCTTCCAAACGAGACACAGCCAGAGAAACAGATCACCTTCACATTCTTCTTGTGTTGTTGGTGATGGGCAGGGAGAAAAATGTCTAGCAAAAAATGACAAATATTGATCTGTTTCTCACCCACACCTATCATATCACTTCTGAAGATATGGATTTAACCACTGGAGTCTTATGGATTACTTTTATGCTGCCTTTATGTGCTTTTTGGAGCATAAAAATTTTGGCCTACAGAGCTAAAATATTCTTCTAAAAATATTAATTTGTGTTCTGCAGATGAAAGGAAGTCATACATGTCTGGGATGGCATAAGGGTGAGTAATTGATGAGAGAATTTTCATTATTGGGTGAACTATACCTTTAAAGTGATAGCTCAGCCATAATTTAATATTCTGTCATCATTTCCCAACCCTCATGTTGTTCCAAACCCGTGTGACTCTTTGTATCATGTGGAACAAAGATGTTAGACAGAATGTTAGGGACTGACAGTCTCGGTCACCATTCACTTTCAAAATATGGAGAGAAAAAACATTCACTGAAAGTAAATAGAAACATTCTGTCTAATGTCTCTTTATTGTGTTGCATGGAAGAAAGAAAGTCATATGGGTTTGGAACAACATGATGGTGAATGATGACAGAATTTCCATTAATAATAATAATAATAATTCTGTAATACATGTTAATGTGTATTATGTAATGGAATATTGGGGAGTTAATGTCTATTATGTCATTTGTGAAAGTAACGAGTTACTCACTACTTCAGTACTCTTTTAATTGGATACTTTCTTACTCTTACTCAAGTAATTATTTATGTTAGTACTTTTACTTCTACTTGAGTAATTGTTTTTTTTTTTAAGTAATTGTACTTTTACTTGAGTACACTTTTTGGCTACTCTACCCACCTCTGGACATTTTTTACCTAATATTGACCTTGAAATGAAAATTTGCTGATAATTTACTCGCCCTCAGGCCATCCAAGATATATCTGAGTTTTTTTCTTCATCAAAACAGAATTTAAGATTTTTAGGATTTCATTTCAGGCCTCCTCCTTTAAACAATGCAAGTGAATGTACTCCATTTTTTGACGGTCCAAAATGCATATTTAGGGTGCATCAAAATAATCCACACGACTCCAGTCGACAAATAAATTTCTTCTGAACCCAAACGATTGATTATTTTTAGAAACAAAACAGTACTTATATACTTTTTAACTACAAATGTTCACTTCTGTACATCTCTGTGACGTGCGCTCCTATACTATTACTATATAACATTTTTTAGAAGAATATTTCAGCTCTGTATGTCCATTTAATGCAAGTGAATGTGGCCAGAACTCTGAAAATCCAAAAATCACATAAAGGCAGCAGAAAATTAACCCATAAGACTCCAGTGGTTCAATCTATATCTTCAGAAGTGATATGATAGATGTGGGTGAGAAACAGACCAATATTTAAAGGAATATTCTGGGTTCAATACAAGTTAAGCTCAAGCATTAACATGACAGCATTTGTGGCATAATATTGATTACCACAAAAATTTACTTTGACTCGTCCCTCCTTTAAGAAAAAAAAAAAAAGAAGCAAAAATCTGTGTTCCAGTGAGGCACTTACAATGAATGGGGGCCAATTTTTGAACGTTGAAATACTCACTTTTTCAAAAGTATAGCCACAAGACATAAAGGATATGCATATAAACATGATTTTAGTGTGAAAAAATCGCTTACTAACCTTTTCTGTGTAAAGTTATAGCCAATTTTACAACTTCGTTTCCATGATGATGTAACGTCAACAAACCCTAAAATGTCTGTAAAAATTACAATTTAAACAACTTTACAGCTCAAATAATACATGAGTTTTACAAGAAGAATTAATGTAAGTGCTTTTATAAAATTATAAGCTTTACATTTCTGCCTTTAAACCCTCCAAAAATTGCTAAATTAATTTTTGCGGTAATCAACATTATGCCACAAATGCTGTCGAGTGAGCTTAACTTGTATTGAACCTGGAACATTTGTTTTAAATCCTTTTTACTATTAATATCCACTTTTTACCAGCAGGTGGCGATGTGCATGAAGATGCAAATTTCCACACAAAAAAAAAGAAAAAAAAAAAAAATTGAAGGTGGAGATTTATAGTAATTAAAAAAAAGGACTTAAATATTGATCTTTTTCTCACCAACACCTATCATATAGCTTCAGAAGACATTTATTAAACCACTGGATTCTTATGGATTACTTTTATACTGTCCCTTTTGGACTGTCTGAGATCTGGTCTCCATTCACTTGTATTGGATGGACCAACTGAGCTGAGATATTTTTTTTTAATCTTTGTTTTCTGCAGAAGAAAGAAAGTCATACACATCTGGGATTGCATGAGCCTGAGCAAATGATGAGGTAATTTTCATTTTTTTGGGTGAACTATCCCTTTAAGTAAACAAATCATTTTCGTTCACTTATATTGTTTTGGTGGTTGAAGACAAATCAGTTAAGTCAGTGATTCAATGACTCACTCAAAACAAAAGATGCTCACCTGCTGGTGTCATGATGTAATCTGCAGAAATTGTCACTGAATGAACAGCCTGATCTCCAGAAAATTATGTGATGTGCATGGTGACATGTTTGCAAAATAATTGTTACGTATTACAGCATTTATGATGTGAAATGTCCACTGTGTGGTGCTAAAAGTGAGATAAATATTTTCTAAAACAGATTAGGTTTTTAAGGTTAATGCTGTATTGCAACAAAACCTACCTTTCTACCCTAAACCTTAAATCTAAACCTAACCGATAATGTCATAAGCAAATGTGAGATGAAAAACAAAACTGCTGAAACAACCACATCATTTTGTGGTTCTTTCATGACACTTTGGCTTACACAGCAACTCCTGTGCTCATCAGGACTCATATGCTGTTCCTTTGTATTGCATGAGCAACGCTCTTTAAGTTGAGCTACTGCGCTATTTGATCATGATAGAACAAGCTTTAAATGTAGCTGGTTATGTAAAGCAAATGTTAAAATGTATTGTGTCGTCACAGTAAAAAGTGTTTTGATGTCATAAGATAGCACTGTGTGAGGAACAGAGTGAAAAGTATGAACTGATAATCTGCCATTTTACTCGTAAACAATAGTCTTTGTTGTATTATCATCTCTAGTGTTAATTTCATCAGGAAACTGCCACAATACACACAAGAAGCCACACAAAAAGTTTTCAAAAATGTAAGTAAAGTAATTTGATTATGATACCCGGTTGTGACTGAATCAGTAAATGAAATCAAAATCTCCACCATTACTTGAAAAGCTGTGAACACAGATCAGTGGAGTGATACAAATTTTGAAGCGTCCCAGTGCTGTTATACTAAAATCATCATTCAGCACTCTTCACCAATCAAATTGGAGGACCGGAACTGTTACATGAACAATGGAGTTATCTTGGTTTCGTGTTTCTGGATGCTTGTTAATCACAAATTATTTTTTATCTATTTACACTTATTTAAACATGTATATTTATTAAACCCTTGCTAAATCCCCTCTGTTACATAAGGGGAAGATAAATTTGTGTCAGTAGACTATTAAAGCATGATGTGAAAGTTGGACAGGCTATTATATTCAATCTGCCCAGGTGTTGACACTGAAATAGAGCAATTTACAAACCAATTTTCACCTGTAGCCACTGGGGAGCTTGTGAGAGAAGCGGAGTCAATTGGAATCTACAATAAAAATAACCAAAACCCTTTAGACTATCGGATTAGCAGAGAAGAATTGACAGATGCACTTAAGCAACTGAAACCCAGAAAGGCATGTGGTTTAGACAACATTAGAACAGAAATGCTGAAGCACAGCCCTGCAGTAATGCAGGAGGCCTTGTTAAAACTGTTCAATCTGGTTCTGCAAACTGGCTATTTTCCTGACACCTGGAGTATGGGCTTAATACATATTATATAGGAGTGGAGACAAATTCGACCCCAATAACTACCGAGGCACTTGTGTGAACAGTAATCTGGGGAAGACTTTCTGTTGTATCCTGAACGCCCGGTTACAGGCCTTCCTTACCAAGCACAATGTCTTGAGTAAGAGTCAGATTGGATTCCTACCAAACCACCGCACCACCGACCACATTCACACGCTACACACGATAGTAACCAGCACGTTCATCAAAAAAGCAAAGGCAAAATTTATGCATGTTTTGTTGATTTAAAAAAAGCATTTGATTCCATTTGGCACGATGGTCTATATTATAAAATTCTACAATCCAGCACTGGGGGTAAAATGTACGACACTATCAAATCTATGTATTCGGACAACAGGTGCGGAGTAAAAATTGACAATAAATGAACAGAATTCTTCACTCAAGGGCGTGGAGTGAGACAGGGCTGCAGTTTGTGTCCAACTCTGTTCAACTTTTACATTAATGATTTAGCAGTGCTACTGGAACAATCTGCAACACCCGGTCTTACTCTAAATAATTCTGAAGTTAAATTTCTTGTCTGTGCAGATGATCTGGTGCTGCTGTCAGCTACTGCACAAGGACTACTGTCAGAACTGAGCCCTGACAGTCAATTTGAAAGAAACTAAAATTATGATCTTCCAGAAAAGAGCCAGATTACAGCAAACCAGGTACACATTCACTCTGGGGAACAATGCAATAGGACACACCCTACACTACGACTACCTCAGTCTAAAAATCAGTGCTTCAGGGGGTTTTGTTCTGGCAGTGAATGCACTAAAAGAGAAAGCTTGAAGAGCATTCTATGCCAAATAGACATTCCTGTAACAATTTGGAGTAAAATCTTTGATTGTATTATTATGCCTATTGCTCTGTACGGATGTGAGGTTTGGGGTCCACTCTGTCTGGCAGATTACTCTAGATGCGACAAACACCCCATAGAATCCCTGCATGCAGAATTCTATAGAAACATATTAAGAGTTCAGAGAAGAACACCTACTAGTGCATGCAAGGTGAAGTAGGCAGATACCCCCTAATTATACATATTGAAAAACGATCCCTCAAATTTTGGACACACCTAAATTCAAGTTCCCCTAACACACTGCAACATGAAGCCCTTAAAACTCAAGAGTTGAAGCCTAAAACCAGTCCCCTTTGTCAGCTGGCTCTGAAACTCACAAACCCACTAACAACTAACAAACACCAGTTTCAGACCAGCACTGCTGAACAAAACCAGATCAGAATAAACCAAATCATAAAAGAAAGCAAAAATTCATATTTGGACCACTGGGAAAATGAAAGTAAAAACCAAAGCAAATTGGAATGTCATCGGACCATAAACAGAACGTATAATAGAGCAGAATATCTCCACATTGTAAGAGATCCAAAACAGAGACGGATCCTCACCAAATAAAAGCTCAGTGATCACAGTCTGGTCATAGAAAAAGGCAGACACAGACAAACAACGAGTCTGTGCTCACTGAGACACTGGTGAGGTCGAGACAGAGACTCACTTTCTCTTTCACTGTGAGAAATTTACAGACGTGAGAGAGAAATACTTTGACAAACTCTCAAACCTCATGCCATAGTTTTCCAGTTCAGCAGAAACAGATCAAATGCAGGTGTTACTGGGGGAGGACAATCATGCATCAGTTGCAGCAAAATTCATTTTTGAACTGCACACCCTCAGAAACCAATTACTGCCTTAATGTACTTCAGTCACAGTATTTTTGTTTTTTTATGTTCATAATGTCTTGTTAAATGCTTATTTTATTTTATATTGTATAGTATATATTGTTATTATAGTTTTTATTTTATTTTATTCATTACCTGGCACCTTATTTTAATTCTATATTTATTGTTATTTGTTACTGTTTTATTATTATTATTTGTCTTATCATTATATGTTTTGTGTATTAATGCTTTGGCAGTATTGCATGTAAACACAATCATGCCAATAAAGTACCATAAAATTGAAAATTGAATTAACACAAGGCCACAACTGTCCTACAGCGGTGCTTGTTTTTCTCATGGAAACTCAAATTTTTCACTTTGCAGCCTCAAATAAATATTTATAAAATAACCATCACGGGGGTAGAGGGTGGGAAAAAGAGCAAAAGAGGAAAAGGGAGAGAGAGAGAGAGAGAGAGAGAGAGAGAGAAAGAGAGAGAGCGCAATGGTTCTCCAATGGTGGGTCAGGTTTGCTCTCATAGGGTCACAGACAGCAGGTGAAAAAACATTGTTAAATGTAAATAATAAAACACGACTAACCATAAAATCGCAAAATAAATAGGCTTGCCATTTAAAAGGGAAGAGAAAACGCTTCCTGTATCTTTTGTTGTTGACATCAGAGGTTTACAATATTTTGACAAATTCATCTGTCGCTTGGTAGAGCTTAACCCTTTCAGACCCCAATTATGTTCCAGGGACACCAAAAATATGTCCATGCTTTATTTCTACTCTGAATGCAGCCACAAGTGATAATCAACCAAAAAAGAAAATAGTTAATGGTGGTTTTAAAAGTTATTTCTGGTGTACATTACAATGGAAACTGGTTCTGAATTATGCCATATTTACTTGCCTTGTGTCACATGCAGCTATGCTTTGTTTCAAAGGATTTATTTATTTATTTATTTTATTTTTTATTTATAAGTACTAGTTTGATTTAGCAGCATCTAATCTAATAATTATTTGGGAGTTGGGTGGAACCAAATGACAATAACTAAAAAAAAAAACAAAAAAAACACCAGAGAAAATTGATGTTGAATGAAATGGCCAATAATGTAAAACAAAAAGTAAATTTTCCCATTCATTCTGTCATATTAATAATTGTACATATTGTTGAGCCTATGCTGGTTGTGGTCATATTATTGTATTTAATTTTAAATGTCTTATTTAAAAACATTTTGTTTACGACGAACAATGTTGGTACTGTTTTGGGTCACTACTTTGATATCCAGTGTAAAATCTGGGTCCTGAAACAAAACCAGTTAATTGAGAACCACTGACATAGAGCAATGTTGTGCCTGACAGGCAGGGTAGAGACAGGAAGACAGAGAGAGAGAAACATGTTGAATTAGTGCAAGTAGGAGGGACAGAGCAGGGTCCCAGACCACAGGGAGGATGAGGTTTCCCATGCCCTGGGGACCTCTTGAGAGTGGTAATGGCAGATGTGATGTCTGGGTCCCCATCCTGAAGGGCCACTATGGAAAATACATTATCCATCAACTACAGGTCCTCAGAATTAGTAGCAATACACAGACACATACGCCAAAGAAAAAAAAAGAAAAAGGAAAAAAAAAGATCTCAGCATAAACATACCATAAAAAGGCATGTGTCTATGTTTAGCAACCACAGTTCTGGAAATTTGGAGAGTATTGTTGAAAAGAAAAATCCCAAGGTGAAAAGTTCATGTTGAGTGAATCAAATCAAAGGTTTGGAGCCAAAGGGGGCTTAAGTGCAAATTTGTTTTGATGCACTTTTGGCTCTGATTCCTTGAAATGATTTCATGCTTTGTCAAATTTAGGATAAACTCAAATGAATATCCATGCAGTGAGCTTATAAAAACAAATACATGCTCTGCTCAGCTTAACATTGCATATACAACACCCAGAATAATCTTGAGTAGTTATAATATAAATTTACTTGTTGAGAGATGTTTCTCCATCTGATATTCATATGTTCAAAGAGAGGGATAGATGAGAAGAAAAAGTGACAATATAGTGATGTTCCAAAACCTTGCGAGCTGCCTTGCTGTCTACATAGGCAGCTGCCTCCTATCTTGTATCTTTGTCTTTTCTTTTTGTCTGATCTTCAAATACTTTTTTTTTACATTAAATCAAAGTTTGTAATTATGTGATTCACCTCACAGCTGGTTGGTTCATGGCTCTTTTAAAAAGGATTTTATGAAATCTCTATGAAAATAAAAAACTTGATGAAAACCCCCCCAAGATGGCTGAAAAAGTGAGCAAGCATACAATTGCAATAATTACACTATATATCATATTTTTTTTGTATTTCATTAAAAAATAAAAAAATAAAAAAAAAAAAAAAATATATATATATATATATATATATAAATCCAGAATTTTCTTGTCTTGTCCACCATCTTGGATTTATTTTTTCACTGAGTTTGTCATTCTGGGATTGCTTTGGGAACATCCTTCTGATGCCCTAAAACGCTGCCTCCATAGGCAGCTCACTTGGTTTTGTAACAGTGCAAATAAAAGTGACAGAGAGAGAGAGAGAGAGAGAGAGAGAGAAAGAATGGGCTTACTGTATGTTTAAAGGAAAGAGAGAGACATGGAAAGAGAGGGTGAAAAGTTTTCCAAGAAGCTGTCAGCAGAAGGCAGCTGTGTGGAGACAGCCTTTATCTGCTAATGCACTGTATTACAAAGTGCTTGAAACACCTCGTTCCTACGAGGGTGGATGAAAAAGATCTGGATCGGCTCCATCTTTAAAATAGATTATGGTGTGAGCAGTGAACACATCTTCAACAGCCACATTGTCTTTGATGCCTAAGCTGTCTACAATCATCAAACGCTATCAGACCGCATAACTGCTCAGATGCCAGGCCAATCCAAGGCCTGACAATCGGCATCCACCGGCGAAGAGCTGCTTGATGCACAATGATTGGAAAATCCGCCTCTGAACCTGAAGTGTGTCACTGAACTATGATTGGGTGGAGGCCATGAGAAGGTCAGAAACAGTACAAACAAGACAATTTTCCATGTTTTCATAGGAAACAGGCCCTGGAGTTGAGAGATGGAGTGTGGAAAGGGTGGATTTCAAGTGAGAATGTGGGAAAATAGGCAGGTCACTATAGTCTAGTATCTGTGAGGTTTATCAGCAAGCAGAATAATGAGTACCAGACTAATTCATTTGTTCTCATTCTCATTAACTGACTTTCACTCATGCCTGTATGAAAGTAGTTGCAGCCTTGTGAGCATGTAGAACTCATTGAAATGAGCTGATTTACCTCATTGGAGGCAACAACACTGTAAAAAATGAAATTGCATTTGATCCAGTTTATGGGGGTTTTTGAGTCACAGAAACTCAAAATGTAAATTGCTTTGCATCTATTTAAAAACACATGTTGGACCAACAATATTCCCCTAAATGTTGTCCCAACTAGTCAAACAGAGTTGTCTGAATGAACAGTTTCATATTGAACAGTGTTGCTGATGTGTGAGTTCCCAGTATGCTTTGCAACATGAATTAATTATGTGGTTAGTGTTATAATCTAATTTTTTGCTGTTTGCTGACTATATTTATGCTATTTTTGGTGTTTTTTTGTTGCCACTGTAAGTTAATAGTTGTGTGAGGTTGAGGTCTATTGTGTGTCTGTGTCAAACTATAGTACATACTGCCTTGCCTTGCAAGACAAATCTCTCTCTTCAGAGGTAAATATTGCAGGTAACTTCACATAAATTAATTTAAATTGCGGCAAAATTAAAGTTCTCTTGAGTTGTTAGTTGGCTGAACTAGCTTAACTAGAAATGAGTAGTTCTCTCAACAAGAATTTTTACGTTTATGAACAAACAAATTCACATTGACTAAACAAAGCAATGTTACTGAGGACAATTATTAAACAGTCGTTGAGAGAACCCAAAAATCTTACTGCATCATGTTGCATTGAATTTTTACATTTGCTCAACAATTCTTTATTTACAGTGAATCTGTCATTGAAATCCGAAGTAATTATCAACTTTCTAGGGGTTTGGTTTGTTTTAATGGATGGAGGCATTTGATAGATCTTGTTTTAAACTCATAAACTCTTTAAATGAAATGCAAAAGAAAAAAGAAGGATGTCTAAAGCACAGCCACACATACTATATTTGCTCTTTTCTTAAACATTGTGAACAGCCTACCTGACAGGATTGAAGGTTTCCTTCTGCTGAAGAAGGTACTGTATTTATGCACCTTCAATGTGAAGGCCGTTTCAAAAGGTATGCAATAATATTGTGCTGCCAACTAAGACACCTATTTTTGATCAAATGCTAAGGAAGCATTGCATAGATCCTTTGTGGAGAAGGCAATTCTAGGATGCATTTGCAATGAGCTTCATGAAAACAAATCATTCAATATTGTGGACGAGTCAAGATAAATGTTGATTAAAAATATATTTATATATTTCAAATTGATCATATTATACTTAAATTTAATAATGTGTATAATTTAATCTAATATACTGTATGTAGTAGTTCAATCTATTCCCTATTCTATCCCATGTTATTTCTTATGCTGATTAGCATATCATGTAATTAGCTTAGCAACATGCTAACACTGGAAGGCATGTATGGCCACTCCGTGGCAATGTTCGGTGTCAACTTTCAGCTGTTCTGTCTATTTACATGAATGTGAGTCTTTTTCTCTTTCAACATGCTAGTCACCAGACCTGGACTAAACAGCTCTAAAGTGATTTACAATGTAAAGACTCAAAAAAAAGAGCTAAAGAGCTAATAATAATTGAGACAATTTTTCACAAGATGCCTTTGAAAGTAATATGGTTTTAGCAGGTGTTTAGCAGGGAAGAACTGAGGCCTTTGGGAGGGAATTAGTTTCTTTTCTCTATAAATCCCACTGGGTAAAAAAATAAAACTATGACAGATCAGCAATAAGAGAAAGCTACTACAGGATTCATTCTTCTTTTGACAAGCCATCAGTGCCTTTAGAGACTAAATTTGAGGCACATATAGAATGTGTTGTAGATTATCAAAGAGTATGTTATACACTGCAATCTGACGCTATTGTCTCTCAGCACCTCAGGCAAAGCAGGAGCTTTGGGCATTGCTCTGGGAGACAAAGTGAATTCCACCAGGCCTCCATCCTTTAGTCCACATGAGACTGAGTTTCCCTAACTTCGCCCCACCCTGTTGATAGGAGAAGCTGAGTAGGGAACTGATAAAGGCTTTTAGCTTCAAGGAATAGTTCACCCAAAAATTCAAAATCTGTCATCACTTAATCATCCCATGTTGTTCCAAACCCGTTTGACTTTATTTCTTCAGCGAAGCACAAAAGGAGGAATTTTAGAGGATGTCCCATTTACTTATTTACAATTGCAGTTGATTGTGGCTTGATTTAAAGCTCAAAAAAGGGACTCAAATGTGTCCAACCCAATCTCTTGACTAGTCGTAATTATTAGTATGAAATGGCTAAATGATAAGAAATCGTATGAGTTGGCTCATTTATTCCCATATAGAAAAATAAACAAACCAACAACCAATGTTATTATTATTGTTCCTAAGTCTAACCACAAACCCTAAACCGGAAAAGAAAATCTTTGTTGTGTACCATGGAAGAAAGAGAATCACTGGGATTTTGAATGAGACAAGGACAGCGTATTACAGCTTATTGACATACATCAGTCATTTGTATTGCATAAATAAATATGAAATGAGTAACCAAATTTGTTCACTGATGTTTCCTTTCTTAGGAGGCTAACTGAAATGTTATGCCTGTATTGTATCAATGTGAAATTCTGTTTGCTGATTGGTTGGTCTCTATTGGATTAAAAGTCATTCCTTTCGATGACTTACAATTTCACCATCTCTTAATTCTTATGAGATGTCATGAGACTATGCTGAAAGTATCATAAAAGTCATCCATGTGATTTGTGCATCACATTCAAAGTCTTCTGAAGACATACAATAGGTTTTTGGTGAGAATCACCAAACGAAAAGTAATTTAGTTTATAGTAAAAATCCTGACTTCTGCCATGGCTGTCCTTTGCAGTGATGGGCATAAATACATGAAAATGTATTTAAAATAAAAATACAAAATACCTCAGTTTAAATATATCAAAATTAAATACCAAATACAGTGTAGAATTTTTTTTTTATTAAAATAAAATACAGTATTTTGTATCTTAATACATGTAAAATTTGCCATTCAATGAAGTATCACTATTAGGCTGAAATCTAATGAATTTCTCTACTTATTTCTGTCCAGGTTACACTGCAGTCAGCTATTACTTGTGGTGAACCCTATTAAGTAAATAATGTTTAAAACAGTGGGTACTTTTCTTGCTATCTAGCCAGGAGTAATGCTTTACACACTTGACTAGCTAGTAAATACACAAGCAGGTGCTAACACCAACAACTGATTAGCTAGCAAGACTGACTAGCTAGTGCTAATGCCCAGTTCTAGTGCTAACGCTGTTTTCCCTTGCCAGTGCTCTTTTATTCCTTCATGTTAACTGAACGCAAATCTGAATGATGTTCTGTTTTATCTGGCTAGCTAGTGACCTAGCTAGAAGTTTCATAGCTACCTTAATATTTTAATGGAAATTACAAAACAGTTGCCAGCAATTATTATGTTTTGTTGCAACAAGTAGAATCGACCATCACATCCTCACCTGTGCCATTCAACTCGAAATTCAAAATTCCTGCAATGGATTAAGTGCAAAAAAATTATAAGTGCAAAAATTATTTCAACTTCTGGAATTTATTTCAATAATATTAATTTGTTAAATATGACTCACCTTTCACAATTTGTTTTAAGCAAATTAATTAATAATATGTTAGATACCATGCATTAATAAATCATATATGTTGTTTACAAGTGATACAGGTTTATTCACTAATGTTTATTCAACCGGTTACACGGTTGTGTAATTGTTTAAGTTTGGCTTCTTCCGGGGGCCTGGGTAGCTCAGTGGTAAAGATGCTGGCTACCACCCCTGGAGTTTGCTAGTTTGCTAGTTCGAATCCCAGGGCGTGCTGAGTGACTCCAGCCAGGTCTCCTAAGCAACCAAATTGGCCTGGTTGCTAGGGAGGGTAGAGCCACATGGGGTAACCTCCTTGTGATCACTATAATGCGGTTAGTTCTTGGAGACTCGGTGGGGCACATAGTGAGTTGGCGTGAAGCTCAACAAGCCACATGATAAGATGCACGGGTTGACAATCTCAGACGCAGAGGAAACTGGGATTCATCCTCCACCACCCGGACTGAGGTGAATCACTACATGACCATGAGGACTTAAAAGCACATTGGGAATTGGGAGAAAATGAAAAAAAAAAAAAAGTGTGCATGCATGACAAGTCGTTGTAACAAATGCCCGTACAAGCTTCCTAGGTGCACTTGAACGTAGCATCCGAATATGCCGAGATGCAGGTGTGTGACATCACACAAAGCAAGTGATAAACATGTATAAAATGTGTATAAAATATGTTATATTATACTCTCTTTTGATAACCGTACACCTGCAGCACAAATGCTAGCAATGCAGCATTGTTTATCAATTGGGTTGCTAGGAAACATCTCTGGTTACATTCAAACACCTGCTAAGCTAACGGGAGTGTTGCAGTTTTGTTTCCTTACACGTAATTTTCCGAGCATCTGGCAATGGAATGCCTTTATGGTCGGAGACTGGAGATATCAAGTAGGAATATCCCACATCCGAGTTGAATGGAACGCAGCCTGACAACATATTTCCTTGCAGGAATGCAGAAAATTAGCTCACCCAATGTTAGATGAAGCCGTTCTCTCTGACATCTGCAGCTCACATGCAGTAGCTGATAAAGGAAATCAGCAGCCTATCAAAGAGGTTGACTGGCACAAAGTATTTTATGTATTTTGAAAATACACAAATACCAAAGTTAAATGTATTTAAATACAAATTACATTAGATTATTTTCAAAGACTTTAAAATACAAAATACAAAATAGTATTTTGTATTTCAAATACATGTATCTGAAATACTGCCCATCCCTGCTCTTTTGTGCAATGATGAGTGCATGAGAGAAGCTCGTTCATGTGTTCGTGCATTGTTTTTGCTTTCGCGAGAACAATCTTCGCTCATGCATTCATGAATATGCATAGGAGAGCCATGGCAAAAGTCAAGATTCTCACTGTATCATAACTTTCATTTCAGGGTTGTTTCTCACCAAGACCAATCGGATGTCTTTAGAAGACTTGGAATATGATGCAAGAGTAGCATGGACTACTTTAATGACACTTTTGGATCCTTTTTTAAGCTTTAAATTGAGTCACTATCAACTGCCTTTGTATTAAATTTGCTAATGAGACATCTTTTAAAATTCCTCATTTATGTAAAGTGAAAGAAATTAACTCGGTAACACTTTCTAAGCCCATATTTATAATGCATTGGTGTTATATGGGGGCTGGGAGAACTATTCCTTTTGCGTGTTCTCTGCCAGGCTTTTGTGGTCATATAAGCATTTTTCATGAATTTGTATTTGATGTGTTGCAAAAGGTTAAATGTTCAGAAAGAGGGTTTCTAAGGACAATCAATGGTTGTATGAGTTGATGCTAGTGGCACTGCACCCTGCTGGAGCACACAGCATTCACATAGACAGGAATAGTTACTGTATTCACTTGTCTCATTTGTGCCTGTTTTACTTTCACCTAGGTGAAATTTTTTTGGTGAAAACATCTGAGACAAAGTTAATACTTAAATGAAGACTCCTTAGCTAGGAAAGAGCAACGATTGAGTAATAAAATGTTCCTTAAGTCTCTAGTAATGCACTTATGATCAAAGATGAACTAGTGGCTGCACATTAGGTTGATGGCTGTGAAAAGACTGTGCAGTTATGGGCACTCAGGGTCAGCACTCTGTTTAATCATACCAGTGGTGACTGTTTACATGGTCAGAACAATGCAATTTTCCCTCAAAGACTTAGGTGCCATTGTTGCACTACTCAAATAAACAATAGAAGAGTATTTACATTTTGTGTAATAAAACAAATGTATAATAATAATTATTTAAGAACAATGTATACATTTATTTCTAATTCTAAAATGATAAATGAGGAACAAGGGAAATCAGCAGAAACAAACTCTTCCAAAGACACAATAGATCCCGAGGATAGGCCCACTCTGTAAGCAATTTCACTAAACAAGACACTGGATGTTACCACCAGAAGAATCAAAGGTCGGTGATGGTGCTGACAGAAACAAAACACTTGTATTGGATGATGTGTATTGGATGTTTTTTTCATGCTTGTTTTATCCACAGTTTTTAAGGTCTGAAAAGCTGAACCATCACCACATACAGTAGATATATGCAAGATAGTGGCCAAATTCAGCGCTTTACTGAAGGACTTAAGTTTTAAGAATATTTTATTTAAACTGACTAAATCAATCTGACAAATTATGTTAAGCCTACAAAACTAATTTTAAGTGTTAGATCAAGTAGAAAAAGATCCTTGAAGTAACAACCACAGCAGGTTACCACATTTTACAGTGTAGTCCAAAAAATCACATACAGGAAACATAAAAGTAATCCATATGACTCCAGTGTTTAAATGATCTGACATGACATGCATGGGTGAGAAACAGAACAATATTTAAGTACTTGTTTACTCTAAATCTCCACTTTCACTTTTACATCTGTAATCACATGTGGTGCCTGTTTAGTTTCACTTTCACCTCTGAAAGTTAAAGTGGAGATTTAGAGTAAAAAAGGATTTAAATATTGTTCTGTTTCTCAACCACACCTATTATATAACTTCTGAATGTATGGAATTAAACACTGGAGTCATGTGGATTACTTCTATGTTTCCATTATTCCAGATTTTGGAGCTACAAAGGTCTGATCACCATTCACTTGCATTGTTTGGACCTACAGAGCTGAGATATTTTTCGAAAAAATCTTCGCTTGTGTTCTGCTGAAGAAAGAAATTCATATAC
This sequence comes from Myxocyprinus asiaticus, assembly GCF_019703515.2. Classification (NCBI taxonomy): domain Eukaryota; kingdom Metazoa; phylum Chordata; class Actinopteri; order Cypriniformes; family Catostomidae; genus Myxocyprinus; species Myxocyprinus asiaticus. The sequence goes on from NC_059347.1 coordinate 20,556,608, forward strand.
ATCTGGCATGGCATGAGTGTGAGTAAATATTGAGAGAATTTTCATTTTTGGGTAAAAGCATCTGCCAAATGAATAAATGTAACTATCCCTTTAAGGTAACAATTATAGGTCCCTTTTTACAATGTAGAGAAAGCAGTTTAGCACTTTACTCATCTTTACTTTATTTTTTATTTATTTTTTATTTTTTTCAGTTCATTTATACCTGGATGTTCTGAAATAATACTAATCAACTCTTAAAATCCATGAAGCATTTATAATGTAAACAGATAGTAGTATATTTTTTACATCCTGCTTCCATCAGTTGATCTGAAATGCACTGAGGTTTATCTGTCACACCTCATTACAAGAGCAGAGAGTAGAGTGATCAGAGCCTGAGGGCGTAACGTGTGCCTAGCGTCTGCTCCAGTGCTATCATCTGTGATTAGACTACAGAGAGTTCACTGCAACTTGCAGATGGTGATTGCAGTCTCCTCACAGTTACACACACATAGGAGCATGATCTGCACCTGCCTTTCTCTTTACGCAAGTCAAACACTTGCACAGTGAGTACAGAAGGCTCATTGTGCATTAAACCAGGTGTATTTAATACACCTGGTTTAATGCACAACGTAATGATAAGAGTGGCTATAGTTTAAGATTGCTTTTATGCTGTGGAATGTCTGTGAAAGAGAATGGATACATAAAAAATGCTGACTTTGCTTTTTAAAGGAATAGTTAAAAAATTTAAATGATTCTGTCATCATTTACTCACCCACCTTAACTGCTTTCAAGGACTCACATCACTGTTTTCACATGCCCCAAAGGCAACTGTCATCATGGATTTAACTGTTCACTAAACTTCAAAATACTTGGGATGTGTGCCACACTGCAACCCATAGGACTAAAGAGTAAGGAAGAATCTTTTTCCAAAACTGCACACAATTTTTATCCAAAAGGTCATAACTCTCAATCGGCTTTTAGCAATATCTGTCAGTGTGATGTATTTTCTGCGACAGTCTGCAAAATACAGTTCAGTAGTTTGCAAGTTAATGTAATCCTGCTTAGAGGATAATGTAAATGTGTGTGGCTTGCTGTCCTGGGCAAAGTGCTCGAGGCTTGACTTGAGTTCGAATACCCCTCGGACTTAGATTAGTTATTAATAAATAGATAGGAGGAGAAAGGAGAGGTGGAGGGATGCCGGAAAATTCGGTGCCATGTTTATATATGCTTACTCTGGTGATGTGATTGGTTGGATTAAATGACCTTGCTTCTCCCAAACCTAGTTTATAAAACTCAATTTCAGTAGTTCACAAGTTAATGTAATCCTGCTTAAAGGATAAACGTGTGTGGCTTGCTGTCCTGGGCAGGGCCGTAAGCTGAGGCAGCCTCGCGCTAGGGTCTGCATCGGGAGATAGGAAATTGTGAAGTGTAGGATAGGAGGTGACTGGAGTGTGAATTCAGGTTGAAGCACTAAAGGGACAGTGGCAGTATCGGCCGCAGGGAAATGTGCTGGAGGGATCATTACGCCCTAATGCAGGGGACACCCCTGCAGTAGGGCAGGGTCACCCCGGATTGAGGCGTGAATTTGTAACAGGCCAGATTGAATTTAAGTCTCCCTCCAGATTGTTTGACGGGTGGACTCGTGCGGCGAACGGTGTGAGTCCCTTTGGAGAAAACTTAGCTGCCGCTCGAGCAGGCAAGCCCAGCTGCGGCCAGGGGTCACCCCCGTGGTCTGGCAGGATCACTCCGAATGGAGGCGACCTATCCCCCCCTCCAGACGCAATGTGGGGGCCTTCAGTGCATCCGAAACCGGGAAGTCCTCGCTGCATTTCGAAGGGGGAGCCCATGATATGAATAAACATGAGTTAGCTTGCACGTATTCGAATGGGATAACCCCCTGCTGCATTTTGGAAGGGAGAGCCCTTGAGTTTTTAGGCAGACCCATCCAGCAATATGAGACGGGGGGGAGACTGGACTGGCTGGAGAGGCCCCTGCATTGCCTAAATGGTGGGGCCGGCTGGTGGTTTGACAAGGATAAGGCATGTGTTCCCCTGAACCTGATCATGAATGTATTGTGGTTAGCTAATGTGGGCTTATTGAATGTTTTTGATATGAAGACGGTTGGCACGAATGTTGCTAAGGTAAGTGTTGGATGACCAACGGCCCAGTTATTGTATTTGATGCTCAGGCAGGCCTTTTTGAGGAATGGCTTGAATATAGTTATTCTGAGATGCTAGATTTAATCAGACAGATCTGAGGTGTTTTTGGAACCAGAATCAGGAAACTACTTGGTTTTTGTCGTCCACGAAGAGTGGATCGAGAGGGTTTTTTGGATTGTGAACCTCTGTAGCGAGTGCTAGTGATTGAAAGGGCTGGATGGGAGTGGGCAGGTTGAAAATATAAACTGAATGCTTTCTTTTGGTCTGGTCTGTTTGCTCTGTTTGATAAAATATGATTGTCTCGTGGTCTATGATATGGAGGTCCGAAATGGTGGGATGAATTCTTGGGCAAATTTGCTGTGGTAGTGAGTTCTGAACGTCAGAGGAAGCCAAAGAAGGTGAGGATGAACATTGCGTCTAGTGTTTTTAGAGGTGTTTGGAGATATGTAGCCCTGGCAGAGAGTATTTAGACAATGGATGAGCACGTCGATGGTGAGGGGTAGCCTAGTACTGGTTCTGGTGGTCAGCATGAGGAATGTATGTAAAAAACAGAGGCATTTGGCATGGTTGTCGATGTAGAACGAGGGAAACGGCCCTTGTAAACGGTGGAAATTTCTTTTGAGGTAATTACAGAAATGTGGCCCAGACAGCGTGTGTTTAGGCAATGAGTTATTAGGACAGCTTACGATTCGTGTGAGAATGTTTATGCTGAATTTTACTGAGTTCGCTCGAAGCTGCGAGCGGTTGGATCCGCAGGCATGGGCCTGCATGGCATGAATCTTTGAACAAGGATTCACGCAGCGTTTAACAGGAAGGGCTCATGTTTTTGTGTGAAAAGTTTATGCTGCAAATAAGCGAGAACTCACTCTGCAGCACTAATGGGCTGAGCACAGCATTCAGCGTGAGGGCGTATGTTAGGCTACGTTCGAATGAAATTGATTGATGCGGAGATGTTTTGTTTAGGAAAGACCTGAAACAGCCAGATTGTTGTCAGTTGCTAGGTGGGTGATGGTTCATTTGATATGGGTGACATAATATGGGTTACAGGGCCATGGAGTCAGAGATGCATGGTCTGAAAGACATGCCGCGGTTGTGGCACGTGAATGGTTGCGGTGCTTGGACAGTGCATGCGCTGTTTGCAGTGTAGTGGGAGTTTATCGCATGGCCCGAAAGATGCCACAGTTGCAGCACTTGGACAGCGCATTGCACTGTTTGCGGTGTATTGGGATGTTTAGTTGCACGGCCCAAAAGACGCCACAGTTGCAGCACCTGGACAGCACTTGTGATGCTTAGGTATGTGTTGAGCCAATAGGAAACATGGTAACGTGGTAAACGTAGTGTCTGTGGATGCCTAAACATAATAGTTTGCTAGGTTAAATGTTGGGAACATGTGTGAAACAATGTCAGGAAACATGCTTGCGTGTGCATACGAACAACGTCATTGAAACTAGAAGGCATCTGAGTGCCCAGATGAATACCGTAGTCTGATGTTTATTAACTTTATTAAGTGTACGGTTTGGAGCTTTGTAGATTGTTTTCCAATGTAATGCGAGTCATTTCATAACTCTATATTATTGGCACGGGGTGACTCGTCTTGTTTTGATGAGGACGTATGAAATCATAGGATTTTGTGCTTGGGAGTTGGATTTAATAGATACTATAAGAGTACTGTTTGCAGTAGTGTGGTAGATAAAATGACTTGTTTGTATTGATGACTTGTAATATATTCTACAGAAAAACTGAAATATTGGAGTATAAAGCAAGGTGCCAAGCTGAATCGTTTGGTGTCAATTTAAACCTTACTTTAAACTTGGGTGGATGGTAAAATTATAACAGATTGTTGAACGCTTTTTAAAATCATGCAGCAATTAAAAATGATCAAGCTTGTAAATAAAGTTTGTAATCCAATGATTCGGGCAAAAGTAGAGAAGACTGTTTGTAAAATAAAATAATAGATTGATTTTACCTGCGTGAAGCGTTTGTCCTGACAGGAGGAGGGAAAGTCATGTTATAGTGTAAAGATGAGTGGACATTTGTAGCAGCGCTTGCTTCGTGTTATCAGGGCTGCATGCCGAGGCAAGCTCGAATGCTGAGGAGGCGAGACACGTTGCAGAATGATTATGAATGAGTTGGGAAATTATTAAATTTACTGTAATTGATTCAAAGTGCACTATTTTATTCATATACTGTATCTGGTAAGATGTTTTTCTATTACTTTTATTTTCTATATATTTATTTCTTTAATCCTTTCTGAGGAAGGTTTTTGGCTTGTTTTAAACAAAATTATAAAACAAAATAAATCAATGGCCTTTACAATTAATGGGGCGATCATTCATCAAACATCTAAGGCATGAGTGTTGATTTAAGATCAGCTTTGTTCCGTTCATAGAGCAAAATCTACTTCATTGGGCTTGGAAAATAACTAATATACTCTAATTGAGTACTTTGACTCTCACAAGTGATTTGATAGGCCCTTTCTTCAAGGACTTAACCATTCTCACCCTGACACCAAACCCAGCACTCTCACCATTTGAGCCAGAGCATTCCCCACCCACCAGTCTCTCTTTAAAAGATCCCTTCTGGTAAAGAGTCATTAAACATATGCCTTATGTTCCATTTTAATCATCTTATACCCTACACTACACAAAAGCACAAACATATCTAGTCTCAAAGGCCGATAAACAGATGAAGTATAACTGACACTGAAGAAAGACAATGAGCTCTGAGTCCGTGGAGAGATGTGCTTAAGTATCAGAACAATATGACAGAGGCAGGCATTGTGAATGGTGCTCCTGCTGTAATGAGGGATTAGGGCAGGGATTATGATTCTTTAAGATATTTCTTATCCTTGTTATATGGCCTTTAATGTCAGTGGATCGATTTCACCTCTGACACAGAGAAGGAGAAAGAAATAGAGAGAACGTTATGGTTACTGTGCAGTGAGAAAGTTTAACAACTTTGTTCTATTCTGACAGTTTGTTCTGGATTTGCTAGGATACACAGCAAAAAAGGTAGCATACTGTAATAAAGTTAGTTCTGAAGTTAAATTAAACAGGTAAAAAACTGCCAGTAGAACTCTCTGAAAACATCTCATGAAAATATTTCACCCAAAAATGAAATTCTTTTACGCCTCATGTTATTCCAAACCTAAATGTCATACTTAATGAGATAGTTAACCCCTACAATTTTTGTCATCATTTGCTCTCTCATGTTGTGCCAAACTTGTATGACTTCCTGTCTTCTGTTGAATACAAATGGAGATGAATGAAATTTTGAAATGAATTCAGCAACAGGAGGTCAAAAGGTATGCTGTTTAAATCGGTCTGTGCTGTCAAATTCAAAACACTGCACCCAATAGCCAAAGCTGGAAGTGTTGTTGACCAATTACGAGTGAAATGTACACAGTGTGGCTCCAAAAGTGAGTTGTATTTATAGTTGTAAATGATTTGATTTAGTCAACAGGAATGCATATTTTCTTAACACCACTTCTTAACCCCAAACCTAAACCTAGCTGTCAATGGAGTAAAAATTTTATTAAAGTGAAAATGCAACCTCTGAATCACCCTCACTTTTGTTTAAATGAATGCAACTACTTTGTGGTTTACATGGGACCAGCCCAGTTGCATAAAGCACCTTAAGTGAAATTTTCCTGTAAGATCGCCCTAAAGTTTCCCTTAAATGTAATGGTGCTGCAGAAGACAACCCTTAAGTTTTACTTAAGACTCTTTATAGGTAAAACTTCATAATCCCCTACAATTTCCCTTAAATATTTATTTTTTACCTAAGAATTCTCTTAACGTGGTTCCCGCAGATCCTTCAAAAGTCTTAAAATGTCTTAAATTCAGATTCCCAAAATGTAAGGTCATAAAAAGCCCTGTCACAGGAAGGGAAGACTAAGAACATTAAATATAGGCTACCAATTGTAAAAACTATTGGCAGATGAATTGCCTTTCAACACATTATCGTATCAGCAACCATCCAATATCGATATCCGTCAACCTCTAATTTGTATTTATATTTATAATGGTACATAAACCAATTTTAATGTGATATATATGTGGAAAACATGTCTTGAATATTTTAAACTTGCATATAGTCTACCGTGTTTTACAGATGAGCAATGTTAAGGCCATGTTGAATGTGTGCCCCTGCCTGTTTAAGTAAGAGTCTGTGATACATGATTTATTTTGAGATTGTGTGGGTTTGTTTTGGTATGGGAATACAGTATTAATTTTATTTGTTCAGGTCTTGAAAAAGGTCTCAAAAAGTCTGCAGCAACCCTCCTTAATTGTTGCATAAAGCCCCTTAACTGCCATTTTCCTAAGTAAACCTTAAGGGTCATAAAACTTCACCTTAAGTGTTGGCTAAGAGTTACAAGGTTTCTAAAAAAGGATAAATAAAGTTTACTGAACCAGTTGAAGAGTACAGCATACCAATGCAAATTAGAAAGGCAATCTAACATCACATCTAACACCTCAAATTCACCTCACTACTCACTATCAAAAGTGTCTTCCTGAAGTGGACACTCACTGGCCATAAAAGCAGAATCCTCCATTAATTGCATCGTATGATAAACTCAAGATGATTTTTAATTCACACAGAATTTTTTTTTGCACACACACACACACACACACACACACACACACACACACACACACAGTGTTTAAATCTATTAATTTTGAGGATTGTACCTGAGAAACAAATGAAAATCTGCCCATGTAACCTTCAGAAAATGAGTTTTAAAAATTTTTATGCAGTAATCACAAACGACTGTAATTGGTGCATCCAGAACAGCGCTGAGAAAAGGAACAGGTGCCAAGTGACAATGCTGTTTATGCGCTAATTCGGAAGAGGTCGGACAATAATTTACACATCAGTGATGATACTGAGAAACTTCATTATGTCACTAAAATGAAAATAAAAAACAGTAAAAAATTAAAGTATTCTTTGTTTTAAAATTGCTCAAGTGCCTATATTATAGATCAGTGGTAGGGACATGAATGTGTCCATGGTAAGAGTAGAATTTTATTACGGCAAAACCTGGCTTAGTGCAGTTAAACCCTTAACAGTTTCCCTTACCTAAGAGAAGTGTCTAAGGGATTATATGCAACACCCTCAAGTCATTCCCTTAGTTAAGGGGAAATAACGCCTTAAGTGTTACACTTAAGGGAAAAACTTAAGGTGCTTTATGCAACTGGGCACTGAACCGCAACGCACTATTGACATCAACATGTCGAATTCTGGTGTGATCATGTTGGTCTGAATATGTGCAAGCGCAAATGAGATTTGCAAGCTACAGCAGAGGACGAGATGTTCGTTGATTAATAACTTAAACTGTGGTGCTTAAACAAAGCTATATCACATGGCTTCAAAAGACTTGGAATATAGTGTATGTGTGTCGCATAGGTGAGTTTTATGGTGCTTTTATTTCTTCTGGGAGCTTGACAGCCTGGTCACTGTATGTTTTGGTTTCATGGGAAAGAACAGAATCAGCATTCCTCAAAACATCTAATTTTGTACAGTATTCCACTGAATTCTGCATTTTTTTTCTTCTTGTTATTTAATTTTAGGTGCGCTATTCCTTTATGGATTTTTATATATTTTACTGAAAAAAAGACTAAGATATTAAGAATAGATGCCAAATGTATCACCATATTTATCTTAATTTATGTTGAATGCTAAGTTGTGTGTTTGTGAAGTAGGGGTTTTACAGACAGCTGTGAAACCACATGGTCTGCTAGAATATTTACTGCTCTTTGAATGCACTCTTATCTCAGCCAAAATGAGACTGGCACACAGAGGAAGAGTTGTGTCCATGGGCAGGCCAAGCTATTCAGTCTTAAAAGTCAATATTTACCTCACACAACACAAGCAAATCCTAGAGGTGGTTACTTCACATCTGCAGTAGGTCATTATCACTTATGCTTGTGTTTACATGTCCATATTTCATACCTCCATCAGAGTCACAATAACAACATTTGGGTTTATTGCTGTAGACAGTTTTGTTTTTTCAAAAACAGTCACAAAATAATATGTATACAAGTCATCAAGGACAGTCATGATTTACTGCAGATGGAGTCTGGTGGTAGTTTGCATGTGTTTGCATAAGGTGATGGGTAGGCATGATAATGAGAGTGATCAACTGTTAAGATAAGTGTGAGCTGCCTGCCAGAACTCATAGTAATAACATATACGCTGTGTGGTAAGAAATGAGGGAGGTGTCCCTTGAGCACCCTCTATTTCTCACCTCAGGAAGGCCTTGAGACCTGTTCTTACATGCTAGCTGAGTTAAGGCTGCAGGGGGCTTAGGGCAGGTTGGGACAGGTCTACGCCAGCTCTTCATGTTGGTGTTTATAGTAATGCTCGTCTCTCAAGCTGACAAAATTTGCGTCATCTTCTCTGAGGTACTGAGCAAGGAGTTATTATTTGACACTTTGTTCCAACGTTCCAGTGACACAAAGCCATATTTAGGCCCTAATGGGGACTTCCTATAGGTATTTGAAGAATTATGTTGTTGATTTTGTAACTAAAATAAATATTAAGGGGAAAACAAATTGGTGACTTACAATATACTGTATTTCACACTTCCAGCTTTTATGAATAGAAATAAAATATAAAAATGTAATTGCATTGCTTAACACAAAATGGACCCATGTAGTCTATAAGTAGCCTACATACAATAATGAAACAAGATTTTTAACAGTAATTTTGAATCCATGTTTGCGAAATTATACCATTCAATTTTGTAAGCTTAGGTGAGCATCACAAGCTTTCTTTTAACATATAATTTTGTTTACTCTTTTGTGATTGTAGTCCTGTAATAGGAAAATGCGTTTAAGTGTGCAATGGACATGAACTCCCTGTTTATAGCATCAGACTTGTGTTATGATGGGATTTATGAAATTATGGAGAGTGGCGCCCTCACCTGGTACTAAATCAGAGTGCAATCACTTCAAGTAATAGTTCACCCAAAAACGAAAATTCTCTCATCATGTACTCACCTCATGCCATCCCAGATCTTTCTTCTGCAGAACAAAATTAAAAACGTTTAGAAGAATATTTCACCTCTGTAAGTCCATACAATACAAGTGAATAGTGACCAGAACTTTGTAGGTCCAAAAGGGACATAAAGGCACCATAAAAGTAATCCATACGACTCCAGTGGTTAAATCCATGTCTTCAGAAGTGATGTGACAAGTGTGGGTGAGAAACAGATCAATATTTAAGAGCCGAGGAGGGCGGGGCCGGGCTGGAATGAGACACACCCGGTCCCCAATCAGCCTGATGGGGCGCGCGAGGGATAAAGGCGGCCGGGGATGACAGTTCGGGAGAGAGAGAATTGCAGGCAGCTGTGCTGTGTTTTTGGTTGTGTGTTTTTGGTTGTGTGTTTTTGGTTAATAAATTATTATTTAAGTTGTCAAGCCGGTTCTCGCCTCCTCCTTTCCACTGAACTCCCTTACAGTGTTGAACAGAAAAATGCACAAGGTTCTTTGGATAATTTGCTTATTTGTTTTTGTCTTCCAAACGGAATAACAATAAACCAAAAGTTTACTTGTTTTTCATCTAGGAAGAAATGAGCAGCATTGAGAAAACACTTTATTTTTCAATGTTTCGTTTCATAAAAGAAATAGAAAAACAGCTCGATTTCTAGTTTTTTTCATTCAATCGCTTAAAATAAGTGTACATCTTATTATTTGATTTGCACAAGTGGATGGACGTGACACACCCATTTCTATTGACTGGCTAAACGTGCAGTGTCATCTGTCCTTCCTCATTCCTTTTCTTCAGAATAAATCCTTTTCATATGGGTCATGGCGAGCGATAAATCACCGCAAGTTTATCTCATAGCTTACATTGAGGACAGCATTTTTTTAGTCAATGCGGTGCTCGTGTTGCAGTTTCAGGTGCGCAGGTTGCCATGGCTACTGTCAGAAAGGACTTTATTTTGCCTGACATGTCTATCTGTATACCTTTTTTAAAGTGAAATATCGGTTGGGGAGTGAATTTGTGTCCATATACAGTAGGCTATGTGTTAAACAGAACAGAATGAACCTTTTCGTGAGAATGAAATCGTTTTCATTTTATTTTTAGAATACAGCAACTAAACATGAACTGATTGAATACAATTACACCCTTATCTATTATGCAGTTGTCTCTCTGTTTTAACATCTGGACTATATGATCTGCATATGCGTTCAACCATTATGCAATAAAATATTATTTATGGACAACGAATGTGTTTAAAACGTAATGGGAATTAAGTAAAATAATTGTTGTACATGATTAAGGCTATTCTAGCCACAATTTGATTTTGGTTTTTAATATTATGACCTCATTATAATAGCCAGCCATATTAATATTAGGCCTATAGGCCTACTCCATGTGAGTGCCTTAGATTTTTGGCTTGATGTACCAGCAACATGATTCTCTAAAACCAGTGTGGATTAATGGGACATGGGCACCTGCAGGATTTAATCTGATGGTATACACAGAAATCTGCCTAGAGGTCTGCACGGGCCTTGAAATGAAACCCGACCTGAACCCGAAACTGTGCGGCCCAACCCTACCCGGTCCGAACGATACAAAATTGCTTACTATCTAATTTGTTCTCCTAGCAAGTACTGTTGCAATAGGCTGTATTTTATGTAAGCATATAGGCAACACTCTTAACAGTACTGAAACAGTAAACATACACAGTTTTAACAAGGCATAGCAGCCCCTTAGTACACTAGAGTAGAAGGGGGTTTACCGTTTATTTGCTGAAACTTCACTTGGTGCAGAACAATCTGGAATAATATGAAACAATGCAACAGTCCCCTCTATGCAGCCTGAACTTGTTAAGATTGTTGAATCTTTCTGACAACTGCGCTGACAACTATCTAGACATAGCGCAAAAAATGAAACAGAGTGAAGGTGTCTCAACATGCGTTTTTGACAATTTGAAGTTCTTTTTAACTTGACATGGTGTTTAAAAAGTGCCTGTCCTGCGCGAGACGCTGAAGATAAAGTGAGACGCGGTGCATATGTCAAAGACTTTGTCTAGCAGGTGTTTAAACAATGGGAAAACAGAACAGACGTGCGCAAAAACACCTTCGGTGTGAACGGCCCCTAACTCGTCCGTTCACGCGTGTCTGTGAGTGAGAGCGCGTGCGTGAAACAAGATTGGTTGGCCTGTTTATTTTGTCATTAATTACAAACCTGAACCCGACCCGAAACCTGGGTTACAGACCTCTAAATCTGCTTAATAAACCTTATATCTAGGGGGGTCTGGGGCATGATCCCCCGTGAGATTTTTTTGTGTGTGCAAAAAACAACACCAAAGCGTTCAATCCTGGTGACTTTGAGATAAGCATTGATTTATTTTCTCGAGTATGAGTAGCACTCATGTAACTATTGGCTAAAGCATTTCTTCCAGTAACCATTCAGACAGATGCTTTTTCGCACTAAATAAAAGTTGCACCAACTGAAATGCACCACAACAAATAGAGCAGAACGCAGGTGTCTCGAGATGTGTTTTTATCAGTTGAAGAAGTTTTTTAACTTGACACAGCATCTAAAAATGCAGCACTCCCATGAGAGATGCTAAAAACACAGTGAAACATGACGCAGTTCTCAAAAGACATCCATCTAGCAAATGTTTACATGGAAAACGATTGAAAAACAGCGCGAGCGGACGCAAAAACACGTTCAGTTTGAACAGCCCCTTGTTCACATGACACCCCAGATTGCAAATGACATCTGGCCCAGTTGTTGCCCACATCTTCCACATTCTTCTGGCCCACACACAGCAAGCCACGACTCACACTAAAACCGGTTTGTCACACACGGGCCAGATCTGGTCCACACACAGCAAGCCACAACTCACACTAAAACCGGCTTGATGTGTGTGGGCCAGATATGACCTTTGCCGCTGCCAGAACTGTGCCATATGTGCCATAGTTGGCCCTATGTTGGATATGTATGCTGTCTGGGACAGTACTAGCTGAAGTTTCTCAAGGTTACCTCTGAAAAAGACAGACTTTTGTTTTAGTTGACTGCAGTGTAAATTTACACTGTATCCAGCGCTGTATTCGTAAATATCCCGATGCTGTTTTACTGTGTGAGAAACCACTCCCAATGATTCAGTGAGAGAGCTCCGAACGAACTGGACTGAATCACGAATCGATTCAGACAGATTTGCAAGCCCGTTTGGACAGTTCACTGAAAAGAACCGACTCGATAGAATTATTCATTCGCAAATTGGGCATTGCTAGTTCTTTTAAACAGCCAACAGAAATACGGGACACATTTCATGATTGGTGAAATATTCTGAGAGTAAATATTTCTCAGGTCAGTCGAAGCACTCATAGTACACACAGTGTGTACTGCCGTAGCCTACTGCTTCAGGCACTACTGGAACGGGAAACATTTTTAATACACTTTTGGTGTACTACATTTACCTTTTTGATACAAAAACATTTAATTAAACAGGTGATTAATTACTCAGATGATCAATAAATTAATTACACGAGGGATTCATGCTTAGAGTGTGAGGGCCGTTTTCAGGTTCAAAAAGGTAGAGTCTAATGTTTTTATATAATAATTATAATTTTCTTTATTTATCACACATTATACATTTTTTGCACATATACAGTGAAATTCTTCTTTTTCACATATCCCAGCTAGGCTGGGGTCAGAGTGCAGGGTCAGCCATGATATGGTGCCCCTGGAGCAGATAGGGTCAAGGGCCTTGCTCAGGGGCCCAACAGTGGCATCATGGTGGTGCTGGGGCTTGAACCCCTGACCTTCTGATCACTAACCCAGAGCCTTAACCGCTGAGCCACCACATATATATGTATATACAGGTGCATCTCAATAAATTAGAATGAACAGGGCGCGTTTGGCTGCAATTTATTTAATTCAATGGAATGGCGAGTGGGCCTCGGATTGGCAGTAAGTAAAGAATTGCATGCGGCTCGGCACCCCGACAATGAGCTTGACACTTGCAGAATAAAGACTGGAAAGCAAAAGGTGTAAATATGAATGGAAAAAAAATAGAAAGAAAGAATAAAATAAATAATAAAACAGTACACGAAAAATGCCCTCAAAAAATCCCATGGTCCTTTTGTGACCTTTATACCAAAGTCTTTCTAGCAAGTCAGTCCACTGTCGGCCATTTTTGGAATGCTCTCGGGAGACTATTTTCAGTCATGCCAGTGCAGCTCCTATCTACTTGAATGGAGAAAGACCAACATCTCAAAAATGACTAGTCAACATTACAATCGAAGAACATATTTCAAATCAACAATAAAATCTGACAATAATGGTATCATAAATTGTGATTCTTTACCTCATATTATGCTAAAAAATTTAATTTTCCTGGCTTGTATAGCTAATGCGCATGTGCATTCTAGGGTTGATTGACAGGTGATGTCTGTATCTAAAAGGTGAAGGGCTCTTTTAACTGTAAGGCAGGACATCTTTCTACATCCCTTGACCTCCTTGGTTGAGCGTTCCAATTTATCACATTTATTTTAATAGAAGTGGCCCATCTCTGCTAAATCATCTCTGGTTATACTCCTCAAAACCATGACGATGTCCTGCAAAGCTTATTCACATCCAATGAACATTTAAATTTCCCCTTATGTTGTATATATACACTCGACGTTGTGTCGATGTAGTGACACTAGGGGTCGCCCTTGGGAGCCCCAAACACCTCTGATCTTTGAGAAAAGGCCAATGGGAATTGGCGAGTGGAATTTGCATGCCATTCCCCCAGAAATACGGGGTATAAAAGGAGCTGGCTCGCAACCACACATTCAGATTTTTTCTTCAGAGCCGAGCAGTTGTGTTCAGCGAGCTGAATCCCTCTGCCGTTCCATTAATCTCTGAGAAATCTGTTGGAGTTTACAGCGCATTACAGCGGCTTCTCCCCCTCGTGCACCGGTGGAGTGCAGAGAACACCCCTGGGTGCTTTGACAGTCTAAAAGAGTATATGTTCTTGTGATAAAAGAGTATATTTTCCCTACTTAAAGAGTGGCACTCACGGAGAGCGTCTTTTTAAAGATGAATTTCTGTCTGTGTTTATTTCCTGTTTGCGGTCATTACCTCTCCACTTCCGATGGCCACGATCGCTGTCTTACGTGCTTGGGCGCTGCCCACGCGGGGACAGCGTTCATGGATGGGTCATGTTCTCACTGCGAGAGCATGACCATGGCAATGTTGCAGTCACGGCTTTCCTTCGTTAAAGGGAAAGCCACCCCAGTGGCTCCCCGCCTCGGTCCTTCTACCTACGGGTTTGAGGCCGCATCGGTTAGCACTGGGGGCGATTTGGGGACCCCAATGAGAGCCGCTCCACCAGGTAACTCCTCACGGACCTCCCATTCACCAGTATGCTCGTTTGGCCTGGTCGAGTTCTTGGATGAGACCACCGACCACCTGGCGGAACCGCCCGAGACTCCCGTCCAGCGCCTGTAGGTTTATGTCATCTCTGGAGACTAAGGCCTACAGTGCCGCTGAACAGGCTGCCTCCACCCTGCACGCCATGGCTCTCCTGCAGGTGTACAAAGTCAAGGCACTAAGAGAACTGCACAAGGGTAGTTCTGACACGGGATTGTTGCAGGAGCTGCGCTCAGTGACCGATCTCGCCCTCCAAGCGACGAAGGTCACGGCGCGGACTTTCGGGCAGGTGATGTCCACCCTGGTGGTCCAGGAGCGCCACCTATGGCTCAACTTAGTCGAGATGAGGGAGGTACGGTTCCTTGATGCCCCTGTCTCCCAGGTCGGCCTATTCGGCGACACTGTTGAGGACTTTGCCCAGCAGTTCTCGGAGGCTATTCAGCATATCCTCCCCGGTGCGGATCAAGATCCCGCACTCCGTCTGCTCATCGCCAGGGGCGTTCCCCTGCAGTGATGACACTGGCTCTGCCGCAGCCTGGGCCAACGGACCGGTCCTGGCATAGAGCCACCCGCAGGAAGCAGACGCCCCCCATCTCACGGCCCACCGTCAAGAACCGGAGGAAGGCTTCTAGCTGCCCCTGAGACGGGCATCCCAGGCACGTGGAGACCTGCTGCAGGCCTAGAGATGGTAAGCAGACCACTCCATCCCCCGGTGGAGGGCCGGGAGGAGAATCCTTTGTTGCTTTTCTTTGATTCGCCGCATGCCCGAAAGGCTGCGGTACCCACACGTTCAGAAAAGGAGCAGTTTCCTCATTTCCTGGGTCACACACCCGGTGTTTACGGCCGTCGTTAGTACAGTGTCCGGCGATCGCAAATTTATAGTAGGCATGACGCTGTGGAGGTGGGCCCCCCACCCCTGCGTGCCCAGCTGCGGCACAACACACCCGCCCGGGCGGTTGTGACGGATTACGAGGGCGGTTACCTCCTTCCCCGTCGCTGACCGGTCGTAGGGTGGGTACCCAGAGCTAGGTAAGTGCTTCAATGGCCCCAGACTTAGCACGGCCATGAGTTCAGGGTCTGAGACCCCTCAACGTGGTGCCTCCGGCGCCACCTCGCCGCGAGGCCCCACCCGCCAGTACATCCGACGTAATTGTCTCCTTGGTTCCCCTCGCCCGGAGCTTGGGGGCGTGGCTTGCGCTCCCCAACCCGTTGCGATGGCTGACCGGGAGCATCCAACTCGGCTATGTGATTCAGTTCGCCAGGCACCCGCCCGGGTTCAGCGCCATCCGTTTTACCTCAAGTGCAGTGCGAGAACACCACTGCCCTGCCTGCGGAGATCGCGTCCCTTCTGCAGAAGATTGTGGTACAGCCTGTTCCTCCAGCCGAGATGAAGAAGGGGTTCTACAGCCCCTACTTCATCATACCAAGGAAAGGCGGTGGGTTGCGGCCAATCCTGGACCTGCAAGTTCTGAACCAGGCCTTGCACAGACTCCCATTCAAGATGCTGATGCGGAAACGCATTTTAGCGAGTGTCCGGTATCAGGATTGGTTCACGGCGGTAGACCTGAAGGACGCGTACTTCAACGTTTTGGTTTCTCCTCGGCACAGGCTCTTTCTTCAGTTCACCTTCGAGGGCCGGGCGCACCAGTACGAGGTTCTCCCCTTCGGTCGGTCCCTGTCGCCTCGCATCTTCACGGAAGTCGCAGAGGCAGCCCTTGCCCCACTAAGGGAAGTGGGCGTCCGCATCCTCAACTGTCTCAATGACTGGCTGGCTCTAGCTCACTCTCGAGACTTGTGTGTGCACAGGGACCTGGTGCTCAGGCACCTCAGCCGGTTGGGGCTTCGGGTCAACTGGGGAAAGAGCAGCTACCCCGGTACAGAGCATTTCTTTTCTCGGGTTGGAGTTAGACTCAGTCTCTATGGTGGCATGCCTCATGAGCGAGCAGTCCCACTGAAGCATTTTCAGAGGCTCCTGGGGCATATGGCGTCCTCGACGGCAGTCACGACGCTCGGGTTGATGCATATGAGACCGCTTCAGCACTGGCATCAGACTCGATTTGTGAGGTGGGCATGGCGCCATGGCACAGTTGCCGCTACCTGTTCAGCCCTTGGACGGGCCTTGCATTCCTGCGGGCAGGAGTCCCCTTAGTGCAAGTACCCCAGGCACGTCGTGGTTATGACAGATGCCTCGGAGCATGGCTGGGGCGCCGTGTGCAATGTCAGCAGTGACTCAAGTCATCAAGTCCACTTGGGGCCCGAACAATGGCGCCTCTTTGGCAGACATCGGTAGAGCAGCAGGCTGGGCAACACCCAATACATTTGCGAGGTTCCTCAATCTACGGGTTGAGCCGGTTCGTCCTGTGTGTTGTCAGGTACGAACAGGTAAGTTGGTGGGACAACTGGCCGGGTGTACCACTTGCATATAGTGCCTTTCCCCTCCTGGAGGGGGAGATGTGCACTTGTTACCCCCCAGCCGTGTTCATGAGGTCGTGGACCCTGGATGTCCTTCTTCCGTAGCCCTGTGGCGGAGAAACTCGATGCCGGCCCAGTACGTGTGCTATTAGGCCCTGAACTGGGGTAGGTGCTCCACATGCTTTGGTTGCCTGTTTGTAACCCCGTGTGATGTATCTTCCACGAGACGGTTTCCCTGTTGGTAAACCCAAGTATTTCTTGGGCAGAGTTTCCCTCTGCCACCGGTCGCCATGTTTGTAGGACCTACCACGGGGAGGTCTCCACATGCAATACTGCCGACTAGACTCGGTAAGACCATGTGACGTATTTCCACACAATTGCCTCCCCTTTGGGCAGGATGTGGTCTCCGTGGTGTCTTCCCCTTGGGAATGGACACCCCCCTACGTGGACATTTATGGCCCCCAGCTGAACAATTTTCATTCTTTTTTGGGGAGAAAAAAAAGAAGAGAAGAGGCCCCATTTTGGGCAGTCGACTTGTCCCTGAGGTGCGGGGGACCGTATAATGCTCATAGGAGTGTTGGGGGAGGTTACGTGACAGCCAAGTGCGCTGGCTACGAGGCACGCAATGGTTTGCCTGTCTCGCACCACCAGTCCACGTAACACAGTTCAGCTAGTTGTGGCATTTCGTATAGGGACCCCTAGTGTCACTATATCAACACAACGTTGAGTGAGTGACAGATAGGGAACGTCCTGGTTATTTTCGTAACCTCTGTTCCCTGATGGAGGGAACGAGACATTGTGTCCCTCCTGCCACAACTCTGAACTACCTGCTGAAATGGCCGACTCCGATCCTCAGCACAAAACCTGAATGAGTGGTTGCGAGCCAGCTCCTTTTATACCCGTATGTCTGGGGGAGTGGCATGCAAATTCCACTCGCCAATTCCCATTGGCCTTTTCTCAAAGATCAGAGGTGTTTGGGACTCCCAAGGGTGACCCCTAGTGTCACTACATCGACACAATGTCTTGTTCCCTCCATCAGGGAACAGAGGTTACGAAAGTAACCAGGACGTTTTTCTCCCTCTCATTGCTCCAAAGCAAGTTATCACAAAACAGTGGGTCACAAAGTGAAACAAATGTTAAATTGACAATAAGATTAATTATTAACAAACAGTCTACAAAGCGGATCATAAACAAGTGGGACTTTTATTTACTTAACATGTAGGCTACATTCACTTTTTTAACACACACTCACATTTTAGTTAATTTTCTGATCATATGCCAAATCTCTGAAAGTTTTATAGTGGCCTCACAAAGTATTTGGACACTCAAGCTAAGCTTTTGGATCCTTGAATGCCATTGAATTAGATATAGCAACAAAATATCAAACCAAGTGTGCATTTATTCCAAAGAAAAATAGCACAATTATATAACTAATTATTAATATCTCAAAATAATTATAATTATTACAAATTAATCATTAATAATACTAAATATATTTGCAGTAGACAGATAATGCATCTCTGCAGTTTATAAATTAAACTGCAAATGACTGGGTTTTGAACATTACCAGTATGAAAAAAAATCCTTGTATTAATTAAAATAGTCGCATGTTCTTTGTTGATGTACACTGGTAATTCACAAGAGTGGGCGAAAACTTGTTGACGCAGGAGCACTGACTCCCCAGGCCCCTACTTTGAACAGTCCCTGGTGGTCAACACTTGGTGGTATTTGTACCAGTACTCAGAACCTTCCCAGGGCAGGAAGAAGGCTGAATTCAAATGATCAATCTTACCAAGGCCATGCATGTTCTTGCCAACACAGACATCCCTCCATGAGCAAGTTTTGACTGCATTACAGGGTGCTGAGCCGAAAGCACCAACACTCAACCTCAGAGTATTCTTTATTAACCAAGATGTTGAAATATTCGTCTTTATGCTCTTGGTTAGCATAAGGGTAGTGGCAGTATAAACACCTTTGGTTTGGCTGTAGACACATGACGAACATCCAGTATGCCAGACAAAGTCAGTTCAAATAGCATAATCATTGTAAATGCTGACTGATTCATTAGGAACCTGACCGGTCCATCTCACCCACTCTAGATTTTGCCAATTTTCTCATCTAATGCGTGACTGTGAACTCTGTGAATCCTCTGTGAACTAAGAGAGGGACAGAGAAGATTAAAGGGATGGTTGACAAAAATAAAAAAGTGAATTTCCTCTTTTATTTTCAAAACAAATATATGTGTGTGTGTGTGTGTATATATATATATATATATATATATATATATATATATATATATACACACACACACACACTGGCAGCCAAACGTTTGGAATAATGTACAGATTTTGCTCTTATGGAAATAAATTTGTACTTTTATTCACCAAAGTGGCATTCAGCTGATCACAATGTATAGTCAGGACATTAATAGCATGAACAATTACTATTACAATATGAAAAAAATTTCAGAACTTCTTAAACTACTTCAAAGAGTTCTCATCAAAAAATCCTCCACATGCAACAATGACAGCTTTGCAGATCCTTGGCATTCTAGCTGTCAGTTTGTCCAGATACACAGGTGACTTTTCACCCCACACTTCCTGTAGCACTTGGCATAGATGTGGCTGTCTTGTCAGGCACTTCTCACGCACCTTACAGTCTAGCTGATCCCTCAAAAGCTAAATGGGGTTAAGATCCATAACACTCTTTTCCAATTATCTGTTGTCCAATGTCTGTGTTTCTTTGCCCACTCTAACCTTTTCTTTTTGTTTTTCTGTTTCAAAAGTGGCTTTATCTTTGCAATTCTTCCCATAAGGCCTGCACCCCTGAGTCTTCTCTTTACTGTTGTATATGAAACTGGTGTTGAGCAGATAGAATTCAATGAAGTGTCAGCTGAGGACATGTGAGGCGTCTATTTCTCAAACTAGAGACTCTGATGTACTTATCCTCTTGTTTAGTTGTACATCTGGGCCTTCCACATCTCTTTCTGTCCTTGTTAGAGCCAGTTGTCCTTTGTCTTTGAAGACTGTAGTGTACACCTTTGTATGAAATCTTGAGTTTTTTGGCAATTTCAAGCATTGTATAGCCTTCATTCCTCAAAACAATGATTGACTGACGAGTTTCTAGAGAAAGCTGTTTCTTTTTTGAATTTTTGAACTAATATTGACTTTAAGACATGCCAGTGTATGCAATAGATTGCATACTGTGGCAACTCAAAAACAAACACAAAGACAATGTTAAGCTTCATTTAATGAACCAAATAGCTTTCAGCTGTGTTTGATATAATGGCAAGTGATTTTCTAGTACCAAATTAGCAATTTAGCATGATTACTCAAGTATAAGGTGTTGGAGTGATGGCGGCTGGAAATGGGGCCTGTCTAGATTTGATCAAAAATGACTTTTTTCAAATATTGATGGTGCTGTTTTTTACATCAGTAATGTCCTGACTATACTTTTGGATCAGTTGAATGCCACTTTGGTGAATTAAAGTACCAATTTCCTTCCGAAACAGCAAAATCTGTACATTATTCCAAACTTTTGGCCGCCAGTGTATATATATACACACACACAGTATTTACCTTTTGTGTTCCATAGAAGAAAGAATGTCATGTCAGGATGTTTTTAAAATGGAAAAAAATACATTTGAAATCTCAAGGTGTAAGAGTCAAGTCTAGCTATACACCTTGAATTCAGGGCCGGACTTGGGCAAAATAAAAATATAAAAAGATGAGCAACATTTATATGAAATCAAAAGAATTTTATTTAATAACCCAATACAAATAAAAAGAAAATGTAAAAGGGAAAAACAGGTACCATAAAGAAATGAAGGAAAAATTAACATAACACTAACCGTGTACCAATCAACAGAAACATATGCAACTGGATAAAGAACCAAAATACCCACTCCACAAGTCAGCACGGTTGGTATAAAAGAAATGTGAAAATTATACTAAATTATACTAAAAGAGACACCAAAGATTACAAATAAACATTGTTTTCAAACAGCTTTCCAAATACACTCTCCGTCTGCCATTGGTCAAACTAAAAGATAGTCCCACCCCAAACTTATGCTGTTTGTTGAGTCAATGTTACTGTGTTGAGCTGGTCGGGCTGGTTGGGCTGCTCAAACAAACAGAGCATCACAGAGCATCACAGAGCCACAGTGTTGACACTTTTCCAGAAAATCAGCCTATGGATAGTTTACTTATAGCTGTCTCTGCATATTAAGCAAGAAAAGGAGAACTTCAGCTTTAATTTTTTAAAATGGGAAAAATCAAATTATTTAAAAGTAACTTCTGGAATTACTTGATATTCTGTTAAAGGTGCAGTATGTAAGATTCAGATACCCTTGTTATTAATGACACCTGTGGCCATTAAGTGAACTGCAGCCAGCTACCTGTTGCTCGTGCTTGCGCTCGTGCACACACTCCATAGGGACACAAGCAATGACGTAACGTACAAAGAGACTGAACGTGATTCACTGGCATCATGCTGACAGATGAGGTAGCATAATTAAAATTACACAGTTATCATTGTTTTACTACAAACTTTGAGACTGTATATTATATTTGTCTCTCCAGTGCTGGAACAGGGCTAAAACAAAGTGTGGATATAGGTCTGACTATGCGAGACTGTAGTTTGAAGTAATCACTTTTCTTTGCATGATACATTGACTGCATTTATATGCTAGCCTATGTCGGCGTTAGCTAGCTAGCCAGCTTTATCAGTAGCTGTTAACTAAATTTGGTGGATGATGACAGTAGCTGTTTATAAAATAGACTGTTCATTATAAATATGTTGACACAATTCAGTATTGATGTGATTCCATCACAACTGTCATTTTGATATATCGATGCGCTATTGTTTTATAATAATAGATTGTATATATTTTCTGTATAACCAAGTTACATTACACTAATGAATGGGTCTTTTGCATTATCTTGAACATTGTCTAGCATTCATTTCATGTGTTATTGTAGTTTAGCTAAAATTACACAAATCAATCCTTATGGCACTATATTTCACATGCTTTGCAGTAGGGCTGCACCTAATGATTATTTTATCGATTAATCTAACGATTATTTTTTGATTAGTTGATTAATCTAACGACTAATTTGCAGATTATTCTAAAGATTTTTTTATAATTATTTCTTGATTAATATAACAATTAATTAACCCAAAATAAATATAAAAAACTTGTCTCATTAATATTTCAATATTTTATTAAATCATCTTCTCTTAAACACAAACAAATGTACAAGAAACAAAGTGTGCACTGCAGGGCATTATTCTGCAACAAAAAACAGTGTTACTATGAATGCAAACTTTAATACAGTGAAAAAGACACTCTATTAGCATAACATAAATTTATATAAATAAATAGAAAATTCCAACATTCTTTTGAATGTCCATGTACTAAAATAAAATATTTGATGCCATGAGTGTACCTTCATTTACTATTACTTTTATTTTGAATGGCCATGGAAAATGAAGCAATGTGATAACAATTTTACCTGGTCGCAAAAAGTAGTCCGTTAATTTACCTGATGAACTTTCACCTTTATGCTTGGCAGAGCTAATGTGTGCTTCTAAATCACTTGCACCTTTATTAGCAACTGACACATAAGTGCCAGCTTTACATGTCATACATTCTGCTTCCCACGGATCTCGACCTGGACGAAAGCATGGGAATTTTGCTCAAATCTTCTGTAAATTTGCACTTTCGTTAGGGCATTGTTTCCACTCAGCTGTCATTTGCTGCTACTGTCAAGCAACTGTTTGATGCCGAACACAACAGCGCTTCATGCGTTCGCGGAGAGATTGACAGGCAGGTTGCTGCAAGCCTCTTATAATTGACCAATTGGTGTGCGAGAAGGCGGGACTTACAAAGAGGTGTTAAAGCAATGCAAATATGCGTGCACACACAATGAAGTATTAGACCAGATGCACATCATAATGCAACTAAAGCCAAATCCCGGACATTTTCGCAAATTTAGAAATCCCGGCCGGACACTTTTTTAAGGTCTGAAAAAGAGGACATGTCTGGGAAAAAGAGGACGTATGGTCACCCAACGTTAGCAGCAGTTCAGAAATTACTTTTAACATGGGGGCGATGAGGAAACATTTATAAAATCAATTTTAAGTGACTACTACTAACAGAAACGTGTTGTAATACTAATATGTCATGCTTGGGTGGGGACAATGATTGACAATGACAATGACACCAAACATGACATGATTAACACAAACAAGTCCAATAGGGCTAATGGCATATAAAATGACTAAATAACTGGCAGTATTTCTTGCTCCGAAAACATTCTGACCAGAATTCCAGTATAAATAAATGTGATTCAAACGAACGACACCTCAGTGGTAACATATAAAATACACCAGAAAAGAGGTTGGTGGCATCCAATGTTGAATTTGATGCACCATCTTCCCTTGCGGTGTCAAAACACCTTAAATTGGTCTGGGCAGTTTAAACTTTCCCAGCCAAGGAATTTGCGGAGCTGACAACTCATTATTATTGTTATTAGGCTATTATTATGAAAAGGCATATACAAGGCATATTGTATTAATAGAAACTATAAATGTAAGAGTAATACTTAAAAATGGCATTTCATTTAGTTTTGACGCACTTCCGGTTTAAGCCCCGCCCACACCCGGTTCTAGCCGAATACAGAGACAGATACAGATGATTTTGTCATATGAACAGATAGAGATACAAATACAGATAATGGCTCCGCTGCACACCCCTATGACCTAGTATTTTATCACATGTATTAATATGGCTATCAGTATATTTTAAACTACTATCACTGAATATCTGCTGAATATATCTTAAGATATTTTATAACAGGATACAAAAGACAAAGTTCTTATTATCACATTATTGGTCTGGGCTAATACTGGAGCACTTCGGCATCTGCTAGAATCTGGGCGCTATTCACAGAAAATCCTTGTGACCTATGAGTGCTAACAGATCTTTGAAGTACAACATGGTTGATGGATGATCCGGTCTCCCCTGAGATGGAATGCCACGAGTGCTTTTGCAGCAAATGATTCTATACCTGCTGCATTTCTGACACATAAATAAAACATGTTTCTTACGCTCCTTACAGATATGAAATGTTTCAGTAAATTGTCCCTCATGTGGAATAATGGTGAAGGTGTGGTCAGTATCACTCTCTTCTCCTATCAACAACTGTGAATACTCTCTTATTGAGCAACTCAGTATCACTGCTAGGTCCTCTTTGCCAAAGAACAAGTCTCCAGTCTCCTTATAATTATGGAGTCCTGCAAGTCATATTAATACATGATGACTAATTTCTTTAACAAAGAAACCTCAAAACTACTCAAGAGACAGTGACTAAAGGAGGGCGTACATGGTGCGATTTTCAGCTGTCGTGCAAACTCCCGACCGATTTTTTCCAGTCGGGAGATATAGCGTTGAATTTGTTGGTGCTCGTGTGGTCACGGCTTGCATTGTGTGAGAGGAATTACAAGTGGAGCCGAGCGGCGTATGAGCAGCTCGTGACCTCCTGATAATTTTTAAAACTGTCTAAAAAATGTGGGTGCTGTTTGCTTGAATTTGTGAGGTGTGTGCGGTTGAACGAGCCAATTTGGCGATCTACCTGAAGTTGACCAATCAGTAGAAGGTGTTACAACTCTTTTACTCTTTTAAAGCTTTTACACATTTGGAGAAAATGGTTGTGTTAAAACTGTGTTTTTCCCATATTATTCACGATGATATCACTGGGAAGGATTCTACAGAAATACCATGCTGTTCTCTGCTCTTCAAACAAATGATTTGCCATACGGGTTGCACTAGAATACAATCTTTATGTCTCTGACGGAAAAAGTTGTAAAATTTCCATCATGGTCTATTTTTATTCACCATACTTACATTCGTTTCAGTTCTAGGGCGACATTTAGGAGTGTATAGCATCTGTTATAATTGTATATACACGATAGTGGATATGTGAGAGATATTTTTCAAATCCCCAAGCACGAGTCTGGTGAAACCAAGGACTTCTAGGTTGAAAGCTCTACCTGTCAATCAACCGCAGCGCTAAAACAAGCTTTTTAAACTTTGTTACGTGCGGCTTTAAAGCGCATTTACATGGAAAAAACTTCTTCAGCATGTCTGCTATCAACATGCAAGCAGTGACAGTGTGACACAGATGAGAAGGACGTAGCTTACATCTAAAGCTGAATAACACAGGAAGCCTACTCCACTAAAATAACTCCTAATTCTGCACTAAACGTCCTGTTTGCGCTTTGATTAAATCCAAGTATAACCATCAGAAATTTTGCGCACTTTCTTTTTAATCTTGTTCATTTTGTGCGCTTTATTATCCTGCAGTACTGGCAGCAACACACTGTCAGGGTATTGTTATCAGACTGATCAAACTGTGAATTTGGTGACAGTAGGTCTACAGTTCTTCAGCTGGAATCAGTCTGTGTTTACTGGCCGAAGCTGGAAGTGTTGTTGAACGTATAAGCACGTGTGAGAAACTGTTTCAGGGTGAAATGTCCACAGAGTGGATTTTAGGTTGCTTGCTCATCTGCAATATGTCTACTTTAAAGGTGCACTCAGTCATTTTTGAAGTATGTTGAAGTATGGTTTACACAGACACTTAGTGGCCTGGATGCTGCATCATTAAAATACAGTAGTTCCCTATCTGTCACTCACTCGACGTTGTGTTGATTTAGTGACACTAGGGGTCACTCTTGGGAGCCCCAAACACCTCTGCTTTTTGAAAAAAGGCCAATGGGAATTGGCAAGTGGAATTTGCATGCCACTCCCCCGGACATACGGGTATAAAAGGAGCTGGTATGCAACCACTCATTCAGATTTTCTCTTCGGAGCCGAGTGGTTGTGTTCAGCAAGCTGAATTACTCTGCCGATGTTTGATTTACGGTGCATTACAGCGGCTTCTCCCCCTCTTGCACTGGTGAAGTGCAGAGAACGCCCCTGGGCACTTCAGCAGCTAAAAGAGTATATTCATCCTGCTAAAAGAGTATATTTTCCCTTCTTAAAAGAGTGGCATTAATGGAGAGCATCTTTTTAAAGATGCCTCTCCGTTTGTGTGTATTTCCTGGTTGCGGTTGTTACCTCTCCGCTTACGATGGCCACGATCGCGGTCTAACGTGCTTGGGTGCTGCCCACGTGGAGACAGCGTTCGTGGACGGGTCATGTTCTCACTGCAAAAGCGTGACCATGGCAATGTTGTGGTTGCGGTTTTTCCTTTCGGCACTCGAGAAGTGGATGAGCTCTCGATTGCAGCATCGGAGAGCGGGCTGTCCAGTCTGATGCTGAGGACTCGACTGGGCTCCCACCTTCGGGTATGGTCGCCCAGTCACAGCCTGATGCGCAGCTGGCAGCCATGCTTGCCTGGGTGGCTGTGTGTGTCGAGCTGGAGTGGAACCCTCCACCCCCCCTGAACCCTCGCAGCCTGACGATTGGTTCCTGGGCCTGGAGTGCCACTCACGGCCGCGCCCCACCCCGGTCCCTTTCTTCCTAGAGGTGCATGTGGAGCTGCATGCACCTGGTCTCTTAGCTCCTCCGCTCTCACTACCCTCAATGGTGGGGCTGCCAGGGGGTACTCGGCGATTCCCCAGGTGGATAAGGCAGTTGCGGTGCACCTGTGCCCGCAAAGCGCAGCCACCTGGCGGGGCCACCTGAGACCCCCATTCAGCGCCTGTAGGGTTTTGTCGTCTCTGGCGACTGAGGCCTGCGGTGCCGCTGGACAGGCCGCCACCGCCCTGCATGCCATGGCTCTCCTGCAAGTGCACCAAGCCAAGGCGCTAAGAGAACTGCACAAGGGTAGTTCTGACCCGGGACTGATGCAGGAGCTGCGCTCGGCGACCGACCTTGCTCTCCAGGCGGCAAAGGTCATGGCACGGTCTCTCGGGCAGGCGGTGTCCACCCTGGTGGTCCAGGAGCGCCACCTATGGCTCAACCTGGTCGAGATGAGAGAGGCTGACAAGGCACGGTTCCCTGATGCCCCCATTTCCCAGGTCAGCCTGTTCGGTGACACCGTTGAGGCCCAGCAGTTCTCGGTGGTGAAGAAGCAGATGGAGGCTATACAGCACATCCTGCCCCGGTGCAGCTCAAGACCCCACACTCCGTCTGCTCATCGCCAAGGGCGTCCTCCTGCAGAAACAGCACCGGCTCTGCCACAGCCCGGCCCCAGTGTGGAGCCCACCGCAGGAAGCAGACGCCACCCGTCTCACGGCCGGCTGCCAAAATCCAAGGATGGCTTCGAAGCGCCCCTGAGACGGGCGACCCAGGGACAAGGAGACCCGCTTCTATGGAGCTGGTGGACAGACCACTCATCCCCCGGTGGAGGGCCGGGAGGAGAATCTTTTGTTTCATTTTTCGCTGCATGCCCAAGAGGCTGTGGTACCCAAATCTTCAACAAAAGAGTGGTTTTCTTGTTCCCTGGGTCACATGTCAGGTGATGGCCCAGTACATGTGCTAATTAAGCCCTGTACTGGGGTAGGTGCTCCACATGTGCTGGTTCCCCGTAGGTGACCCCATGTGATATCTTCCGCTAAATCGTTTCCCTGTTGGTAAACTGCATCTCTGCCCTGGTCACCATGTTTGTAGAAACTCCTCCCCCCTCGGGTAAGACCTACCATGCGACTTCTCCACATGACATATTTCCGACAAGACTCGGTAAGACCATGTGACGTACTTCCACTCAAAATACCCCCCTCCCCTTCTCTGGGCAGGGTGTGGTCTCCGCGGTGTCTTCCCCTTGGGAGTGACACCCCCCCGACGTAGACATTTATGGCCCCCAGTCGGTTAACAAATTACACTCTTTTTGGGGAGAAAAAGAGGAAAAGAGGCCACGGCTGGGCTAGCCTGTCCCAATTTGTTGGGCAGTCGAATTGTTCCTGAAGGGACGTTCGACACTCATAAGAGCGTTGGGGGAGGTTACATGATGTCCTGGTGCCCTGGCTACGAGGCACACAGCAGTCTGCCCTTCTCGCACCGCCAGTCCACTTAACACAGTTCAGCTAGTTGTGGCGTTATGTATAGGGACCCCTAGTGTCACTACATCGACACAACGTCGAGTGAGTGACAGATAGGGAACGTCCTGGTTACTTTCGTAACCTCCGTTCCCTGATGGAGGGAACGAGACGATGTATCCCTCTTGCCACAACACTGAACTACCCGCTGAAATTGCCGGGACCTTGTCTCAGCTCCTCAGCACAAAACCTGAATGAGTGGTTGCATACCAGCTCCTTTTATATCCGTATGTCCGGGAGAGTGGCATGCAAATTCCAGTTGCCAATTCCCATTGGCCTTTTTTCAAAAAGCAGAGGTGTTTGGAGCTCCCAAGAGTGACCCCTAGTGTCACTACATCGACACAACATCTCGTTCCCTCCATCAGGATTCTGAGGTTGCGAAAGTAACCAGGACGTTTTCAGTTACCAATGCCATTGTATAAATTCACTATGCACATTACATTTTTATTTATTTTTTATTTTTTTATTCGCTTTGGTACAAGTAAATGGTACATTTTCAAAACTCTTAGTACTAAGATCACAACAGATCATCAAAAATTCAGTTTTTTCAAACATTTCAGCATATTTTCAATTAACTAAGTATCAAACACACATTCACAAAGTAATCATTAAAATCATTAAAAGTAACTGCCTTTCATAATGCTATTACCATCAAGCTTTTCATTTGCATCTGTTCTCATTCAGTTTAATACATTTGTCTATCATGATTTGATCCAACTGATCTTAATGGTTAATCAGTGACTCATTTGGTATATCTATAGATTTTCAACTGGTTTGACTATTTTATGTGTTTGTAAAATATCAACATCTACAGTAAATCACATGTTCAGAAGAGGAAAACAATGAATTTGTTACAATATTATTGTGGTCATGTGGGCGTGGCTACGTCTGTGGAGAGCGAGGCCGGGAGAGGAAGAGCAGTAAGGATTGACACCTGTGGGAATCACCTCTAAAAGCTGTTTTGAGTTGCAGTAAGAGCTGGAGAGGGATAAAAGGGCAGTCCAAACCGTCAGAGGAGAGAGAGAAACACACACGAAGCTGACTGTGTGTGCATTTATGTTGAGCTGAAAAGCAACGCATTTGTGTTAAGCTGAAAAGTATTGTTAATAAAAAGACTTACATTGGATTGTTTACCTGGCTCCCGCTTCCTCCTTCAAAGAGAGTTTGTGACTTGTCACAATTATATTACAATATCTGCATCATATGCAACCACAATTGTTTACAGTATGTACCATATGCATTCAGAGTGTGTGTATGAGCATTTGCAATTTACTGTATCAACAAAGAGCAGGAAGGAAGAGGAACCAAACTATGAATTTCTATACTGGAGGCCAGTCAGAGAAGTCACAGAAGTCACAGAGGTGGCAACAGAGGAAGGAAGAGGGCAGGAACTGGTGAGCCCAGTGACATCTGGGTCATCAATGTCCACTATGTGATTCAGTAAACAAAGGCTTAACTACTGTAAAGCAAATTACAGGACTGTGACAAATGTGTGAGTCTCTCTCATTTGTAAGTCAATTTGGTTACCATAAAAGCGTCTGCTAAATGACTAAAAGTAAATGTAATTACTCACCCCAATCTGAAAATGTAAACGGTCAATTCATTTATACTGTACTGTAAGAGTACGGAACAGTATGGTAAAGTAAATGATATTACAATATACATTACTGTACTTGTTACACAATTCTTACTGTATCATGTATTGACAACATACTTTGTACTGTCAGAATTGACAGAGAACATCAGTCCAGCGTCATACTCTATCTTCACTGATCACATCCTAAATTGAAAGATCATTCTGTTGTGTTTGGTTGATTAAACCAAATGTTCTCATTACATGTCACAATAATCTTGTGTTCTTATACAGTGATTATTTGAAATGAAACATGTACAAATCTGATGAAAGCACTTAAGAGGTTTTGAAAGAACAACTAGCTTTGCTAGTGTGGTCAGTTTGGTGTTTTGTACTAAGAGTTTTGAAAATTTACCAGTTGCATGTGAAAATAGTACAAAAGCGATAAAAAGCCAGGATTAGATTAATCCATGAATGAACGTGTCCAATAACAGGGCAGTTACTGTGATTAAGCGAGTAGTATTCAGCTGGTCATGTGATGCTAAAATGTCTGACCCCATGAGGCACCCCTGCTCCATGTAGAATAAAAGAGCTTTTATAAGGTTATTGATAAGACTGAACTCTTTATCTGACAAGAGTGGCCATGATTTTATACATATGTTTCAAAATTACTATTCATTCCTTTAGAAGTAAAAAGTAGAAGTAAACCTTTTAAATGAGGAATAAAATTACCGAGTGCACCTTTAAGACGTTACCTCATGTATTTTAGAAAACATTTAGCAGATGTCTAGCAGATGTTAATTTTGTAATGCTTCCCTGATAAAACACTCTTAAACAGACATCTCAGAGATGTACATGTGCTATCTGGGTACTTTCTGGTTTCCACGGGACCAGAACCCATGTCTCTGAGGCTGCTCGCGCAACACTTCATTAGTAGTGCCACAGAATGTTAAACACATTTGAACTGATGCAATATGTCTGATGGGAGATGGAGCTTGTCAGTATCTTATAATAAGGAGGCCATGACTGATAAGGGCCAATGGGGGTAATTTGGTTACACCCCTAATCTTTACAAGAAGTACCTTGGGATTTTTAATGACCGCAGAGAGTCAGGACCTCAGTTTCATTTCTCATCCAAAAGACTGGGCCTTTTTACAGCATAGTGTGCCTATCACTATACTGGGGCTTTAGAGCCCACACAGACTGCAGGGTGAGCACCCCCTGCTGGCCTCACTAAAAGCTCTTCCAGCATCAACCTTAGTTTTCCCCACAAGGTCTCCCATACAGTTACTAGCCTGGCTCAACCCTGTTTAGCTTCAGTGGTTAACAAGTCTAGAGCTACAGGGTGATATGGCCACTTACTCACAGCATCACAATATTAAGGACTGGGACATTTCCAGGAATAGTAACCCTCTTTCCTGCTATCGAATTAAGTAGTGTGGAAATCTAGGTCTCGTGGCATTTACGTTTTCTTATTTTTTTTATTTAACAGTTTATTGAAATTAAAGATATATCATTTTAAAAATGGTGCATCTGCTCATTCAATGACCTAAATGTAATAAACCCTAAAGTGGTCCCTACAAATACTGAGGACATGTGACTTTGTGTAAAATCTGGCATGAATTCTCAATATTTATCTAAAAGTAACATAGCAGAATTTTTTATGAGAAGACAGCTGACCTTGGGGCAAATGTTCCTATCTTTTAAATGTTCATTTCAAGTTGTAAAATTGAAAATAAAAGCAATAGTTTTTAAATGGGCCATGACACTTTTTTATATATATATAATTGTATTATCTTCCCTGAGGTCCACTTATAATGTTAGTTAATTTTATTTATTTATTTTTGCACTAAAACAGTCATAATTGAATAATATATGATCTTTTTCCACCCTCTCTCTGGCCCTCTGTCTGAAACGCTCGGTTTAAAGCTATCTGGCCCTTTAAGACTTCAATGTAAATGCCCACTGTTCCGATTGTCTGACTTTGTGCAGTCCCTCAAATACAGCCATATTTGAAACTCAATTGAAAAAAAATGAACAAACTTTACATTATAATTTATAAAACTACATTTCAGAGTTAATAAATAATGCACAGCCAACACATTTCATCAGAATGAATCAAAATGTTCACTCAAGCACCTCAACCATCAAACAGTCATGACATTAGAAACATTCGTGAATTAAACTGCTTACTCACGGGTCTTGTAGTGTTTAACTGCCGCATCTTTCATAACAGTTTCTTTGCAAAGCTTGAATCATATTGTGACTGGTTCACAAACAATCCATGCTGATATGAGTCGAAAACACATACAATCCATGCTGAAATGTTCTGAATATGCAAGTGTAATACAATCTATGGTGATGTTTGGTGCTTCAACTGGCTTCAACAGGCCAAAGCAGAGATGCTGGTTTTCACAGGAGCGATATCTCAAATCTTCCACTTTTACACACAGAACTGCTTGTGTTTCTCCCAGACAGTGGCAGCAGCAGAATTAGATGCATTTTTAAAAGTTGCGCTTGTACCGCTCTTAAAGCGTGGCACACATCACTTAAAATGCATCAAAATTATCAAAGACGTCCATATAGTGCATGCATAAAAAAGACCAACAATTAAATATAGCACAGATGGGTGCAAAAAAGGTCCAGGAAACAGCACAGATAATGAAACACAATGGAGGTCTCCTATAAAGAGTTCGAACTTGATATTGCTTCCTTTAAAAGCGGTGCAAGATGCATAATAAAGGTCAAAGTGGTTGATCTAGCGTAGAAAAAGACATTTAAATCCAGATAGGCACATGAAGGTGTCCTGTGAAAGTCCACTTTGCTGTAGATGAATCCAATTAAATAAATGCTATTTTTCTATTAAGGGGGAAGTTTTCAGGTTCTGAAACTTACAGCATGTTTTTATAGCACAATGACCTCTTATATGTCAAAAGATCGAGGAAAATTTGATTCAAAAAATGGAAATGTATTATTTGAGTCCTAATGTTTTGGAAATAGCAAATTAATTAATATCTCTTTAATATTCTTGGCCTTTTGAGGGTTAAATACATAAATTAATTATATGTCTATGATACATATAACAGACAAAATTTAATTGGTGTCTTTACTTTCATAAAATGTTTATTGCTCCTAGTAACTTTAATGTTCACCCAAAATGAAAATTAACTCATTTTCTCACCCTCATGATATCCCAGATTTAGACTTTCTTTCTTCTGCAGAACACAAAGAAAGATTTTTAGAAGAATATCTCAGCTTTGTAGATCCATACAATGCAAGTGAATAGGTACCAACATTTTTAATCTCCAAAAAGCACACATAATTTAAGCCTTAATACATAATTCTGTTGTCCATATACTGAGGGTTCTGGCATATACCAATTTCTGGTTATAGTCTTTTTACATGCTATAAGTAGCCTAATATCTTAACAAAATACCATTCTCCCTTTAAGTATTATTTGAAATGAAAATGAAATTACACATACCACATTTTCTATTTATCTCAACATTTGTGCTTCATTAGTGAACACCTTAACATTAAAGGAATATTCCGGGTTCAATACAAGTTAAGCTCAGTCGAATGAAAAAAATAAATAAGCAAACATCTGGGTTACAGTAAGGTATATGGGGAAAATCTGTAAACATTATAAATACTCAAAAAGTACTAAAAAAATTACTCAAATGTATAGCCGCATGATGTAAACAATATGAATGTTTAAATGATTTTAGTGTGATAAAATCTCTTACTAACCTTTTCTGTGTAAAGTTATATCCAATTTTACATCTTTGTTGCCATAACCACATTAATCTGTAAACCCTGTAATTTAAACTACTTTACAGAATAAATGTGAAGCTTATAATTTTATACAAGCAACTGTATTAATTCAACTGTTAATACTTGAGTGTTATTTAGGCGTTTTAACTTTCCAAAAATTGGCCCTTATTCACTTCCATTGTAAGTGCCTTACTGTAACCTCGATTTTTTTTATTTATTTATTTATTTTTTTTTTTAAAGGATTGACAAGTCGAAATTCATTTTTGTGGTACAAAATTATGCCACAAATGCTGTCAGTCAAAGGAGCTTAACTTGTATTATTACCCAAATTATTTATTTAATTACAGTGCTACAGCATCAATTGGGTTGCTTTAAGATTATGAATTAAGGGTCATAGACTATGAGCATAATTTGAACATTTTTAAATTAAAAAGTAGTTTAATTTCAACTCTAAAAATTCTTTGTCTGCAGGCATGGTGTATTACATTCAGTGTGGCTACAAGTCAGTCCTTCAGTGCACTTTAAGCTCTACCTCTCACACAGACAAAGTGACAAGGCTGTCTTGTTCCTCATCAAATATACATGCACTTTGTCTTCTAACACATTTGCATAGTGAAGCCACAGGAATACCTTTCTCTTTCCATTTGTGTTTTTGTGGTGCAGTCAAAATGAGCAGACTGCATAATCCCAGTCCCACAGAATTTGTTCGGCTGCCAGAGCATATGACATCACCCAGTTTTTACAAGAAAGCACATCATGTTTCAAAATTCTCTTTTCCTGAAGGATGTCCTGATGGTTGTAAGCATGAAATGATTTAATACAAACTTTAAATTTTCAATCCAGATCCTTACAACATTGTTTCTCCTAATGAATTTAAAAATAATCACAGATGATGTCAACCTCCTAATGACAATGAATAAGTGTCATTAAGATTTGCATAACTGTAGTTTTTTTCATTAACAATTTGTATTGATTCTAAACTCAAACTAAAACAAACAGCACATGAATACACGGAATCAACTTTTATCAGTACAGAATCTTAAATGGCATCATGCGCACCCTTGCATCCCTAGACATAGACATGATATTTTTAAAAATCCTACCCCATTCTCCATCTTCCAGTACTAAATTCAAGTCTCTCTCCCATAACTTAAGAGATATTAAAACCCCGTCCCCTAGACTCTGAATTAGCCAGGAGTAGTACGCTGAAGCTTCATGACCTTTTCTAAAAGCAGCAAGCACCATATCAAGAGTGTCTGCCGCTTTAGGGGGCTGCACACTACACCCAGAGGTGGTACAGAGTAGATGGCGCAGCTGTAAGTACCTGAAGAATTGAGATCTGGGAATCCCAAACCGCTGTATTATATTTTCAAACGCTCAACGCTCCATCTTCATACAGGTCACCCAGCGCAGCAACACCCTTTTCAATCCATTCTGTCCAGCAGAAAGGAGACTTGTTAATGCACAATTTAGGGTGCAACCAAATACATGCGGCAACATTCAGGTAAATGCCCAAATTGAACACACAGGAAACTTTTGTCCATACTAAATGCATGTGCGAGATAACTGTATGTGTCTTTACTTCTCTGGGCGGCTTGGTAGAAAGACTTTGCAATGGCAAGATAGGGGCAAGGACCTCCTGTTCAATAAAGAGCCAGAGAGCGGCTCTCTCAGGTGGAAGTGGCCATTGTGCTAAATGTCTGAGACCAAAAGCATAATAGTAAAACAAAATCTTGGGGAGATCTAACCCACCTTTGTCAATTGGCCTATGTAACTTACTGGAATGCAACCGAGGGTGTTTACCATTCCAAATAAAGGATTTAGCTATACTATCAAATTGTTTAAAATAAAAGAGGGGAACTTCAGTGGGGAGAGACTGTAGTAGGTAGTTGAATTTTGGAATACAATTCATTTTTATAACATTAACCTTCCCAGTCATAGATAAATGTAGTGAAGCCCACCTGTCCACATCACTTGAAAACCATTTTATTAAAGGTTCAAAATTAACTAATTCACTCAAATTTGCTGGAAATAAAATGCCCAAATACTTTATGCCCTGCTTGGGCCACTGGAAGGCGCCCGGTTGAAAAGCCGTTACAGGGCAATACGCTGTCAGAGCCAAAGCTTCGGATTTAGACCAATTCACTCTGTATCCTGAGAACTTAGAAAAGGAATGAATAATTCTGTGGAGGCAAGGCATAGATCTAGTAGGGTCGGAGACGAATAATAAAATATCATCTGCGTAAAGCAAAAGCTTATGCGCCACACCTGCCGCCACCATCCCTGGGAAATCATCATCCTTTCTTATCGCGGCAGCTAATGGTTCCAGGCAAGACAGAACAATAAGGGGTAGAATAAAATAATCAGTTTAATAATCCAATGAAATTAATCCATTTGGTTGAACTGCCGCTACCGGGTGTCTATAAAGTAACTTAATCCACACAATAAAAGTATTCCCGAACCTGTACATTTCCAAAATCTTAAAAAGATAATCCCATTCTACCATATCAAATGCCTTTTAGGCATCAAGTGAGATGGCAGCGACCGGAGTCTGATCATTTGCCACTGATCACATGATATTGATGAAACGATTAATGTTCTCAGAAGAGCTACGGCCCTGAATAAACCCCACCTGATCTATATGTATAAGAGATGTCAGAACTTTACTTAATCAGTTAGCCAAAATGTTTTACAATATTTTAAAGTCTAGCTGGATCAGGGAAACGGGACGGTAACTCACTTGGATCGTTGTCCTTTTTAAGAATCAGACTGATGCAGTCTTGCGTCACATCCCTTCAAGATCTATAAAAAAAGCCCTGAACTTCAACATTAAGTGCATAAATAATAGCCAAAATAAGACGTTGCCCCTGAATTTCAGCTAAAACAATAATGACTCTTCCTAATTTATCTTTAATCTGTTTGAGACATTTGAATTGTAGATGTTTATTAATCAATATAATGACTCCCCTGCTCTTACTTGAGCCAGCACAATAGAAAATATGCCCACCCCATATCTTCCCAAATTTTTCAGCTTCCTGCGGAGAAAGGTGTGTTTCTTGAAGAAACACTATATCATATTTCTTACACTTAAGAAGAGAAATAACCTTCCTTCTTTTAATGGGGTGCCCCAACCCATTCACATTTCACGTGGAGAGAGACAATCCACTCATATTAACATTTGACATTTTGACATATAAGAAAAAATAGATTGTGTGTCAAAATCAAGATTATAAAGACCACATTCCAACATTAGTGTAACAATCAAACCCCGATCATCCCCTAGAACAAAAAAAAAAAAAAAAAACAGAAAAAAGAAAAATGTGCGCATTAACCCCGTGCACGTCAGCGCCAACTGCCGTCCATCCCTCCAAACTCAAACAGTCCATGCACGCCTACAAGAACTCCCATGACAGCCTTGCCATCGGAATACTCAAGTCCAGTGTTTCTATACAAATTTTGTGAGACAAAATTGCACAGCAAAAGATAATCTATAATACAAACTCCATCCAATAGGCGGAATAAGCACAAAGAGTGTGTAGATTCATCCATAGAACTGTCCTGAAGGTGTGTTACTCTACAAAATAAACTCCAGCCACTAGGCAGAACCAGCACAAAAAGTGTACAGATTCCTCAAACAGTCAAGCAAATGTTCAGTGAGCCGGTCCACTCGGCTGCAACGTGAGTGCAACAAGATGACTTACTCACTCCATTGACTTTATGAAGGACATCGCTTGCTGTGGGCATGTGAATGTTTTACAGCCATCCTTAGCATCTTTTCTCAATTTGGCCAGGAATATCAGTGCAAATGCGACCTTCCTTTGATGTAAAAGTTTCTTGCATTCCTTAAATCGATCACGTTTCTCTCTTGTCGAATTCGCAAATGTGAGAACAAGAAAATGCTGTGGTTCTTCCAAGAAAGCCTTCCTTTACTCCTCGCCTCGCATAACACAAGATCTTTATCGGATGGTCTCAGAAATTTGGCCAGAATTGATTGGTCTCCCTCCACGGATCACTGAGCAAGAACTCTGTGAGCTCACTCGATTTTCAGCTTATGGCCTGCTATTTCAAGCAGTTTCGGAAAGAGCCCAACCAGGAACTTCATCATACCCTGTCCCTCTGCTTCCTCAGGAACTCTGACAATATGGACATTATTCCGCAGGCTACGGTTCTCCATGTCCTCCAACTTCTCCCAGACACGCTCCAAATCCAACATGGTCACTAGCGGATTAGCAGATAATTCCTTCTCCGATGACCCCAGGTAATCGATCCGTTTCTTGACATCCCCCACTATTGTAACCACATCAGTGAGCTTCGCCTCCATGGCTGTGAATGATCGACATATCACAGCAAGATCCTCCAAGTCAGCAACAACTTTCGTCAGCATTGCCGACATGTTCAGCATCTCTCGCCACATTTCCCGCACCTCCTTGACTAAGTCGACTCCCAGGCTTGCGGCTGGCTTGGGGGCGTCAGCTTGAGCACGTAAGTGTCTTTTAATGTCTCCAGAGACTGAGGATTTTTAATTCTTTGATATATTGTCCTCCTAGAACAGTTATGGAACAGTGTATCAAATCTCACCGGTTTATGTCATTAAAAGTATTAAAACTAGCAAAGTGCGCAGAGCTTGCCGTTCACATGTCCGATCCCCGCATGGTGTCACATGACTCAAGAATTTCATAACTTTATTACAAAGAAACACATTCCACAGACTTTAGGTAATCACACAAATTCTATGCACATGATAGGCCTGAAAAAATCATATACATATTTAATTACATACAGTAATAACTTAGGTGTGCCCTGTGCACTGTTCTTTTGTTCACACTGATTTAAAGTACCTTTGAGTCTCTTATACGAAGCCCTTTAGAAACTCACAAAGAGAAAAATAATTTTTAAGCATCATAATTTATTGCTCTCCTAATGTTCTTTGTTGAGTCACATTTCTGTGGAACTGTGAGTTTCTCTGAGCCATTGGGCCTCTGGCCTCCCTAAGGCTTATATGTCTACATTTAATTAAATTAGCTTGTCATGTACTGAAGAACAAGCACTGACTACATTGAGACTGAAGCACATCAATGTAGGAAGCCTTTTGTGGGACAAATGCCATTTGAAATCAATCTGTTCCAGATGGCCCAAGACTCTTAAGACATCCTTGTTGTTGACCAAAGGTTTTTTTGCATGCAGATTTTTAGGGTCTGAACATTAATTGTTCTCATCAACAGTCACAGTTTTGCACATAAAGAGGAATGAAAACTAAACTGAATAGTATTTTTGTTTTCTTTAATGTAATGTAAAAAGAAAAAAGGAACAGTTCAGAAAAGTATATATATATATATATATATATATATATATATATATATATATATATATATATATATATATATATATATATACATATATACATTTTAAAAAAAACATGATGCATTGAAATTTTAGAAATCTCTCAATAAGTATAACTGTTCTCAGTATTTTTAGGCAACCTGGATTTATTTGTTCGCTAGCTAAATGTCTCGCCAATAAACTTTTGTCACAGCAACTACAGGTATAGCCTATTGTTAAGCACATTTTTAATTAGAAACACAGGAAACTTTCATTTGTTTTTATTTTAACATGCTAATCATCCTCTGAAGTAGAGGATTTTGCAGCAGAAGGGCGTAAGTTATGTCACTTAACATTTTAGGTCTTTTGTTTATAAGAAGACTTAACAAATAAACCTTAATAAGTGACAGTCAACATTATTATGTAAACAACCAACCTGATCACAAAGACAGCATAAAATAAAGACAGCAAACATTAAAACAATATTCTTAGTATTCATACCATTTATTCATGCAAACTATTAACAAATCAACAATATTGTTCAATATGTAAGTTTAGTTTGTCTAATCTGCTTGCATTATAAAACATCTGTGATAAAATTATCTGTGAGCCCACTGAACACACAGGAATAGATATAAAATGAGCACTGACTGTCAGTGACAACAATTTTATTAAATATTCTCCATGAGCAAACCCAGAGAAGGAACCGAATGAAGTACTTTAATAGGAGGATGTGTACTGAGGCAAGAAGAACTGAGGCAAGTAGAAGAGCAAAGAGAGCAGACAAGGACAATAATGAGACTTACATATGCAGAAGTTCTGGGTGGACAGTTCAGTTTGAAAACTAAGGGCTCTTTCCTGTAAAAACATAATGTAATACAGATGACAATGGAAAATGCACAATAAAATCAGACTAATCAGATTTAATGCTCATTGTCAATTGCAAAATTAAACTAATAATATCTAAAAGTAAAAAAATTTAAGCATCTAACCTGTCTAAGACCCATAAAATTGTTTACTTGACTTTTGAGTGTAATCCTGCTAAATTACCAAACATGTTCTTTTGTATGAAAAAACTAAAATTCTAAATAGTCTAAAGGGGAATTTTTTTTGTACCTCTGGTTAAAATGTATAACTCGTTTTGGGTACATGATTGTACCATAAGCACATATTTTATAACTATAAAGTTACAGTTATATGTTTTATTTCTCTGGGAAAAAATAATAAAAATGTACCTTTTTGTCTTACAAATATGTACAAACATGTACAAAACAAGGGTATACACTCCAGTGATGGCCTTGTACCTTAAACAGTACCTTATTTCTGAAAGTGTATAAGCTATTTGCTCGAAATGACACAGTTTGATAGTTTTTATTATATTGTATTTAGAGTATATAGAACTGCAAAAGAAGATGATTCGCCACTATTCTAACATATGTATCTGATAAATATGGGCCTGTTAGATGTTAGATGTCATTTTTGTCACAATCGCAATACCAGCAGATACTGTATGCTTTCCATGGACTGATGTGAAATTCCTCTGCAACACAAACTGCATTTCTTTCTCTTTACATGCATGTCTATTCAAGCTTCCTTGTGTGTTCATGCAATCAGTTTTGTTCAATATTTCACCCCAAATATTCCAGTGGATATAAAGGCATGTATGCTCCCGTTTGGGAATTCTGAGAGTAGTTTTTGAAAGAGGAAAGGGAAAAGAAGGGAAAGAGAAAAATAACCTTTCCTTATGCTGCATCTTCTCTCATGAACATTTCATGACTATGTCCGTACAATACACTGGAATCTCAGTCTCCTTTAATATCTGAAGGTTTAATAATTCATATAATAAAATATGGTTTTCTCCACTCTCTTACCATCTCTTCTTAGCAGCACTCAAAGTGGTACAACAGGAGGAACAGTCGGGGCGAGAGAAGAGTTTAAAGTGGGACTAAAAGTGAGTGTGTGTGTGTGTGTGTGTGTGTGTGTGTGTGTGTGTGTGTGTGTGTGTATGGGCAGGTTTAAGTGGTTTACGAGGACTTTTTTTTAGGTTACAAATTGGTAATTACAAGGGTATTATTCTATAAATGTGGTTTATGAGGACATTTCTAGTGTCCCCATAATTGATAATCGCTTATAAAACATACTAAATGATGTTTTACTGAAAATGTATAAATGCAGAAAGTTTTTTGTGAGGGTTTGGTTTAGGGTTAGGGTTAGGGGATATAATCTATAGTTCGTACAGTATAAAAATCATTATGTCTATGGAGAGTCCTCATAATGATAGCTGCACCAGCATGAGTGTGTGTG
Organism: Myxocyprinus asiaticus; assembly: GCF_019703515.2. Taxonomy (NCBI): domain Eukaryota; kingdom Metazoa; phylum Chordata; class Actinopteri; order Cypriniformes; family Catostomidae; genus Myxocyprinus; species Myxocyprinus asiaticus. The sequence continues at coordinate 20,597,546 of NC_059347.1, forward strand.
TGTACAAGAACTGTACATTTAGCTAAATGAACTAGAATGTCACTTGCAATGTATTTATAAAATTGTAATCTGCATTAACTGTCATCTGTGTCAACATTTCCCATTTGCATGACATTCCTCTAGCCTGAGGAGTATTTTGCTAGAATGAAGATACAGTAATATCACTTCGAGCTTGTGCTGCAACTGTATACAAAACCTTCTCTTACAAAACTGGATCATAGAGAGCATCCGCATCTACAGTGTATAAGTAAATCACATAAGAGATCTTGAGGGCATCTTGTGCACATAATTCATGAACATGCAGCTTCTCTTATAATGCGCAGAGCTTCTGTTACATGGTGAAACTTTGTGAGTAGATAGAGTAATATGAATATTGTTATTTATTTATTTATCTATATATTTATTTTATTGGCAGCTTCTCCTTTCAAGATGCAAAATGATCAATATTAAATATTTATATAGATCGTAAAAGCATGCCAATAGGCTAAGTTACCTGAACCTGCAGCTGTGATTAGATGGAGGGCTCAAATTCATCTTTGAATGTACTGTATGCTGCGCGCGCCCACCTCTGAATGACATTTTTAACCAGATAAAAATATTTATTTTAAAGTAGGAATTAACTAATATCAGTGGACTCGAAGAAGTCACTTCAAGTGGACTGAATGGATGAACGAACGTCAGAGTGATCGGCGAGTGGATGACTGTGAGTTATCATACAGTGAGATGTGGGACGTGACTGCAGCAGACGCTCCTCACAGCTCTCCAGCGTTCGCGAAAGGTACCCTTCACTGAAAGTTCAACTTTTATCACCGCTTACATATGCACGGATACACTGATCTTTTTATCCTACCTGTTTATCATAGGAATTTCATTCCGTCTGGAGTTATGACCTCGTTTTAAAGTGTGTGAGTATATTTGGCGAATGCGTTGGACACGAGCCCGTTCTGTAGATACCATAATGTAAGTATGGAAAACGTGCAGTTAGCTATTACTGTAATTGTTTCGACAATTCACAAATGAATGACTTTATAAGTAACAGGCTATGTATTTATTAACAGCTGGCTTTATTTTATTCGGTGCAATAATATTAACCAAAAGATTTTTTTTTTGTTTTTGTTTTTGTTTTTTTTTTCTTCTGGAATTATGTTTTAAAGAAGCCTACAGAATCTATGGTATGCATAGGCCTATACGTATTCTCATGGGTTGTTTGCAATGCATGGTGGTCTGTGAGCAGATCAAAACCAAAACAGTAGCCTATTCATATGTAGCCTACTATTATTTAGACTTTAATGCACATTTATTATATTTAAAGTGATTATTGGTGAATTAATTAAATGAGCAGATTAGATACTTGTTAGAGGGATTTTATAAATGTTGTAATGTAGATTAAGAGAGTTACTCAATCATTTAAATTATTTGATCTTAAGCCAGAGTTGATTTGCTGCTCTTCTGTAGTGATCATGTAGGGTTGTGAAGTTCAACCTGCATGTACTGTAATTATGATGCAGTACTTCAATTTCAGGGGTTAATGCATGCCAGTTACACTGGTCCATAATAATGGGGTTTGCCAGTTACCAATTTTGGTGAAAATTGTTTGCTAGTATAAGTTGTCAATGATAGAATCTTCCTACAATCACATATGCTCTTTGCATATAGCTTGTTGCCTCTGTGGATATATTTTGGCAGCATAGTGGCAATATAACAATACCTTTATTTGTTTTGTGGGAGTATCCTTGTCTTCGCGTTAATGTTGTCTTGGATTGCACTGCTTAGAAGTTATGTGTTCTCCATTGTTGACTGATGATGAGCTTTATATTTGGTTATATAAAGCTTTGCCAGTGATTTGTGCATATGGGTGACTAGTTTATGTGGGCTTGAATGACTCTGGCCTGAGGTGAGTTGAAGTACTGTCATCGCAAAATCTGAAATTCTTATTGAGGGGCCCTTTCTGATTCACTTATGGCTAGTTTCCCCATCCCTGCTTCTTGATTCTGTCCTTCATTAGTATCTCACATAAACAGAAATGGTTTTATTTGTCCTGTTATGTATCATATTAGAGTTGTTTGCTGTCTAATTATGATGGAATAACTTAGAATATTCAAAGTCTTTGTTTATACTGTTTCTATGGAATTTTCCAGGCTGTCATTCCTTAGATGTTTGTTGAAATTTTGAGAAAGACCTTATAAACTAAAAGTGCTTTTGTTTGGAAAATCATTTAATGCATCATTCATCCGCTTATCATTCCACTGTAGTGTCATGTTTTTGGATACTGTTCCATAATTCCTAAACTCATAATCAAAGAGCATGAATTAGACGTCAGATATACAAACACCTTTAAAATCCAGCTGCTACTCTTGGTTATTCATATTGGGGAGACTGGGGCTAGTTGTCACACTTTTTACTCCACTGAAAATTTTTTCAGTATAGGTTTCTGCAAACTTACCTTCGTTAGATTGTTTTGAATACAAAAATGACAACATGCCCCAAAAGGGCAAAAATGTTTTAAAGTAACATACAAAAATATCAAACCATTGTTTTGGCCAACTAACACTTAAAACACATCTGATATTTATGGAAATTCCACATCCTGACTTTTATGGCAAATGCCTTTGTCATGAAAGCAGTTCAACTTTTAAGTAAAAATCATCCTTTATTATGTAGTTGACCCTTGCCTGAATGTATTGAATGTAATATTGCCTATTACAGAAATATGATGGTTCTGGAATTTTAGTTTGGACACTAGAAATCACTGAAACTTTATAGTTACTGAGGTCTAGCCTTTGTGACAACTTCCCCATGTGACAACTAGTCTCAATCTGGCCTGTCAATCTTTGCAGTGTGCTAGCCACATTGGTTGGCAACATTGTTTGCCTAATTTAAATTACAATTTTAAATGTGTCTTTGGTTCTTTTCTTTTTTTTCTGGCATGCACAGTTTGTTGATGGAGAGGATTTCGAATGACAGCCGGCACAGTGGTCATCACAGGCGGAATTTTAGCTACAGTCATCTTGCTGACTATTGTTACAGTTTTATGTTACTGTAGACTGCAGGTAAATATGCTCTACCTCTTATGTCATTAATGATTTTAAGATCAGTCATAAAACTTTATATGTCAAGGATCTACCAGCTCACGTTATGTAATCTGTCAAACAATCATTTTGTGTACTCCGTGGCGCAAGCTGGTGGGTCCTTGATATTTATTCTGTCAACCAATCAATTTGCATACTACCTCTTTGTGTAACATTTAAATTTACACCCTCCTCCTCCCCAGCATCACATGCCTAGATTTGCTTCAAAAGATTTGATGAATGCCTAATAATGGTACAACTTGCAGCAGCATGCCAGAAGGGCTTTTCACACCAAATGCATTTTTGTATCCGTCTGCACACTTTTTCCATTGTTTTTCTATGTAAATATGTGCTATAGGTCTTTGACCACTGTGCTGCGTTCAGATGCTTTTTCAGCATCCCGCATAGGAGTGTCATGTATTTTACATGCTGTGTCAGGTAAAAAAGAATGTCAGCTTTTAAAAGCATGTCTCGATACACTTGCATCTAGCTTTTTTTAGTGCAAGAACTTGTTGGGTCAGAACAGCTCCTTACATGCTCGCTGCAATTTGTCAGTGTTTGTTCTTAGCAGTAGCAAGCAGCAGCATAAGAAGATATAATCCAAAAGACCAAATCTCCTAATTTGTCAATATATATATCAATATAATATTAAAATATATGCAGAGAGTTGTCATAACTGAACTAACTAAATGTTGTGTAATGTGCCACTTTGTAAGACAATAAATATTATGATCCTCTTGTGTCCTAACCAGTGCTGGGTAGATTACTTTAGAAATGTAATCCAGTACTGATTACAAATAATTTGTCTTAAATCATTGTAATCAGTAAACATTTTTTAGATAACACTTTAAGGTAATCTAATCTCATTACTTTTGTTTTACGTTTGGATTACTCCATGCATATGTGACCAGCTCTATTAGAATGAAGTAGGAAGTAGCAATGGGCTGTTTGTGGGAGAACGTGAAATTAGGTAAAAAACTTTTTGATTCTTTGGGGTTTTCCTTTGTTTTTGATAAAACAGAGACTCAGCTTTCAAATGATGTCAGTGTTATCATGAAATTCAAATTATAAATGTTGTTTTTATGCTCTTTAGTGTGGTGTGTCCATTTTCATCAGCTGCTGTCAATTCAAACGGGAACGATGCATTTAGCGTCTCTATGAACATAACGATCACCTACATTTACCACAGGAAAGTTGTCCAATGTCCATAGTTAGGTAGCTTGAAATTTTTAACTGTAGAGAAGAGCAAACTGATACAATTTTAAATACTATCACTGTCAAAGATGCCACAAAAGATGATCAGGCTTTGGCTCAGACCACTTTTTTAAATGTAGGAGCAAACTCAGTAAATTACGTGCTAGTTATTGCCATTGGCTGATTGGAAATGTAATCAAGGATGTAATCCTGTAATCCATAAAAAGTAACTATAGTCTGACTATGCACATTATAAAATGTAAAAAAAAAAAAAAAAAACACTATTTATGTAATCTGATTACGTAATAAGATTTTATGTAATCTGTTAATACTCAGCACTGGTCCTAACTTACTGTACATATTTATTTAAACTCCTCACTTTGCCCATTAGTATTACTGCTGTAAAAGAGAGGAGTCGGAGGGGGTGGAGGAGGAGGCTGACGTCGCCGAGGCATCACCAAGTCCACCACGCCAACCAAATGCACCTGAAAGTCCACTGAGTTTTCATCATTTTCCTGAATACGCATCCTCCAATCAGCTGCTAATGACTGTAGAGCCTTTTGAGCACAATGGACCAGTCACCTATCCTCACTACACCCCGCGAATGCCCTATAAGCCCAACCGCTCTTACACTTTCTGCCCCTCCTGTTCCGGGTATCTGCCACTGTATATGAGCCCTCAGGATGGCCTGCGCAATGGAGGTGGTAGGATCAGCTACAGAACTGTGCAGCAGGAGGAGCTAGACCTGCCGATGGACACGCCCAGCTTCCACAAACTCAACCTCATCCGCTCTGTCACCATGCAGGAGGTGCTGACTCATCACAGCATCAGCACTGATGTGTAGAACCTATTCTGCCCTGCAAAGCTGAAACGCAGTAACTATGGCAACTACAAAACAGAGAAAATTCTTCAGTTTTTTTGATTGTCCAGTCAAATGTGGATTATAAAACTGTCTCTGAATCTGAGCATAGCTGAGCCAAACCCATCTGTCACAGGACAGATCAGTCTTAGATGCCCAGTTTTGGTTATAGTGAAATTTGCCTTTGCATGGTAGTATTGTTCACCTGCAGTATTGTGAAAGCAATGTCACATAAAATCCCAAAAAATTATAACCAAGTCTTGATTTTATTGATTTTCTTTTACCTTTCCTTAGATGACATTTGTGTGGCACTTTAAGATTAGCCATTACATTACAGGGGGTACTTGGAAAGATTTTATTTATTTATTTATTTATTTATTGCCTTGTTAAACCTACAAAACAGAGAGCTAAAGTAAAAATATTAGGGCTGTCTAAAGGTTAAAATAATTATTCACCAAAAATCGTGTTTTTGTTTTTTTGTTCCAACACATTCAGTTCCTTTTAAAGTAAATCCAGTATAATATGAGTTAAAAGAAACACATATCAAGTTTGGCTTACAGATGGGGCAGTTGGGATATCCAAGACAAAAAAAAGGTTCATCAGACGGAGTCTTGAACAAAGGCGTCAGCTTTATTATTTATACTTGCTCTCCTCATGTGTAACTAATAGGGCTTTTAAATGGTATTAGAACTGGACAATACATTTAATAAGAATGGTTCACATGAATTTTCTGGATCACAGGATATTTACTGCTGTAGTGAACTAGATGATTAAAAGATATTGTTTTGAAATGATGGTGAGGATGTCTTCAAGTTGTGAAATTATAATGCAAACTCCATTCACAGTTTTACTGTACATGTAGGATTGTGAATTTTTGTGTCTGTTTCTGTAATCTAACTGACTTTAGATTTTATAATTGTATGAATTCAAATTTTTGTGTAGTGGCACTCAATTGTCATTGTTTTTTCATTTAAAAAAAGATAACACATTTTTTAAATGATACAAACCCTGTGAAGTCACCATGATCTGCTTAGTTCTAAGTGTTTATAAAATTATTATCTTTTACCTTTTAATTCGTTCATGAATTTCAATATAATCATTTGCAGTGTGAAGGTTTTTTGGTGCTTGTTCGATATGGTTTTGAGCTCTTATGATGTGATAAATTAACATAGCCTGATACTGAGGCCAGCAGGTGGCATCAGTTCTTGTGCAGAGAAATGGTCCATCCAGCACTTTGGTACAATTAAAAAGTCAAGTGAGAAAGTGTTGTTGTGTGTTGTGTGAAATGCAGCATGTTCTATCTGATGGAAGTTATGCTGGTGAATGCCTTTGTTATAACTGTTTTCTCCCAAAAATCAACTTATATAAGAAGTATTAAATGTGAGTTGTATTCACTGATAAATATAACATATACTGGATAATATAATCCACCCCTTGTCAAACCAATGTATTAGTTGGAATATAACATTTTGAGATAAAATATGTTTCTACAAGAAAATCTATTTACTTTTCACTTTGATAGACTTTTTTACTTGAGGTAACATTTTAAAACATATTATATTTATTATGTCTTAATGAAGCAATATATGAATTGGATGCATTTTTAATTTTAGCATGTTCAAGTGTCAGGACTCACTCAATGACAAGGAATAACAGGAAGTTGTCAAGATATGTCAAGCTCTCAGGCGTTCTCATTCTTTACACTCTGCTAAATCAATCATCAGTCAAATTCAATGATACAGAAATGATTGAATTGTATACAGACAGAATGGGAGGAACACATGAGGAGGAACACCTGCTCTAACCAATAAATTAACATAAAGCATCAGTAAGTCTATCAATAGTTAACCAAAAGTGAACAGTAGAGCGTAGGAGCCAGCAGTGGCTTGTTTAGATGTACAGTACTAAATCAGCCTTCTCAGCCAGAGGACCTCTACCACTGCCAGATAATAAATGTCCAAATAAATCCGATGAATTATAAATACTTTGTTTGCATGCAATATTATCCTCTGAGCAATAACCAAATAATTTAATATTTCCTTCATGTATCCCAAAATCACAGGACATTGTCATAAAATAGCAATCATTTTTGTAATACTGACTGTAGCTAGCTTAAGATACGGACAAATACTGATACAAAAATGTTGTGCACTCCTTTGCTCGAATCCTTGATCAGGAACAATATAAATGTCATGAGCAGGTGAAAACTCCTGAATGGAGTGCTTTTACTCTTAAAGAGTGCTCTTATTTCAGGCTGTGTGTATGAAACATTCTCAGCGCTATCTTGGTTGGTTGGTTGAGGACTAGGAAGCTCGGAGATTGCGGCAAGAATGGCAACAGGCCTTGCTGTAATACCAGTGACTGCACAGATTGACCTTCAGAGCCAGCGAGCAGTTGGTGGTGGGACGATCCTGGCAATTTTCATCTAGAGGAGCAAGAAGTCAGTCAAAATGAATCTTATATATATTTCTTTATACCCATTGCAGATATTTAAAAGTGCTGTAAGCGAAATCAGCAGTTTCTGCAACTTCTGGTTGCCACACTGAATTAGATCCAAAACCCTTCCTTCCTAACATATCAGTCAACTCAATGTCAGCAAAACAAAACATTTAAAAGCAGAGAGCATTCTCTGACTGGCTAGTTTTCCATTTGACTAAACGAGTGCAGGCTGCACTGCAGACAGGTGTGATTTCTCAGGACACCTATTCGGTAATATCTGTAAGGTACAATTTAATTACAATTAAAAGAGATACTTTAAAAATCACTTACAACACCTTTAAGAATGACATTGTAAAATTACAATGTTTTAAAGTTCATGTTAAAGCCCACCTGGTGGTTCAGTGGGGCATGGCTGGAGTGCACAGGTTTGCTTGTTAACAGGTTTGGTCAAAGGGTCGCATCCACGAACAAGCTCTCTTCCCTGGTAACACTTCACGTCTCTCATTCGCACACCGACACCACAAGTCTTGGTGCACTGTTTCAAGAAACAAGAATGAAAAAAGGATTACCTCAAGCTTATGAGCCCTCAGAGAAGAGAATCAATACTGACATTTGCTGTATCTCAAATTGTTTGCTTTGATCTGATCTGACTTGTTGTCTAATGCCTATATGGGGAGCCATCTACATAAACAGCATTCTATTTTCTAGCAATATAATAGAACCTCATGAGTAACTGATTTTAAATTATCTTCATTGGCAGCAACTACTGTATTTGCCATGCAAATTCACTGCTCACATGAACTGCCTGAGATCCCTGAATAACACTGGTTATTGCATGCAATATTTATGTGGCCCTTATCATGGAAGGAAAAAAAAAAACAATGTAATTCTGACTTTATAACTCACAATTGTGACTTAATTTCTCGCAATTGCAACTTAATATCTAGAGATTTTAAGTTTATTTCACATTAGTGAGAATATACCCCACTTCCCCATTGAGCAGTCCTATTCTACTTCCAATGCCTCTTTTCTGTTAGAAAAGACCAGCTATAGGACTATGCCTACCACTCCTCCAATGCCTTTCCTTAAATTCATCCCCCAACAGTAGGAGACAATGTGACATATCTTTAAACTATATTTCTCATATTAGCGACTTTATATTTTGAAATTGCAACTTTATATCTTGCAATTGTGACATTAGATCTTGCAATTGCTACTAAAACATCAAATTGTGTCCCTGACAATCACTGTTTTATGAAACAAAAATGAATGAGATTTGTGTTCAATTATCTACAGGTCATGGTTAATTTTTCTATTATTATTATTATTATTATTATTATTATTGATAACAATTATTATTATAATTGTGTTTATGATCTAATTTGTATTGGTATATTTCCATCTGTTGTCGTAGAGTGATTTTTAATTTACTGCAAAAGGAGCAGGTGAAAGTTGGAGTGAATAATTTTGGATTTGGTTAGATTTTTTTAACCACTTTGCTATATTGATTGTATGTTTGTTTTCTTTGAAGTTTAATTAAGAAATATTTCTATTCTTCTAATTCATTGCTTGTAGTCCATTTACACTAGCAACTTCTTATGAAGTTGCTGTCTTTGTTTATATTGCTGGTGCTTGACAGGGAATGGACTATATAATAGGATGCAGATGGTGCAATAACCGGAGAAGAACCTCAGAATTAAATTGCACTTGACCCAGCCCAATGGCGCTGTGCACAAAATTTTGCGAAAATTTGCAAAACCCATAGCTAAAAACCCCAAAACTTAGCGCATGCTTGCATGAAAGTACTAAAACTTCATGGCCATGCCCATTGACTTTGCACTTATGACTTAAAGCATAGCTTGAAATAGGGGCAATAATTTTTCCTTAGTGCGACTTTATATCTTGAAATTTCAAATTTATACCTTGCAATTATGAAATGATATCTTGCAATTGTGACTTTATTTCTTGCAATTGCAACATTATATATTGCAAATTCAACTTTATATCTCACAATTGCAACTTTGTATCTCAGAATTGCGACTTTACAGTTCACAATTGCAACATTACGTCTCTCAATTTTTACTTTATATCTCGAAATTTCGATTTTATATCTTGCAATTGTGAATTTATATCTCATAACAAAGTCGCACTTGCACACTGGCGAGATCTGTCCTCCATAAATATTACCTCTATTTCTGGTCAAAATTAGTAGAAGGTAGAATTATTTTGCTACATATAACCATGCTGGAAGTGCATCTATGGTATCTAAAAATGTATCTAGGTAGGCAGCTCACTAAGGTTTAGGGCTGTCTGATTAAATATCAGGACGTAGTATAACATTTTCTCAAATGATTCTTGTATTGGATTACAATAATTACACTGAGCTTTAAGACCAATTTTTTTTCACCTCAGACCAAGGTGTTGTGTACCACTTGAAACAAGGCCTCTCGAAGCAGGTGTCATCATCTGCTGGTTTCTTGCTGCTGTCACATCCCTCGTCCTCATAAATTTGGACCTGCCCCCCCGTGATGCCCATACACAGCACAGTCCTTCTCTTCACTCCACGCCCACATGTTGTGTTGCACTAGGATGGTAGAAGAGAATGTTCACTGGAGAAATCTTTATAAATGAAATGCTTTCAAGAAAAATAGCCATAATCCTTACCCTCTCCCAGTCTTGGGCCAGCCAGTGTGGAGGGCATTCATTGTCTCCACAGGGGTGAATGGCCAGAGGTTTTTTCTCAGATGTGCACTGAGACTCGGGTACCACTCGGCCCTCTGGGGTTTTGCAGTACACATGCCGCACTGTTTTTCCATGCCCACAAATGCCTGAGCACTGCAGGGAAATGACAGCAGAAAATGTTCACATTTTAACATTTTAAACATTAAATGCCATTGTGTCTCTGATTTCCCTGTGACATAGTCACTGTGAATAAAATGCATTACACCGTTTATAATCAGGCATGACACGACAAGATCTCAGTGAATATTCCCAGTGATAGTGGTGTCATTTTTGTTCCTCATTGAAAGCAAAACATGTGACATGACACTATCATAACCAATCAAAAGCCACTATTCAGTCACTTTGTTGATACATATCTCCGTGAATGCTCTGTATTGACCCGTCATTTGTTGCTTTAGGACACGCCTGGTTAAGACATGGTGTTTCACAAGTTTTTTCTAAACCATTTTGAATATTATTGGTCAAAATGTGTGTGTGCTTCAAACAATTTTTTTTATGAGTTTCCTGTCTCACCGGTCCCCACTCAGACACTGTCCATTGGCGCTCACATGGAGGGCCTGTGCAGTTTTTGGTAAATTGTGGTCGAGTTGCCTCATCACAAGTGTGGGTCTCATCTGAGCACCTGACCTCCCGAGTAACCAAACTCCTGCAGCCACATTTAGCTGGACACTGCACAACAAACCAAATCAGGTCTTTATCTTCACTTCAGTTATCCTAGTTCGTCTTAAAATTCATACTGTAAGAACATGACAGCTTTGTTATAAACAATTGCACAAGAAACGAGCTCCACTCCAAGACCCCTAACATGAAAAAATAACTGAGAATATAATATAATGTGGGAATTAACTTAATGAACTTTGCTTTTTCAGCCTACCTCAGACCACTCAGCTACTTCCCACTGAGGGCCACAGGTGGGGCTTTTACAGGCCCGGCGCTCTGCGGGGCGTTCTAACTGAGCCTCTGTACAGAGGTCACTGTACACAGAGCTGTCCAGTCCAGGAGCCAGCATCTTCCAGCAGCGCACCAGACGGAACTGGAATCCTTCTCCACAGGTCCGAGAACACTCACTCCAACTGCTTGCCTCCCATCTATGCATGAAATGGGAGAAAGTCTTAAAAACTAACAGTAGTTCTTAGTCAATTAAAGTGCCAGTTTTCTGTAAATAATAATGGGACACAATGAAATTCCTTTGTGAGAGTTAAAGGGACAATTCCAAACCCCTACAACTTACTTCATGCTTCCATTTATTTTAAATTGTGGCCCGTCATGATTGGTTACAAAACAGGTAAGAACCAATGGCATTTGACATAATTGATGTCAACCTAGTGGGACGTGTTTTCACCAAGTTTGAATATGCACAAGCGTGAATGAGATTTGACAGGGAGAAATTATTCAATGAATAAAAAACATAAATTTTGGTCTCTAAGAACTACTTTTATATAACTTTTTGGTCCTTTTTGGAGCTTGACAACCTTTAGTCACCACATGCTTTCACTGTATGGAAAAGAGCAGCATGAACATTTCTCCTTTTGTTTTCCACTTGGATTTGGAACTACATGAGGGTGGGTAAATGATCACATAATTTTCATTTTTGGATGAACTATTCCTTTAATGGGATGTGTTTACAACGCAGAGGAAATAAGGCTTTCCTTCGGTGAGTTTCCCATTATCAAACTTCAAAAACTTCTAAATTTTTAAATGGTGGAACTTTTCACTAAATGTGTTTTTTTGTATTTTTATATGTTGTAGTTGTAAGTGACTGGGTCTCAGTCTCCATAAAGATAATGTGAATATCACTTTGGGTTTCTTATGGTCTTCCTTTGCATTTCTTTGATCATGGTTGTACCTGGGCTGGCATTCTCTGCCAATGCAGAAATCATGAACAGGCTCTGGTCGAGTCAAAGCATCACAATAAACATCATCCACCTCAATGCCATCATACCGCACACACATGGCAAATGATTTCGACACTCCTATTCAAGAAAGAGAATTGCATTTAAAAAAAAACACTCTCACACTCAAGCCTGATTATCAAGAAAGTTTGTGTGATTTGGGAGTTTGTAGGAACCATGAGTTCTATTGTCTTGATTAATACCTATTGAGCATGTCATGCTGCATGGTTCTTGAGAAGATAGTTTCCACCGGTACATATCAGCGGCACTCATTTTATTCTTTTGAAGGAGCCTTTGGTTGTTCCTGTGGAATAAGAACACAACTTATTATATTTTTTAATTTAATTTAATTTAATTTAATTTAATTTAATATTATTTTCAACTTGTCCTTTCAGTTGTATGTTCATTTTATGTTCTCTGACACAGTTTAAATATGTTTAATGCCATTGAATTCATTATGGCCATCAAGTGTTATCACTATCTAGTGGCATTTTCATGTTTAACGGGCTATAAATGTGTCAAATTTTATAATATACAGAGTATCGAAAATTAGGTAATTTTTATTTAATTTTAGCTCATTTTGAAGTCATGTCAATGTATATTAGTTAAACATTTTTTTTTTTTTTTTCAATTATATTAGTTTTGTTTTGTGTTTTTTCAGTAAATGAGAATGTTTTTATGTGGTTTCTGTTTTAGTTTTCGTTAACAGTAATAACACCGCTTTACAGAATATATCTGAAAGTAGGCCATGGTACAGCCACCTGCACTGTATATTAGGCAGATCATTTGCGTTTGTTGATGCCGAGACACCAACTGACAATAACTTAAAGACTTAAAAGTCGTAAAACCACTAACATTTTTACCATTCCTGGTCACACTCATTACCTTAATGTCAAGACTGGAAAACAGTGCATTCCCTCAACTAGACAGAAGCAAATACAATTTGTTCTTCGTGATAAATTCCTGGGATTTATCTGATGCGACAAGCGTAGTCTGTACCCGAGTGATCTATGGAACTTTTTTCCAACAAATAACAAAACATCTTGAATTATGTTTCTCAGAAAGGCCATCTTCATTACATTCAGACTCTTTCTCTTTTCCCACCTGGAATCTTTCTCTTCTCCTCTGAATACGAGTAAGGGCGGCTCGTGAGATGTTCTTTACGACCTCTGGCAGAGGAGCTGGTAAAGCAGTGTTTGGATGCAGTGGAGGGAACCCAGCATGAATTATAAATATGATGGAATGCAATCCCGCCAGCCTTTGCTTGGCTGTCTACCCTCTGCACTATTTGAATGTCTCAGAGAGCATTAACAAAAAACCCAAGCCAGAGCACAGTCTGAAGTACATTCCATTCTCCCATGAGCAGGGCTGTCCCACCCAAGCCCATCCTGCATGGCCACATCATGCCAGTGTAGAGGGCAGTGAGTGGGCCATACCTCAATCTAACTGCCAAAAGAGCCAGCTGATCTTACCCACAGATATTTACCCACTATATGAAAGACCTAGTAGTGCATCTTGTGACAATTTGATAGAGCAGGTTAAAACATTCTAGATTTATGTCCTTAGCAGGTGCTTTTTTTTTAAAAGTTATTTACAAGAACATGCATATATTTTATTGTGACAATTATATATACAGGTGACAAATTCAAATCTAATACCAAGACTAAACCAAACGTGTTTGGAAACGAAGTACCGATGACACTGCAATGCTATCTTAAACAGTAAAGGAATAGTTCACCCAAAAATGAAAATTTGCTGATAATTCACTCACCCTCAGGCCATACAAAATGTATCTGAGTTTCTTTCTTCATCAAAACAGAATTTAAGATTTTTAGGATTTCATTTCAGGCCTCCTCCTCAATGCAAGTGAATGTACTCCATTTTTTGACGGTCCAAAATGCATATTTAGGGTGCATCAAAATTATCCACATGACTCCAGTCGACAAATAAAGTTCTTCTGAACCCAAACAATTGATTATTTTTAGAAACAAAACAACACTTAAATAATTTTTAACTACAAATGTTCGCTTCCATACATCTCCGTGACGTGCGGATGACATAAGCTCGTTGGTAAGGTCACGCATCATGTGGAGGAGGAGGCAGGAAGCGTGTCATTGTTTACAAGAGAAACTTGCACAGACCACAGACCAAGTGCCGTTCACAAACCAAAACAGTCCAAAACCATTTAAAACACAATGTTAGAGGATTTGGATTTTAGAAGAGAAGAGGAGATGGAGTTTTTTGCCCAACCCTACCTATTTGAGCCCGAATACACCGATAAGGAACAAAGGGAGATGGAGGAGGCTGCAGCAGCAGCGCAATCACAAGTCTCGGGGAGGCAGAGATCTATGGAGACATGGTGGTGCACATGTAGTAAATGCCAACCAATGCCAACAGAGGCAGAGAGCCTGTGCTGCCACAATTGGACCATAAAAATCCCACCGTTGGAAACAATTAGCGAGGCAGCCGGTGAGAACACTCCTAGTCCTAGATGCATTACCGAACATAATGGTTTTCCGCCACTACTAAGTCGAAGCATTTTAGAGGTGTTTTTCAGTTTGCCACGAATAAACTGGAAGCGCCGTCCAGGCCAGATGGACCCAATGGCACCCTATCAGTAGAATAAGTATCATGTTTTGTTTGTTACTATAGCTACTATATAGAAATATATAGGCTATATGACAAAGTTTTCACACATACCTGAGTTTGCTGGAAAAACAGCACGGGCACAGCCGATGAATTCAGATATTGACCCTTTGTTTCTTTCGATGGTCTGAAATCCTCAGGGGTAAAATGTTCACTGCACACCCTCCAATATTTGAGAGAATGTAGGGGTGTACTGATATCCAGGTTCAGTGCGATAAGCCAGAGCTTCAATTGCTCATGATCATGTATAGGTAATCTGTGAAAAGTTCATATTTTTCCCGGCGTGCATTTTCTTTGGGGTTTCAGAAGGTTGAAGCATCCAGGATACACATGCCAAACAACCATTTTGAACAATACACTTATACAAATACAAATCTACAGCAAAGATAATTAAACTTTTGTACAGCGCTCCTTCTCTTGTAAACAATGACACGCTTCCTGCCTCCTCCTCCATGCGTGATCTTACCAAAGAGCTTACGTCATCACTCTCATGAGCGCGCGTCACAGAGGTGTACGGAAGTACATTCACTTGGATTGTTTAAAAGAGGAGACCTGAAATGAAATCCTAAAAATCTTAAATTCTGTTTTGATGAAGAGAGAAACTCAGATACATCTTGGATGGCCTGAGGGTGAGTGAATTATCAGCAAATTTTCATTTTTGGGTGAACTATTCCTTTAACAGTGAATAGGTTAGGGTTAAGTCTTAGCCCAATGGAAAATTTCCCTTCTCAAAGGTTGCTCTTTCATTACTTAGGAGACTTAATGGAGTTCTCAGTTCTGTTTCTTAAATTCCTATAAAAATAGACACAAATGAGACAATAGTTGACATTCAGTGAGAGTACAGAGATATAAAATTAATGGGGATAGCATAAAATCAGAAAATTTGGTCTAATAATTTGGAAAGAGTTCGGTATCTTGGCAAATCTGAGCACATTATTTGAGACTTTGAGATCTCTTCTGAAACTCTTGAGGAGACAAATGTGAGATTACAGGGGTCTTATTCTCAGGAGAAAAATGAGAGAATCAGGAGACTTAAGCAAAAGTCAATTTGCTATCCATTTCATGTAATTGTTGTCTAGAAGAAACAATTAAGATATTAAAATGCTAATTTGTGATTTTTAACAGTTTGCTGACTACTGACAAATTTCTTTAAATTTTAAAGGGCAATTGTCAGATTTGCACAGAAAAGTTTGAATAGACAAAAATGGCTTCACTTGACAAACCATGCGGTCCTAAGCCAATATGTAATATCCACTAAGTGTAATACATACTAAACATTCCTACTGAAATAGCTTCAGCAAGCAAGGTCATACATGATCATCTTTACCGTGTGCGATTGTTGCGACTGCTGTTCCGTAAACTGGTAGTAACAGTTCTGTTTAGGGAAAGGAAGTCCCCTGTGTCATTTAGGCGATGGCCCAAGGTGAACTCAAGCAGTGAGCCATTAAGACCCCCAAAACTGATGTAGTCTAATTCCAGTGGCCTTGTTTCAGAAGACAAGCCATCCTGATGAGTAAGAAGCTGATTGGTTGAGATGTTGGCAAGAACACCGTCTGAGCCAACTCGTTCTCCCAAAAGTATCCTCCAGATGAGGTTTTCCGAGTTCACCAGGTACTCAGCAGGTCTGCTGGCTGGTGCAACACCAGGGACTCCCACTCCACTGGGCCAGCTGCAGTTTCCCTCTTTTAAAACAACAACAACAACAACAACAAACATTTTAAATAATCTATGTTAGGGAAAATGTGTTGAAATTAACTAAAACCATTTTGCTTGAGGGATCTAGTGTACCTGTTTGGGTCCATCAACAATAGAGTGCAATAGTGCCCATCTGCTTTATCAGCCGCCTTCATTCCTTAAATGTTTGTTTTACTCATTTTATTCTAAAGGGATTGCATAAAATCCTTCATAAAGCATTCTAAGCAATGAACCAAAGCAACCATCTCTGAGGTGAATCACAAGATTGCAAGCTTTGATTTAAGGCAAAAAAGTTTTTTGAAGTAATCAAATTAAAACGATGAAAATATGTAAAACTATTGATTTTAAGTTGTTGATTATAAGTATAGAAACAATATCTTTTCATTTTATTGCAAAATATTAAGATATACACAAATATTTAAGCAATTTGAGAGTGTAGGGAGACAGACTTGATTGTGTCATTTACAGTGTGTCATGCAATTGGCCAGTCAGTGCAGAGCCCTTTTGGCACACATTGTTTGCCGCACTTTTCTGATTGGTGGAGCTTTCTCTTAAGGATTCACTGGTAGTGTAGTTCTTCACCATGCATTCCACTATTAAACATCATTTTTTTTAAATTAAGTTGAAATAACACGGACTGATAGCTTCAACTCAAGCATAAACTATCGATGAACAACCTCGGAGCTCACGGTAGGTCTGTCTTTAAAAGTTTGTAAATTATAAATTAAAAAACAATTTGCTAATAGAGAAAATGACTGGGATTTTTACTTTTGCACAGTTGCACTCTATAGATCCCAAACACTTTGTCAATCCATGCTGAAGAAGTCAGCATAGACCGGTAGGAATTTCCATGCAAGTCTAGGATGGTTTATATTTTTGGTTATATAAATGTATATGATTATTACTTATTTGGCTGATTTTGCCGTTCACCATCAAACTCAAGATTCAGTTGCTTCATCAGAACACCAAACTTCATTTATAATGATCAAAGTCAGACCGAGGGCAAACACTAGGCCATTACAACAAATGTCCATAATCCATTATCTTCAGCAGAGGGAAAATGCTAGGCCTGTTTGAATTTTTCATCTCCTGTGGCTAATCTTTGTGTTGCGGCTTATGCATTATAAAGGACTCCATAGAGCCAGTAGAATGAGGCATTTTTAAAAACTCTGGAAACTCACTGATTGTCCATTGAACCATGTACTGTCTTTCTTGGCTGTCCCCCACTTTCTTCAGATGAAACGAAAGCAGCATTCTGGTGCATGAATATGATTTCTGATGATAAGATCTATCCTTTGGTATTGATCCAGAATTGAATAGTTCACCATAAAATGATAATTCTGCCATTGTTAACTCACCCTAATGTCATTCTAAACCTTTATATTTCAATTTTTCCTTGGAACACAAAAGAGAATTTATGAAGAATTTTCAAGCAGCTCTTTTCCATACAACAACAGCTCATAGTGTACTAAACTGTCAAGCTCCAAAAGGGACTGAATAAAACCACACCATAAAAGAAGTCAATGCAGAGCTCTGAAATCTCATTTGTGTTAATGGTAAAATTCCAAAAAAGGTGTGTTGATGCATCACGGCAGGTTTGACATTGTTGATAGCAAAACGCCATTGGTAGTAAAAGAATGTGACATGACAGTTTTAATATGCAATTTGGCTAATGAGATTTGAGAGCTGCAGTGGAGGTGAAGATTTTTTGTGAAGAATTACCTACATTTTGGTTTGTTTCTCACACAAAGCTATTTTATGGATTCAGAACCCTTGGAATATAGTATACGAGTCGTACAGACTGCTTTTATGGTTCTTTTATGTTGTTTTTTTCTTCTTGGAGCTGGACACCTGTGGTCACCATGAACTATCGTTAGATGGAAAAGAGCTGTCTAAAAATAACAGCATACGAGTTTGGATCGATATGGGGGCGAGTAGATAATGACAGAAGTTTCGTATTTTGGGGGAACTATTTTTTTAAGCTACTTTTGCTTTTTAAAAAGAATTGGTCAGGGATTTTCTTTTGTATATAAATACAGTACAAAGTAGTACAACATATTTCCTTTAAACCTACCTGTGAACTGGACCGGTGTTTTAATATCCAGCTCACAGTCAATTACAGCTGTCTCATACACTTCATTGGTCTCCTGGCCAGGCTTTTGTCCCTCCAAAGCTCTTGGCTTGGTTTGTACCTGGTTCCCCTCCATCTCAGGGACTGCCTTATCATATACACTTTTATTGTGGTTTAAAACACTCCCAATCTCCATTGAGACCAGACTGGATCCTCCATTGGGACCAGTATAAATAGGGGGCTGGGAGACAGAAGGAAGTGAGTCCCGCATCACCGTGTACTCATAGGTGATGTAAGGATTATGGCCATTTTGGTTCCAGACCTTTGAGGAAACAACAAAAGATCACAGGAAAAAATAAGACAAATGTATGTAAGAGATCATGTTCAGTCAGTCATTATCACAAATAATAAATAAATAAATAAACCCAGACAGGTGATCAGGGCTTTATTTTGCAATAATGGCCGGGTGACTATACAGTACATTATCTCACTTATTACATGGCAACTTACCAAATAAAAAATAAATGAAATAATGACTTGAGTTTAAATAATTTTATTTTGAGAGAAGAAAGAGACTGCAGAGTGATATGAGAAACACAAAACTAGCACAGCTATGTGGGAAAGCAGTTGCCTGGGACAACAGTCAATTCTACCGTTTAGCGGTCATTATACAAAAATATCTGACCACAGAATACCAATACTTAGAATTAAGTATTCAACAGAGCCATGTAATGATAATATTATGATAATATCTTATTTTCTTTTTTCTTATACAGGAAACATTATATAAACATTCTGGATTACTCTTTCCCAAAATGTCTATTTATATTGTTCTGTTGCATTTAAAATAAGCCCTGTTTGGTAATGACAGGGTACTGTGGTTGAATCCTCCCATAACATTTCCATTCTTCTTTAAATACTCTTTCATTCCACGGTCATTCCATGAGTCCATAAGATTAAATGCGAAAGAATTAGAGTCATTTCTCCAGAAGCAATGAATCACAATATTACCCTTTATGCAGAGTGAACCATTAGACCTTTGGCCTGCACTAAGTGAAAGCCATGGTTAGCCAGCCAGTGAGATTACCCATGAGCCCTTGGCGGCGAAGGGAGGACCACGGCTACAGTACCAGAACATTGATGGGCTGATCGATGGGCCCTTTTGCCACGATGTACTCGATCCCCGTCTCATGCACATCTGTAGGACGCCGGTACTTGAAAATGGTCCCTGCTGCATGGAAGTTCTGAGGGGTGTCCACTTTATAGGCACCATTGAAAAAAAAGTTCCCTGCTTGGTCAGTCACAGCTGGAAAATAACAAAGCATGTCTCAAAGATATATATATACAGTGTATATATATATATATATATATATATTTTAAAAAAAATCAGGTTGTGATAAGAGAGTTGTAACTCCTCTGGTAATTTCTCTGCAATACTGCACTGGTATGCCCTAAGATTGTAGATAAGCTGGCATTTTTGTGAACTGAAAGAGGTCTTCTTTCTTTCTAACTTTAAGCAGCCTCTGCATATATGGTAGCTTTGTGTGAGAAACAGACAAAAATTGTATTACTCATTCACTGATCTCATTGACACTTCCACGCTTTCAACGCCATATCATGATTTGGAACTTAAATTTTGATCTTGCTTACACAAAGCTGTCATATGGCTTTAGAAGACTTTGAATATATCACACAAGTCATATGGGCTACTTTTCTAGTACTTTAAGGTACATTTTGTCATATTTGGTGCTTGACTAGTCACTGTCTGTTTTTGTTTGTAAATAGCACCATGGGTATCTCCTTTTGTATTCCGTGGAAAAAAGAAAACCCTTTGGATTTCTAAAGACATGAGGGTGAGTAAATAATTACATAATTGTACATTTTGGGTGAACTATTCTCTAAATATTCTTTGCAAGTTATTACCAAACAGGGGCGGTGCTAGAGGTGGGCTTACTGGGCTTAAGCACTTAATGTTTTAGGAAAAGACCCAAATGTTTTTATCACTGAGTTTTCATGGGCACAGTAAATTTAAAATCCTTTATAACCGTAATTCTGCTCACTGCGCATCAAACAGTGTCTCCTTTTACATTCATTCACTCCTGACAAGAACCGTCCAACTAAAAAACGAAGTACTGACCAACATGTAAACTGGCCAATCGTCGATAAGAAGTACATACAATCCAACTAATGTGATTGGAACTTTTGGATGTGATTGGAACCTCAATTGGTGTGGACAGATGGTTCGTAGGTGTACTTGTGTGCACCTGTCTTGGTGAAGAGATTTATTAGAAAATTGAAATGAACATTTCGAAATTCTTTAAGAAAAAATAAGAAAAACTGCAACAGCAAATCAACGGCAAGATACGGCTGCTTCAGGTATGTATAATTACTGTATAACTTATTGATTGCATTGTCATAAAGGCTAACTATTTGTTGCTAACATTCCTGTAACTGTGACAACTATAGATTCATCATTGTATTATTTTCATTTTTGTGTCATTAAAAAAAAAAAAAAACGAATTTGCCTAAGTGTGAGAGGAAGAAAAGCTAGCGAAGTTTCTGACTAGCCCTCACACAACCGCAGTTCCCAAAACACACACACACAGCGATTATATAAACACTCAGTTTCTGTGATATAGTTAATTTGTGCTTGATGAATGGGTAAAGAATCATTACTTATAGAGAGTCTTTATTTATTCATTTATATATTTATTTATTAAAAAAAATAAATAAAATAGCTTCTACAAATTCAGTGGTTGGAAAGAAGTTGGGATTCTCTGTCAACATACAGTACAGTAATATGAAAGAGGAATGGACTGACTTTCCTGTCATTAATGGCTGCAGTTTAATTTTACATGTTAAAATTTACCTGTGCAGTACTTTTTTTTGTAAATCTAACATCTTGGAATGTCTGGCATTCTCACTTTGTGGTGATGCATTTTTGTTGATTATTATGATATAATTTGTGGATGTTCTGTTGGCAGGCTCCTAATTAGACAAGGAATAACAGCTTAATTTCATGGCTCTGGATTTGTAGGTTTTAAACATATAGCCTGTGTGTTCATTGATTACAAATTACAATAGCACTGAACAGTATTATTAAAGAGGATTGCGGATGATTGTCTATAGTGGTGGAATAAAAGCTGTTGGTAGATCTGAAAAGTTTTCAATCCAACTAATTTTATGCTCCGGTATAAATGTACAATATTAAAAGATTTACTTTTTAAAATATTTACTATTAAAAGATTTGCCTCAGATATCCACTGACCCTAGAACCGCCCCTGTTACCAAATGGATAATAATACACTGCTGGCCATGGAGTTGATGGGAAAGTTCACTGTTACACTGGTCCTGACATCTTTCTAATGGTTCCACTTTAAATGATTAGAGTTTGTAAATTGTACACTCACTGTAAATTATTACAGTTACTCACCCAGGATATCTGCAGACTTCTTTCTCTCAATAATCTGGATGTCCCATGATCCTTCTGGGATTTGTGTTATGAAAGAATAGCCTTCAGATAAAGAGTTCACTTAATTAGGATTCTGGTTCCTCTATGTATTTACACAGAAACACTGAAGATGAACATCACATTTTACTGCAAAATCAACAACAACAACAAAAAATCATTTTCTAACAGAGTATTTATGTTTTGTTTTCCTGTAAAAATGTTTAAACAATCTTACAGCAAGATAAATTTCCTTAAGAAGCAAAATGACAAGATATTTTGTCTTGTTTTCAGAGAAATGGAGCAAATTTACTTATAACAAGAAAAAACTATTTGCCAATGGGCTACTAAAAAAAAAAAAACAAGTTTATTTTTCATACTTTATTGGCAAATATTTTTTCTTGTTTTACACTAAACTAGGGCTAAACTAACTATTGTGCAGCATTCCGTTTCACAATGAAACACTCTGGCGTTATATCTTTAAAGCATTCTTTATTAAAGTTCAAATAATAAGGAAGCAGGTTATGAAAATAAACTCCGAAACTGGCATTTCTCTGTGTGGTCAGCACTGCGTCTATGAGTTGTGTGAAGTGACCGGGTAAGTGATTGAATCTTCTCCTGGCTGATGCACACTCTGGCGCGGGAACGCTCATCACTCAGATTATAACGTGATGGCTCACGATGTAGTGAATCATAATATATGTGTCACGTTCACCATGTGTATCTTATCATGAAGAAAATCAGCGATACACTGCTCTATTAAGAAGAGAATGTTTGTTTTTTGTGAGTAAAAGATGGATCGAAGTGAATATAAAGGTGAGAGAGTATTAGTCCATTATACACTGGAACAAAATATGTTTTTGATTAGTCTTTTTTGGCTTGTTTTCCAAAATAAAATCTAAAACCCCTTTAAAACAATGTACATTTACTTTAGGAGCTATACTGCAGAAGAAAAAATTGTTATCGGAGTATGTTGAATACAATATTTAATCAGGGCTCGACATTAACGTTTGTCCTGGTTTGTATTAAAATGTGGGACTTGTAAGTATAAATGTAAGCTAATAGACCTGCTGCTGTCTAGTGTGTCATTACAATAATCAAACAACCATAACAAGAAAACGAGAAAACACTCACTGCTCACTTGACTGCGTAACTTTAGTAGCTTTAAAAAGTATTAATGTATTATAATCATACAGTGAAGGCCAGTAGTAGTTTTATGTTGTATTTCATTCTGAATGTTTACATGAATGCTTGATAGCGTACTACTGTTAAAAACTTTTAAAGCCGTTAAAAAAACCCACTGAATTTTCATAATTTTTATTTTTTGTTGTATTATTTTTAATCTATTTCTATTCATTGCTGTTTTTATTATTATTTTATTACTGACTGTTTACTGGTCTTGAATAATTAAGAACTTGAAACCATTCTTCCATAATTAACATATTAGTTAGTGTTATTATTCGTTGTGATTTTGAAGCTGGTATTGAGAATCGTCATATTTCACTACCGACTACAGAAATTTTGGTATTGTGATAATATTTAGCCTTTATTGGTAGATCTTGCTGCAATAACATGATGAAAAAGTAGATCTCATTCCATAGAAGTGTGAGCACCCCTACTGTTAATGATGGTGATGGAGACTTTTCTTTATTTGACTACCATATGTAACATAATATAATTATCATATGACAATAGCCTCCTCCCCTACCCAGTGCAGTTTACATTTCAAGTTCAAGGAAATCCACTGTTAAAAAGACATGTTTTTTTAAAGTTCAATAAATGCATGATGTTTCCAAAGTCATTGAGTAATCGTGTTAAATAATCGTGATCTCAATATTGACCAAAATAATCGTGATTATGATTTTTGCCATAATCGAGCAACCCTACGCTAAACCTCACTAAATTTTGTTAGATTTCTAAGAAAACAAGACTTACTATCTTATGTCATTCTGCTTCACAAGTCATTTTTTTCTTGTTCTAAGTTCTAGTAAGAAAATAATCTTTTGCAGTGTACCGAGTTTACATTACCCAGACTTGAAGCCCCATGACGAAAGTTCCCTGTAACACGACTGCAGCTGCTCCCATCTCCCTGACAAACACCACACTTATCCAGAGTGTTGGGGGAAAAGAGGACGCCATCACATCCAATAGGCTGCAACGTTCCAGTTTACAGGGTCAAAAGTCTGAGCAAAATATCTGAGAGCAATATAATGTACACTTTTTCTGAATAAAATTTTTGTGGTGCTTCCTCTTGCAAAACTCGCCACAATATCGGAGTTGGACTGACAATTTTTCCATGATTTCACATGTCTCTATATGCTGGTGCATACAGTATATTTGGCTGGGGCTTCCAGGGCCCTACACAGGAACTGTGTACACTGCCCCAAGTCAAAAGAGCCCACCTCATGTCTCTATGATATTCTTGTCCACATATATGACCTGGGTCCCTCCTTCAGTGTAAATCTATGGGATTTGTTATGGTGAGCCAGGCAGTAATGGTTAAACACATTTTTTCCCTTCTATTAGATACCAAAGTGGAGAAAGATACGGGAAACAACTGAAGAGAAGATGGAGAACAGGATCAGGGAAGGACCTTGAGTCAGCACTCTGACCACAAGTTTACAGCTCTGACCAGTGCCTCAGAGTATACGTGCAGTGAATTACATCATACAGCTATCTAATCCACTTACTTCACACCTCCCATTCACACAAACTCCCCTGAAGTTGCTGTACTTGCAGGATGTTCCATCACGTGCAGGTACCATCAACTGTCTTTGGCCATCAGAGGTGGTACAGTGCAGATCGCATGGATTACTGGAGATATGAACGTAGTCATCTACAGGGATACAAACAGGGATGAGGGTTTTAGGTTACTGATAACCAACAACACAGCATAGTTAAATAAAATGGTTTATACCTGGATATAGAGGTTTCCAGTGGTAGTATTTTCCATTGTACACCTGAGAGTTGAATGACCAGCACTGTTCTTCTCTAAAGCTTCTACCTGTAGCAGGACATTCCTGTAATTCATAGACCATAAACAGTTGAGTCATTCTGAATCTTGCCTTACTGACATTTACAAGCTCCAGGATTGCTGTCAAGTCTGGCATGCAATGAGTATTGGAGGAAAGATAGCTACTGTAAGCTAACCTTTGTATTGCAGAGATGATACTTTTTTGCATTGCCTGTGCACGTCATGTTGTCCTTACCAGTCGTTGTTCTCTTTCTTTGAAAGAAAGACATTTAGTTTACCAGCAGCTGAACAAAATAAGACATCTGTTGCCATCTTAATTTTTCTATCTTTTCCTGGTGCCTAATTAAAAACTTTAAAATAATAATTATGTTTGAAACCCACATAAACTTGCAGTTTAATCATCCCACAAATCTGAACTGAATGTTTTTATAATAGCTGTCTAAAACTTAATATCTTAAGCTGATGTTTAGTGCCACAACTGACCTTTGCTTAAGACAGTGTCTCTCCTGTGACATGACTCCTCCTCCACAGGTTCGTGTGCAGGCTGTCCATTTGGTCCATTCTCCCCACCAGTATGTGGTCAACTCCAGCCCGTCTTCTAGACTATTTGAGGCAACACCCTCTTCCTTTGGCAAATAAAGTGTTCATTGAGAAAATGAAACTGGAGACCAGTATCTATGCTAAGTGTGTACTGTAAAATGGCTAAAATTTTGAATATTTGAAACCGACTATTACAACATGATACTCTGATGTATACTCGGGTATTGATTTATCATCACATGGTAAAGAGGGAGAAAAACAAAGTTCAGAATTTAACTTGAAAGTATTACCAACCTGTCCTCTGCTTGACAGATTTCCCAGAGAAAGAGCCAGCGTTACAAGACCAAGCAGCACCAGACTGCTCTCCCAACACTGGGCCCTTGACCAGATCCTCATCCTGTTGGGACTGGATATTTGGAGAAAAGAAACTTTACAGTTTCTCAAAACAGAGGTTTAATTAAATCATTTAAAGGCTATTGAGCACAAAGGAGTTGCTCCAGTTCACATTTATTATTGCCTGCCTCTATATCTTCCAACGAAACCTTTGCATGAATAACAGTGAAAGTATATAAACGTATACACAGCTCTCTGGCCAAATTGATTCTGATTGGTCAGTTGCAGCATTCTGTGGTCAAATATTTTGTATAATGACCGCTAAACTGTATATCTGTCTGTTGTCCCAGCCAACCAGTCTTCTTCACTGTGCTCATTTCTTTCATAGCACTCCCCAGTCTCTTTTTTCTCACATAATAAAATAATTTCAATCAATATTTCATGCCCATTTATTTATTTGGTTTGTAGCCATGTAATAAGCAGGATAGTGTAAAGTCACCAAGTCATTATCGCAAAACAATCCACTTCAGGATGATACAAGACCTGATCACCCTGTCAGAGTTTACATTAATACATTGTCACTTAGATACACAATACAGTAGCAGGCACACATGGGACACTCCACAGCTTGTCCATTATAAGTGTTCAGTAGTGCAGCATTAAACTTATTTTCAAAGCACTGCATTCAGATATTTATAAAGGAGACACTACCATAAAAATGAGCAGAAATCTATCTATCACACTAACTCTCATTCATGTGCTGGCCCAGCCCCCTTCATCTCATGTCTCCTCATCAGACCTGCACGTCCAATTAAGTAGGCTCCTTAAAGTAAGCAAACAGATTGTCTCACTCTGTTTGCAGTCTGGCTTTTTCTGATACTAAATATTGGCGACAGGTGTCTTAAACTACCCTCAGGAGCACCTGGAGTTCATTATCCAACCCAGACACAGCTGGAGCATTGCCAGCTCACCAAACACTCATCTCCCACAGACCACGCGGCGAGGCTGCAATGGCCGAGACAGACCATCCCCTTCTGAGCTTCCCATGCCATGAAATAGAGTAAACACAGGCTCACCCCCCTCCCCTGGGGCCTCCGCTCAAGGGAAGAGGGGTGTTTTTCTTTCCCTGGCAGCAGACAGACAGCAGGGCCATTCCCCAGTTGGGGGCGGGAGGGGGGCAAGCCCTTTCTCTGAGCTGGAAGCAGACTCATCCTTCTCTGGAAAAGCTTCTGGTCTCAGGGACCAGACTATAGGATTCCTCAGTTCCTTGCAGACTTCTCACGTTCACAGCCTTGAAGTGGAAAATCAATGTTCCAGTTGTTTCTTGCACTCTATCAAATAATTGAAGGGTTAAGACCCACAGCAGATAGACAGTTAAGGACAGGTCAACTATGTAAGTGACATCCTGCAGACTAGTGTAGGGCTTTACTGGTTGTTTAGATCAGTGTTACTATCAGAAATAATTAATAATTATTTCTGTAGTTATTAATTAATATTTAAATTAATCAATTTAATCTAACTCATTAAAACCTCATATGGGGCTCCAGTAAATGTAGTGTGCTGTTTAGGAGCAAGTTTGGTTATTAGCAATAATTAATTATCAAAGATAATTATTAATTATTAAAATCAATAGAACATTGATGAGAATCAATGTTAGCTTTTTTTAATCCTTTAAAATCAACAATTATCAAAGATAATCGTTAATTGTTAACATCGATGAAACATTAATTCAAATTAACACTAGCTTATTGATCATTCAAATTCAACAACCATCAAAGATAATTATCAATTATCAGAAATCAATAGAATATTAATAAGGATTAACATTGACGGGGCACCACCCTGAAATCAGGGACTAATAACCAAATAGTAAAACAGTCTCAATATTAGATTGTTTTCTTAGGAAAATCGACATCCGAAGAATATCGATTTTCGGAAAAAAAACAATGAATGAAGGTTTGAATCCGAGCACTGACATCCCATCAGCATGACACAGGCGTATGCAAAACAAACCAAAACACTTCTCTTTGTAATATAAACAAAGTTTATTTATGCAGTAATATCAATTAATAATTAATACAATGCAGTCAATAAACTTCCGACTTACAACTACAAACTAAACAGTGATATGATTAGATATGGAAATAAAATAATCCTATAACACATAAGGTGTGTGTGTAACAGTGTATGTGTGACAGTGTTTGTGTGTGTGTGTGTGTGTGTGTGTGTGTGTAAGGAGGGACGTGCACAAAATGGCGGACGTGACTCTCGTGGAGAGTATGTCACGCGAGACTTCCGGCCAGGGAATATGACCGCGAATGGTGGCGGAGTTGGCGTCTACCAGTTACCGCGTGTATCCTCTTGTACGATAGCTTAGGGACAAAGCTGGGCTTTAGAATTTAAGCTATCTACGAGCCAAAAATGTGTGCCAGAATGTTTGTGAGGGGTCGCGTTCGTGTATGTGTGTGTGTGTGGTTAGTACAAGAGAGAGAAGTGACAGCCCTAAAGCCGATTTCGCGATCGTGGGAGAGAAAGCAGCTGTTGGCTCATCGCTCAGAGACGCGGTAGATGGCTCGTAAACAGTTCCTCGTTATTTGACTCTTTAATGGATGAACTCAGTTGCTGTCTCACCCGCGATGGCGAAATTGCACAACAGTCCAATTTGGTTGGACCACAATACAGCAAAACAAATTCGTGATAATTAATACCCTGAGTATTAATAATGAGCGGACATGGCAGTCCGTAAACTGTACAAGCAAAAACCTTGAAACACAAGAATAACACACTATAATATTCTATCTCTGCCCAGACGTAAACCTCTTACTTGAATCGCATGAGGACACAGGTAGAATGTGTTTTCCTCCGTCCTTTAACTCTGACCCCGTTCCTTGAGGCTCGGGTGATGACGGGAGGCCGTTTCCTCGCTCTGTCAGCGGGCGGTACGGCTGTTAATTCTCGGTGGGCTGGCGGAGAACTCAGAAATGTCGACTTGACTGAAGATGGAAGAGAAATCTTTAATCTCTTCACTTCTGTAGGCAAACGGATAAAGATGCAAATTGCTCGGCGGTCTCCTTCGGATCCGTTGGAGTGTTCGGTTGAACAGAGTAATCTCAACTCGTCCAGCGAGATGGAGATTGTATGGCCACAGTTTCAAGTCGGACGTTACTTCCTTGTGCCACGAGGTTGCACATGAGAGCAGCGTTAAACTGCGTCCACACACTACAAGCAAAGTCGCTGGAAGCCAATCCCGGAAGCATTTCAGAGGTATTTCATCTCCTGATGATG
Organism: Myxocyprinus asiaticus; assembly: GCF_019703515.2. Lineage (NCBI taxonomy): Eukaryota > Metazoa > Chordata > Actinopteri > Cypriniformes > Catostomidae > Myxocyprinus > Myxocyprinus asiaticus. The sequence goes on from NC_059347.1 coordinate 20,626,732, forward strand.
TCATGTTTGAGGGACGTTCTGTTGTGTGCCTCACCCAATAGGAGTTGAGAGTTCGATCCTTTAGTGAGCAAGGCTTCATGGATTTGTAGTCTGTTTTGGACTCCCTTTGTTTGATTTTGGCACGATTTTTATCAGTAAGATTTACGACTTGGAAGGTGGGGGCTTGAGTTAGGTTTTTACGACTGTATTAGGCCTGCCTTTGTCTTCTATCTGAATACATGAGGCCCAACACTAGTAACAAGTGTCTATGTTCAACTGCTAAGTCTGAACCCAAGTTTAATTATACCACCCTGCCCCTGCTTGTAAGTCTCTTTTCACATTGTACCTCTGGGTCCGAAATACACTACATTTGCATCATCAACGCTGGACGATAGCAAGGTAACAATGGCCAGCTTCACTGTTTTATGTTTTTGTCCCTTTGGATTTAATACCAAAACTTCTCACATGCAGGACTGCATTTGCCTGCCACGGATGCATTGCATGAGGTTCAAAGGCAATTTATCCAGAAATATACATTAGAAAAATTTGCAAATTATACATCATAAATAGCCATTCACATTCGCGATTTAGGGCGAACTGTTTTCATACCAACTGTGCATCATACTGTAGTTCACATGAACCACACCCCAAACTAAACCTTTTCTAGCAGATTCGGGTGTGGTTCATTAGTACGCACCTGAGTTCAGAGAACCGCAGTTTTCACACTAAAAAAACAAACCGAATGTTGACATCAAACAGACTCAGGTCCACACTGAAAGCACACAGGTTTACACACTCCTAATGAAACGTAGTGAACAGATCCTCAATATTCTTTGTTGAAGAAACTTCAAGGGTACATTTATGCATTTGTCAGACAATTTTATCTCAAGTGACTTACAGTGCATTCAAAACTATACATACAAGTTAATGTAAAGTATTCCATGGGAATCAAACCCATGACCTTAGCATTGTTAGCATCATGCTCTACCAGTTGACATTAACATTTCAAATGTAGGTTAGTGGTCAATGTGACAAATACGCTATTGAATTTATGAAATAACTTATTTCAATTAACATAATTTAAATGGTAAACCTTGAGTAAATAGTTGAGATGGAAGACCTACTTTTGAATTGTTTGAGAACTTTTTAGCTACATATCATGAACAGCTTTCTCGTTTGATTGCTTTTGGATGCTGTCCACCCTGAGCTGCTCTCTGATTTCTTGTGGTTCCCCTCTTCCATTCATCATCCAGTATGATTTATTTATATCATTAGCTGTTTTCATGCCTATTATTAAATTGATTACCCTCTTGATTTACAAATGACCAAAACCACACATACATTTTCTGGGACTTTTTTCAAATGGACTTTTCAAAACCTGACAGATTTATCAAAGCTATTAGTGTATTCCAGTAGATATCTTCACTTATTTACCTTAAACAGTATTGCTTCACTGTACCAGTATAATTTAATATAACAATCATATGACATTGTACTAACAAAATTTTGTTCTTTGGACTATTGTAAGCTTCAGCTGTACTCTGCAGCTGGACTGAAATTTTTCTAACAGTACAAACACATTTTTACTGGATGACCATTACTTTCATTTTATGGCATTTCACTCCAGCTCTTTGCGTCAGCAAAGTGGTCAACGCTGTTTGTTTGGTTTTTTTTTTATTTTTTTGTTTTTTTTTGCAGTGGAACAAGTGTCTAGTCTAGTCTTGGCTTCCCAGTGAAAACATTCTGCACTATTAACTTCAATTGACACTCACACATGCACACACAGTAAATATTTGTTCATGCCCTTACCTGCAGTCCAGGGGCAAAGTTGGAGCTAAGTGTTGGTTGGACAGTGTGGGTGGTGCTGGTGGTGGCAGTGGTGGTTTCTAACGGTGTGCTCTGAGGATGTGCCTTGAAAAGAAGGTAAGGTGCTCTTCTGCATCCCTCCTCTCCTCCTCCCTCCCCTTTTCTTTTTCTTCAGTCCAAGCAGGAAGAGAGTGGCAGCATTTGGGAACGCCTACTGGCTGGTGCCAAGCTCATGGGCTGCTGCTGTTGTGTGGTGGAGCCGAGCCACAGTTTCACAAACTCAGCCAAGCTGCTGTCTGCTGGTCTCTGCTCAAAGACAGACAGGGATGAAGTTGCCATTTCCCACATAGCAGCCCCCCATACCCCTCCCCATCACATTGGCCATTCACCCTCACCCTCCCAAGCCCTCCAACACACACACAGCCTGTCTATCCCAGATCATCCTCTCTTATGCTTCCTCCTGTACAGTTACAGTAAGTCTGTCTTACTGTATGGCCCACCACTACCATTCTATATACTGTTCCCCTCCAGAGACAGCCTTCAGTAGCACAGGCCATGAGAATAACAACACTTAATGGGACTCTTAATAATAATCATAATGGGAACAATGACCACAACATATATGGAGATTAAAGTCTGAGAAAAGACAATGAACTGGTGACACTACAAAACTGAGCAAACCACACATAAACACTGCAAAACATAATTTTCTTAATCAATATTTTTGTCTTGTTTTACAGTAAATTATATAAACATCCTTGAAATAAGATACATTCACTTGAAAAAAAAAAAAAAAAACAGAACTGTATAAGATAAAAAGACTGTTCAGTTTTCAGAAAATATATCTGGAATTAAGTTTCTTTTTCTTACTCCATTGCCAAATCTCTCCTGAGATTTTAATTCCATTTAGTACCTTATTTGTTTTTGTTTTGTTTTGTATTTCCTTCCATATATACTGTATGAATATTTACAGTATGTATAGGTGTGCGTGTGTATGGTATATAGTGTGTGTGTGTATATAAATATATATATATATATATATATATATATATATATATATATATATATATATATATACACACACACACACACACACACACACACACACACACACCCACACTGGTGACCAACATTTTGGAATAATGTACAGATTTTGCTCTTATGGAAAGCAATTGGTACTTTTATTCACCAAAGTGGCATTCAACTGATCACAATGTATAGTCAGGACATTAATAATGTGAAAAATTAGAAAAAAAAAAATTCAGAACTTTTTAAAGTACTTAATAGATTTCCCCTCAGAAAATGCTCCATGTGCAGAAATTACAGCTTTGCAGATCCTTGGCATTCTAGCTGTCAGTTTGTCCAGATACTCATGTGACATTTCACCCCACGCTTCCTGTAGCACTTGCCATAGATGTGGCTGTCTTGTCGGGCACTTCTCACGCACCTTACAGTCTAGCTGATCTCACAAAAGCTCAATGGGGTTAAGATCCATAACACTCTTTTCCAATTATCTGTTGTCCAATGTCTGTTTCTTTGCCCACTCTAACCTTTTCTTTTTGTTTTTCTGTCTCAAAAGTGGCTTTTTCTTTGCAATTCTTCCCATAAGGCCTGCACCCCTGAGTCTTCTCTTTACTGTTTTATATGAAACTGGTGTTGAGCGGGTAGAATTCAATGAAGCTGTCAGCTGAGGACACGTGAAGTGTCTATTTCTCAAACTAGAGACTCTGATGTACTTATCCTCTTGTTTAGTTGTACATCTGGCCTTCCACATCTCTTTCTGTCCTTGTTAGAGCCAGTTGTCCTTTGTCTTTGAAGACTGTAGTGTACACCTTTGTATGAAATCTTGAGTTTTTTGGAAATTTCAAGCATTGTATAGCCTTCATTCCTCAAAACAATGATTGACTGATGAGTTTCTAGAGAAAGCTGTTTCTTTTTTGCCATTTTTGAACTAATATTGATCTTAAAACATGCTAGTCTATTGCATACTGTGGCAACTCAAAAACAAACACAAAGACAATGTTAAGCTTCATTTAACGAACCAAATAGCTTTCAACTGTGTTTGATATAATGGCAAGTTATTTTCTAGTACCAAATTAGCAATTTAGCATGATTACTCAAGTATAAGGTGTTGGAGTGATGGCTGCTGGAAATGGGGCCTGTCTAGATTTGATCAAAAATGACTTTTTTTTAGGGGGCCTGGGTAGCTCAGTGGTAACGCTGGCTACCACCCCAGGGTGTGCTGTGTGACTCCAGCCAGGTCTCCTAAGCAACCAAATTGGCCTGGTTGCTAGGGAGGGTAGAGTCACATGGGTAACCTCCTCGTGATCGCTATAATGTGGTTCGTTCTCAGTGGGGCACGTGGTGAGTTGAGCGTGGTTGCCGTGGTGGATGGCGTGAAGCCTCCACATGCGCTATGTCTCCGTGGCAATGCACTCAACAAGCCACGTGATAAGATGCACGGTTTGACAGTCTCAGACGCGGAGGCAACTGAGATTAGTCCTCCGCCACCCGGACTGAGGTGAATCACTACGCGACCACGAGGACTTAAAAGCACATTGGGAATTGGCCATTCCAAATTGGGATAAAAATTCAAATAGTGATGGTGCTGTTTTTTTACATCAGTAATGTCCTGACTATACTTTGTGATCAGTTGAATGCCACTTTGGTGAATTAAAGTACCAATTTCCTTCTGAAACAGCAAAATCTGTACATTATTCCAAATTTTGGCCACCAGTGTGTGTGTGTGTGTGTGTGTGTGTGTGTGTGTGTGTGTGTGTGTGTGTATATATGTTTTTTTTTTCTTTCTATAAATCACTTTGTAAACAGGTTTTAAAAGGTGCTTTTTTTTAAACATGAATTACATTTATTGTTTTACACATAAACCTCAGCAAACCTTGGTAGATTTATACTTAAAACACACACAAATATAATAATAATATTTGCCAATGAGATAAGAAACAAACTTAATTCAGGATACATTCTGCAAAAAAAAGTCTTGATATGCAATTTAGCTTTTTATGTACTGTAAATGTGTTTTTGTTCTATATAGATGTAAGACAAAAAAAATGTTTTTTTTTTTTTTTTTTAGTGTAATAAAAACTCACGAATGAGAGAAAAAAGAGAGAGATGGATGGAGAAAAAGTCTCGGGCAGCCAAGGCAGATAGTTGAGACCACCATGCTTGTATGTGACGTGTGCATTTAAAGACCACATGTTCTCTCAGTTGCCTGTCTGTCTGCTCTGTACATTAGGGACGCTTCGCTACACTTAAAGCTCAATCAAACAATCTGCTCAACCACAGATTTGTACTGTGATAGACATACTTCAAGAGATTTGCACAGTCTAGAAGTCTGGAGGAATGGTCGCTTTTAAAAGCCTAAAATTACAAGGCAGCAAACGCAGGCAATGTGTGTGCGCGTGTGTGTGTGTGTGTATGTGTGTGTGAGTGTGTGTGTGTGTGTGCGTGCATGTGTGATGAAGAAAGAGCCTTCATACTTCCCAGGTGAATTGCTGTGTAGGAGAAATGCTCTTGATGCATACTGGTTGTCATAAACACACAAAAATAGGAGACAGTTTTTCCTTCAGTCTAAAATGGGGACGGAAAACACAATGGGTCAGAGAAACCCAATAAAATGTATGTTGTGGAAAAATAACTGGTTGGCAATGAATGGACACAAATAATTTATTGTGCTCTGACTAATGTTCTTATCCTGACTGTACCACACATGAATGCATTCATTACATTCACAAAAAAAAAAAAAAAAAAAAAAATGTTCTTCTCATATGAGAAGCTTGTTATTAGAGCCTAAATCTACAGTGTCTGTTTTGGAACAAATGGGCTATGCTAACTTGAACACTAAGCAGATATACTGAAATAATCAGACCATTAAAGAAAAGAATGTTCTATGAAATCTGTTGTACAGCATAGCAAGCTCTCAATGAAAATTCACCAAATACCCACTTTGTGCTTTTTATTTTACAATGCAACTAAAACAATATATTTAATGACACAAATATACCTGTAGATAAGTTAAATTAGCTTTATTGCTCAATTTTTTTTGTTGTTGTTTCAGATCAGGAGACTAAAGTGAATTCATTTAATTATCAGCTTTGTTTTAGATGATTGTACAATTAATTGCTCAGATGTTTTGAAAGAATTTAATGACAAATGTTTACATTGAAGTCCCTGACATGTGATTGCAAACGTGGTATCTTTAGAGGAGACTTGTGTGCAGGGTGTTTTTTTTTTTTTTTTTTTTTTTTTTAAGAATGATCTGAGAATCAGGTTTGCTCACCAATTAATCTCACTGCTGTCTAGGAGAAATGAAGATACATAAAAGAGATCTATTCTTTATTTTCTTTGGAAATCATGAATTTGCCAAGTGTATATTAAAAACATAGTAAACCTTTTTACAATAAAGCTGTATTTGTTAACATGAAACAGCAATAAACAGTACATCTAAAGCATTTTATAAATCTAGGTTAATGTTGATTTACACATACACAAATAAATGCTTTACTTTAAAATATACAGTATGTTAACATAATGTTAATGCATTATGAAATAACATGAACAAACAATTAACACTATTGTTTTTTATTTTTGCTAAATTAATATTAACCAAGATTAATAAATCTTGTAAATCATTTTTACAGTAGTCAATGATACCTAATGCATCAACTAATGTTAAAAAATAGCACCTTCCTGTAACATGTTACCAAAAATATATAACAGTTTTACAGCATAAACAAATTATGATTTATGACAAAGCATTTTTTTTTTTTACTAACATTCACTAATCATTCATGTACAAACTCTAATACACAAGTTTTCTTATCATAAAAAAATGGTTCACCCCAAAATTACAATTCTGTCATCATTTACTCAACCTCATGTTGTTTTTAATCCATATGACTTTTTTTTCTTCTGTGGAACACAAAAGGAACTAATTTTATGCCTGTCCCATTGGCTAAATTCAATACAATGGCAGTACAAAGAGACTCACTTTAATGCTTAATAAAGCATCCAAAAGTGTCATAAATGTAGTCCACGCGACTCGTGCAACTTATACCAAGTCTTCTAAAGACATACGATCACGTTGTATGATTAGCAGACCATAATTTAAGGTGTTTATTCTCAAATCAAATCTTTAATAAAGTACATAAACAGCGCTGAAATCCAGTATGGTGGCTACGTCAATAACATCGAACCTCATTGGTTCTTGTGTGCCTCATGACCAAACGTCACTGGGTATGTCATGTTGCAACCTCAATAATTGTAGCGACATTTCATAATTATGTTTGGTTTCCTAGAGTACACTTAAGTGAGTCTCTAAGTATGCCATTCAATTGAATTCATCCAAAAGGAGATTCATTAAATTATTGCCTTTTGCGTTCCACAGAAGAAAGTCTTTTGAGTTTCAAAATGAGGGTGAGCAAACGATGACAGAATTTTCAGTTTTTGATTTACTTTTCATTTTAAATGAATCATACTGATTTGAACAGTAAGCATCTGGTAGAAACTGTTGTGAAATATATAAAAGAGCCACATTCTTACATTGTACCTCCTTATACACTGTAAAATCGAATAAGTTGACCTTAGATTTTTCAAGGCAATCGGTTTGCATGCATTTTCCAAGTAAACATACTTATTTGGCTCAAGTAAACTGAACTTAATTTTTAAGTAACGTTAAAAATTAAACTATTAAACATTAAAGTAAGTTTAACTCATCTATGATTAAAGTATCGTTATTTTGATTTAATTATTTAAATGGAGTTATAACATGTCTTATACAGTATAAGGGAAAATATGACTAGACTCTAGGTTAGCCATATGGCACATTGGACTCTACTTAATACACATAAATCTGTACTTTTGTAAAGTACAATTGAGTAAAGAAGAATGGCTTAAACTTAACAGGCTCCAACTTAACCAGAGGTAACATTAATCACCCTCATGGTGACTTAAAAAAACAATCTCAATTATCAACCAGCTACAACAAAGCAACAACAATAGTCATAAGAATTCAAACTAAATACATTTTTAAATAAAAAACTATTATTTTCCTACATAAGTTCCCTTGTTTTAACCAAACAAATATAATTTATTCAAGCGCAAGTGTTTATGGGTATTCCACACAGCCACAATTTTATACTTGGTAATTTTGAGTTAGTAGTACTTGAAGCCAAAGTTTAAAGAACTTATGTATTTGAGTTATGATTCCAAAATGTGATATTTCAAGTAATGACAACTTTAGGATTTAGAGAGTAAAAGTAACTTAATTAAAACTAGTAAGAATAGTAAAAACCTAAGATTAAGTTGAGTAAACTATATATATATATATATATATATATATATTTGAGATTACTGTTAGTATTTACAATAATGACTTTCTTCTCAGGCCCTCATTTCAGTCAGTTACAATGACAATGCTTAAAGTCTAATTACAAGTCAGCTATGTTCAAACTACAATTCTTAAAAACAAGACACACTAAATTGATTTTGTTGAAGCCAAATTCAGCAGCAGTGCTACACAAAAATGTGATCACAGCAAGACGAATGAATGCAATTATGTTGCATATTTAGCAAGAGTCTCTAAATGTGAATCCTCATTCCAATCCTGACTAAGAAGGACAGTGACTGACCAAGAAAGTGGGATCATCTCTATGTATCTGTATCCTAAGCATGAGGGAGGCATTCTTTCTTGATTCTTGAAGAGTCATGTTTCAGGTCACTTGGAGAATGTCAGGGGTGAGGAACTCTCTCTCTCTCTCTCTCTCTCTCTCTCTCTCTCTCTCTCTCTCTCTCTCTCTCTCTCTCTCTCTCTCTCTCTCTCAGTACACTACACCCTTTGTGCTCCACACACAGGTGCAACAGCTGAGAGTAGAGAGCAGCTGTGACTGTCCAGCCACAAAGTCAATAGCAAGACTCTCCCTCTTGCTTAAAATAACAAAACAAGGACTTTTTTTACTGTTGTGGACTGTGTGAAGTCTTCTTTAGAGAGTTGTTACAGCCACATCAAAAAAGCCACGGAAGACAGAAATAAGACAACGGACGTTTCTGTGATTTAGGTACTGTAGCTTGAAATAAAAAAAATAAAAAAACAAGTGTTTAAGTTACAGAAGTTACAGTCCATCTAGCAGTCTTTTACTGTGCTAAATTTCAACAATTCTTGCTTAACTTAGAGCAACATAACTAAATCACCGTTGTTTCCTGTAAATTTCTGCCAATAACTCTGAATCAAACGGATGTCACATCTAAAGTCACATCTAAAGAGTGCTGTAAGTGGAGTTTTTATAACAACTAATTTTTACTGCTTGATAAAATATTAAAGGATTAGTTCACCTAAAAATGAAAAGTCTCTCATCATTTACTCACCCTCAACGAAGATTTTTAGAAGAATATTTCAGCTCTGTAGTTCCATACAATGCAAGTGAATGGGTGGCAAAAATGCGAAGCTTCAAAATCCACATAAGGGCAGCATAAAAGTTCTCCAGACGATTCTGGTGGTCAAATCCATATCTTCTGAAGTGATATGATAGCCGTGGGTGAGAAACAGATCAATATTTAAGTCTTTTTTACTATGAATTCTCCTCCCTGCTCAGTCAATCTCAGCTTCTTTTTCACTTTCCCATTCTTCTTCTTCTGTTTTTGGTGATGCACATTCTTCATGCAAATCGCCCACTATTGGGCAGGGAGGAGAATTTATGATAAAACAATGACTTAAATATTGATCTGTTTCTCACCCACATCTATCATATCACTTCTGAAGACATGGATTAAACCACTGGAGTCTTATGGATTACTTTTATGCTCCCTTTATTTTTATTTTAAAGCTTCAAAATGTTGGCACCCATTTACTTGCATTGTATGGACCTACAGAGCTGAAATATTCTTCTAATAATCTTTGTTTGTGTTCTGCTGAAGAAAGAAAGTCATACACATCTGGGATGCCAGGAGGGTGAGTAAATCATGAGAGAATTTTCATTCCCTATCTGTCACTCACTCGACGTGTCGATGTAGTGACACTAGGGGTCACTCTTGGGGGCCCGAAACACCTCTGGTCTTTGATAAAAGGTCAATGAAAATTGGCGAGTGGTATTTGCAATACCACTCCCCTGGACATACGGGTATAAAAGGAGCTGGTATGCAACCACTCATTCAGATTTTCTCTTCGGACCCGAACGGTCATGCTCACTGAGCTGAATTCCCACGATTGTTCATTCACCTCTGCTGGATCTGACAGCGCATTTAAGCGGCTTCTCCCCCCTCTGCACTGGTGCACTGCAGAGAATGCCCCTGGGCGCTTCGACAGAAATAAAAGAGTATATTTCTCTAAAAGAGTATATTTCTCTAAAAGAGCGGCACACAGGGAACGTCTTTTTAAAGACGTATCTTTTTAAAGATGCCTTTCCGTTTGTGTGTTATTCCTGGTTGCGCTCTCTCGCCTTCTGACAGTCACGATCACTGACTTTCATGTCTGGGCACTGCTCACGCGGAGACAGCGTTCGTGGGTGGGTCATGTACTCATTGCGAGAACATGTCCATGGGGATTGATGCAGGAGCTGCGATTGGTGACCGACCTCGCTCTCCGGGCGATGTCCACCTTGGTGGTCCAGGAGCGTCACCTTTGGCTCAACCTGGTCGAGATGGGAGAGGCCGACAAGGCACGGTTCCTTGCTGCCCCCATTTCCCAAGTTGCCCAATCCGGCAACACTGAGGACTTTGCCCAGCAGTTCTCAGCGGTGAAGCAGCAGACGGAGGTTATCCGGCACATCCTGCCCCGGCACGACTCAAGGTCCTGCACCCTGTCTGCTCGTCACTAAGGGCGTCCCCCTGCGGTGACTGCACCGGCTCCGCCGCAGCCCGCCCCTGCGGCCTGGCCCCGGTGTGGAGCTTACCGCAGGAAGCAGACACCACCCGTCTCATGGCCGCCAAGAACCCGCGAAAGGCTTCGAAGCGCCCCTGAGACGGGCGACCCAGGGACGACGAAACCCGCTGCTCTGGAGCTGGTAAGCAGACCACATCATCCCCCGGTTAAGGGCAGGGAGGAGAATCTTTTGTTACCTTTGCATTTAATTGTGCTGCATGCCCAAGTGGCTGCAGTACCCAAGAGTTCAGCAAGAGCGGTTTCCTTGTTCCCTGGGTCACATACCCGGTGTGCACGGCCGTCATCACGACCACCGTCCACCACTCCATTTTGGCAGGTTTGGCGCTCCAGCGGCGGTCTCCCTGCCCCTGAGCGCCCAGATGTGGCACAAATCCACCCCCGATGTGACAGTCTCCACGGGTCACGAGGACAGGCCTCTTCCTCCCCCATCCCAGGCTGTTCTGGGGGTGGTCACAAGGAGCCAGGTAAGTACTTCGATGTCCCTGAACTCAGCACAGCCACGACACGGTGTGGCACCTCAGGCTCTGCCCCACCACGAGGCCCCACCCGCCGGTACGTCTGATGAGATTGTCCCTCAGGCCGAGATGAAGAAGGGGTTTTACAGCCCCTACTTCATCGTACCGAAAAAAGGTGGTGGGTTGCGGCCAATCTTGGACCTGCGAGTACTGAACCGGGCTTTACACAGACTCCCGTCCTAGATGCTGATGCAAAGATGCACTCTAGCGAGCATCTGGCATCAAGATTGGTTTGTGGCGGTAGACCTGAAGGACACGTACTTCCACAACTCGATTCTACCTCGACACACTCCCTTCCTGCGGTTTGCATTCGAGGGTCGGGCGTATCAGTACAAGGTCCTCCCTTTCGGTCTGTCCTTGTTCCCTCGTGTCTTCATGAAGGTCGCAGAGGCAGCCCTTGCCCCGCTAAGGGAAGTGGGCATTTGCATCCTCAACTATCCCGAAGGTTGGCTAATCCTAGCTCACTCTCGGGATGTGTTGTGTGCACACAGGGACCTGGTGCTCTCGCACCTCAGCCGACTGGGGATTTGGGTCAACTGGGAAAAGAGCAAGCGCCTCCCAGTTCAGAGCATCTCTTTTCTCGGTTTGGAGTTGAACTCAGTCTCGTTGATGGCGCGCCTCACAAATGAGCGCGCACGAGTCGGTGCTGACCTGTTTGAAGGCATTTAAACAGAAAACAGTGGTTCCACTAAAAATTTTTCAGAGGCTCCTGGGGCATATGGCATCCTCAACGGTGGCCACTCCGCTCGGGTTGATGCATATGAGACCGCTTCAGCACTGGCTTCAGACTCGAGTCCTGAGATGGGCAAGGCGCCACGGGACACATCGCCGATCTGTCACCGTCTCTTCAGCCCTTGGACCGACCTCACGATTCTACGGGCAGGCGTTCCCCTAGAGCAGGTCTCCAGGCGCCTCATGGTCACGACAGATGCTTCCAAAACTGGCTGGGGCACTGTTTGCAAGGGGCACGCAGCCACCGGCTTATGGACGGGCCCACGGCTGCGTTGGCACATCAACTGCCGCGAGTTGCTGGCAATTCTGCTCGCCCTGCAGAGGTTCCGGCTGTTGATCCAGGGCAAGCACGTGTTAGTTCGGACAGACAACACGGCAACGGTAGCATATGTCACCCATCAAGGCGGTCTGTGCTCCCGTTGTATGTCACAACTCGCCTGCCATCTCCTCCTCTGGAGTCAGCAGCACCTCAAGTCGCTGCGAGCCACTCACATCCCGGGCGACCTCAACAATGCTGCGGACGCGCTGTCACAGCAGGTTACCCTCAGGGGAGAGTGGAGACTCCACCCTCAGGTGGTCCAGCTGATCTAAGTCGATTCGGACAGGCACAGGTAGTCGGGGGGGTGTACCTCCCAAGGGGAGGACACCGCGAAGACCACACCTCGCCCAGAGGGGGGGGGGTATTTAAGTGGAAATACGTCACATGGTCTTGCCGAGCTATGTCAGAAGTATGCCATGTGGAGAAGTCCCATGGTAGGTCCTACCCTATGGGGGAGGAGTTACTACAAGCATGGAGACTGGGGCAGAGGGGCCTTTTCACCTCCCAGGAATCCTCCCACTGCCTGCTTTGGTATGCCCTGACCGAGGCACCTCTCGGTATAGATGCACTGGCACACAGCTGGCCCCCTGGACTGTGCAAATATGCGTTTCCCCAGTGAGCCTACTTGCACAGACCCTGTGCAGGGTCAGGGAGGATGAGGAGCAGGTCGTCCTGGTAGCACCCTACTGGCCCACCCAGACGTGGTTCTCGGACCTCATGCTCCTCGCGACAGACCCCCCCCCCCCCCCGGTGAATTCCCCTGAGAAAGGACCTTCTTTCTCAGGGACGGGGCACCATCTGACACCCGCGACCAGACCTCTGGAATCTCCATGTCTGGCCCCTGGATGGGACACAGAAGACCTAAGCGGTATACCACCCATGGTGGTAGACATGATCACTCAGGCTAGGGCCCCCTCTACGAAGTGCCTGTATGCCTTTAAGTGCCGTCTGCTCGCTAAGTGGTGTTCTTCCCAACGGGAAGACCCCCAGAGATGTGCAGTCGGATCGGTGCTTTCCTTCCTGCAGGAGAGGTGGGAAGGGTGGATGTCCCCTTCCACCTTGAAGGTGTATGTAACCGCTATAGTGGCACACCACAACACAGTGGACGGTAAGTCCTTAGGGAAGCACGACCTGATCATCAGGTTCCTGAGAGGCACCAGGAGGCTGAATCCCTCCAGACCACACCTCGTTCCCTCATGGGACCTCTCTGTAGTTCTTTAGGGTCTACAGAGAGCCCCCTTTGAGCACTTGCAGTCAGCTAAGCTTAAGGCACTCTCCTTGAAGACTGCCCTCCTGACTGCGCTCACTTCCATCAAGAGGGTAGGAGACCTGCAAGTGTTCTCTGTCAGCGAATCGTGCCTGGAGTTCGGTCCGGGCTACTCTCACATGATCCTGAGACCCCAACCGGGCTATGTGCCCAAGGTTCCCATGACCCCTTTTAGGGACCAGGTGGTGAACCTGCAAGTGCTGCCTCAGGAGGAGGCAGACCCAGCCCTGATGTTGCTGTGTCCGGTGCGTGTTTTACGCATCTATTTGGATTGCACAAAGAGCTTTAGAGTCTCTGAGCAGATCTTTGTCTGCTTTGGTGGACAGCGGAAAGGAAGCGCTGTCTCCAAGCAGAGGATCACCCACTGACTCACTGACACCATAATTATTGCTTATCACACCCAGGACATGCCACCCCCGGTAGGGCTACGAGCCCATTCTACCAGGGGTGTAGCGGCCTCCTGGGCCTTGGCCAGGGGCGCCTCTCTAACAGACATTTGCAGAGCAGAGGGCTGGGCAATACCCAACACCTTTGCGAGGTTCTACAACATCCAGGTGGATCCCCTTTCATCCTGTGTAGTGGCACACACAAGCAGGTAAGTCCAGGACAGCAGTTAAATCCCAGAAGTGTTCACAAACTGTGTTCCCTGGTTGACTTCCTCCGAGCCCTGTGGCAGTCGAGTTTTCGGAGAGACTCGCTGCCGGCCCAGTACACGTGCTAACTAAGAGCCCTGTTCTGGGGTAGGTGCTCCACATGTGGCGGTTCCCCGTAGGTAACCCCATGAGATGTATGTCTTCCGCTAATTTGTTTCCCTGTTGGTAAACTGCTTCTTCCTTGGGCAGAGGCCCCTCTGCCCCAGTCTCCATGCTTGTAGTAACTCCTCCCCCATAGGGTAGGACCTACCATGGGACTTCTCCACATGGCATACTTCTGACATAGCTCGGCAAGACCATGTGACGTATTTCCACTTAAATACCCCCCCCCCCCCCTCTGGGCGAGGTGTGGTCTCCGCGGTGTCCTCCCCTTGGGAGGTACACCCCCCCGACTAGACCTGGTCGGCCCAGTCATATAATCCCCCTTTTTTTTAGGGAGTGGAAAAAGAAAAGGGGATAAGAGGCCACAACTTGGCTAGCCCATCTCTATCTTTTGGGTAGTCGACTTGTCCCAAAGGGCCGTTCGACACTCATAACAGTGTTGGGGGAGGTTATGTGTCGGCCTGGTGCGCTGGCTACGAGGCACACAGTGGTCTGCCCGTCACACACCGCCAGTTCACGTAACACAGTTCAGCCAGTTGTGGCGCTTTTGTATAGGGACCCCTAGTGTCACTATATCAACACAACGTCGAGTGAGTGACAGATAGGGAACGTCCTGGTTACTTGCGTAACCTCTGTTCCCTGATGGAGGGAACGAGACATTGTGTCCCTCCTGCCACAACGCTGAACTACCCGCTGAAATGGCCGGGACCTTGTCTCGGCTCCTCAGCATAAAACCTGAATGAGTTGTTGCATACCAGATCCTTTTATACCCATATGTCCGGGGGAGTGGTATGCAAATACCACTCGCCAATTTTCATTGGCCTTTTATCAGAGACCAGAGGTGTCTCGGGCTCCCAAGAGTGACCCCTAGTGTCACTACATCGACACAACGTCTCGTTCCCTCTATCAGGGAACGGAGGTTACGCAAGTGACCAGGACGTTTTTTGGTGAACTATCCCTTTAAGGACACTCATTTTCTTCAGCTCTGGCACTTTCATGTCACAGGTGTTGATTTTTATTCAAACATTTCAAATGAACACAAACACAAACCATTTCAATATTTATTTTGTAAAAATGGTTTCTTGTTCATTTAAATAAGAAATGTAATATAAAATCCATTTTAAATCAATTTTTAAAAAATGATGGCTGTCCCAAAGTTGTGATGTCATTTCCACCACACCAAACAATTTTGCCGCTAATATACTGTGTTCATATATATTTTTAATTTAGTGTACTTGTTAACCAAGTCGACAAAAGTCTCAGTGGAGAGCATACTTATGATGAAACAAGTGATATTTGAAGAAAATAAAGAAAAATCAAGGTAAATATCACTTGTGAGCAGTTGATTTTTTTTTATTGCCTGTGATTTCCAATCAAGCTGTAATTATGTATTAAGATATTATTTAATTGTGTGTTTAGGATGCATAAAATGTTAGTTATGAAAATAGCATTCGCAAGACAAAGGAGTCGACCACTTTATTTCAGAAACGATAAAAATGCCATTTCCATCACTGTCATTTCCACCACAAAAATTCTGTTAAACACAACACAGAATTTGGGATGTTGTGGAAGTGTTACTGTGATGGCAAAAATGACAAAAATCTCCACTGATGCATTTGCATACAAAGTATATTGTTAGTAAAAAATGTTTAAAAAAAATGTGAGTGTGGAAAATTGTATTAATTAAATTAAAAGGTAATCAACAGTAATTAAATGCTATCTTTCCGCAAGAAGATAAAGTCGCTTATGTACAACAACACAATACTTTTCTATGGGTGCTGCACAGTAACATGTACACAGTGGCTAGTTGAACAGTTTTCTGTGTCATATCTGTTACTGTATCATTTAGCATGGCTGGAACATTGTATTCACCAATCAACATCCAAGTCAGCAGCTTATCCATTGTATTATAGAGTTTGGAATATGAGAATCAGGTTACCTATAGGCTACTGCCCTACAAAGGCAAAACACAGTAGCTACACTAACACTGAATCTGAGAAAAATAGCTCCAAAGTTGATTTTACTTGATTTTAATGTGGATTTGGAAGTTACTGCCATTTTCACGCCCAGCTTTCTCTGAATCTGAGAATAGTTCAAGCAAATCCATCTGTCACAGGACAGATCATAGTCAAAGATAATGTAGCTATTAAGTGTACATGTGTAGCTTAATGACTGTTAATTGACAAGAGAGGCACAGACAGGACAATTGAAGCAAACTAAGCTAAAATGTTTCAGCTGCAAGAAACAGGAAAGATAGAGCATGGAATTTCAACCACATGAAATATGACCAGTGCACAGTGAGAACTTGTTCTTGGGTCCTCTTTGCACATTCCTTATGCTCTGAGTATATCAGTACATCTGGTATGGGTCTACGCAAGACTCACCGGTCTCTAACATAACATCCCAATGCTACACTTTACCTTAACCATTCACATTTTTTCTACCCTCACAACCACATTCACGTCAAACACAGATTTGCATTGACGCATACAGGTGCTTTCACAAGGCCAATGTCAATAACCCAAATGAGACAGCTGTTTCTATAGCCACTGCTGAAGATCGATTCACCAATGAGAAATTCAGTGTCTAAGACTCAACACACAGACTGACCAGTATGAGAAAAAATACAATCAATAGAATTCACTGTTCGCCCAATTGCACTGTAGGAAAATGTTTCGTGGCAGTGCGTCCGAATGCCCGTACTTTCAGTGTATGTACTGAATTTGAAGAACTTGACCGTTAATAAAGTACGTTAGTTTTTACATTTTACAGCATATAGCAGGGAAGTACGCATATTCAGATGCAGGGTCTGTGATTCTGATAGTATGATTCCACAGAACGTGACACCAGAACTTGAAGTTCACCATAAATGGATTTAACGTTGTGTCCTTCTGCTGTTGTTTTAGAATCCCAAAAATGTGCGACAGTACAGCACCACATAACTGCAAGGCCTCTCCCAGTCCTCCATGCACACAGCTGCTGTTCTGATGACCATGCGAATACAAACCCCACTGAGCCATTTAAACTTTAAAGATCCTACAAAGAGTCAGCTGCTTGTGTGAGCTAAGAAGTGGGTGAGTCACTGTGCACTTTCTCTGTCACTTCTCAGAAAGATTTGGCCATAAGAAACGAGCAGACCATCTCTTAAGTGCTTCTTAAAGTTCTCCAGAAATCGGAAATGGGAGCGTTTATCGCCAAGATGTTGCTGCCCACCATCAGCAGTCTGGTGTTCCTGCCTGCAGCCAGTGTGGCCGCCAAGAGAGGCTTCCACATGGAGGCCATGGTGTATTTCTTCACAATGTTCTTCACAGCGGTAATGGGTCCATTTTAAAGATTTATAAAAATTTAAAAAATGTAATAGAAATACAGGGGTTACTGCATCCATTTTAATGGTGTGTGGAAAAATACTAAAGGGACTTCAGTATCTTTATAGCTTGTGCCATCTGTTAAAATGTAATTTGTAATATTGTACTTGTGTTCAACGCTTTAGAATGCATCTACTCAATGAGTTACAAAGTAGCCAATTAAGTAAAGTACACAAACCTCAAGCTGATTCATTTAGCTGAATCTGAAAAACAATTGATGGTAATGCAAAACTGCAGCTGTGTCTCTGTCTGTGGCCACGTACACACTACAACATTTGTGTGCGCTGCAGCTTGCCCAACAGTTTAACCTGTTTTTTGTTCGCTGTTTCTGAGCAAAGAAATTATCCAGTAGAGATGTATTATCATCTGACAATGTATAGTTAACTGCCATTGACAGAATCACTGTTTTGTTTATGCGTGTCTAAGCGGCTGTGGACTGTAATGTTCGTGGTAGTTTACTGAACTGTGTGTACAGAACAGGATTAAGCACTAAAAGGTGAACTGACAACTGAATTTAGTTGCAGTGTGTATGTGGCCTATGACATTAAGGTAGCTCTTTCTCATATATTTTCTAGTCAAAAACATGAAAAGTTATATCTAATCTCTTATAGGGACTTTTAAATTTACATTGGGGTACAATATTCTACAACTCCTTGTGAAAATGCCATTATTTAGCTTATGATTTTTTTATCATGACAATTAACATAACAATTTAATTGGAAAGTTGAACTGAAACATTTATATTGGTATGTACCCCCTTTTGTTTTAAAAGAAATGTTTCAGGTTCAATACAAGTTAAGCTTAATTGACAGCATTTCTGGCATAATGTTGATTACCCCAATACATAATTTTGACTCAAACCTTTAATAAAAAAATAAATAGAAAAAAAATCATAGTTACAGTCAGGCATGTACGGTGCAATGGAAGTGAATGGGGCCAGTCCATAAACATTATATAATTCACTGTTTCAAAAGTATAACCGCTAGATGTAACCATAATACTAGTTAACATGATTTTAGTGTGATGGAATCAGGGATTTACCGGCATTACAGCATTTACCAGATTACAAGGTTTAGGGGTACAACAGGGCTAAAGGCACACCTTAAGGAATTTACTTTTTCTCTGGTCACACAGTGTATCAAGAATGGAAAAATATATGTATTTTTATTAAATATTGATGGCGCAACATCATTTGTGTTAAAAGACATTATAATGAAAGGTTGTTTTTTGTTTGTTTTTTTACTTTTAAAGGTGACGAGTGAGCCCTTTACCCCGCACTTAGGGTAAAAGACCTCCACTTTTAGAGTAGAAGGCACCTAGGGGGATTATAGTGATACTGGCAAAATTTGTCAACTTGCGAATACTTTTGAGACAGCAAGATGGTTTTTTGAGAAACAAATTAAGAAAATGCTTTTTCAAAATAACCACTTCAGAAAAGTATGCACCATTTTCTGTTAATTTCAATCACATTTGACATTTCTTAACATCTTAAGTATTCTTTAAACAAATTAATCTCAATTGTGATTGGATGAGTCAGTGTGAGCCCACTTTGAACAATTTTCAAAGCAAATCTATTCCCACTACTTAAAATATATATACATATGTATATATATATATATATATATATATATATATATATATATATATATATATATATATATGTGTGTGTGTGTGTGTGTGTGTTTAATGGGGGCCTTTAGCCACTGCAACTGGAGGTCTTTTTACCCCAAATACTATCCTTTCACTTATTGGACAGTTATTAAAAACTTTTAATTTAATCACCTTCAACAAATCTGAAAACGATAAATATTTTGCCTCAAAATAAATGTGAAAATTTCAGGGATTTTCATTAGCTAAATAGATTTTCAACATTTAAAAAAATATTAACTATTGCATCAAATTACCTCAAACTCAAACTTTAGACACTGCACGCAATGATCTGATGGAACAGACATATTTTGCAGTGCACAGTGACAAATAGGTTTTTAGCAAAGTGCTGTGGTAGGTTTTATTATTATTACTGTTATTAATATTATTATAATTTTTTTTTTTTTTTTTTTTTTCAGTGTTTTAGGAGAAAAATTGATTAAAAGTGTCTTTTACCCCAGGGCATGGGCATTGAGCCCCATTGTACCCTACTGGTATTATGCCATGACAACAAAGTTGTAATATTTGATCCATCTTTACACACATTACATAGTAAGCCATTTTATAAAACTAAAATGAAGTTTGAGCAATGATCCATGTTATCCCAGCATGATAGAGTATCTTGTGTGCTTCAACAAAAGCAAGGAAATCTGACCTATTGTACAAATGTCATAAATTAGCTTACATTTGATTAGTGACCTAGAAATATAAATATTTCTTAAATATTCCCTACATAGTTCTCCTTCATTTTACTTCATTACTTTTCTTTGTTTTAAAATGTCACACTTATAAATCTTGCTCATTAATCCAAGTGTTCTCACCGTCTGTGTTCAGATTTACCATGCGTGTGATGGACCGGGCTTGTCCATACTCTGTTTCATGAAGTATGAGATTCTAGAGTACTTCAGTGTTTATGGCACAGCTATCTCTATGTGGGTCACACTACTAGGTGAGAAAAAAATCTGCTACTGTATAACCTAAATCTAATTACTGTGCAAAATAGTTTCAAATACTTCATAATTCCCTATATACACATTGATCAGATCTTTTAGCTAATGTTCTGCGATGGTAGATATTCATTACATCTGTAAGCCATTTAAAGTGTAATACTCCATGGTGTTCTCCTACATGGGTCAAACAGTCAGCAAAGCTATTTAAAATATTACTTTTCTTAGGCAATGTTAACAATATGACAAGTGTTTATATCTAGCATTCCACTGTGTCATGCAAAGAATACTGTATATGCTCAATTCTCTAACACTCATCCAGCACTGGGAGATTTTGATGAACCGAAGCGCTCATCACTCACCATGTTTGGGGTACTAACCGCGGCTGTGAGGATCTACCAGGACCGCTGGGGCTACGGCATCTACTCTGGTCCCATTGGAACAGCTGTCTTCATGATAACAGTCAAATGGGTGAGTCTGAGAAGCATCAGATGCTGCTCATCTGCACTTACAGTGAACATATGGCACGTTTTTAATCTTGTAGGTCTGCAGAACATCCCAAATAAGCTTGACAAGGAACTGTATTTTGCTTAATGGAGCCGTAAGATTTTATTTTCTACCTCAAATGAAATCACAGGGTTTTACAATGTTGTATTTCCTGTGTTTCAGTTACAAAAAATGAAGGAAAAGAAAGGTCTTTATCCAGACAAAAGTGTTTACACTCAACAAGTGGGTCCAGGATGCTGCTTTGGTGCTCTTGCTTTGATGCTTCGCTTTTATTTTGAGGTAAAAAAAAATATGTGCAGTTTCACTGAGAGAATGCAGTACATAGTTTGTAAAAAAAAAAAAAAAAGAATGTTTGCTTAAATCTGTGGTAATGACTTGCTTGTTTACTCCTGTAGGAGTGGGACTATGCTTACGTCCACAGTTTCTACCATGTGTCACTGGCTGTGTCCTTTATTCTGCTGCTACCCAAGAAGAACCGCTATGTCGGGACAGGCCGCAACGCAGCCAAACTCAACTGCTACACCCTCTGCTGCTGTGTATGATGCATCTTTTTATCTGAGCGAAGCTGTAGAGGTGATCCTCACCCTGAGAGTCTATCTAAGATGACAAACTGTCTCAGAGTGAACATTTCAAGGGTTAGGTCAGCCAAAAAAATAAAAAATCTGTTATCATTTACTCACCCTTATGTTATTCCAAACCCCTATGACTTTCTTTGTTCGGTGGAACACAAAAGGAGAAATTCTGAAGAATGTCAGGTCCCTCTTTTGCTTGCAGTTACAGTGAATGGGGACTGGAGCTTTCAAGCTTCCAAAAGGACATGAAAGCACGATAAAAGTATCATTAAAGAGAACCATATGACTTGTGCACAATATTCAGAAGCTATTCTTTTTTTCTTATCTTTTGAAGCTATACAATAACTTTGTGTGAGGAAGAGACCAAAATTTTAAGACATTATTCACTGATAATCCTGATGCCTGTCTTGTCACATTCATGAAAGTAGTAGCAATGTTCAATTCATGAACAAATTGTTCTTTTGAGTCCGATGTTTTCAGTGGAGCAGTTGATCCGATTCGCAAACACTGAACGATTGATTGAAAGATTCATTCACAAATCAGACTGATTAATTTTTCAAATATAGCTTACTAATTCAACGATTGGTCGCAGCAGTTTTCGGTCTGTTTCTCACACAAAACAGAAATAAAATTAAAAAATCATTTTACTTGGAATATGGTGTACAAGTCACATGGACCACTTTTATGATGCTTTTATAGTGCTTTTGCATTCCTTTTGAAGCTTGAAACTTCCAGTCCCCATTCATTGCAACTGCATGAAAAAGAGCAACCAATACATTCTATAAAATTTATCCTTTTGTGTTCCAAGAATAAAACAAGGTCATACAGGTTTGGAACGACATGAGGGTAAATAAATGATGATATAATTTTCCTTTTAGGGTGAACTATTCCTTTAATTTCCCCAAAATTAAGTCCATTATGTTAATCTCACTCCCTTTTAATTGGCAGACATCACAACCTCAGATGAAGGAGAAAGCAAGGACAATCTGGACCACTCCCCAAAAACCCTGGATTCGGACATGTAGTCCTGGCCTACCATTTCACAAGTCCCGGCCACGCACCATGTAATGCAAGAAATTGTGTCTGCTAACAGTACTCTGAAAATGAGGACAGTTATACAACCTCCCATCAGGCCAAGTATGGTTTGGACAACTTACTAGTAGGGATAGAATGATACCTGACTGTCACAAAATGTCTGAAAAGGTGTCCGTAATGATAAGTGGGTTTAAAGAATCATGGTAAGAAAAGGATTGTGAAGACCTCACGACCAGAGTAAAGTCCTCATGACCAGGACAGCTAAATCTCAAGAGAAAAGACTGCTACAAGAGCAAGTACTCTTAAAATCCAGCTGGAAAGTTTATGAGTCACAAAAACAGCAGACGCACTATCTATCCAAAATGAATAAACTTGTCTTTCAAAGGTTCCTCAGTAGAGACCACTTGTCTATGTTTGTTTTAAAGATTGCAAAAAGGCCATTTAATTCTTTATATTCAACCAATTTGTGCCAGACAGCTCAGATATCATTAGGGTACAACTAAGCTGTTACTGTAACTAAAACTATAAAGCATATACAGTATATTGCAGTAGACAGAAAGAGGTCAACATTTTTAATTTACCAGGGATATTTACGGATGATTCTGTTTCAGTTTCCTGAAACAACAAACTGGGCAATTATGTGTAAATATATATTTATTTATTGCAAAGGAAAAATACTATTTAATTTTGTGTCTTTTTTATTTCCAAGTTTTTCAATAAAATTGTTTTTCATTATTTGTTTTTGCATTTATTTTGAATAAGCTCTGTTTGCATACATTTCAAGGAAAATTAACTTGCATATTACAGAAAGTCAAGGAATCAAAAATTGCGGCTTTCTCAAAACATCATTGAATTTCAGACTTCAGTCCATTTAAGTTGCTCCATCTGCACACTCCTTGCTCTCTCCAAAAATAACAAAGGCACGCGGCATGTTTTAAACAAAACAGTCTCCCACCAAACGTGAATGAAATTTTGGTCTGTAAAGACTTCTTTGACAGGAGGCCAGGCCAATAGCTCCTGTGCCCAGAGAAAGGTGTTTTTGTCTGGGGGAAGCTGGCAACTCTTGCCTTTCTTGGCTGTCTGTCCTAATCTGGCAAAACGAGTAACCTTATACTTTTATTACACCAGTGTGAAGCACTTCTGGGCTTCTTTATGATCACTTTCTGTTTAAAACCACTTTGTTCGTGGTCTCGGCCCCCCCACACGCACTGTCTGAGGAAACTCCACCAAGCCCCACCTCCGCAAAGTTCTTTCAAAAGCAAACGTATCTAGACTGCTGGTTGTCATCATGGTCTGACTCTGCTCCATAGTCTTCAACAGCCCTCTTCCACTTTACTGGGTTACTGTATTCAAATCAAGACGATCCACCATTTTTTCCTTTAAACTGGAGCATCTGCTGTGATTGTCAAGCTGAGGATGCTTTTTTAATTCCCCTCTATATTGGTAGTACGGTAGGTCACCAAAATGAGCTTCAATAATGAATGCAACATTTATGGTTATTAATATAATCCTGATTAAATCCCATGCTTAAATATAATGCTTGAAATGGTGCTCATTTGCCTAATTAAAATGACAAAGACTATGGCAGGCTAATATACAGAGACTTGAGGCAAAAAAAGAAGAGTGACCATCCTAAATGGTTATAGACTTGAATTCAGAGTTTTGAGACCTTCTGGAGATCTACCTTCTTGAAGAGTTCATTTCCAATAATGCTCTATTATACCTGTCTATAATTTTCAAGTGAATCTGAAAATCTTGATAAGCTGGAAGATAAGAATAAGAACTGGAAGTAAACTCTACTGGAAGTAGTAAATCATCAGAAGGGTTGAGCACCACAGGATTTTGGATAATATTGGATAACAAGTTCAACTAGACACTTTTAGTGAAGCACTTTTACCACAATCTTACAAATTCCCAGACTCACTACCATCAAAAATACCTCTGATACTTCAAACTGCTGTCGTTTTGATAAATTTAAGAGATGTCACAATGGACCCTTTTCATATTTTCAGGTTTGAAATGCAAATAAAAATGCAATAAACTATAGCGGGGTAAACTTCTATAGAGGTACATGGGAGACCAAGCAAACTTTTTTTTATGTGTGTGCCCACAGTCAGAAGAGAAAATATGACACATTTACTGTCACTCCCTCAGCAGCTGTATTTAAAACCCAGTCATAGCAGTGTAATGTAATCTTTTTTTAAATATACAAAAGTCTGCTAGATTTACGCTGCCAAATTAATGTGGAAATGCATCATCACAGTCTGTGAAAAGGGTCCATTAGGATTGAAAAAACAGCAATCTTAATTTTCTACATACTGAATAAGATTAAGACAACTGTTAATTAATGTTAAGTGTGTTTCATAGTTCAAGTTTTTCCCTGAATCATCTACAAAGAGCAGCCATATGTCTACTGATGAAAATTAATGACCTCACAGTTAGCCAAATGCTCTCTTCACAGTCTGTACAGTCAACTCAAGACTGGAGGGTAAATTACAGAGATTAAAGTCTTTGATTCATGTGTGTTTTCTTTTTGGACAAGGACAATAAAAGTCGGAAAATGACGTCTGATTGTTCCACTGTCAACAAATCTAGGTCTGTCTGTCTCCTCTAGGGGCTGAAACATGTGTTTCACGATTAGCAAGGGAGAGTAAAGTCCTGTGATAAAAGTCTGGGATCAGCTGTTAGTGGTGTTTTTATGCTGTTCTTTCTCTCAGCTGCTTCCCCAGCTGCTGAGGACCTCTGAGCAGCAACAGCTGCTACAAACATAACAACTCCTCCTGCAATATGCAAGAAACTGACAAAATCAAATATAATGGCAAAATAATGTCCCTTACTTTATGAGTTAATGTCCAACATAACTTCAAACAGTGCTCTTCACATTTGTGTCCCTCCCTCCCTACCCGTCATATCGCACATGACATTAACAGAATGATACGGAAACATTCTCTACATGTATGTTATTTAAAGGTGCAGTGTATAATATGTGCACCACTAGTGTCACTGGACATAACTGCACAAATAAGACTCTTTTAAAACAGGTTTCTCAAACACTCCCCCAATCTGCCATTGGTCAGCCAAACTGGTGGAACCAAACTTGCGCCACTGGTTAAGCCAGTTTTACAGTGTAGGGCTGGTCGGGAAGCTTAAACAAACAATGTTTTGAGTGCGGCACATATAGTTATCTCTGTGTATGAAGTTGGGATACAAGAAAATTGTTTACATATAAAAAGTTACAAACTTGATCTTTAAATTGATATTTAAAAAGATGTAATCAAAAGCAATTGTTTCTGCTGAGCTACTGATAAAATAAATGAATAATTAATATTTTTTACTTTCTTTTTTCTATTATAGACTCAAAACTTTTCTTTTATTATTGAGAAATTAATAGAACTCAGACAATCTATAATTTTGCTATTAGCTATACTATGTTATTTAAGCTGTCAGCCCAGTGGACTAATGGTGTTATGCATGAAACAGATTATCCAGTCACCAGAATCGCTGAGACTGAATTATTCCATCAAGTCTTCAACAATGGAGCCCAAAGCCCCCGA
The DNA here is from genome assembly GCF_019703515.2 of Myxocyprinus asiaticus. NCBI lineage: Eukaryota > Metazoa > Chordata > Actinopteri > Cypriniformes > Catostomidae > Myxocyprinus > Myxocyprinus asiaticus. The sequence continues at coordinate 20,652,625 of NC_059347.1, forward strand.
ATTTCCTCCACACATAAGGCCGTTCCTGAGTGCCAGGCATTTCTCGCACAGGGTGGACAGGGGCCAGACTGGGCCCGTCATTGTGCAGGGGCTTCCTCTGGTGCAGAGCTTTTTTTACAGCTTGATTCAGCTGACACCATAAACAGAAGAGATTAATGTCACAATTTAAAGATTCAGCCTTTCTGAGAAAGCACATATGTTCAGCTGTAATGATATAATAAAATATAACTGGAGCAAATAATTTGTTATTTATTGTATTAGTTTTTCCACAGAAATTGCAAAGTGCATTGTTTAAAAACAATAGTATATATAATTTTTTCATATAACACATAAATTACTGTGTATATATATATATATATATATATATATATATATATATATATATATAGTTGAAGTCAGAAGTTTACATACGCTTAGGTTGAAGTCATTAAAACTTTTAACCACTCCACAGATTTCATATTAGAAAACTATAGTTTTGGCAAGTCATTTAGGACATCTACTTTGTGCATGTCATGAGTAATTTTTCCAACAATTGTTTACAGACAGATTGTTTCACTTTTAATTGACTATATCACAATTCCAGTGGGTCAGAAGTTTACATACACTAAGTTAACTGTGCCTTTAAGCAGGTTGGAAAATTCCAGAAAATTATGTCAAGCCTTTAGGGAATTAGCCAATTAGATTCTGATAGACTAATTGGCTAACTGGAGTCAATTTGAGGTGTACCTGTGGATGTATTTTAAGGCCAACCTTCAAACACAGTGCCTCTTTGCTTGACATTATGGGAAAATCAATAGAAATCAGCCAAGGCCACAGAAAAAAAACTGAGGACCTCCACAAGACTGGTTCATCCTTGGGAGTAACTTCCAAATACCTGAAGGTACCATGTTCATCTGTACAAACAACAGTATGCAAGTATAAACACCATGGGACCACGCAGCCATCAAACTGCCTCCTAGAGATGAACATAGTTTGGTGCGAAAAGTGCAAATCAATCCCAGAACAACAACAAAGGACCTTGTGAAGATGCTGGAGGAAACAGGTAGACAAGTATCTATATCCACAGTAAAACAAGTGCTATATCGACATAACCTGAAAGGCTGCTCAGCAAGGAAGAAGCCACTGCTCCAAAACTGCCATAAAAAAGTGCACATGGTGACAAAGATCTTACTATTTGGAGAAATGTCCTCTGGTCTGAACTGTTTGGCCATAATGACCATCATTATGTTTGGAGGAAAAGGGGGAGGCTTGCAAGCCGAAGAACACCATCCCAACCGTGAAGCATGGGGGTGGCAGCATCATGTTGTGGGAGTGCTTTGCTGCAGGAGGGACTGGTGCACTTCACAAAATAGATGGCATCATAAGGAAGAAAAATTATGTGGATATATTGAAGAAACATCTCAAGACATCAGCCAGGAAGTTAAAGCTCGGTCGCAAATTGGTCTTCCAAATGGACAATGACCCCAAGCATACCTCTAAAGTTGTGACAAAATGGCTTATGGACAACAAAGTCGAGTCACGTGACACCATGCGAGGAGCAGACGTGTGAGTGGTGAGCTCTGCGCACTTTGCTAATTTTATTACTATTTGTGTCATAAACCGGTGAGATTCGATACACCCTGATTCATAACTGTTCTAGGAAGACAATATTTCAAAAAATTCAAAATCCTCGGGCTCTGGAGATATTAAAAGACACTTACGTGCTCGGGAGGATTCCCTGGAGCAACAGGCTGAAAGCCCCGGACTCAATTCGGATGGTGAACTGAAAGAAATCCGCCGTGAATTGATGAATTTGTCGGCAATGCTGACGAAAGTCATTGCAGATTTGGATGATCTTGCTGTAATATTTCAATCGATTTCTTCCATGGAGACGAATGGACATTGAGAGACGAATCGATTATCTGGAGTCATCGGAGAGGGAATTAGCTGCTAATCCGCTAGCTACCGAGGAAGATTTGCAGTGCATTTTGGAAAAATTGGAAGATCTTGAGAATCGTAGCTGACGAAACAAGTCCAAATTGTTGGAATTCCTGAGCATGAAGAAGGCAGAGATATGGTGAAATTCCTAGACGAGCTCTTCCCCAGTCTGCTCGACATAACAGGCCATAAGCTGGAAATCGAGCGAGCTCACAGGGTGCCGGCTTGGAGATCGGCTGAGGGAGACAAGCCACGATCAATTCTGGCCAAATTACTGAGATCATCCGATAAAGAGCTCGTGTTACGCGAGGCGAGGAGTAAAGGAAAGCTCTCTTGGAAGAACCACAACATTTTCTTGTTCCCAGACTTTGCGAATTCGACAAGAAAGAAATGTGATCAATTCTAGGAATGCAAGAAACTCTTACATCAATGGAAGAACGCTTTTGCACTGATGTTTCCGGCCAAACTGAGAATAGATACTAAGGATTGCCATAAAATATTTACATGCCCACAGCAAGCATTGGCCTACATAAAAACATTGGAGTGAGTAAGCCCTTTGGTGATTTTCATGTTGCTGTTTAGTGGACCTGTCTCACTGAACATACACTCGACTGTCCAAGGAAGCTGGGTGCCTTTTTGTTTCACTTTGTGCTGATTCCACCTAATGGCTGGAGTTTGTTTTGTGTAATATAATTTCTTTGGGACAGCTTGTGGATGAATCTGCTCGTTTTGGGTGCTTATGCCTCCTGTCGGCTGGAGTTGCTTTTGTACAATATTCCTGCAGGACATTGGAGTGAGTTTGACTGCCCGAAGAACTGAACTGCCCATTTTTTTTTTTTTTTTTTTTTTTTTTTTTTTTTTTTGTTGGTTCCGCTAGAGGCTGGAGCTTGTTTTGTGGAGGAACACACCTTCGAGACAATTAAATGGATGAATACACGTTTTTCTGTGTGTGTTTATTCCGCTTATGGACTGGAGTTCGTTTTATAGATTATCTTCTGTTGTGTAATTCTTTATTACACATTTTTGTATAGAAGCACTGGACTTGAGCAATCCGACAGCAAAATTGTCGCTGGGGCTCCCATAGGCGAACATTGACCGTTTGAGTTTAGAGGGATGTACGCCGGTTGGCGCTGTCATGCACGGGGGTTAATGCGCACGTTTTTCGTTTTTCAGTTTTTTCTGTTCTGGGAAAAGTTCAGGGTTTGATTGTTGCACTAATGTGGAATGTGTTCTTTATTTTATTTTGGACACACAATCTAATTTCTCTAATATGTCAAAATGTCAAATGTTAATATGAATGGACTGTCTCTCTCCATGTGGAATGTGAATGGGCTGGGGCACCCCATAAAAAGAAGGAAGGTTATTTCTTTTCTTAAACGTAAAAAAATATGATATAGTGTTTCTTCAAGAAACGCATCTTTCCCTGCAGGAAGCTGAAAAATTTGGGAAGATATGGGGTGGGCATGTTTTCTTCAGTGCTGGCTCAAGTAAGAGCAGGGGAGTCATTATATTGATAAGTAAACATCTACAATTCAAATGTCTCAAACAGATTAAAGATAAATTAGGAAGAGTCATTATTGTTTTAGCAGAAATTCAGAGGCAAAGGTTGATTTTGGCTAATATTTATGCTTTTGAACCCATCTGGTAGGGACTATACATTTTTTTCATCAGTTCATAAGATTTATTCTAGAATAGATTTTTTTTTATATCTATATCTATTTTTATATATATATATATATATATATATATATATATATATATATATATATATATATATATATATATATATATATCTTTTTATGTCCATCATTTCATCTGTTGTTGATTGCTCAGTTGGAAACATTTTAGTCTCAGATCGCACCCTGGTGAGTTTAGAGGTGTTGCCACATATGGAGAAAAGAAAATCATATAGTTGGCTCTTTAATGTATCCCTTTTGCAAAATCCTGATTTCCAACAAATGTTAAAGACTGAAATCAATGTTTATATGGAGACCAACTGGTCCTCAGTATCCTCTGTGGGCGTGGCTTGGGAGGCACTTAAGGCAGTTCTTAGGGGTCGGATCATACAGTATGCTTCATTCATCAAAAAATCCAAAGCACGAGAACTCGTGGAGTTGGAAGAGAATATTAAAAGTACCGAGACAGAGCTGAAATGCAGAATGTCGTCTGATGGCCTCAGAAAATTGACCCGATTGAAATACAGATATAATACTATTTTGTCACAGAAGGTGCAGTTTTGGTTATTTAGGGCAAGACAGTCATATTTTGTGTTGGGGGACAAAGCAGGGAAGCTTTTGGCTAGATATATAAAGCAGAGTGTCTTTATCTACCATTCCCTCAGTGAAATCTGCTGGTGGTGAAATTTTTACCTCGGCCACTGATTTTAATAATTCTTTTAAAGAATTCTATCTTGATCTTTATAGTTCCAGATCTTCGTCTACTGATGAAGATATTAAAAACTTTGTGGAACCATTAGATCTCCCTAAACTGACGACTGAGCAAAAACAATTGTCTTGATTCTGAGATAAACTTGGAGGAGCTTGATGAGGTAATTAAGGCCTTACCTACAGGCAAAGCTCTGGGGCCAGATGGCTTTGCCGCTGAATTTTTTAGATCTTATTCTACAGAACTGGCTCCACATTTGTTGGAAGTTTATACGGAATCATTAAAGAATGGAAAGCTTCCGCCAACCTTGACACAAGCCCAGATCAGTCTGATTCTTAAAAAGGACAAAGATCCAAGCAAGTGTAAGAGTTAACGTCCAATTTCCCTGATCCAGCTATATTTTCAGCTAGATAAATATTGTCAAAAATTAATTTGGCCAACCGTTTAAGTAAAGTTATGACATCTCTTATACATATAGATCAGGTGGGGTTTATTTGGGGCCGCAGCTCTAATCAGTGGCGAATGATCAGACTCCGGTCGCTGCCATCTCACTTGATGCCGAAAAGGGGTTCGATATGGTAGAATGTGATTATCTTTTTAAAGTTTTGGAAATATACAGGTTGGGGAATACTTTTATTAGATGGATTAAGTTACTTTATAGACACCTGGTAGCGGCGGTACAAATGAATGGATTAATTTCAGATTATTTTACTCTGGATAGGGGCACCTGGCAGGGTTGCCCTCTTTCCCCATTATTGTTCTGTCTTGCCCTGGAACCATTAGCAGCCACGATAAGAAAGGAAGATGATTTTCCAGGAGTGGTGGCGGGAGGTAAGCTTCTGCTTTATGCAGATTATATTTTATTATTCGTCTCCGACCCCACTAGATCTATGCCTTGCCTCCACAGAATTATTAATTCCTTTTCTAAGTTCTCAGGATACAGACTCAATTGGTCTAAATCCGAAGCTTTGTCTCTGACAGCGTTCTGCCCAGTAATGGCTTTTCAGCCGGGTGCCTTCTAGTGGCCCAAACAGGGCATTAAGTATTTGGGCATCTTATTCCCAGCAAATTTGTGTGATTTAGTCAGAGTTAATTTTGATCCCTTAATAAAAAGGTTTTCGAGCGATGTGGGCAGGTGGGCTTCATTACATTTATCTATGATTGGAAAGGTTAATGTTATTAAAATGAATTGTATTCCAAAATGCAACTACCTGCTACTGTCACTCCCTATAGATGTCCCCCTCTCTTATTTCAAGCAATTTGATAGCATAGCGAAGTCCTTCATTTGGAATGGTAAACATCCCAAATTACATTTCAATAAGTTGCATAGGCCGATTGACAATGGTGGGCTAGGCCTACCCAAGATTTTGTTTTATTATTATGCATTCGGTCTCAGACATTTGGCTCATTGGTCGCTTCCACCTGAGAGAGCCCCTCCCTGGTTTTGTATTGAACAGAAAGTTCTTGACCCTATTTTGCCATTGCAAAGCCTATCTATTAAACTAACCGGAGAAGTTAAGTCACACCCCGTTATCTTGCATTTGCATGCGGTATGGACAAAAGTGTCCAGAGTGTTTAATTCTGACATTTATTGAAATGTTGCCTAAAGCATATGGCGGAACCCAAACCCAATTTTATTGTCTATTTGTGTGTCTATGTCAGTTGGTTTTTGACCACTGGAGTGCTTGTTTGTGTCGGGTGGGGGGGTTAATGTTCAGGGTGGGGGGGTAAGTTATGATTTCATGTGGTTTGATTTAGCATTTTCTGTTATGTCAATGTGATTTTCTGCATGGAATCAATAACAATTGTTAATAACAAAAAGGACAACAAAGTCAAGGTATTGGAGAGGCCATCACAAAGCCCTGACCTCAATCCAATAGAAAATTTGTGGGCAGAACTGAAAAAGCGTGTGCGAGCAAGGAGGCCTACAAACCTGACTCAGTTACACCAGTTCTGTATGGAGGAATGGGCCAAAATTCCAGCAACTTATTGTGAGAAGCTTGTGGAAGGCTATCCAAAACATTTGACCCAAGTTAAACAATTTAAAGGCAATGCTACCAAATACTAACAAAGTGTATATTAACTTCTGACCCAGTGGGAATGTGATGAAAGAAATAAAAGCTGAAAGAAATCATTCTCTCTTCTATTATTCTGACATTTCACATTCTTAAAATAAAGTAGAGATCCTAACTGACCTAAGACAGGGAATGTTTTCTACAATTAAATGTCAGAAATTGTGAAAAACTGAGTTTAAAAGTATTTGTCTAAGGTGTATGTAAACTTCTGACTTCAACGGTATATATATATATATATATATATATATATATATATATATATATATATATATATATATATATATATATATATACATACAGTATAAACTCTTACCTTTTAGTCTATGTTAAAAGTCTGGATTCACTAGGAATTTTTTGTGTGAGAAATGTAATACCCCAGCAACTGAAAGACATTGTTTTTCAATTTCCAATCTTCATTAAGTAGCACAACCATTTTAAATGGTGCTAAGATAACAAGAAGAATTTCTCTAACACCAAATTAGCACATCATGTAGCAACTCATAATGTATAATTTTAGCTATATGTTCCTCTATAGAGTCTTCAATTTTTTAGCTCACTAACGAGCTAAGGACATTATAGGCCTAACTTTCCTAAAGTAAATGTAACGTTAGGTGACAGGTTGTCCACAAGCTGTTTTATACTGTTTTTTTTTTTTTTTTTGACAATGTAGGCTATACTTTGTGCACATTATCATTATCTCACACTACTTGTCATTTATCAGTATGTACAGGGTTGGGGAGTAACGGAGTACATGTAATGGGATTACGTTTTTAAAATACAAAATATAAGTAACTGTATTCCACTACAGTTACAATTTAAATCATAGGTAATTATAGTACAGTTCCATTCAAAAAGTATTTTGATTACTGAAGAGATTACTTTGCATTTTATTGTCATTTGTTTCATTTAATATTTAGTCCTTTCAGATGGAAAACATTTATACATGTAAATGATGCGATTCAAAGTGCATTTGAACAGCGGTGAAACACTTTCTTATGATGTGTTACATTCATACGAGCAGACAGAGAAGTAAGTTTGAAGTAAGTTTGGAGCAGAAGAAATAGAAATAAACCTTGTGTAAATTGTCAGCTTTACGCTAAGCTAAAATGCTATTTCTAGCCATTTTACATGCACGTTACAAAGCATGATCATATTTTTTTATCAAGAAAATTCACTTTGGATCATATTTTCTTTTTTTCTAGTAAGACCTTTGATATTAGTGCAAAAATCTTATTCTTGATAAAAAACATTTTATTGTTTTCCTGTAAAAATATCTAAAAATCCTTAAAACAAGATCAATTTGATTGATCTTGTTTTAGAAACAACACTGCATAAGATATTTAGGTTTTTCAGAGAATGTATTTTTAACATGTGTATTTTGTCTTACTGTACTGGCAGAGTTTTTATAGTTAAAACAAGTGAAAAAAATCTACCAGTGCTGAAAAAGTAATCCAAAGTATTTAGAATACGTTACTGACCTTGAGTAATCTAACAAAATACATTACAAATTACATTTTACAACATGTATTCTGTAATCTGTAGTGGAATACATTTCAAAAGTAACCCTCACAACCCTGAGTATGTATACCTTTAGTTGTCATTGAAAAATTGAAAAGCATGTTATATACTTTTTTAACTGAAGACTAAAACTGTCTTTGGCTCATATATAAATATAAAAATAAATATATAACAAACAAGTTTTTAATATAATTTTATTATAATTAATAGTAGTATAATGTATGTTAGTATATATTATATATATATATAGTAATGTACAGTGATAATAATAATAATACTATTAATAATAATAATAATAATAACTGCATGAATATTTCAATACAGTGTATTCCGTATATTTTACTAATAAATCTAAGACTAGATTTAGATTTAATTTACTTCTGTAAAGGAATACCAATGTTTTTTATGCCTTAAAAAGGATACTTTTGTTTTATTTTGAAAATTATTACATTTTTAATTAAAATTTTAGGTGATTTCATAATGTAATACATTTCTCATATTGTAATAACCTATTAAATTTAGCAAAAAATACTTTATTACATAATGTGCTCTTACATAATGAAATTATTATTGGGTTTTGAGAAAATTAATTTATTACATTAAACTTATTACATTATGTGCAGTTACTACATTATGATTTGTTATTACATTATGAGTGGCTACACATCAGAATGATATCTAAAGGATGGGGTGACAGTGTTTTTTAGCAGAATGAATAAATGTTTCAAAAGAACAGGCCTGTTCCTTTACAGGTAAAGACAGTTATTTCAAACAGTAATAATTTGCAACATTAATACATTTATTCACTGTGTTTCTGATCAATGAAATGCTGCTTCCGCAAACAGAAGTATCAATCTCTTTCAAAAACATATAAATGTCTTTGTGATTGTACTAATCACAAGTTGCACTTATTATTTCCCCCCCCGCGCAAAATTTAGTTTCACATACACGCTCAGAAATGGGTAGCTGCACCCCTGATAATCATAACAGGGTATAGCACTGTAATGACCAGCATTTAAATACTATCAATGAGCAAATGCAAGCAATTGTTTATTTATAGATCTTTATATATTTAAATCTGCTGTTAACCAGAATTTGTACCTGTTGTTTTCTCTTGACTAGCTTGCAGTCCACTTCTACTGGCTTTAGCTCCTGCTTTGGTCTATCCTCAGCCAGTGAAGCCTGAGAGGCAGTTTGTGATTGGCTGTCGTCCTTGGTTAGGTCCATCCTACTAATTCTAGCAGAAGACAATTCAAGAAATGATGTTCTTCAAATTAAAAGTTGATTTGTAGCATTACAACTACATTAACACAAAACTATTATAAAATGTTCTGAGGTTAACTCCCAGTGAGTTATATATGAATGTGTTTAAATGTTTACAAACCTTGACTCCTTGGAGACTGCAAGTTGGAAAGCTTGAATCTTTGCCATCATCTTACTTTTGACAAACTGTGCAGATGCAGAGGACATAATGTCATACAAGGAGCATCCTGGGAGCAAACTCAACAGCAAGGGCACCACCTAAGCCAACATAATAGTATAATAAACTCAATTTGAAGACTGGAACAATAAATTAAGGCTCTCTGTGCTTTCTATCATTCCATTTCATGATTTTTGTAGATCTTAAGACAAAATTTCCTCCACATTTTATTTAGCACATGTATACCACAGTTTGTTAATGTGAGAGAAAGCTGAGAGCCTTGCCTGGTCATTAGTGGGATCTAAGATAAGGACCCTGATGGTGTCCTGCTTGGTCTCCTCCATTTTGGCCACTTTGCTGTAAGCTTTGGCTCGATTTTCATAGTATTGAACTACCCCTGGGCTGTACTTGATTGCTACAGAAAACCTGTCTGCTGCTTCCTTGTACTTCCTGTAATTAGTGTGAAGGAACATATACACCGATCAGCCACAACATTAAAACCACCTGCCTAATATTGTGTAGGTCCCCCTCATGCCATCAAAACAGAGCCAACCAGCATCTCAGAATAGCATTCAGAGATGCTATTCTTCTCACCACAATTGTACATTCTCTGCTGACCTCTCTCATCTACAAGGCATTTCCATCCACAGAACTGCCCCTCACTTGATGTTTTTTGTTTTTGGCACCATTCGGATTAAATTCTAGAGACTGTTGTGCATGAAAATCCCAGGAGATCAGCAGTTACGGAAATACTCAAACCAGCCCATCTGGCACCAACATTCATGCCACTGTCCAAATCACTGAGATCACATTTGTTCCCCATTCTGATGGTTGATGTGAACATTAACTGAAGCTCCTGACCCGTATCTGCATGATATTATGCACCGCACTGCTGCCACACGATTGGCTGATTAGATAATTGCATGGATGATTGTTGGTGCCAGACAGGCTGGTTTGAGTATTTCTGTAACTGCTGATCTCCTGGGATTTTCACACACAACAGTCTCTAGAATTGACTTAGAATGGTGCCAAAAACAAAAAACATCCAGTGAGCGGCAGTTCTGTGGATGGAAATGCCTTGTTGATGAGAGAGGTCAACAGAGAATGGCCAGACTGGTTCGAACTGACAAAGTCTACGGTAACTCAGATAACCACTCTGTACAATTGTGGTGAGAAGAATGTAATCTCAGAATGCTGTTCTGAGATGCAAGTTGGCGCTGTTTTGGTGGCACGAAGGGGACAAACACAATATTAGGCAGGTGGTTTTAACGTTGTGGCTGATCGGTGTATTTCTGAAATAGCAAATGCTGTCAAATTCAAATTTAAATTCTATTTAAATTAAAACAATTTTTTTTAAATTTCATATTTTAAACCTACTTGTCATTGTAGCTGTGCAGACCAAGGGTGTTGTGAATAGTAGAGAGTCGTAGCCAGATAGTAGTGTTGTCAGGGTCCATCTCCTCCGCTTGCTGATAGTCAGCTAGTGCAAAGATCCATTCACACAGCTTAAAAAAACAATCTGGGTAAAAAGGAGATCATGACCAAACAGTAGCTCTGAGTCCAGTTTTCCAGTTTTCTCTGAATAATATACATTATTTTAAGCAAGGAAAATAGGTAAGCCATTTCAGGAAACCTTTTATATATATAATTTAATAGCCATCATTCAGATTATTTTTCTGAGAAATATCACAGTCTTTATGCCACTCTTAACCCATAATACTCTTTTTTCCCTCAGTCCACACCTCCTCTGTTGATGAACATTTCACTGTTGTCTCTCTTTTTCTCGATGGCCTTGTTCAGCAGCACGATTGCTTCACTGTACAGACCCTTGGAGAAGCACTGAACTGCAAAATCATTGTATGTAAGCACCAGTTGAGTCTGAGCATCTTCTTCTAAACGCCTCGAGTCCTCTTTCATCTCTCCCTGAGGAGATTCTTCTCCAACTCCACAGAACTCAACAGCAAGCACTAAGTCCTCGACGGCAGCAGTGAAGTCTTTCAAGCGCCGATACAGAATCCCTCTATGAGAATGCAGATTTGTTTACTTCATTTCTATTTATGTAATAGGAGTATTATATTTATTGTGCACTTTTTTTGCACATAGCATATTATCATTGCATCAGATCCATCTATTCTGCTGATCCTTACCTAAAGAGGTAGTAATTAGCTTTACTGGGATTATGTTCCAGAGCAGTGTTTATTTTCGCCAATGCATCTGAAAATTCTCCCATCAGTGCTTTTTCAACAGCTGCCTGATGGGAATGTTCTGCTGCCTCCTTCAGCCTCTTCATCAGCTCATGTGCCTCTGGACAACCCGGGTTCAGCCTAAGTGCTGACCTCAAGTCATGATTACACAAAATCATCTGGGGACATACAGACCTCTTACCTGTTTATTATAGACATATAAAGGGAAAATATGTTCTTTTGGAGAAATGAGTGATGGTCTGACCTGATTGAGCTGGTGGTATAAGCGTGCTCTCAGAGTGAAGAGGTCAGCTGACTGGCCGTGTGTCTCCAGCCAGTTACTGACCAGCCGAAGACAGTCAGAGTATTGTCCCAGTGCAGTCAGACAAGCCAAGCTATGAGGAAACATAACAAAGCGAGCAGGATGGAAAATCATGTGCCTGTGCATTTGACATTCTGTAAAAGAGGAAGATTAAACATTGTGGTTTCACAATCAAAGAAGCAGTAGCACTCAATGCTGGACCTTTGGTGATGGTGGAGAAAGTTAATGAAAGTGGATGTGGCTCCACCTGGTGGTGATTTTCCATGCTAACAATGGTTAGATGGCCATTGTTATAGATACAGTAGTTCACCCAAAACTGAAAATTCTATCATCATTTATTCACCTTTGTGTTGTTCCAAACCCATTTGAATTTCTTTCTTTTTTTTTTTTTTTTGGAAATCGAAAAGAGATGTTTGGCAGAATGACAGCCTTAGTCACCATTTATCTTCATTGCATATGTATTTATATAATTCAAGTGAAAGGTCACTGAGGCTGTCTTTCTGCCAAACATCTCCATTTGGTTTCAATGGAAGAAAGAAAGTCATATGAGTTTGGACCAACATCAAGGTGAGTAAACAATGAGAGAATTGACAATTTTCAGTGAACTATCCCTTTAAGTCAGATGCATGTGGCAAATCTTTGTAAACCCACTCTCAAACTTTGTAAAATCAGACTTGAGCATCTGTTAAGATCTGTACTGACCATCTCATGTGATAAGGCTGAAAGGTGGATTTGAGTTCTGCAGCTTTTGTAAAAGACTCGAGAGCTTCAAGGAACATCCCCACATCATAAAGACACTGGCCCTTTAGGGACAATTAAAAACACAAACAATTAAGCAGGAGTTTTTAGCTTGATAGCAGAGGGTTGTGAAGGTGGTAGTGATAAATGCATTTTGTTGTAACTACAGATCAAATGATCATATAATGCAATGATAATAATAATAATAATAATAATAATAATAATAATCATTAAATGCATTAGGGTAGCTGGCAAATACATGTAATTTTTTTAAAATAACATATAATATAATATAAAATAACATTTCTTTTTTCCAATATCAAGATTTTATGTTAAAATGTATATATAACAAAAAAACTATATTTTTTCATGCTTTCACTGGTTATAATTTCTTTTAAATTTCATATATTATTATTATTATTATTATTGCATGCAGTTTACTTAAAAAGTCCTGTGATGTGACGAATGAATTTTTCTCCCAGTTAATATTAATTTTATTAGGATTTTATTATGAAGCATCATTTTCTAGCATTTAGCAAATTGCTGTTACTGCTTGACATGTCAAATCAACTACCCATTACCATTTCTTGGATTAACATGGATTCACATGCCATGCTCTGTTTACTAAAATATTTTATAATTAGATTCAAATTTACCAAATTGAACAAACAAGTCAAGCTTCAGTTGTATAAAAATGTCTAATTAAACCATTTCAATCTTTCAAGCTGCTTAAGTGATGCATTTTAATATTTAAGTGATACATTTAGAGATTTACATATCCTAATCTGATTTTTAACCGCTGTGAATGAATTCTTGTACCTGTAGGTAGTAGATGAAGGCAAGTCTTTGAGGGTAGACCTCGTTTTGTGGTTCCAGACTGCATGCATGTCTGTAATCTAGTGCTGCAGACTGAAAGTCACACTGCTGAAGATATGCTTCTGCTCGATCTACATGGAACTGAGTCTGCAGGCACATTGAATATAACACACACTCAATATTCAGGGCCAGATCATTTTTGAGTACTTACAATCCTTTATGTAGGCCTATGGCTCTACCTGATGTGGCTGGAGCAGAATAGCCTTTGAAAAACAGGACACAGCCTTCTCAAACTGGGCCCGGGACATCGCATTAACACCTGCTTCATAACTAGAAAAAGGATTCTTCTCAGCTAGACTCTACATTATGGATTATTAGGTTATTATATATATATATATATATATATATATATATATATATATATATATATATATATATATATAAATTACTTACTGACTATCTGCTTTTTCTTGTACTATGGGCTCCCCTTTATATCGTGGTGTCTGAAAACTGCGGCTGGAGCCAAATAATTTTATTAATGACGTTTCCCTGGAGGTCTGCTTGCTTGAATCAGACATGACCAGGAATGATTCCTCCTAAATGAAAATAAAGTTTTATTTTACCCCCTCAACCAAGTCAAATCGACTAACAGTTCCTGATGCTGGAAAACTTGTGAAAACACTGTAACTATGGGAACACTACAATGGAACGGCAAAAAAGAGGAAACTACGTCACGGAACCTTATTTTAATGCTGTAAAGGTTCCATTACAAATCGATATCGGAGAATAAATGTACAGTCATAAAGGAAATCATTTTGATGGTGATGTTACATTGTGTTGAAGATGTAGGTATGAAAGCACAAAGCAAAGTAAAAGACCCGGACTCCTATTTGGAAATCAATGGCGAAAGTGTTTTTATTATTGTCAGCGTGCACATCAGCTGATTACAATGAGAGTATTTGACTGAATTCAGCAATTGCAACAGCTTTGAACAAGTCTTTCACGGGATGCTGAAACATAAAGGCTATAAAACAGCAGTTGGTGAACTTCATGTTTTTGTTCATTATAATCTATGACATGAAATAAATGGCATTTTATGAGTGGTGGTCACATGAGAAGTTTGACTGTGATGGATCATTCACTGTTGGTCAACAATGAACAAAGAATAGAGGACAGAACAGAGCAGGACTCATATCTGGAGTAAGTATGGCACTTTTATATGGAGTTATATATCTGCCACAATTCTGCGCGCGCAAAGGATATTATGAGTGCATTACCGTGATAAAGTTGGTTTGACGTTTGAATTTGGATATTAGACAGATATTCAGCCCCGAAAAACTTCAGTTGATCATTATTGGTTTAGTATAATTGTATACAAATGGGCTTACATGAAAATGTTAAAACGTAGAACAGAACACAGATCGTTGTTTATTTGTTTTAATCCACCTCAGTGTGTTGCAACACTTAGACTCTAGCAGAGTTTGATAGGCGCTTGCTCGAGATAGGGGCCGTCACAAAAGTTTTTAACAGTTTGAAAATAAGAGCAAACTGTGCACCAAGGTCTTTGAAATGTACGCACACACATAACACTCACCAGTAGATTCAATCAAATATGAAATATTGCTAACAATAGTAATAGTAATTATTATTTTATTATAAATAACACAAAATAAAATCTTTAGCGTTCCATCTTGAATCCAAAGGTTATGCAGTATTCCATGTCCCTAAAAGACTAATATGTAAATGTGGGGTTTAGTTACAGAACTGTAGCAGAAGACATGCTGTTGAAATAGTGTTCAGTGTTACTGCCCCCTACAGGAAAGTTGTGCAGTTGCTTTGACTGGGTTTGAAATTCAAACTTGAATAAATTCATTTCACATAAATACAGTCTTCTGTCTCAACTTCAAAGGCTGTGTCTTGTTGCTGGTACATAGTTTGTACTCACATATGTAATTCAGGAGAATGCTACTGAAATAAATGTAAACCTGTTCATAAATTCATTTCAAATAAATACAGTTTTCTATCTCAACTTCAAAGGCTGTGTCTTGTTGCTGGTTCCTAGAAGAACATTTGGATGTTGGTTTTAGTCACAGAAGTCTGACACAAAACTTGTTACTTTCAAGTATGTTAGTAAATTAATTTTAAAATAGACATGATCTTCCATTCCAGATCCAACAGATGTGGCTGGTTATTTGCTCCTAGAGGAACATTTTGTAGTTGGTTTGACCCTTAGAAATAATGCAGAAGACACGTTTGTCACATTCAAAAATTTGTCAGATTCAAGGAAAATCTGTCTCAGACCACAATTAGAGTGATCCCCACTCCTATAGGAGGCAGTGTGTGATACTGGATCATACTATGCCCATATAAAATAAATTGTAAGAGGAAAAGATTAATGTTTGATGCACATTTTTTGAAAAATAGATACACAATGGGAAGGTATAAAAAAGGACAAAAATCCAAAAACAAAGACCTCTGGAATGAAGCTGGTGGGAGGGATGCTTTCATAAAAGCATTGCTCTGGAACCTCACAAATGGCTCATGGGAGAGGCAAGAATAATCATGAGTGATTTAAAAGGGTTTCAATTGCCCAGTGTGCACACTAAAAAATGTCTGTAATTTTAACGGTAAAGACTGTAAAAATGCTACAGTAAAAAAACGTTCATTGGTAAACGGGCAGTTACCTTAAAATATACAGTAAAAAATTATAATATATTTAAAAAGACAATACATGTAATTTTACAGTACAATGTTGTAAATAGAATTTTTTTTTACATGTAAAAAAGTATGATTTTACCGTATAATTAACAGTAAAAATGTATATTATGTTTAACAAGAGAGTACATGTACTTTTTACAATAAATTATTGTTAAAATTATGGTTAAACAATAAATCGGGCGTTCCCAGCCTTCCTTGCGTTACCCATCACATTTCATTGTATTTTATGGGAATAGTTGTTTCTTCTTATTTTTAATATCACTTATCTACATTGGGGTGATCTGTGTTATATTTGATGTAGTTTAGTTAATGTTTACGGCAATATTTAAAATTCACGTGTAACCCTGATGGTGTTAAGTGTTTGTGTGAGTGACACTGAGCACTGTCTCTACATGTTTATTGGTCATTGCTCTTGGAAAGGCCACTACTGATGAACTTCATGTCATCATGTGCCTTTCTGTAAATACTACGATGAGTAACAATACATTATAAAGTGAAAAGCAGATTTTTACAGTTTCAGAAGGTTAAAGTATTAAGTATTTAATAATATAAATGGTAATGCACTGTAAAATATACAGGCATCACAATTACATCCTGTAAAGTCTGAAGCGTGGTTACTGTATTTTTTACAGTGAATTTCTGGTAACCACAGCTGCCAGTTTTTTACCATAAATTTAACAGGATTTTTTTACAGTGCAAAAATTGTACACATCTGAAAAGCAGTCACTTTTCTGTAACCTCTAATATGCATTTTACATGTAATATTTCTTATTATATATAATTGTATCTTTTCCTCAGGCAATTGAATGCTACTTCCAAATAATATTAAACAAAATGGTACAAAACAACACCATTTATCTGCTGAATCACTTCTCGGCTGGTGCCATCATCAGTGGAGACTGAGATGCTGTATGCAGACAGAGCCTACGGAAGGTATAATTTTATTGTCATACATTGAAGACATGAAAGCACACCTTTATCAGCCTTTACTAATGTGACAATATCAAAAATGTATTTCAGGTGGACTTCAAAAACTATATGGCCATTATAAGGTTTCTGAATGTCAGTGGGAACCACTGGAAGTTTTTGGTGAAAGCTTTCAAAATAAGTCATGGATCTGTAGTCAAAACTCAACTTTGATTTCAAATATTTCTTTTTTTCTTTTACCAGTATCTGCATGCATCCTCTGATCAAGTGTTTGTGATTGATCCAGCAGGAAATCAGGAGGAGAAGGACTCTCTTCATGCTGCAGCCAGATTTAGGTAAAAACACACTGTTAAAATAATAGCACTAAACCCAAAACAAATGAATAACACTCACTTTAAGTGGATTACACTTAAATGCGTAATACTTTAAGATGAGATTTGTGTGCAGCGGTAAAAATGACTGGAGTGATGTTAAGTGGCAAGGAGGTATTATAAATCACACAACCCAGCAGGACTTACAGCTGTGGTGTATTTGTCATGCAGGTATTTTGTTCTCATATTGTAAGTACAATGTTCAAATAGTGAAGACAATATATACATTAAATTCTTTCATTGAACAAGAGCTATTAATTTGTAGATGGCCAAAGAGTTTGTCACAGTATTCACTGAAATTCCTTCCAAGCTATGCATTGACCCTTGTATGGAACAAGTTCGGAAACAGATGGCAGAGGAAATCCTGACAGAATCAGGTGGTTGAAATTCAATGGGAACCAAAACCTGACATCACAAAATTCTTATTGTTTTCTGTCAGCCTCTGTTGCTATTTTGATATCTGTATACTTTTAGTGTTCAGAAAGGGTCACTGCTGTGCACTCTGTGCTTCTGCAAAACACCCTGGAGGTGGTCCAACAACTGACTGGGTAAGTACTTTAAGCTTACATTTAAAAAATAGTAGTATTAATAAAATATAATATAATACATTATTGTTTTTTAGATTGAATGTCATTTATGTCAGCGGTGGTTTCATGTGCTGTGCCTGAACATGACTCCTGATATATTCCAGAGGGCAAAACAAGCTCAGTGGGGTTGTTATCTTTGCCACCAAACATAATATTAATAATTAAAAGAGCTCTCTAAAATAAAAAATAAAAAAAAAACAATATTTTGCGATGGTGAGAGGAAAACTATAATACCTGAGTAGTTACTTTCAAACTTGTAATGACAAAAAAAAAAAAAAATGTGTTCTATGTGTTTGAATATCTTATCTGTATCCATGACATCCTTATATTCACTGTGTGATGTGCTGTGTTCTGTCATGGATCTGAAGCCTCACTGTTCACAATATCAGTCCAATTGAAAAAACTGCGGTAAAGTTAGTTTCACATTTGACATCTGTTGGATATTTGGGTTCATACCCATTCAAATCCAAGACCATTTGCCGTAAAGATGTCAAATCAACTGCAAATTACTCAGAATATTATTCCCTCTATTGCACAAGGCTTATTTTTGGGAGATTTCTTTGGTTGTTTTTATATAGAATCGTATTAATCTTTTAAACTCCATGGCCAAAATGCTTCTCCTTACACAGCACTATCCTTTTTTTAGTAGTATTTTGGTTTACTTTTATATATGCCAGCAACATGGGCTCAGAGTATAACAGAGTCACCAGATTCCCTCACTGTAGGGATGGAGCATTCAGGCCTGTACCATTCTCTTGGTGTATGCCACGCATGCACTCGCCCACTTTCGATAATATGGTGAAGGGTGACTCATCTGGCCATACCCGTGCCCCAAAAATGAACCCTTTTGAAAGGGAATAACTGCAAAACTGCCGCTAAATGGATGTTTTTTTTTTTTTTTGTTTTTTTTTTTGGACACCATTCGGAGTAAATTCTAGAGACTGTTGTGCTTTAAAATCCAAGGAGATCAGCAGTTACAGGCTCAAACCAGCCTGTCTGGCACCAACAATCATTCATGCGATTATCTAATCGGCCAATCGTATGGCAGCAGTGCAGTGCATAAAATCATGCAGATACAGGTCAGCAGCTTCAGTTAATGTTCACATCAACCATCAGAATGGGGAAAAAATGTGATCTCAGTGATTTCCACTGTGACCATGATTGTTGGTGTATATACTGTGAGGGGATCTGGTGTTTTTGTTATGCTCTTGGGGCCATTTTGCTGGCTTATATAAAAGCAAACCAAAAAATACTGCAAAAAAAAAAAAAAAAGTGTTTTGGCCATGGAGTTTAAAAGATTATGAAGATTCTATATAAAAACTACAAAATAAAAAAATAAATAAGCCTTGTGCAAAAATATGTCTTACCGCAGTATTGAAGAAGCAGGCTTGGTTCCAGATGAAAATCACTGAAAGTAATTCTGAAAAAACTGTGGGTGCTCTGTCTAAAGTAGAGACATAATGTCATTATGTTTTAATGAGGTAATGTTAATGCTACCAAAACAACTAAAGATTTAATCCAGAAATTGCATTGCCTTCGTTTTCAATTTTTTTTTTTTATATGCAATCATTCATTTCAAGCGATATGGGAATATGTTTTCTATAATGTTCCGCATGTTTTTCGCATTTCCCTAATATTTAAGGTTTGGATTGGAATTGGATTTTAGGAATCTCATCCCAGACCAGATGTGTGCTCCAATTTGTCCCAGAGCAGAAATCGTAAAAGCAACAGGTCAGGCAATGGATTGAGAAACCATTCCAATTCTCTATGCGCCAGCGGAGCTGATTAAGAATCAAGTGCACATGTAGAATGATGCACCTGCAAATTTGGACACAATGAGTTGCAAGATCATGGTATTTTTTACACATGGATTCTGAATGTATGTTCGCATGATTCAAGCAAATCTGCTTTGGCAATATATAGTAGGCTATTATTAGGGTCACACATATCACATTGAGATTGCCGAAACATTCGTTTGTGGACTCCCGTAGTACCAGGCCTTGGAATAAGATTAAATTGGTCCCATATTTAAATTCACCACATTAACACTCCCCAAATGCAGGAGAACACAATCACTCAATTAACCCACCAGCAAATAACAAACATACACATCACATATAAATGATTTAAACTGTCACTGTAGTGCTTAAATTACCATCCATGCTTATAGAAACAAATGATTTCTTTTCCTCTACAATTAATGATATATTTCACCTTAACTGATTAACACAGAATCCAATGATCTTGTCTCCGTTTAATGTTTATTGGCAGAAAACTCTAGGAACTTCAGTACTGATGTTTAACTTAAATTGTTTATTGATAACAGATTAATTCTCATTTATGTCTTACAATGTACATGGTTCAATATTTGTACATGAATCCACACTTAGATATCATTTTAAAATCACCAATAAAGCACATTACATAATGATCAACTAAGAAAAAATAGACTTAACCAGAGCTGCCTGAATAAAACACCCAAATAAATGGTTCATGTTTTACAACTCATCTAAAAGCAAACATTATTAAGATTTGTCTTCATGTTCACACTTTAAACATTTGGGTTTTTATTCATTAATCTACAGCTCAAGAAACTTTAAGCTGGGAGTTATCAAACCGCATATCAAGAAGACACAGCCTTTGGAGTTGAGAGAGAAGAGTGTGCTTATTTGAAATGAATTTATGAACATGGTGTAATTTCAATAGCATGTGTTGTGTCAGAGTTCTGTCACTAAAACCAACATCCAAATGTTCTTCTAGGAACTAGCAACAAGACACAGCCTTTGAAGTTGAGATAGAAAACTGTATTTATTTGAAATGAATTTATGAACAGGTTTACATTTATTTCAGTAGCATTCTCCTGAATTACATATGTGAGTACAAACTATGTACCAGCAACAAGACACAGCCTTTGAAGTTGAGACAGAAGACTGTATTTATGTGAAATGAATTTATTCAAGTTTGAATTTCAAACCCAGTCAAAGCAACTGCACAACTTTCCTGTAGGGGGCAGTAACACTGAACACTATTTCAACAGCATGTCTTCTGCTACAGTTCTGTAACTAAACCCCACATTTACATATTAGTCTTTTAGGGACATGGAATACTGCATAACCTTTGGATTCAAGATGGAACGTGAACTCAGTTTTGTAAAGCAAAATTGATAATTTTTGCTCAAAATGAATTCATCTTTGCAAGAAGATACATTCTTGCATAGATGAATTCATTTTGAGCAAAAAATATCAATTTTGCACTTGAATAAAGTTTCTTTGAATGAGAATTTGCAGATATCTGAAATTGATGTAATTCCACTGATTTTGCGTGTGCAAGATCTCACTCGCTCTCTCCTACCCACTCATTGCTTTGACTGCTTGTTTGCTCAACACCGTCACAGCATTATAATGTGCCACAATTTCAGCCAATCAGAGATGAGGTGGTAAATTTTGAGTGGCTGGCTAGACCAAAGATCATTCTGCTAATAAAAACAAGAGGAAGAGAAGGGGATAGTTTGTTTTCGAGAAAGGAAATGTGTAACACACTATGACCACATTAACCTTAATGAAATATATTTTTTGTCTGAACACTGCCAATAGGCTTACTAGCTAGATAACTATATGTCTAGCTCTCTTAGTTGGGTCTATATTAGTATTTGGTTATCTAGGTCAGTGGTTCTCAACCTTTTTGACTCCAAGGCCCCCCATTGTTGGAGAGAATATTCAGGCCCCCCATGTAGGCTATTAGATATTTATATTATAAGATATATCTATTATAAAATATTTCCTTAAGACTTGTGATTCCAGAAATGTCTACAACTGTATAT
Source organism: Myxocyprinus asiaticus (assembly GCF_019703515.2). Classification (NCBI taxonomy): domain Eukaryota; kingdom Metazoa; phylum Chordata; class Actinopteri; order Cypriniformes; family Catostomidae; genus Myxocyprinus; species Myxocyprinus asiaticus. Next base: position 20,674,422 of record NC_059347.1, read on the forward strand.
TCTTCATAAAAAGCAAACTGTTGAAGGGAGTTATTAAATTTTTAGCATTTTCAGTAAGTTGAATTATAATAATTATATACAAATTATAATAATCATATTTTAAATCATTTTAAAGAGATCTTGAGGCCCCCCTGGAAGTGTGCTGAGGCCCCCTAGTGGGTCCCGACCCCCTGGTTGAGAACCACTGATAGGTTACCAAGTAACACTGACGTGCACAGAACAGGGGCTACAGGAGCGCAAGCCCCTGCCCATTTTGTTCATAAATCTAAAGGTGCCCTTCACAAATGTAATGGTGCCCTTTTAAGCGGAGGTGCTTTTAAGAGTACAGAGATGATGCCTTGAAGAGCATGGAGATTTAAGCGGAGATGTTTTTACTACAGCACCAAATTACCAGATTACAGGCTACCGTGGACCTGCAACAACTGAATCTTCTTCTTTTTGTTATTATTACATGAAATATTTCTTTAATAAACATGTTATTTTGTCCACTTTCTTTAGTGTCCTCTCCCTTTTTTCGTCAGCCTTGTGTATTATAAATGCAGTATTATGAATATTATAAATATTGCCTAAATTAAAATTTTATTCTTGATAATAAATTTGGAAAGCTGTTTATGTTTGCATTTCAACGCTGTGGGGTATCTTGAAATGTTCAGTATTCTGTTTTTATGAAGTTTATGCATTCTACCACAACCCCTCTGGTAAAAATGATTAATGGAAGAAAAGGAAAAGAGGCTAATTATGTCTCCTGGCAGAGTTTGGGGTAAATTAAATGTACAGTACAGTGTTTCCCCTAGGATTTTTTCAGCAGTGGTGCTGCTGTGCGCGCGTCCACGAGCCTGCAAGGCCCCACCCGTATTTACGCACATCGGTGGAGTAACATCTTAAAATGACTTTAGAATCATTATAGATGGGTTATTCATGTTCACCCTGTCGTGTGTGTGTGTTTATTATTTACTGGGAGCTTTTGACACTAGAAACGCTCAGAAAATCATTTTCACTATTTTTATTGAACATAAACACCAGTTGAAAATATAAACCTATCTAACAGAACATATGTCACAACAGGGCTCCAGACTAACATATGAGAGCAGTGGCACAGGTGCCACCAAGTTCTACAGATGGTGGCACCATCATCTGATTTGGTACTGTGGAAGAAAAAAAAAATGTCCTTAATTTAAAAAATTTTAATAATTAATGATAGAAACGAATAAAAATAGTGGCATTATTATTATTATTATTATTATATATTATTTTGTCACTGGAATGCAATTAGACAGTGTAGCATTGATTTTGACTTGATGCATCAGTAACATCTGTAAAAAAAAGTTTATTTATATATAGGCCTACCTAATTTATATAGGGCTAATTTTCTAATATTCTGCGTGTGATCCTACAGATTAAGTACAGTCATCTTTTTGAATTTCTGAAGGCAAACAAAGCCAGTTACTTTTTCCTACATTTAAAGAGCAGATTCTAGAACAGATTTTACCCTGAAGAAAAACTGATTGCTTGGTCCATAATAATTATGAAAAATTCCCATAGTTCCTTCATTAGTGTCCATAGTTTTAAGTGATATTTGTAACTAGATCACAGGTAGTCACTGGTAAAACCAAGCATGGCTACTCACAACAATGGGCGCCTGCAGGATTTAATCTGAGGGTATGCACAGAAATCTGCCTAGAGGTCTGCACGGGCCTTAAAATGAAACCCGAACCCAAGACTGTGTGGCCCAGCCCTACTCGGTCCGAACGATACCATCAGATTTTAAGCCCAAACTCGACCCGAACCTGAAATTGCTTACTATCTAATTTCTTCTCCTAGCATCTTCTCTTGGTATAGCTGTATTTTAGGTAAGCATATAGGCAACACTCTTAACAGTACTAAAACAGTAAACATACACAGTTTTAACAAGGCATAGCAGCCCCTTATTACACTAGAGCAGAAGGGGGAAAAGCATTGCTTTACTGTTTATTTGCTGAAACTTCACTTGGTGCAGAACAATTTGGAATAATAAGAAACAATGCAACAGTCCCCTCTATGCAGCCTGAACTTGTTGATTCTTTCTGACAACTGCGCTAAAATCAATCTAGACACAAAGAATGAAATGGAGCGCAGGTGTCTCAACATGCATTTTTTGACAATTTAAAGTTCTTTTTAACTTGACATGGTGTTTAAAAAGTGCCCGTCCTGCGCGAGCCACTGAAGAAAAAGCAAGACGTGGTGCAAATGTCAAAGACATTCGTCCAGCATGTGTTTAAACAATGGGAAAACAGAACAGACGTGCGCAAAAACGGCCCCTAACTCATCCGTTCGCTTGAGTCTGTGAGTGAGCACGCGTGCGAGAAACAAGATTGGTAGGCCTGTTTATTTTGTCATTAATTACAAACCTGAACCCGACCCGAAACCTGGGTTACAGACCTCTAAATCTGCTTAATAAACCTTATATCTAGGGGGGTCTGGGGGCTGGGGGGATTTTTTTGTGTGTGCAAAAAACAACACCAAAGCATTCAATTCTGGTGACTTTTGAGATAAGCATTTATTTATTTTCTCGAGTATGAGTAGCATTCATGTAACTATGTAACCGTTCAGACAGACACTTTTTCGCACTAAAAAAAAACAAAAAACAAACGCACCACAACAAATAGAGCAGAACGCAGGTGTCTCGTGTTTTTATCAGTTGAAGAAGTTTTTTAACTTGACACGGCGTCTAAAAATGCAGCACTCCCATGAGAGATGCAAAAAACACAATGAAACGTGATGCAGTTGTCAAAAGGGTTTTCAAAGGGTTTTTCCACAGCCAAATTCGAATGAGTTTCATGCCAATCTTCTCGCAGCGCTGTTTATAATGATTTGCACTGCATGGGTGAGTCTGCTCTGCGCTCGTGCTGCTCTGTTCATTGAGCCGGCTGAACATTGATCCGGGTAGTGGCTAGTGCTGTTATGTTGTTTCGTGCATAATCAACGAGAGTTGGCAAACTCTGTCGTCGCACTGATGTGACCTCTAAAAAAAAATAAAAAAAACATAGTCTCACCGGCGGGAAAAATGCATATAGGGGAACACTGCAGTATATTGAACATCAATTGTTTGAGACTGCAAAAAGTTAAAAAAAATTTAAAAAAAATAAAAAATAGAAAGAACTCATTAGCATTGCATGATCCCAGGCTACTCTATTTTGAAAACTTACATTACAGTAAATTAAGCCTTTTAGTATTCCTGGTATGTTTATAATCCACAGGGTAAATATCTTTTGTAATGGTAACTGCATACAGTATATAAAGTGTGTACTGAACTTGGAGCATTGTGCCTGTTGGCTCTTCTGCAATATTTATATGTAAGCAGCTCCTAATAGCCAATCCTGATGTAGGAGGCGGGACTTGTCAAAATACGGGTGTAAAAGCAAGTGAGCAGTCTAAAGTTCTTGCACATGCAAAAAAAAAAAAAAAAAATGTATCTTTGCAAGAAGATTGAGTTCTAGCGCGTGCAAAATAACTTTTTTGCGCTCAAAATATCATCTTGTGCGTACAAAAAAAAAATCTTGCGCTCAAAATATCAACTTCCGCACTCAAAATATAATTTTGCAGGCTCAAAATACAATTTTGCGCATGTAGAATTTTGGCACATATATAACTCCATACATTTAAGGCTTGTTGTGATGACAGTTAATTACATACACATTTAAAACTCACTCAGTGACTTATTTAAAAAAAGCGTTTTGTGGGGTTGAGATGGTAACAAATGTATTAGATGGTACTGAGTGATTACAATATTCATGTACATGGAAGGCAATTCCAATATACTTTAAAGAATACCAGGGTATTACAAAGTACATGTGCAGAAATGTTTTTACCATGTTGCTATATCATGGTTATATCATGTAACTTTTTGCATCGACAGCATTTGTGGTATAATGTTGATTACCAAAAAAAAAAAAAAAATTACTTCGACTTGTCACTCCATTTCTTAAAAAAAAAAAAAACTTTGGAAAAAAATAGAGGATAGAGTGAGGCACTTAAAATGGATGTGAATGGAGCCAATTTTTGTGGGTTTAAACAGAAATGTGAAGCTTAAAAGTTTATAAAAGCTCTCATGTTAATTCTTCTATTAAAGTTTGTGTATTATTTGAGCTGTAAAATTGTTTAAATCGTCATTTTTACAATCGTTTTAGGGTTTACGGCTTACATCATCATGGGAACTAAGTTGTAACATTTTATATAACTTTACAGAGAAAAGGTTAGTAAGTGATTTTATCACACTAAAATCCTGTTAAGGTGCATTTTGTTGACATCTTTTGGCAATATTTTGAAACTGATTATTTTAATGTTTACGGATTGGCCCCATTCACTCCCATTGAAAGTGCCTCAATGTCCCTCCTTTAAAGAAAAGGAGGGACAAGTTGAAATGAATTTTTGTGGTAAGCAGTATTTTGCCACAAATGCTGTCGATTGAGCTTAACTTGTATTGAACCTGCAATATACCTTTAATACGTATTTTAACAACATGCTTGAATATTTTCTGATATTAAGGATGTTGCTTGTGCCAGAAGGACAGAATATGTGGCAACTTTCCATAAGTAATCTGAATGTTTTTTCACTACAGTAAAGTTAAAAATGGGAAGTTGTACCTGGCCACATTCAAAGCTGTTCTGGGACCCCTCAGTTTTGGGTTTGTGCCGGGCTACAGCTCCCCTGCCATACCAGAACTCTGCAGAATCCAAGACCCAAGACTGCAGCTCAGCACAGAAGAAGCTTACTGGTTTGGGGTAAAGTGTTATGTGAATTCTACATAAGTGGGAACCATGAGTTTTGAATGCTTTTGACCCTGTTTTCTTTCTCAATGTGATTCTTTTACCCATTTAAACGATTGCATTGCAAGTCACTGCTGCAGCACAATGCACAATTTCAGTTCCACAGACGTTACATTGTCATAGAGTCAGAGTTGGGGGGTGATGCAAGCTGCTGACCAAAAGTTTTTTAATTACAAAAAGTAAACCCTGAACATTTCAAATGTTTTTCACAGCAATTTCACATTTTTCCTTCATTTCTCTGTGCTACTGATTGCACTGTATCATTTTATTTCTGTATTCTTTTCCTTTTCCCTTTTTATTAATTTTAATATTTTTTTATTTATTTCATTATTTTTTAGTATTATGTCTTGTTCTTAATTGGTTTTAAAATATTTTTTTACCTATCTTGTATTTTCTTCATGTGCTTTATAAATAAACTTGCCTTGCCTATAAATAGTCTATTGCCATGAACCTGACTGCTATGGTACTGCTTTATTTTTCTATCTTATAGTCTGTTGTGACAATTGGTGCTGCATTTGGAGGTGGATTGGGAGGATGGATTGTGGGCAGGATGGGGCGAAAGTTAAACCTTATGTTCTGTGCAATACCGTTCATCTTTGGGTTTACTACCATTATCGCTGCTCAGAACCATTGGATGTTTTACTTCTCACTGGTCTGGCCAGTGGAGTGACTTCTCTTGTTGTACCTGTAAGTATTACCCACTTATTGTCAAATGGGGCTTTTGATTTGGAACAGTTTGGTTCACTTTAAGCTGAAAAAAAAATGTAAGCAGGGAATTAGAGCATATTGATTTTATATTTTTATTCTAAAAGTATAAATTAATTATTATTGTTATCTTTTGACTTGTTGTTCTCATTTTCTCTAGCTTTACATCTCTGAAATGACTTATGAGCGTGTTAGGGGCACAGTAGTTACAACTTATTGTGCTCACGGGCATTATGGGTGCCTCTATAGCAGGTAGAGTATAACTCGTGCCTGAATTATAACATACTGGTTTGAAAGTAACAGAGCTCTTTACTCCCAGTCTGCTGTTTAAGATGGTTGTTCTGAGTTGATGTGTAATCAAAAGTCACATTTAAATGTTGTCCAATGACATCAGCAGCCAGATCCTGCGTATATAATGTGTATTTTCTAATGTAGACCTGTGATCAAATATATTGTTTTTTTCTTTGAAATCGAGTTTGATGTGTACGTGTTACATCTAAGTTTGAGAAAGCAAGAATTCTAGTTGGGACCATAGTGAATGGTTCTTGTGCCTTTATGTATTACTTTAATGGAACAGGTTGAGTAAGAGCAGGAACATCTTTCTTGGGGATGCACAGAGCCTGCATTCTGAGTTCTTTTTACTTAAAGAATATAAAATAAACCTTGCCTAATCCATTCTGTGTGATCAGTAGTACTATGTTAAAAGATTTGTAGTGGGATTTATACTATATATATCAATTAAACAGATGATGATGAAGTGATCTAGCCTCAAGAATAACATATCCTTAGACATATAAAGAATGCTCCAGGTTTGGTTAAGCACTATCGACAACATCTGTGCGGTGCTCTAATTGTGTCTTGTCCCTATCTGGTATCTTCGCGTGTAACGTGACAAGATTACTGGATTTACTGGTTTTACATGGTTGTGACATGGGTTTAATTTTTGGATATGACTGCACAGACAACGTTGGTATATGTGATTGTATAATACTAGTTTTAATGTTAACACATGTAATGTTTATTTTTTTGTGGCTATACTTTGAATACACCATTGTGGGGGCCTGGGTAGCTCAGCAAGTAAAGACGCTGACTACCACATCTGGAGTCACGAGTTCGAATCCAGGGCATGCTGAGTGACTCCAGTCAGGCTTCCTAAGCAACCAATTGGCCCAGTTGCTAGGGTGGGTAGATTCACGTTGGGTTAACCTCCTCATGGTCACCATGTACATTCTATATATACTACTATATATACTTTTTTATTTTTATTGAATAATGTGTATCTATATTGTGCGTATTGCTGCTTTTGTCATGGACAGGGCTGGATGGAATTTCTCCTCATTTTGTCTGGTAGAAACGTCTTTTAAAAGCCCCATGTGTTTAAGAATATTATATTTCATCATTGTTGAAAAGGACTGAAAAAATCGATCAAGTATAATCAAGTTTTAAATCATGATCGCCATTTATAGTGAAAAAGGAGTTATATTTTTGTCTGTTCTCACCCAAAACCGATTTGATTGCTTCAGAAGAAATGGATTAAACCACCGGAGTCTTATGGATTACTTTTATGCTGCCTTGTTGTTTATTAGATGCTTTTATCCCAAGCAACTTTCAAATGAGGAAGTGTAGTATTACTATTAGTGTAGCAGCTGTTATGGTAGCCTTTGTTTAGATACCAGTTATCATTATACATGTATGTGTTCATCAGGCTTTGCTCTTGGCTGGGGCCCTACACCATGGCTGGTGATGTCAAAGATCTTTCATGAGTTTGGGGATTGGGCAATGCTCTTTGTGTGCTTACCAACTGGACAGTTCATTGTCCTTCATTGTCTCCAAGACCTTCCAGAACCTCATGGTAAGCTGACCATTAACTCCACGAAAGCTATAAATGTGTAAGCACAATTCTGTCAATTGGCCCAAAAGACTCTTACACAGGCCCTGGAATATCAGACCATCGTTATTTTACTGCACTGAGATTAAGGGTTTGATTCAAATGTAGTGAAAATGCATTGAATTAGTTCTCCACTGAAAGTTCTTGGATGTAATACAGCATTAATTATGATTTCAGGGTTTTCAGTTTCTCTGTGTCAAGATAGTAACTTGGTTTACTTTCTTTAAAATTAACAGATAGTAATACTGACACACAATCACAAAAAGAGCTTGTATTATATATTATGTTTTCTAGATATACTATTATAAGTTATAAAATAAGCTATGTTTAGTTCCTAGTCCTACAGTATGTGTGCTTTCATAAATACATACTCCATTCAGGGGGCGAGCAAAATTCCATGGGACTGTTAAAAGTGAAGGGACATATTGCTTCTAGTATTAAGTCTGTTTTACAGTGGTACATTGTTCTGTAATAATGACAAGGAGGAACAATTATATGCCAGATTAAGTGATATGCCTTTATTATTAAAAAGGAGTTTTGTATGATCATATTTTTTATATGCTGATGAATGAAACCTGACAAAACAAACAACCCCAATGAAAAGCAACCGGGTCAAATGTCATTGACAAGGTTCTTCCCTAATTAATTACTTTTAATCAAATTAATCTGTTTCCTGGTGCTCTCAAAACCTCTGACCTCTGTGAATTGTCTATATTTCATCAATAGCAGGTTATTGATATAAGTTATCTGTGGTGTTAATTCAATTGTTTTTTCTATATAAATAAATAAAATGGCGGAGCCGCAGAAGACTCTGGGGGCGGAGCCACAGAAGACTCTGGGCAAAGAGTCCTGGATTAATGGGGAAACGACCTCCGTGGTCACAAACATGGGAAGACTCTTGAGAATGACCTCTGTGGACGTGGGCATGGGCAGAGACTTGGGGAATGACCTTCGTGGTTTCATACATGGGAAGAGACTTGGGAACAGAAACATTTCTTCACTTCCTGCTCCTCCTCCTCTGGATGGCCGAAGTTGGCAACGCTGGCTCTGGGATGGGCAAGGCTGGCAACTCGTTGACCATGGCAGGCGTGGGCTCAGACAATTTTCGAGGTAGGGTCTTCATGAACCCACGCACCGACATCAGTGGCAGATCATACAACTTGGAGACAGGGGCCGTGGAGGGCTTCGACAAGGGAGCCGAAGACGCAGGTTTTGGCCCGGGGTTTCCACCATAATCCACTGTATAAAGGGAACCGCAAAGTCCCAAAGCCTTCTCCACATATTCGCCAAGCATCCAGTGAGGATCAGCCGGAGGCATCGGTTCCCTCAGTGCACTATTCAGACCGGACCAGAAGAAAACCACCAGAGAGCGGTCTGGATAGTGCACTACATTTGTCAGCTCTAAAAACTCATGGACGTGATCCTCAACTGGACGGTCCCCTTGTTGAAGGAGCAGAATTATGACAGCCGCTAGATAAATTTTTTGGTCAGTCTTTCTGTAACAAGGCTGGAGGATCTAAGTGCCGCTTTTAATGGAAACAAAAGATGAACAAAGTAACTCCGAATAAAAATGAAAACAAAACACAGGGAACCAGGTACAAAACATGACAATACATGTGAAGACTGACAAAGGAAACAGGGAAAACAAGGGCTTAAGTACACAGGGGCAAACAAGGGAATGAGGAACACCTGTAGAAACAATCAGGGGAAAACCAGTCATAAAATGAAACTACAAAGGACTACAAACTAACAGGAAACAGGAATGTGGGAACTAAACAAGAATTTCAACATAAAAGTCAATGCAAAAAACAGGGAATATGTGACAACATCAACTAAAACCTCAGTAAACAGTCAAAGTAAGTTTTTAATATACATTTGAGTGATTTTAAGAACAAAGAGTACAGTTTACCCAAATTTTAAAATAAAAAATAACTAATTCTCTCCACTAATGTCATGTCAAAAATATTCAACCCTGAAAATCAGTCATTTGTGGAGCATCCTTTATCCTTAATAACAGCAAATAAATGTTTCAGGTAAGTGTTCTCAGGCTTCGGACACCTCTCTATTAGAATTTTTACACATTTCTCATGAGCAAAAGCTTTCAGCTCATTGACATTCTTTGGTTTCTGTGCTGCCACTGCTTCCTTGAAATCCCAACAAAGGTTTGCAATGGGATTTTAATGATGGACTGAAAGGGCCATTTAAGGACATTCCACGAACAATCCCTGAACCAGATTTTGGACAACTTGGATGTATTCCTGGTGTTATTGTCTTGCTGGAAAGTCCAGTGATCACCAAGCTTCAATTTACACACTGAAGGCATCAAATATTTATGCCAAAATGGCCTGATACCTGAAAGAATCCATGGCATCAGTCACATAGTCAGGATAGCCGTTTCCTGCAGCCGCAAAACACCCCATAACAGGACTGACCCACCTCCATGCTTGACTGTGGGGATGGTGTCGTCCTTGTCATCACCTTGTCATCTTACTCCAGACATACTGCTGATCCATGGGTCTAAAAATCATTTTCACTTTAGTGTCATACGTCTAAAAAAAACCTTCTTCCAGGACTCCACAGGTCTTTTCTACTTACTTCTTGAATATTCAAGTCAACATTTCCCTTGGTGAAGTTTTGCTTTCTTCCACACCCCAAGAAGGTTGCTGTTGTACCATATTTAAAAAATGTATGAATGGTGCTGCCAACTTTGTCTACTGGAAATTGAAGTGCCTTGGAAATGTACTTTTAGCCATGACCTTTCTTGTGTAATGAAATAATCTCCACTATTAGCTTTTGAGACAGCTTATTTTTAATTGCATTTTTTGCATAGAAATTCATTTCTGCTTACAACGCTAAACTTAAATTTTAAAACTTAAATAAGTGCCATTGCAGATTGATGACTTAATTTTGTTTTAAAACAATTACTTGTGTAGCCTTACATATTTAAGAAACAGCTACATGCAACAGAGGTTGAATAATTATGACATGGCTGTATTTAAAAAATAATCCTGATATTTAGAAATATTAGGTTATATATTCACACTATGACTCTGAATGTGTCACTCAGCTGATATAGATGTAAAGTTTAAAAAATCTGGGTCATCAGAAAAGCTTACCTTTGTAAATCTAACTGTCTTGTTGGGTGGGGGTTGAATAATTACGATTGTAACTGTACATTGGTGGACAAAAGTTTGGAATAATGTACAGATTTTGCTTTTATGGAAAGAAATTGGTACTTTTATTCACCAAAGTGTCATTCAACTGATCACAATGTATAGTCAGGACATTAATAACGTGAAAAAATTCTATTACAATTTGAAAAAACTAAAAACAAAAATGTTTAGAACTTCTTAAACTACTTCAAATAGAATGACAGCTTTGCAGATCCTTGGCATTCTAGCTGTCAGTTTGTCCAGATACTCAGGTGACATTTCACCCCACACTTCCTGTAGCACTTGCCATAGATGTGGCTGTATTGTCGGGCACTTCTCACGCACCTTACAGTCTAGCTGATCCCACAAAAGCTCAGTGGGGTTAAGATCCATAACACTCTTTTCCAATTATCTGTTGTCCAATGTCTGTGCTTCTTTGCCCACTCTAACCTTTTCTTTTTGTTTCCCAAAAGTGGCTTTTTCTTTGCGGTTCTTCCCATTAGGCCTGAAACTGGTGTTGAGCAGGTAGAATTCAATGAAGCTGTCAGCTGAGGACATGTGAGGCATCTGTTTCTCAAACTAGAGACTCTGATGTACTTATCCTCTTGTTTAGTTGTACATCTGGCCTTCCACATCTCTTTCTGTCCTTATTAGAGTCAGTTGTCCTTTGTCTTTGAAGACTGTAGTGTACACCTTTGTATGAAATCAGTTTTTTGGCAATTTCAAGCATTGTATAGCCTTCATTCCTCAAAACAATGATTGACTGATGAGTTTCTAGAGAAAGCTGTTTCTTTTTTGCCATTTTTGACCTAATATTGACCTTAAGACATGCCAGTCTATTGCATACTGTGGCAACTCAAAAACAAACACATAGACAATGTTAAGCTTCATTTAATGAACCAAATAGCTTTCATCAGTGTTTGATATAATGGCAAGTGATTTTCTAGTACCACATTAGCAATTTAGCATGATTACACAAGAATAAGGTGTTGGAGTGATGGCTGCTGGAAATGGAGCCTGTCTAGATTTGATCAAAAATGACTTTTTTCAAATAGTGATGGTGCTGTTTTTTACATCAGTAATGTCCTGACTATACTTTGTGATCAGTTGAATGCCACTTTGGTGAATTAAAGTACCAATTTCCTTCCGAAACAGCAAAATCTGTACATATTCCAAACTTTTGGCTGCCATTGTATATACAGTATATATATATATATATATATATATATATATATATATATATATATATATATATATATATATATATATTAGAGCTGTCACTTTAAAAATTATAATGTAATTAATGATGTGCCAATTAATTAAGCAAATGAATCGCATATCCATAATTACTGCCAAAAGGCTCCCAAATAAAGTAATTTAGAATATAATAATTAAGATAATCATAAATATATAATAAATATAATAATTAAGACATTCCAAATACATTACTTCATATATTGTGGCAACAGAGAAGTAAAGCATTAAGACAATACAAAAAGTGTCGTTAAAAGTCAAAATATTATTATTATTTTTTTTTTTTCATATAATTTAACATAACCCTATTTTGGCTTACATCCCTCTGCTCTGTTTTTAACTGTGGGTGTACTGTATGTACTCGTGCGTCAGACGGACGCTTTTGGAGTGTCTTACTTTGGTTGCGTCACGTCTCACTAGTTTTCAGTTCCTCTTGTCCTTAGTGCTGTGTTTTAGGACAATGTGCCAAATCAAACATAGTTTGAAACTTTGAAAAACGTGTCTCATGATCCCATTTCGGTCCAGTGCGAAGGCGTGTCTGTGGAAGGCCGTGCTGTGCTGCCTACTCATTGGTTTGAGGAGACACGTTGCTTGTACATCAACCTTGAATTGCTCCGAAAGTAGGAAAATTCCTAATTTCATAATGTACGGGTCAGGGCATGATTAACTGAGTTATTTTTAAAATAATTACGTCACTACGTGACTTAGTATATGTTTTCGACCTGGCTTGCGCTGCAATTATCCACTATTATAGCACCGTCTCTGGCGGTCATCCGGAATTCACAGAACCACGGTTATATCCATAAACAGCGTTTATGATGCTGAATACCAGTGAGACACTCCAAATGTGTCCATCTGACACACGCACATTTAAAAATAATTAAAAATAGCACAATTAAAAATAGCACAGACGGAATGCAAGAACGCATACTGAGAGACCAGGAAACATTGATGAACTCAATGCAAAACAGATTGCTGTCAACTGTAGGCTTGTTCAATGATATGAGAATAAAACAAACAATATATTGAGTACTTAAGCCACTTTTTGTAATCAGTGCTTTATTCATCTGCCACAATAATGCAATTTATTTCAAACTGAATTTCAATTCGTATTAAATAGGCAAATTATTATAAGCCCTACATATTATATTTATAAATGTTTGACTTATGTATTATTCATATGAATTATCTTTATTTTTGGGGCCTTTCTCAAATAATGAAATAATATTTTTTTTTTTTTGTGGAAATAATACACAGCCGTGTAGTGATTTGTCTCAGTCCAGGTGGTGGAGGACGAATCCCAGTTGCCTCCGCGTCTGAGACCGTCAATCCATGCATCTTATCACGTGGCTTGTTGAGTGCGTTGCCACAGAGACATAGCGCATGTGAAGGCTTCACGCCATCCACTGTGGCAACCACGCTCAACTCACCGCATGCCCCACCAAGAACGAACCACATTATAGCGACCACGAGGAGGTTACCCATGTGACTCTACGCTCCCTAGCAACCAGGCCAATTTGGTTGCTTAGGAGACCTGGCTGGAGTCAATAAGCACGCCCTGGGATTTCGAACTCCAGGGGTGGTAGCCAGTGTATTTTACCACTGAGCTACCCAGGCCCAGGCGTGAAACAGTTTCTTATGAAGTGTTACATTCATACGAGCAGACAGAGAAGTAAGTTTGAAGTAAGTTTGGAGCACAAGAAATAGAAATAAACCTTGTGGAAATTGTCAGCTTTATGCTAAGCTAAAATGCTATTTCTAGCCATTTTACATGCACGTTACCAGGCACGATCATATTTTTTTATCAAGAAAATTCATGCTGGATCATAATTTTTTTTTTCTAGTAAGACCTTTGACATTAGGGCAAAAATTGTATTCTTGATAATAATTTTTGTATTGCTTTCCTGTAAAAATATCTAAAAATAATTTAAACAAGATCAATTTGATTTATCTTGTTTTAGAAACAACATTGCATAAGATATTTATGTTTTTCAGAGAATGTATTTTTAACACGTGTATTTTGTCTTACTGTACTGGCAGAGTTTTTATAGTCAAAACAAGTGAAAAAATCTTCCAGTGCTGAAGAAGTAATCCAAAGTATTTAGAATACGTTACTGACCTTGAGTAATCTAGCGAAATACGTTACAAATGACATTTTACAGCATGTATTCTGTAATCTGTAGATATATATATGCACACTCACCAACCACTTTATTAGGTACACCTGTACACCTACTCATTCATGCAATTATCTAATTACCCAATCGTGTGGTAGCAGCGCAATGGATAAAATCATGCATATACAGGTCTGGAGCTTCAGTTAATGTTCACAACAACCATTAGAATGGGGAAAAAAATGTGATCTCAGTGATTTCAACAGTGGCATGATTGATGTGCCAGACAGGCTGGTTTGTGTATTTCTGGAACTGAAATTTGTTTCAGGAACTGGAGTCTGTGTTCTTTAGAGCCTGGGACTCTGCTCTGCATTTGTGTAGAGCAATGGGGATTTGTTTTTGTTTTTTTGCTGTTGTAACCTTTGTGTTGGCAGTTGAGAATATGTGGGCCGTTTGTGGTGGAACAGTGCAGGCCAAAGTCCAGTGCCATTTTACACTCACAGTTTGTCCCTGTAGAGCAACATTTTTAAGCTGAGTTGTACATAGACTGTGAAAAGAAAAATATGTAATGTCACATGTGCAATATCCTTAAATTTGAGTGAGTGTTGTTGCCTTTTAATATGCACCACTGCCAGGTTAATTATGTGTTTTGTTGTCATCTTGAATCCCTCTGTATAATGTCTTCTGGATTTTGTCATTTGTAGTCAGATTCTGTAGCACTGAAAACATTTAAATAGTCTTGCTGTTTGAAACGACTACATTGATCATCTCCAGTTAACTGCCAGAGGATTGTACAAATGGGTTGTGTGTTAGGGGATGGCTTCTAGTGCTTCACAAACATTCCCTTGTGTTGGCAGATATAAAATCCAGGGTCTTTCATAAACTCACAGTATGCCCACCTCTTCAGACACTACTACACAACTGTGTATGCTGACCTGAGAAATATTTTCCCTGAGACCATCTAGTCATTAACCCAGAGCCTTAACCGCCAAGCCACCACTGCCCCTACGTTGTCCTAAAAAAAACCCTTTTTTATGTTCAAATTCAAAAGCTTGTAACAAAGACTCTGTTTGCTATATTTCTCTATTTTTGGACTTAAATCATTCATCTAGGCGCCAGCTAACACCAGGAAAAACAATTCTCTATCACCTTCAATATACAGACCTGAAAGTCAGAAAAGGTCAATATTTTATTATAAGAACACTCATACTCAAAATGTCAATATATCAGCTCTTACCTTAGGTTGTTTTCTACAAAATGTGTCTATTTTTACTTGTCTCTCAGCTTGTCTCTCAGCTTGTCCTGGTAAATAATCCACTGTTATGTCTCAAATGTCCAGAAAAAGTTCAGCAAAAGAAAAAGTATTATAAACAAATCATCATTTGAATATGTTCCTGAATATTGATGCTAAAATGTTATACATCGTCTTAGCTTTCAAATGACACCAAGATCACACTTGTTGTCCATTCAGAGGCCGAGATATTCCACAAAACATGGGGAAAGGGCGGGGCTTCCCAAAAATGACTGGATGTCTAGGGGCTGAGTCACAAACCACATTGGAGGGCCCCCTGCTTTTCAGATCTGTATATTGTGACAGGAAGCGATAGAAAAAAATTCTAGTGTTTGCTGCCATCTAGTGGAATGATCTAAGACTAAACGTAGGGAGATCGAGCGAACAGAGCATTTATTACAAGCTTTGAAGCTTTTTTAACAAGATTTTTTAAGCTGCATTGGGGTGTTCCCTGCCTTTCAGATCTGTATATTGTGATAGAAGCTGACAGAGAAATGTTCTATTGTTAGCTGGATCCTAGACAAACTATTTAAGACCAAAAGTGGAGAGAGAGAGAGAGAGAGAGAGAGAGAGAGAGAGAGAGAGAGAGAGAGAGAGAGAGAGAGAGAGCAAATAGAGCCTGTTTTATAAGCTTTTGAAATTGAAAATAAAAAAGGGTCAATTTGACCCTTAAGTCCAAGGAAGGGTTAAAGATATCTTAAAATGCTTTCTTACAAGTTACAATAACATTAAAGGTATCTGAAAATAATATTGAAACAATATTAAACATGAATATTTTTACTAGTTGTAATTCAATTGTCAATATTAGAAATCAACATTTAAACTAGTAACAATGTAATTATTGATATAAAAAATGACTGTTTTTACTAGTAAGAAGAACATAGCTGATATGACAGATCATTGTGAAATGTTAATTGTGAAAATGGAGTTACAGATATCAATAATTATGTTTTTTACTTGTAAGTAAAGACATAATTTTTTATAAGAACAAATGCTTTTACCTGTGCAAACCTAATTATCCTGCACTCGATTAAATGTCAAAAGGGCATGCAATAAACTGGATATGCTTCTTTATTTCATGGGGGACCTGTGCCCCAGGACTGCTAAAGACCAGAAACGTCCCTGTGTCAACTTACACTTAAACTGCAAAGAAAAGGACAAAGCTGCACTGAGATTAATGTTGATCTATGTGACGTCGTGAGTGACCTTAAATATGGCCTCAAAAGTTTGCTGAATAAATAAAGTACCATGCCCACATACATCACATAACTCTTAACAGGAACGAATCTCAATGGTCGATTTCTGTTTTTATGGTTAAAACATAATCCAAAAATGTCTGGATGTTTTTCATACATCGTGTTTTTCTCTCTCTTTTTTAAAGATCCCTGTCCCATTCTAGAGCCAAGGTATGCATTTACCATTTTCACATACTTAAGAGGGATCAGGGCTATAGTTGTCTGTATAGGTACTACATACCATAAAGTCTTGGCTATGAAGATATTGAACATTTTCACCATTATTGCCCAAGAAAAAATTATAGCTCATTTAACACTTTTTGTGACAACATAGCCCAATTGCTGGACATTTTGTAAACAATAAAACAACTGTAAATCAAAAACATTAATATTGTAAAAGCAGCAAAAATGTAAAAGGTAACATACAAAAATCTCAGATTAGTTTTGGAGAACAGAAATTGTAATGAATGAATTCCATAAGAATTTAAAACGTGACAATGACCCATGACATCCTGCCACCTCCTGACATTTATGGAACAATATCCTTCCTGTTAAAATCTACCTTTATTATTTACTTCACACTTGCCTTAAAGGGTTCTTGACATTCTCTTTTTTTTTTTTTTTGTTTTTTTTTTTCACCCAATTTGGAATGCCCAATTCCCAGTGCGCTTTTTAAGTCCTCGTGGTGGCGTAGTGATTCACCTCAATCCGGGTGGTGGAGGATCAATCCCAGTTGCCTCCGCGTCTGAGACCATCAACCCGCGCATCTTAACACGTGGCTTGTTGAGCACGTTGCCACGGAGACATAGCGCTTGTGGAGGCTTCACGCGGCATCCGCGCTCAACTCACCACGCGCCCCACCGAGAATGTACCACATTATAGCGACCACGAGGAGGTTACCCCATGTGACTCTACCTTCCCTAGCAACCAGGCCAATTTGGTTGCTTAGGAGACCTGGCTGGAGTCACTCAGCACGCCCTGGGATTCGAACTAGCGAGCTCCAGGGGTGGTAGCCAGCATCTTTTACCACTGAGCTACCCAGGCCCCCAACATACTCTTGTTTTTAATCATTTTCTTATTTTCCCTGAGATCTACCTTTAATGTTTGTACATTTTTTGCACCAAAAAAGTCACAATTTAGTAATATATACTAATTTTTTTTTTGTCCCTGTCTCTGGCCTTCTGACTGAAAAAGCTCAGTTTTCAGCTCTGTTCCTCTTGTAAATGCTCACTTATGATTGGCTAACATTGTGCAGCCCCTTTGAATACAGCCATGTTGTAGAGCCGAGGAGGGCGGGGCCGGACTGGAATGAGACACACCCGGTCCCCAATCAGCCTGATGGGGCGCGCGAGGGATAAAGGCAGCCGGGGACGACAGTTCGAGAGAGAGAGAATTGCAGGCAGCTGTACTGTGTGTTTTTGGTTGTGTGTTTTGTTTAAATTGTTTATTAAATTATTATTTATATTATTAAGCCGGTTCTCGCCTCCTCCTTTCCACTGAACCCCCTTACACTGGTGCCGAAACCCGGGAGGGAGGAGGGATTCCCGTCGCAGAGTCCTCGACACTGCCGTCCACCCAGGGGAGCGCCGCTGCCGGGGGTGGAGGAGTGTCCCCACGGAGGGGCGTTCTGTCTGCTGGGGGTCGGAGGTCTGACTCCGGTCCGCCCGGGGAGGAGTGGCTGCAGTCCGCCTGAGAGGGTGGAGTAGTGATCGAGGACCACGCGACGGCACATCAGAGAACCGGTGAGTTTCTTTTTCTCTCTTTCCTCTCTCTCTCTCTGTCGCTCCGTGTTGGCCTTTCCCTCGCCATTTTGTTTTGTTGTTTTTCCCCTCCTGTCTCCTCCCAGGTCGAGGAAGGCGGGGATGACCCGCCGGCAGTCGGGGCGTAAGGCACGCACCCCCCCCCCCCCCGGAGAGGAAGGGTGGGGGATGTACGTCATGCCGGGGGCTCCCCGGCCTGAGGCAACGCCGGGAGGAGTGTAGAGACGAGGAGGGCAGGGCCGGGCTGGAATGAGACACACCCGGTCCCCAATCAGCCTGATGGGGCGCGCGAGGGATAAAGGCGGCCAGGGACGACAGTTCGAGAGAGAGAGAATTGCAGGCAGCTGTACTGTGTGTTTTTGGTTGTGTGTTTTGTTTAAATTGTTTATTAAATTATTATTTATATTATTAAGCCGGTTCTCGCCGCCTCCTTTCCACTGAACCTCCTTACACATATATATTTGAAACTCAGTAGGAAGAGAATTAACCAGCTCAACAACAACAAAAACTATGTTTCAGGGTTTACACATAACGTGCATCGAACACCTTGCATCAAAACATATCACACATGCAGTCTGTGGTGAAATGTGTCACAGACACATAAAACAATCCATGGTGAAACGTGCCGCACACACATAATCCTGCACTGATGCGATCAGGAACTGTTAAATGTCAGCCGCTCTTTCCTAACCTAGGATGCTTCGACAGAGGCCAATGCAGAGATGCTGGTCTTTACAGCCGCATCATCTCACATCTTCCATGTCTGTTTATGCATCAAAATGGTCAAAGACGTCCATCTAGTACGTTTACATAGAACAACAATTAATATTAATGCAGGTGGGCGCAAGAACGCGTCCAGGACGTGTTTATACTCAGCAAGACGCAGTGCAGCAGAATAAAACTGCAGAGTCTCCTTTTAAAAGTTAAAAAGTGGCACGAGACACATGACAATGATCAAAGATGTCTGTCTAGTGCATGTTTATACTGAAAAATAATTACAAATTGTCCATAATGTCATGGTTTTAGCAGAGATAAGGACCCAAATGCAGAGATAAAAAAACAAAATACTTTATTTAATAAACAAATTCCCACAAGGGGGAAAACATAAACAACCCCGAAGGGGACAAAAGGGTAATTCAGGCTGGGGCCGAAGGGAACAAGGAATCAGGACCAACTAGACCAAGACCAGGAACAGGGATCAGGAACGACAGGAGCACATACAGGACTGACTGGAGAACAAGACGAACTGGCCCTGGACAGCAAACACGAGGAGACAAAAAAAGGGAGAGAAATCAAGCGGGTTAATAAAGGGCAGCTGTTACTAATGAAACAATAATGAGCAAACAAGGAGGCGGGGTGTGACGTGAGACAGAGAAGCATGTGGCGATACAGAAACAATAACAAAGCCGCGTGTTCTCACAAGAAGGCAAAACATCCGATTGACATGAGCGCACATCGCCAAGACAGTGAGGCGATATACACTCATGCCAATCGACAGATAAGACGAGAAGACACTTGTGTGAGAGTTCGGCCACACACACACCCGACACCTCACAGAAGTGACCGAACCTCAGCACAAACATGGAGACAGCTCGCGACCCGTGTGAACGGCGCAAAGCGAGCACAATGCGCGTCCGTGAGAGACAGACAAAAAGACTGACGTAGATTATTGACGTGAGCGCATGCCGCCAAGATGACACAAGCACGATGCACCCATGTCAATAACAGACAGACAAGGTGTACGAATGTCCGGGTCCCAACACAGACTGGAACTGAACTAGACCGGAAGTCAGTTTGACTTTGAGTATCAGTGGGTGGTCCAAGGGTGTGATGATGTAAAAGTAGGCACTGATGTCTTGCTGTGGAGGCAATCATGCATTAATGAGTACTCTGTGTGATGCCACAAAGTCACGGAAGTAAAGAACGAGGCGTATTTGCTGCTTGGTTTCAGTAAATGCTTTTTTTTTTTTTTTTTAAGTACAACTCATATACCTCAAAAGATCAAGGAAAATTCTGTTCCTCATGTCATGACTCCTTTAATATATACCAGTGTGGTTTTATTGTGTTTACTTTTTTACCCAACAGCCAGGGCCGTAACCACAATATAGGCTACATTATTTATATCGGTTATATCACCCCCAATAATCAGATATGGCCAGACTGTCCCCCCCAATAATTGATATCTTTGTTGCTGTTCTGCTGCAGTTCATTATGCATTGCCATCTAGGTTTAAAAAAGTTTAATTTTTAGCATGCTCAGTAGTCTAACACCACTCGTCAATGTCATATGAGCTAATCAAATAGATGAAGGCGGGATTCAAGTTTAAGACGCTAAGCGGAAACCTCATGGATTATCCCAACACCCCGCATCAGCAAGCAGTTCAGGTTAAGAGTGTTTGTGTCATGTGAGATGTCAGTATATAACTAAACATACAATATTTGCCCACTGTTTTATGATTGAAATTTTGTACCGACCGACAGTAATTTCCAAGGGTGCAAACAATTCACCATTTGGCAAAATTCGCCATTTTGAATGTAAAATATGTCATGTAGAGTACGTGATTCAGGATCATCCGTCCTGATTCTGCTGGACCTTTCTGCAGCCTTTGACACAGTCAACCATCAGATCTTACTCTCTACCCTCTCCTCGCTGGGCATCACAGGAACTGTGCTTGACTGGTTTAATTCCTATCTCTCAGGTAGGTCCTTCAAGGTAGCCTGGAGAGGTGAGGTATCCAAGCCACATCAGCTACTTACTGGGGTACCTCAGGGATCAGTGCTTGGGCCACTTCTCTTCTCTATATACACAACATCACTGGGACCCATCATTCAGGCACATGGTTTCTCTTACCACCGCTACGCTGATGACACGCAACTCTACTTGTCTTTCCAACCCAACGACACCACAGTGACTGCTCGAATTTCTGCCTGCCTGGCGGACATCTCGGCCTGGATGAAGGAGCACCACCTGCAACTCAACCCAGCCAAGACTGAACTCCTTGTCTTTCCAGCAAACCCTGTTGCTGAACACAACATCACCATGCAGTTGGGCGCAACTACAGTAACGCCTTCCAAATCGGTCAGAAATCTAGGGGTAACCATCGACAACAGACTAAATTTCACAGACCACATCTCAAAGACTGCAAGATCATGTAGATTTACACTCTACAATATCAGGAAGATAAGACCCTTCCTCTCTGAACATGCCACACAACTGCTTGTCCAGTCACTTGTCATAACTAGACTGGACTTCTATAACGCTCTCATTGCAGGCCTCCCTGCATGTACAATTAGACCCCTGCAAATGATCCAGAATGCAGCAGCACGTCTGGTCTTTAATGAACCAAAGAGTGCACATGTTACACCACTCCTTGTCTCTCTCCGCTGGCTGCCGGTTGATGCACATATCAAATTCAAGGCTCTGATGCTGGCATACAGAACAGTCACTGGGTCTGCTCCAGCATACCTAAAATCATTTCTGCAGAGCTACGCGCCCACTAGAAACTTGCGGTCGGCTAAGGAACGTCGCCTTGTTGTACCAACACAAAGAGGCACCAAAACACTTTCCCGGACTTTCAGCTTCATTGTACCACGTTGGTGGAACGACCTTCCCAACTCCATCCGTGAAGCTGACTCACTCTATGTCTTCAAAAAAGGACTAAAAACACATCTTTTCCACGAGCACTTAACCAGTCATTAAAAAAAAAAAAAAAAATTCCTGTTGCACTTCATTCTGTTTTGAATACTATTATGATGCTAGTGATACTTTGTAATACAGCACTTTTCATACCACTGTCTCCTTACGATGATTCGCTTATGTTTTCCTCTTTTGTAAGTCGCTTTGGATAAAAGCGTCTGCCAAATGAATAAATGTAAATGTAATGTAAATGTGATTCGTATGTCACTCATAACTGTGAATGTGAAAACATTAATGGAGTAGTTTTCAGCATGTCAGGCTTAAGACAAAGCGTAAATGTGTGTATATTGTAAAGGAATTGAATGAATGTGGTAATCTGGCAGGTTTTTGAAGGAGCTTTTTAGAAAATTCACTTGATATTGTCTTAGAAAATGATCTATAACACAAGCTAGAGCGTTTTCACCCTCAGATTAAAACTAGAACCTGGTAAGACCTGTGACTTATGGCTTCAATTGTGCATTTAGGTTTTGGCAGGAACAGTGTCATTTAATGCAAATATTATTAGGTAATAATTTAAAATCAATGTAAGATTTTCTAAATAACTTTTTTGTCTTTAATTAATTCTGAATTTTGTACAGCATCTCCTAAGAGTCTTCTTTTAAAAGAAACCATTTTATTTTGAGGATGTCTTGTCAGGTCTGTGCTCAAAAAATGAGCCACCAGTTAAAGTATTTCACCTAAAAATGGAAAATTTACTTTTACTCACTCATTCACTCACCCTTATGTTGTTCAAAACCCATATGCTGGGTTTTTTCTTGGAACATAAAAGTAGATATTTTAAGCAGCTCTATTCCATAAAATAACAGTTTATAGTGAGCAGGAGCTGTCGAACTTCATAAAGGACAAATACCATAAAGCACTATTAAAGGTTCAGCATAAAGACATCATAACAATAGTCCATATGACAAGTGCATTATGTTCCAAGCTTTCTGGGGCCATAGAAAAGCTTAGTGTTGTATGGACTACTTTTAAGAACATTTTTCTAATGATTTTTTTTTTTTCTTTGGACCTTGACAGCAGTGCTCAATATGAACTGTTTTTGTATGGAAGAGAGCAGCATTAGGAATCTTGAAGACAATATTGTTTTAAGATTATACTGGGAGGAAAAAACAATGAGGGACAACTTGAGAGCAGTAAATAATTTTGTATATTTTCTTTTTGCTAGCCAGCTGACACAGTCAGATACAGATACATCAGTGATGAAAAGAGATTCAAATTATATTGTATTGAGACAGCACAAAAGAAAGAAAAGATGACTAAAACAGGCAAATTGCTAGCAATGCAGACACAGTGTCTGTATGAACTTAAAAAAAAAACATCTCTTTTAAAAGCAAAAATTATCAAATTTTGGTCACATTTAAAAAAAATAAACTTTAACACATTTAAAATTATTTTTTTATCGCCTTTGCTATTTTAAAGGACCGAGTACCACTATATTTGTGACCTCAGCACCTTGCCAACTTGGTTACGGCCTTGCCAACAGCTATTACACAAAATGTGATAATAGAATTTTAGTTCAGAGAACCAAATGAACAAAATTATATTAGTTCTGAACTAGGTGTTTGAAACTAACATACAAAACCACTAGTGGAAACAAGCATTTGTGTAATTGGACATTTGACTCAAAACCCAGATCCTGTTTAGTGAGAAATATAGGCTGTAGTCCTTGTGACAACCCCTTTTGACAAGTAGCTGCGGTCACCCCTGTAGCTGAAATGCATGGGTATATTTGAATTTTCTGGTTTTAAAGCCCAAAGTAAAAAAATAAAAAATAAAAAAATGTATCGAATTTAAAATATACACCACTATTCACTTACCTGCAAAAATACAGCAGACTTCAAAGAGGACAAATCTGAACAAACAACTAATCAATAAGTCTTTGCCAATGAGAATGTTTCCAAAGTGTGATTGGATAGAGTGTTTTTAATAGGTAACTCACTTTAACTTTATAACTAACTTTATACTTTCACCATCTTCAGCCAGCTGTGGAGTGAAACCTTTGGTTACATATATTCAGTTTTGTTACACATTTCTGGAACAGTGTTTTTTTTTTTTAATGAAAACAATCATGCAACAATATAACATCGCAAATGTAACAGTTTGTGCTGCAGTCTTAAAATCATCAGGTGGCGCTATCGAACAGGACACAATTAACCAGCAACCACATGACAATCATGCATTCCTCCAGATTTTTTTTTTTAACAACTGGACAATGCTACTAATATTGGATATGTATTACTGTGGTCGGGAGTTAAATGTTTACAGTTCATTTGTCAAATTATTGTGATAATTCCACAGTTCCACTGTATTTTGGGATGTTTAGTGACCGTTGACTGCTTTTGTAATGACAAGAACCAGATTTTAAAACTAATGATATCACAAGTTGCCACACAGATAAGCTGATTATCAATATGTCAAGGTCATCAAGCATTACATATATATGTAATACATTAGAAGAATAGAAATATGGACCATTTGTGTCTTACGTCCTTTAGCACAATAATGTCCTTGCTGTGAACTCTCTCTGGTTTTGTCTGCTATCGTTCCAATGCTCTGGTATTTAGCGGTGAAATAATACAGAGGAAGTTTGTGTTTCCTCCTACTTCGGACCATGATGTATGTTCTCTATTGGTCTGTCTCACCTGCAGTCTTGAGAGTGTTACGGGACGCTTGAAACATGCTTTACTGCTCTCCCAGAGTTCATGGTTTTGTAATGTATATTTGTTATATACTGTATTTATACTGTATACTCTGTTTAGTGTTTTAATGTTTTGGTTTTAAAAGTGATTGATAGCTCTTTAATATAATCTGCTGGTGGAATCCCCAAACTGCAATTGCAGGAACTGAGTTTAGACTTTGCGGCGAGATTAGATGTGCATCCCAAACATCTTAGCGCAGTGACCTATTTCTCAGGAAAATAGCAAATTGCACTTTGCGCCACTTAATTTACTTATAATACTCCCACAGTTTGCGCGCATACACCCACTGATAGCACAAACACTTCCACCCACGGCCACTTGCACTTTACATTGGCACAAAAATTGCGCTTAGAATTAGTGCTCTATGTGAATGTGTTATAAAGAACAATGAAGTACTGTACATTTGTGATTTGGCAGTGTAGTAATTCCATATTATGAGATGTTCACTTATAAATAATTTATAAATGAGTTCACTTTTATACTGTAAGTCCACTTTAACTTCAATAAAAAACTAATAAATAAATAAATAAAAAAAATTTATTTTTTTTTGGGGGGGGGGGTGGTGTCAGACTCGTCATCATACCAGAGACAGTGCAAAAAGTTAGACAATCTGTCATTTCAGAAGCATGTCAGGCAAGAACATATTCATTTTCATATGATTCAAAAATATTGTCATCTTCCAAATGAAATGTATAATATTACTAACCTTAGAGAGGCTGATGACTGTCCATTAAGCAAAATATACCAAATCATTAATTATATTGGACTGATAAGTCCTCTTGAGACCCAAGAAAAAAGTTTTGATTGGTATTAAGTAATGTTTTATTTTTTACATTACAATGTTTGCAAAGTTATTTATGTTTAATTAAGATTTTAAAATTAGACATCAAACAATAGGTCTCAAGAGAAAATAGTATTGTGGTGGAAAACGTTTTTTCATTTATTTGTGCAGGTAAATTTTGGATCACAACAGAAATAAGTAATCTTGTATAGCTTTATTTATTCCTTAATTCACATAAATTATATTTTATTCAGTTTTGTATCATATTATATTGGAAAATTAGCTAATCAATCTGTCAATCAATCGCTCAGTTAATCAATTAGTCCATAAACCCATCAGTCAATCAGACAATCAATCAGTTAACCAAGGCCTAAAAAGCATTCGTCTACTATATTATCATGGCTTGTTGGCAACAAATGATTCGTCGCTTGGTTTGGGCCTTTGGTCTGTCTCCATATACCCCTCTTTGGGGTTCTCCATCCCTTTCTAATTCTTTCTCCTCTTTATGTCCTTCCCCCACTCTCCACTTTCACCCAAGTACACCCCCCACCCCCCCTTCAAACTGCTCCCCCACCCTCCCATTTGACAGAGTGCCATTATGCTGCGGTGGGTGAAGGGAAGAGAGGGATAACAATGAAGATAAAGAAAGCATGCGGTTAGAGGCTTACGAATGGCTACATTCAGCAAATCCAGCCAAACAGAAAAGCAGCTCTGCTCTCCCAAACCCAGAAGTTTCACTTAGTACAACTGGGTCTTTATTCTCCATAATTACACGCTAGCATATACATACATACACACTAGCAGGCACACTTGTCACACAACATACACACAGACATTGGCATATCAGTAAGTGGTTTATGTCGTTGTTTGATGGACATTCATTTTGCATAATTATAAAGCCATTGTTTAACATTTGACATCACGAGCATGGAGTTAAGTGAAACGTAGACCTCCACTGTAAACTGAGTGGAAATCAAAGATAAGCCAAATCAAGCCAGATATTTATTGTCATATGTATAGAGTTCAGTGAATAACTAAATTCTTAACTAAGACAACATATGAACGTTTTACAATATATGCCTAGACATCTTAAATTAAGCATGTATTTGACAGTCATGACTAACACGGCAAAACAAACTGAAAGTATATCTGTATGATTAAAAGCACAGCTTAAAATATTTTTGTCTGGTGTGTGGTTTATGAAATCTATCACTTCACTTATGGGCTCTCCGCCTGTTACCTCACAGATGCGTAACCCAAGCCATCCAAGTGTGTCTGTGCTTATTAATCAAAACAAAACACAGACACACGCAAACACTGGGCTGAGCAGTGTGTCAGTATTTGGAGAAAGGATGCTCCATATGGGCACTCCTGCATCTCTTTTCTGTGCTGGCAGCCAGGCAGATGTCGCATGGTCAAACAGGTCACCCTGCACAGACATAAGACGAATAGCTGTGCAGTACAGACTGCAAGGGGCCCCTCAGCCGTCTGCCAGTAGAGTCCCCCAGTTCACCTCGTTCTCCACACACACACACACACACAAATACACATATTACATCCTAGTTTTATTATATTTTAGAACCTTGTGTTTCCTATGTATTCATATTTATACAATATTTCAGCACTACAATTTCCTTTTAATTCTTATACAGTGATCTTTTTTGTGTGGTCTTGTCTTGTTCTTATTTTGTTTAGTGTGTAAGTGCATGTCCTACATATACAAATGTCAACAAGGTCTTGGGGACAAAACATTGCTATGTACAGTGGCCCCACATAGTATTTGGATACACAATACTAAACCACGTAGCATTTATTTTAAAGAAAAATAGCACAAGCACACTTTTCAAGCAAAACCTTGATTTTTGCTTTATTTATTAATTTTTTTAAAGAAAAGGAGGGACGAGTTGGAATTATTTTTGTAGAAATCAATATTATGTCACAAATGCTGTTGATTGAGCTTAACTCAACCCAGAATATTCCTTTAAGATCACATATTTAGACACTTCACAGTTAGATACTTTATTTAGATTGTCAAATGTGTACAAACGTGTTCAACATCTGAACTACATCTGTGGCTACTCTACTAGAATACCTGTGTGGACTTGAGGGGAACTGAATTAAAACATCCACTAAAAATCACTTTAAGACGTAAAAATAATCACTTGTTTGCAGATGTCACTTGGTTTGATATTTTGTTATCTAATGCAGTGAAATACAGGAATGCATGAGAGAAATTTAAGTGTGCCAACTATATATAACACAACCACAAATGCACACAACTGTATGATTGGGCCAACCTGGTGTCAAGACAAGTCTACGATAAAGCGAAACCGTAAAAAAAAATTACGAGTTGGCTCGTTTAAAAAATGTACGACTTTTACACCCATAGAAAATAATTAACAAAGCAAAAATGTAAATCATGGTTAGGTTTTGGATTTAGGCAACAGGTTAAATGTAGGGGAAAAAATCATTAAAATAACATTAATAACATTGTTATTAATAACATTAAAAATGTGTTATTAACATTGTAATGACATTGTTCATTCATTTATTTTTCTCTATAAAAGAGTAATATTAGAATAAAAGAGTAAAAGTCATACATTTTTGTATGAGCCAACTCGTACTTAGTTTCACCCCTAAGCCAAACCCCACACCTAAACCTAACCATGGTTTTAATTGGAAAAAGACTTTTGTGTACCATGGAAGAAAGAAAACTTTGGGTGTGGAATGAGACGAGGGAAGCGTATTAGGTTATTGACATATGTCAGTCTGTAAAATGGCAAAATATGAAATGAGTGACCATATTTGTTCACAGATGTTTCCTTTCTTAAAATAAAGTTTTGGGTAGGAGGCTATCGGTAAAATTTGATGCCAAGTCATACAATATCTTACGATTTCGCCATCTCGCATGAATTATTATAAGTTGCCATTGGACCATGTTGGATGGGGTCGACACACACACAAGTGCATACCCACATAAACATGAAGATTTCTCAGGCCTGAAGGGTTGGAACAGGGTTACTTTACATACCTTTGAACATCCCTTTTAGGGCCTGGTGTGAAATAGATTTGAATGAGAAAGAAGAGGTCAGGAGAGGAGGTGTGGAGGCTAGGGGAGGGAGCAGGGTGGGAAGCCAACAGGAGGGTGGAAGAAAAGGAGGTGTGCAGCGGGTACACGGATTTTCCATTTGTAAAAAAAAAACAAAAAACAGGGCCACTAGTTATTGAGTTGCATGAGAAGGATCTCCCTTTCTGTTTCTTTCCCCTCCCTCCCTCTCTCTCTCTCTCTCTCTCTCTCTCTCTCTCCAGTCTTCTCTCTTGCTTGTCCCCTCTCTCATTACCATAGCAGCTGCAGAGCTGTATGTGTATATGTGTGTGTGTAAAGGGAGGGGGTCCGGGTCGGGCAGTGTGACTTAGGCATGGGGCTCCCGTCAATGGTGGGCCGTCTGGTGAATGAAAAGAGGTGCACAGAGTTGAGCAGGCTGAACAAAAGAGAGGAGGAGAGAAGAAAGGACGAGTGATTGTCACTGCGAGCTAGAGCGCACAGAATGGAGTGAAATAGTGAAAGAAATTTAAAAGGAGCAGAGGGCATGCAAGGATTGGCCTGGCCACCTGTCTCTCTCTCTCTGTCTTTTGCCCCTTCTGTCAATGGACAGACTAAAAGTTGGAAGAATGAGAGCGCGATTTGTGAAGAACAAAAAAAGCACTGTAAGCAATACTGATGAAAAAGTATTTTACTATTTCGAAAACAGCCGGCGACCATAGTTTTAATAAATCTAATATGGTGGTTTGTACTTTTATTTGGTGACCTGATGACCAGAGCATGCATGAAGCAGTTTCTATGAAGTGAAATATCTTTGAAACGTCTACTTTCATGCTCTAGTTAATTGCATAATCAAGCACGTACAAGATCATTTTTTAGTTGTAACCTACTCTGTGTTGAATATAAGAATCACAAAATAATAAAATCATTTTTTTAATTCTGCCTTTCGTTGTATAACTCGGTTCACAGAATTATGTAATGGTATGTCATTTGAAGTTGGTTGTAAAATAAACCATTTTAAGCTTCTGAATTGTTACCCTACAGTTACCTTAGGCAACCCTATTGTAGCAAGTGCAAGACAGAGTTTTTGCCCTGATATACCATCTGTAAACATGAGAGGTTTTTACTCAGTGAAGTGCAGGTTTACACTTCAGGCCATTTTAAAACCCTTTCCCATTATTGCCAGAGTTCCCCTAACCAGTAATTAGGTTACATTTATAAAAATATATCTGCTTTACCAGCACATGTAAATGCAATTCACAGTAACCATCCACTCTGAAAGTGATTCCCTGAAAATAATTTAGAAATAAAATGACTCCTTATGCAGGAATATAGCACTAACTTATAAAAATAGAGATGATTCTTTCAGCTAATATCACACTGTAGCTTGTATTAGCTATCTATGGAAATTTTATGAGGGCACTGGTAATGCCGTCCCTCTAAGTCACACAAATATGTCAATGCTTCTCTGAATTATTATTTTCAGAGTTCAAGTTCAAGATAATGCAGAAGCTGACACTTTTTGGTTGGTTACTTAGTGCTACATCAGCATTTTCACATTCACAGCATTGGTGACGAGCATGCTGGCAGAGAAATTGCATTACATTTTTCATTTAATGGAGTGCGTTCAATTAATTCCTCTAAATTTAAAATAAGGCACAAGATTGATAGTAGTGTAATTGAAAAATAAAGTTTTACTCTGCAGAGTTTGTTTCATTTCAGAGCTAGTTCATTTCTTTGCAGCCAAACTGGTGTTTACGCTAACAGCTGATGCATGCTAAGGCTAGCATCTGCTCGAGGCTACATAAGCATGTGAAACATGTTATTCACTGACTTGTAAAACACTGTAAAACCTTTATCTTTAAAGACACTTGTTTGGACTAGTTTAGCTGCATCCCTAGGTGCTTTCACAATTAATTTATCTGTCCCTTGTATTTCTTGGAAATATTGTGCAACTATTGAACAACTACCTGAGGCACAGGAAGAGCCAAAGACTGACTCAAGGAACAACATTCCAAGAGAATCCTCACTCACGAATAGAGCCATGTGCAGGTCTGTGCATTACACAAACAAGTTTCTTAAAACCACAAAATTTAATATAAAAAATGCCTTTGTACAAAAGTTCAAAATACAGCAAGTAATATCTCTAAAATATGACCACTTACAGCATTTCAAACATAAACGAACAGCTAAACAGATATATATATAAACACAACAAAGTAACAATTCACAAAAGACAAAAACATAATGAGAGTCCAATTTGTAGGCCTCTTCCACAAACTTTTCTTTGATGAAAATAATATATCAAAAGTTGGTCCAAACAAAATCAGTCATTTCACTTTTATCTCAAAGAAGTTACTTTTACTTTCATGTCATAAATGTTATGGCATTATCAAGTAAAGACTTGCATTGTGCAACTTCTTGTTACACTGGTTTTACTATGTAGCATCCCCCTTAAAAAGAGGAGGATGGGACGTCAGATAGGAGGTGCTCCAAGAGTTTTTTCTAGACACTCTACTTGTATGTTCCCCCATCAGGTCAAAATGACACCCAGTTAACACTGCTAAAGTTTAACACAGTTATTATAAGTCTAGAATATACAGAGGAACATTCAAGAAGAGTGTGTAACAAAATGAAACATATTTCAATTCATAGGCATATAAATGCCTTTGCGAAGAATGAGTGAAATCCACCCTGGAGCTTCCATACAATAAGAATTCTTTTCCCATTTAGAAAAATAGTATCTTTAAAAGTTGGCATGACACCAACAAGTCATAAAACAGCCATCAGTGCAATAGTTAAAACATTCTCAAGTATAAGTAATGATGCATAATTCCATACTGGCTTTGAATGACACTTCATAACAAGCGTTCCAAAAGTCACAACATAATCAAACCTTAACACATCTTGCCTGAGTTGGCAAGGGGTCTAAGCAGAAAAGGCCTATTTTTGCTTTAGGATACAGTGCAGTCTATAGACTTGTGTGAGATGTCATCGTTCTATGGATTTGCTCAACATCTGAATGACAAAACTGTAAAATTGGGCTTGAAATGTGAGGAGTCTGACATTTAGATATCAGCTGAAAATAACACAATCTCTTATCACAGATCCATTTCAGTTTCTCTAAAATGAGCTTCTCTTTAGTGTCAGGAACTCAATAGAAATGGGAACTAATCAGAAACCAGTAGCAAAGTCCTGAAGATGATTGGACAGTCCCAAAATACAGTTCTTTTTGGTAGTGTCTGGAAGTGTTATTTGAATATTTCCATTTAAGAGGAGCGAAACTGATACATATTCAACTACAGATCCTGAAATGTCAACTATATGATACTAACCTTGATGACCATTGTTGCAATGTCACCATGCAAAAATGCATTACAGTTGAGGTAGCTGACATCAGTCCCTGTTTTAGAGAACATGCAGATGGTGGGTGGGTGTGTGTGTGTGTGTGTCTGTGTGTGTGTGTATAGGTCTGGGTTCCTGTTGCTCTACTGGTAGTGCATGGCACTATATATGCACTACCTTCAGTATATAGTGCAATGCTCTACCCACTGAGCTACAGGAACATTGAGCTACAGATCTATCCCAATAGGTTGAGCATGGCACTAGCAACACCAAGATCATGGGTTCGATTCCCAGGGAACACACAAACTGATCAAATGTATACCCTGAATGCACTGTAAGTCGCTTTTGATAAAAGCATCTGCCAAATGCATAAATGTATATGATAATGCCACATGTGTCAGTCTAGTCATCTTGATGGACCACCAAGTGTCCACTTTTATACTTTGATTTGAGTGTTCAGTTTGTCCTTTGCAAAAATCTATAAATAACACTGCAAAACCTCATTTACTTAATTAGTATTTTTGTCTTGTTTTCCAGTAAAAGTATCTAAATATTCTTAAAACAAGATATATGTACTTGACAAGCAAAGTGGCATGAGATATTAAGTCTTGTTTTCAGAGAAATGTAACTCAATGTATTACAAGATATGCTTAAAACGAGAAGAAAAAATCTGCCATGAGGTGCGAAAAATAAACTCGTTTTCACTTTGAAATAAGCTTATTTTTCTTACCCAACTGACAAATAGTTTTTCTTGTCTCAAGCATAAACCTCACTAAATTTAGTTAGATTTCGCTGAAAACATGACAAAATATCCAATTTGCTAGTCAAGTAGATTTATCTTGTTTTAAGGATGTTTACATATTTTATTTTACTGGAAAACTATTCAAATTAAGACAATGATTTTTTGCAGTGAATGCAATGATCATTTTTACCATGCATCAGAAGTTGGCAAGATATTGTACCAACGCAACATTGCCCTACATTACCAACATTCCCTACAACTGCCTTTTGGATTTGAATTGTGTGCCGACTCATATCAATTCAAGACAAGCTCATAAGCACGTTACATCACAAAGCTTTGGCACAAAGGGACCAAATGTATGCAAGGCATAAGGTACAGTGTCAGACTGTCTTTGATTGCCTCAGAGTGCGCTTGATGAGTACTTCGCCCGTGTGATGAGGTACAGAACGATGTCTTGATGTCCACCAAACGCTGCTATGTGCAGCGCGCTCCATCCGTCCCTGTTGGCCAGTCGGATGTCTGCGCCAAACTTCACCAGCAGCTTCACTAACTCCAGGTTCCCGTCGATCACGGACTGGTGCAACGCCGTCTGTCCCTCCGGTCCGAACGAGTTGACGTTAAATTCACAGTTTGTCATGTTCTGTAAGAGGGAGTGAAGTTCTTTGGTGTTGCCCTTCCTGAGCGCTTCCTGAAACACCCTTTGACGCGCAGAGCAAGTCATGTCCGCCTGACTCATGATTTCAACAGGTAGACGACTGCGGCTCGTCGCGTCTGCTTTAGATACGATATAATGAGCCAGAGCTCCCTCCCGAACTCTACAGCACACCGAATCAAGAAATAAACGAGCGAAAGGCGAGTGACCGGTCCAATCTTCCCCAGTGCGCTCGATATTAATAAAAGTTCCGTACGCGTCCTTTTATTGCGAGAGGTGGCAACTTTCCTCCATAGCCCACTGGTGATCCAATACTCTGTTCCAAAGAGAAATGTGTTACGGAGCATTAGCTTAATCTTTGCAAATGCAGAATTTAAGAATAACAATAGTCCAAACAATAAACATGTAAAGCACATGTCCTAAATGTGTGTTTTGTTTACCTCGGTGGTTCCCACGAGCGGGTGTTGAATGATCTCCTGCTCCGCGCGCTGTGTTCTGACTGTATGCTCCGTTATAGCCGATCGACTCTATTCCGCCTGTTGAGACTTATTTGAATAATAAAAGCCCGTCATGAAGTTTGTCTTTTAGGGGTGGGGACTGTGTTCATTGCATAGGCTGCTTAGTAGAAAACTGCAGTATAATGGACGGGGAACTCTTTACAACAAGGTTGTATTCGTTAACATGCGTTAATACATTAGTTAGTATGAATGAACAGTAAGTTTACAGCACTTATTTACCTTGGTTAGTGTTAATTTCAACATTTACTAAAGCAATTTCAAATTAAAAGTTGAATAGGCCTATGTGAACATTAGCTTATGCATTATGAACTAACAATAAACAACTGTGTTTTTATTCATTAACATTAACCAACATTAATAAATGCTGTAATTGTTCATTGTTAGTTTGTGATGTCTAACACATTTACTAATGTTAACATATTGTAAAGTGTGACCAGTTGGGGTTGCATAAAGGCGAACTGTAAATAATACATAAATTACAAAATTATTATGGGGTGAGTGTAGAGTGGGCAATACTCCCAGATAGTTTCACAGATCTTCACACTCCAAAACATTTGTTTATCTGCAATCCATTTGTTAAAGATATATGAACAAATGGGGGAACAACTTGCCTGACATTTCTTCTGGCAACAGTGGAGTTCTCATGAAGTGAAACAGTGTCCTTATAGGCACCATGGGAACTAGGCTACTGCATGCTGTTTTTGTATCACCCTGTAGCCTCAATTTGGCACAGAGACTGAAGCCCAAATCTAGGGCATTTATTAACTTCTAGAGGCATGACATGCTATTGCTTTATTAGTGTACACTATATGTATTCTTAAAGTATCAAATGGGATTTTACACTTAAAATATGAATATGTAAAAATGTAAACATTAAAATTAAATTGATAATTAGATTAAAAACTATTTTCACGTGTGTACCACATTTATTAAGAATAAGTTTGCGTTGAAAAAAAATCATCAGAACTACAAAAACAGAAAAAGGGGGTAAAAATATTGTGAGGACTTAAATATTGCATGCTCTGGACTGAGAAACAAGAATGGAACATCATGTATTAATACTGAACACTCAAACCCCTTGTGAAAACATCATTTCAAGCATTTCTCAACTCTCAAACCTGACTTAACTTGTCTTTAGGTACTTTGGTTTTGTTGAATGTGTCTTTGCCAGTTCAGTAGACTCTCATTCAAATGCTTTAAAAAAATATTTAGCAGTGTAACAGGATCTCAATGGTTGAGCTGCGGTGACGTTTCAATAGGGAGGGTGGGTCATTTAGGATCCAATTTTAAACCACGTGCTCTAGGACCGTGGGAAAGAGTTGAGCCTTTCTTCCCAGCATAGGCGTATGCACAGATAGAAAGTCAGAGAAAGAGAGAGAGAAGGTAGATATTTCAAAACAGTTGCCTGTGGAAAGTTGGCATGTTGTATGGTTTCGAAAAACTGGAGAGTGATAAATTCAGTTGGTTATTTGTAGTGTACTCTCTTACAGAAATAGTCACCAGAAAACCTGTTCTTTACTGACTAAGTTTTCTTTTTCCAATGAGAACCAGATGTAATGATGACTCAATAATCCGACTATCACTATGTGCAATACGTGACATATTTTATTTTGTAAGTTCTTCTTGTAAGGCATTTCTGGTAAAACTGAGTTCTGAGGTTCTTCTGCAAATTCAGCATGCAAATTATGTGTGCTTTTAAATGTGAATCTGTGTCAAACAAGGCCTTGTTATGTGGGGTCATTTGCTCTTGAGTGAGACACTTTACCCCAGGTTGCTCCAGGTCACAGCCCTTGCTATTAATGTGCTGTAGGGTTTCTTTGAATGCAACGTGCATGATAAGTAGCAATTAAAACGTTATTTTAACCCATTTATTTAGCGCTGGAAATTTAGCAGTGGGTGTCTATTGATAATAACTCTCAGATGCACTTGTGGTTTCAACTTAAGTATTTGTTCTGTCTTAAAAATTTAAGTTGTGTCAACTTAAGAGGGAAAGATGTTCAAACACAACATAAAGTTCAATTAAATCAATACAACTTAAATGAGCTTAAAGTATTTTCAAGTAAACTCAGCTTTCATAATTCAGTCAACTTTATTCTCATTCAGTTCTAATTAATTTCAATTACGTATATTTTCATGTGATATAATTGGTAACCATAGAAGTAGTTAGGACCATCCCATTGCCAGAGATAATGAACTGCCATTTTGATGGTTAACAGCCAGATGATAAATCAGTGACCAATGTCTGATCCCTCTGTCATATTTAGATTTGAACTAGTCAAGGAGACATGCATGGGCCTCAACACAAAAGACAGTAAAAGATTGAGTAAAAGATGAGCTTTGAATTATTGCTACATGACAAATACCTGAAAGTGACAACAAACACAGCAACCAACAGCATAAATAAAAGCAGCAAAC
Source organism: Myxocyprinus asiaticus (assembly GCF_019703515.2). Taxonomy (NCBI): domain Eukaryota; kingdom Metazoa; phylum Chordata; class Actinopteri; order Cypriniformes; family Catostomidae; genus Myxocyprinus; species Myxocyprinus asiaticus. The sequence continues at coordinate 20,710,517 of NC_059347.1, forward strand.
AGTAAAAAAAAAAATGAAGATGTCTTCATGCCGCAGTGCATAATGGGTATCCAAATACATAAGCGTGAAGTGCATAGTTCTCTTGACTTATATTTTGATTTTAGCTGAATAGTTTCAATAATAACTTCAATAACTTATTAAGTTCAGCCAACAAAAACTTGAGTAATTGAGTTATCTCAACAAGATCAATCTAAGGCAATTATTCTAACTTTACATTTTAAGTTGCGATAACTGAAAGGCAAAATAATTTTTAAAAAAGACTTTTGAAAATCATTGTTCTGTGCTTAGAGTGCATAAAGAACAGAAGTATAGGTAGAGCTGTCATTTGTTTGAAACTTGAACAAAATACTATATGGTTTTATAGTATACATACTATACACTAATGAAATAAGAATCAAACTGTCATTTGCGAGCTAAACCATTAGTTTAAGTGGAAATAAGGCCTTTCAATCTGTTGGTTTTTAGCGTCAGACAGTAGGAATGTCCTGTTTGTCTTGGTGTGTATTTGTTCACTGTGCACAGTGTTATACTTGTGTGCCTGGCATTTGTGCTGTTGTGTGTGTGTGTGTGTGTGTGTGTGTAAGTCAGTGAGTCTGTACTGGTTTGGGTGTTTGATGTGTACCTTTGTGTGGGAACCACCAAGCTGCTTCCTGCCCTTGAACCACAACAGCTGTAGGGCAGGAGATCCACGTGCTCACACTCATAAGTTCAGACATGAGGGAGAGAAAGTGAGAGAGAACGAGCTAAACACATGAGGGAGAGACCAAATATTTTAGCAAAAATACGTTTTTAATGTTTACAATTTTGTCAGGCCTCAGATGCATCTTTGTCATTTCCATCATATGCATTGTATTAACAAATTAGGCTTGTTGTCATGTTACAAGTTATTATAATGTATAATTATGTAATGGCCACCAATAATTTAGACAGCATTTTAGTTTTTCATATGTACTCACTTGTAAACTCAGGCACTTTCTTTTACATTTTGGATACCTAATATGGGTTATATTGTATTTCTGTGTATTAATGCTGCTTAAAATATACAGATACATTGTGTCAGCCAAAAAGTAATGTCAAAAATCCAGTAGATAACAGTGTGTCTGAGGCGTAGTTGCCATTGCTGAAATAATCTCACCTCCTCAGCACAGCCCACCCTCCACCAAATGAGCACATGTTTTCCTGTTCCCGTCCCTCTCTCTGCTTCTCTGTTTGTGACGGATATCCCCAGGAAAAGGCAACACTGATCATGATGTCAGACGCTGCACTTTAGTAACCCTTATAACTGGTATATAATACTCATGCATGCATCGTGTTTTTCAACAGTTCAAGACCAAATGTTCTCTAAATACTAGGTAGACTCCCTAGACTCCCTAGTTTCAAAGGATTTCTTCTTCGACCCATCCCTGCCATTTTAAAAACACAAGATTCCAATAGATACAGTTGCCTCTGTCGATTTTTCAGTTTCTATCCAGCTATTTTGCAATAGTGCAGCTAGGGATGGAGGTTGTTCTAACAAGTGTTATTTCTCTTCCCGAAGAATTCAGAAGCTGTCTGGGTGTTACTAAAGAAACTGGCTCCCTCTAGTGACTAAATACTCAAAGAAACAATCTTATAATGTGTGCATGCCATACAGGCTATGTGAACATTTCTCTTAAAAACTAGTTTCCCTGATCAAATGTGTGGATATAATATGTAGGCTATAAGTATAATCTATCTATTCAGGAAATATTTAGGGTTGATTTCAATGCAGGAATCTGTTATTAAATTATCTTTTTTTTAATTTATTACTGTTTTAGTAAATAATATGCTAATGATACAATGTGAATTGCTAAAGTTAAGGTCTTTAATTAATGCAGTCCATGTTTTAACAGGTTAACAAACCTGTGCCTCTGAATTTTACTTATCACCCACATTGATCATATTGTATCCTACAAGATATAACCCTTGGGCCTTGGTTAAAGGAATAATTCACCCAAAAATGACAATTTTCTAATTTTGTACTAACCCTCATGCCATCCCAGATGTGAATGACTTTCTTTCTTCTGCAGAACACAAACAAAGATTTTTAAAAGAATATCTCAGCTCTGTAGGTCCTTACAATGCAAATGACTAGAAATTTGAAGCTCCAAAAAGCACAGAAAGGCAGCATAAAATCAATCTATACAACCCTAGTGGTTAAATCCATATCTTCAGAAGTGATATGATAGGTGTGGTTGAGAAACAGATCAATGTTTAAGTCCTTTTTACTATAAATCTCCATTTTCACTTTCTTCTTTTGGTTATTTTTTTTCTTGCATATTGTCATCTACTAGCTGGGGCTAGTCAAAGGTGGAGATTTATAGTAAAAAAAAAAAAAAGGACTTAATTATTGATCTGTTTCTCACCCATACCTGTCATATCACTTCTGAAGAAAAGGATCTAACCACTGGAGTCGTATGGATTACTTTTATGCTATCTTTGTGTGCTTTTTGGAGCTTCAAAGTTCTGGCCACCATTCACTTCAATTGTATGGACCAACAGAGCTGAGTTACTCTTTTAAAAATCTTAATTTGTGTTCTGCAGAAGAAAGAAAGTCATACACATCTGGGATGGCCTGAGGGTGAGTAAATGATAAGAGAATTTTCATTTTTGGCTGAACTATCCCTTTAAGCTGAGATACAAGAAATAATTTTAACATCAAAGAAACTGCATATATCAGCTTTAAAAAATATTAAATACAGAGTGTTTCCCTTATAGCATAATGCTTAGTATTTAAGGCTATTTTTACAATTTGAATAAGACTAAATGCAAAGTTTACTTCCTTGTGAGCTCAAAAATGCAAGTGAAAATCTACTGTTGATGTATTAATCACATTGTTTAGTGTTTGGTCAGGGGGATATGCATGAAATGATACAGCCTTTTCAAGCTCAATATAGATTGAATAAGCAATGGAGCATGTGTATAGCAAACACACTTTGCTTTCAGCTAAACCAGTGTGAGAGGTCAAACACGAGTCTGACATCAAGGACAAGTTCACCATCGTTACTTTCCTAAAATTATTAAACAAAGTCAAAAAGCATGCATGTCTAAATGACCAAATATAAAAGGCAAATATAATTTAAGCCTAAGGGATCAGCGCTGAGGGCGTTTAGAGTTAATAATTGATTGTAATCTGATGGAGGTGATACAGCAAAGGGTCAGTGAATCTGCAATCTACTGTTACACACTGGCTGCGTTTCAAAAAGCTAATGAATTGCATACCTTGACAGCATTTTGGGGCATTAGGTGTGTACAGCATATTTTGGGGTAATCATAGGTGCGTACCAAATCAGCTCAACCTATGATACCCAAAAATGCGGTCTACATTTTGAGATACTGCCCACTGAGAAACAATCTTACATGTGGATTTTGCTATTAAACAATTTAGAAAAAAAAAAAAAAAACATAATTCTGCAATCAGGCACTAAAAACATTTGAAGAAACAAAATCGAAAAACGAAAAATGAAAACAAAAGATTTTTTCTTGCAGAACGTAACCAAAAACAGGAACGAAATCCCTCTTAATGCTGGCAACCGGTTAATAACCGGTTAATAACCGGTTAATAACCGGTTAATTTTGCTCGATAATTTTTCATGAAAAAAGAGGCTTCTCTCTTTTTAGTAGAGCATAAGCATGCACTTTGATTCTGAAGGACACCGCTAGTTTAAAAACCAATGTAAAAAAGTAATAATAATAATTTGGCCTGCAAAAGGTGACGTTTAGTCCAAATGCACCCACGCAGTGTGTGCATGCATGCAGGAGAGAGAGATTTAGGCTATTAATTGACTTTAGGTGGCCAAATGAACATTTTAAATATTTTGGGGGAAATATTTAATATTAAGAATGCATTTACTGAAAAGATTTACTTTATATAGGCTACTGTATACTTTTTTTGTTATAATTTCTATCCTGAAAATTCTCCCACGTGGGAAAGAACTAATTAGCTTATTTTTGCTTATTTTGGGTAAGCCTAATTTCTAATTTGAGCTTGTTTTTCCAAAAATGGTGCATTGTTTCTTTTTTGAGATCTGGAAACACTGCAGCTGGTATATCACCCACCTTTAGCACAGAGTACTGTCTTTTTTAAAAAGAATGTTATTAACCGTTCTTTTATTATGCTCTAACTGGTTACCATTTGGAAAAGAGACTGTGGAACGCCAGAACCTGAAAAAACACTGTTTCTGCTCAGAATGAACCGAAATGAAAAACATTTAGTTTTAAGTCCCTGGTTCCAATTACTTTTGCAAATAGCACTTAACATGTCATTAAACAATTGATGATCATTTACAACATGTTAGGAGAAAGTGTGCAACCTCAAAATAAGCAGGGGAAGGTGTCCTGCATAACCCTTATAATTCTACTCTGCACGTCACACTTTTTACTCCAGTGAATATTTCTCAAGGTAGGTTTATTTTTAAAAAGTCAATTTCTTATTCACACTGCATAACGTCTTTACATAAAGACTTTATGCATATTTTCACAAGCAGCCTGTGATGCCCAAAAAGCTGTCTAGAAAGGAAGCTCGCTAGGTTTTGACACCTAGCCCACTGAAGCCTGTTGGTGGCGTGTCAACTACAGCAACTACAGGGTGCCACCTGCATATGCAGACAGCACAAGAAGCTCGCGACTGCTCGTCTTCATTTGCGTCGTATTCAAAAATAATAAACATAGACGGGCGTAGATCTTTTCAAGGCAAACTCAGCTGGCGTTTGTTAAATCATGATCTGTTGATATTCCGACTGTATCAGGCACTCGGCTGTGTTAGCATGTCTGCTAGCTGCGACTTTACTTGACTGAAGATCTTTAGACATGTCGCGTCAGTAACATATACATCCAAGTGTCTGTATTTAACAGAAAGGCCGTCGTCGTCGTCGTTGTCTTGTGCGAAAGTCCTATGGTCGAGTTTTGTAAATAAGAGCAGCAGCAGCAGCCCTTGCTAACGCGAAGCTAGCCGTCTAAATTTGACCCTAAACATCTTCGCGAGCTGCGTTTCAAGTCAACTAACGGGATGGACACACGATCGACCCTCACGTAAATGAGAACGAGCGAAAAATATCGGGAACATAAGCAGCAGAATGGATTAAATGACTGTTACCCTTGAATATTTAAAGTTTAAAGTGCGCTGCTCCTCACGCGAGTTAGCTAGCCGTGCACGCTAGCTCAGCAACCCCAAACAAGTAAGTATTTCTCTTCACACTAGTCATTTTTCTTAGACAGATGTGACTCTTTCTTTAAATTAAGACTTTTTACTTGTATATTGCACTATGTGAGGCCATACTTTGCTCAGTGTTGCAGATTCAATGCATGCTTTGCTTTAAAATGCTGTTTTTTCAATGTAACAGGGTAGCCAGTTTGGCACACTGGCAATCTGTCTTCCTTTATCGTTTGTAAATGAACTGAGTACATGAGTGTAACCTGAAGACAATATCAAGTACGCTCATTTTACCACAATTCATACATATATTTGTGAGGTTCTCTCTTAAAGGAACTCTTAGAAACTTTTGACAGCTCCAATCTGCCTACGCAGCTTCCACCATATATATAAAGGTTACCACATTGCAAAGTGATCATGTTAGGATTAAAGCAAAGTTGTGGTTAGACTGCAGAAATGCTTCGCATCCGCGTTTGAAAAAGTGATGTTTTATAAGAAAAGAAAAAAAAAAACTCTACAAATCTCCTCCGCAGGAAGTCAAGCGCACTCACTTCTGTGTTCTGACTCACGATAATCACTCCATTTTCAGGCCTTGCTCTTTCATAGCGTTTTTGTGGTACTGCTTTTCTATATAAATGAATATTAAAGATGGACATTTGATTGAATGCCCTTAATTAGCTTGTTTAAGATATGATTGAATACTCAGCTCTTCCTTCACTCACATTCTGTCCTCAGAGGCTATAAATGCTTTAGCAATACAAATGTACTAACAGGCCTATTTATTATGCCAATAAAGAACTGAAACTGAATACTTGATTTTAAAAAGTCATTGAACTGTGCTGTTTCATGTTATCACTATATCAGACCAAAGACTTTTAATAGAACATTAAAAGAAATTTAGAAGTCAACGCTAAAGCAAAATGCACCCTGTTTACTTCTTAAATGTATGTTCCTGATCTTATTGCGAGCAGTTCATCGGTGGGTATTATTCCAAAGGATCTAAATTAGTTAAAGCTGCGTTCCATTTAAAGTGGGATGTTCCTACTTGATTTCCTATCTCCGACCATTAAGGCAACCTAGGCTGCGTTCCACTTCACTTTAAACATCCACTTGTTATCTCCCCTAAGCACTTCCCCTCAGGGGAATCCCCACCGCCATTTTTGAAGTCTGTTCCACTTTAAGTGAGCGAGGGCAGTTTCTGTTGACAGACCCTCAACCCCTCGATTTTGACAGAGGGAGTGAGTCTACTCTGATGTACGCTTCAGGCAGCTCCATATCCCACAATACAACTCGATTGTGACGTGACAGCAGATTGCACTTAATATTATTTAATAAAAGTGAATGTTTATGACTAACTTTGTACATCTCCCTGGGTGCCGACATGTTGGTGTGATGTCATGCACCTGCATCTCGGTGAAATCAGAGTTTAATATTTCCACACGAGTTTCCAATTTGGAAGTCCGACTTCGAGTGGCGTTACATTGCACTTTTCCTAGAAGGAAGCTGGAAATTCCAGCTTTCTGAGTTGAATCTGGAATGCAACATAACTTTCATTTTCTGCTGATGTCATCAAGCCCTTATTCCCAAGTGTTGTTGGGAATATGGGCACATGTGAGCTCCATTTTCTGGGTGAAATGTCCACGGAGGGGTGCATAAAGCGAGTTGTTTTCAGCAGCACAGGCAGTAATACAGTGAGGAGGAATGCATATTTTATAAACTGAACCACCAAATCTAAACCTAACTATCAGTGGAGTAAAAATGTTATGTTAGAGGGAAAATGCAACCTCTGAATCGGGCTCATCACAGATTATGCAGACACGATTTCTTCCTATTTTCAACATGAGGTCTGAACCTGGGTCTCCCACATCACTGATGCAACGTGCTTCCTGTTGTGCCACAGTGAAAGGTAAACATGCTGGAGCCAATGCAAAAATGATGCTGCTTGTCGGTGTGTCTGCATAATGTGGCCGATCCTAGGGTACCAGAACTCTCGGAAACAACATGCTGACTTCCCTTGTGATCATGCTGGCGATGAATGCTATCAGATTCATGATTGTTGGTTAAAAACAGAAAAACTAGCCTAACTTTTGAAAGTCTAGTGTTCTGATGCTTGTGATACTGAAGAAGCCTTATTGTAAAACTCTAGCCTTAAGCTGTAAAGACAAAAGCTTTCACTTTAATTGGAGTCATTTATATTTCTTGGAGAAGATTTCATAATCCTCTGAATGGCCTTTGTGTCCTGTTTTTTGATGTTGCCAAAGCAAACACCAGCAATGGTGACACACTCAGAATGACTATAATAGCAGTTCCCCAAGTCAGTTCCTCTTCTGGCGCACTTCCTATAGTATTGCAGTAAAGCTGTTGGCATAGCCCTGTTTTGTCTTTTATAGGAATGTCCAGGGTTCAATACAAGTTAAGGTCTATCAGCTGCATTTGTGGCAATGTTGATTACAACAAAAATAATTTCGACTCATCCCTCGTTATTTAAAAAAAAGAAGCAAACATTTTTTATTCTGTAAGGTACTTACAATGAATGATTCAAAAGTATTGCCACAGGACTTATGTGACTCATGTTAACACAATAAGTGTTAACATGACTAGTGTAATAACATCGCTTATTACATGGCTCTCTGGAATACTCAATTCTGATCATTCCTGCTTTTCGGATCACTGTGCGATCTCTACAAGTAAGGTAATAAAATAATGTAAACCCAAATCATTGTTTCGTGTGCATTTATGTATTTATTTGGCAAGGAGACTTGTAATAAGATACATAATGAGCAGTCAGACATTAATTAATTAGTCTACAAAATAAACACCTACAGAACTCCGACGCAAAACCAAAGGTGGATTTCAGCTGTTAATTTCAACGCAAATCAATATTTTGTGTTCATGTATTTATTTATTTGGTTGGTAGCCATGTAATAAGCGGGATTATGTACAGTCAGCCAGTTGTTATCGCAAAGTCAATCCCTTCTGATACTTCGTGTCGGGGTCCTGATCATCCTGATATTTTGCGATAACAGCTGGCTGACTGTACATTATCCCTTACCTGCTAACCTTAAGTGTGTCCCAGATCACATACTCCTGCACTGTTTTACACCATTTTGTTGTGTAAATAGTATGTTCACACTGAAAATGCAATGAGAAAAAGAGTACTACAAGTTATTGGACGATGTACGTCTTCAACCGAAATAATGGAGTGTGGCGTGTTGGTCACTTCATGCACTCAGCATTCGCGGCTTGCTCTATGTAGCGGAAGGAGCGGGGTTAGCTGGCCGTGATGATTTATGGTGAATATGGCTTTACCATCATCCCACGCCATGTGAATCTGTAGGTTATTTGGGATATAATTGTTAGACTGAAGTTGGCTAAAGCTAGCGGCAACACATCGTATGCATTTGAAACATCCCTTCTGTTAACTGAAATACGATGAATGCTTGCTTGTAGTAAAAAAAAAAGTTCCATTTCCATTTTGGAAATGTTCCTTGTTCCATTTGGGACAATACTGCACTTAGAAAATTCATAGATGGCCAAGTGCATAGTGTAAAGCTTAAGTGTATAGGGCCTCATTTGGGACACAGCTCTTGTCTATGTAAAGTTATATCCAATATTTAAATGTAGTTGTAATGGCGATAAACCCTGTATCAGCATAAAAAATAATGCTGATAAACCCTGTAATGCTGTTTGTTACTTCCCTGTTTACATGGAGCTGATTGGGTATTTTACCAGAATTTTGTCTTAAAGGAATAGTTTACCCAAAATTTAAATAGTTATTTACTCACGCTAATGTTGCTCCAAACCTGTTTGACTTTCTTCCATTGAACACAAAAGGTGAATTTTTAAACAGCCTTCACATGGGGGGCTTGGGTAGCTCAGCAAGTATTGATGCTGACTACCACCCCTGGAGTCACAAGTTCAAATCCAGGGCGTGCTGAGTGACTCCAGCCAGGTCTCCTAAGCAACCAAATTGGCCCGGTTGCTAGGGAGGGTAGAGACACATGTAGTTGGGCATAACTGTTTTCTTCCCCATGATCCACATTAGAGAGGATGTAATTGCTGCGTGGGCGAGCAGAATAGGGCGCGCGCCAGGATTTTGACAGTTCGTTACGAACTTCAGGGAAGAACTGGGCAGATCTATGGGATGCGATCACTTAATGGCATCCGGACTACAGGAACCATTCATGAAGGCGAGATTGTGTAGATTCCTCTGGAGGAGACCACACGATATCAAGCTCTTCGACCACCTTTGAAAGGACGCGAAGCATCTCCTTGTCAGTGGCGCGTACGCACTCCTCGCCCTCGCTGGGTGAAGGGGCTGTAGCGTCATCCACTGACCACTCGCCTAACGCAGCGAGGGACATGACATTATCATCATCCCCAGCGTCAGAACCGCCGAACGAGACGAGGCCGTGCGCTCCTGCGGAGGTGTGAGCTTGTCACACACATAATGTATCGACATAGATGCTTTACATGGAGATTGAGGGGCTCGGGGGGTATGTGCCTGCACGAGGACCACCTCAAATTCATCCTGCTTGACCTCACAGCCTTGCCGTGCCTCCTCTTGTGATCCCTCGGGTGTCACAGAAGAGGCGGGTGGGAGGGCGTGGGAGGCTGAATCGTCCCTCAGAACGAGGGTGATTTGTGAATGACGCAGCTTGAGACGGCGTCGCCCAGAGAATGTAGCTCTAATGCTGATCTGATGGGGGGATGTGCCTCAAGGAACACTTACAGGACATCTTTTAAAAGATCGAACACGTAAGCGACTCTATAGCGACATATATATACAAAAATAACAATACACAATTGCTTATAAAGATACACAACTCCTGCTGAAGCGCTGTGGGGAATCAGGATGCTGAAGCGGCCCGTTTACCAGCGAAGTGTCAAGCAGCGAGGCGGAGTGATGTTTGCTGGAGCACTGCAGGGGATTGGAGAGTCTTCTCATTGCCGTGTAGATCCCGCCCGCTGACTCGTGTAGTCGACAGCGAAGCAGAAGAAGGCTTCTAGACGAGAGATGAATCGCTGTCTTGAAGAAAATTCTGAAGAATGGTGTTTGCGCACCTGCTTTTATAGCGGACAGCTTCACGCCTAAAAGGGCGGGGCTCAAACACCATAGCCAATATTAGAATATTGGCATTATTGTAGAGAGGTTTCAACTAGGTCGTGTGGAAGGACACTCCCCATATATGTTAGCAAACGCAATGTCAAATGAACTGAGTTGTAAGGGAATCATTATTTGTTACTCTCAAATAAGACTTATTGTAGGGTCACTTAGTTATTCAATTTCTAATAATAATCTACATAAAACAAACATCACATAACACATTCCATGTTTCTAAGGCCAAAACCAGGAGTCTGAGATTTCTTTTTGCTAGCGTTTGTTCTACAGGTTTACGATAATCAATAGAGAGTTTAATCCACTGTTTTTTTTTTAACATCTGTCTCTTCAAACGTTTGCTAAACAGGTTTTATTGTCATATAATGTAGAAATGTTGGCTCATTAATGTGTATTATTTAATAAAAGTGAAGGTTTATTATTGACTGTAAATCTCCCTCGGTGCCGACATGTTACACACCTGCATTTCAGCTAAATCAGAGCTGAAGATTTCCGCACGAGTTGTAAAGTGGCGTTCCATTGCAGTTTTCTCAGTATGAAGTTTAAAATTCCGAGTTAAATGGGTGGAAGCATAAATCATCACAGCAACAAACTTGTTGTGCATGAAAATCCCAGGAGATCAGCAGTTACAGAAATACTCAAACCAGCCCATCTGGCACCAACTATCATCCTTGCGATTATCTAATCAGCCAATTGTGTGGCAGCAGTGCATAAAATCATGCATATACGGGTCAGGAGCTTCAGTTAATGTTCACATCAACCATCAGAATGGGGGAAAAAATGTGATCTCAGTGATTTGGATCATGGGCCGGTTTGAGTATTGCTGTTACTGTTGATCTCCTGGGATTTTCACGCATAACATTCTCTAAATTTTACTCCAAATGGTGCCAAAAACATCTAGTGAGCAGCAGTTCTGTGGACGGAAATGCCTTGCTGATGAGAGAAATCAACAGAGAATGGCCATACTGGTTTGAACTGACAAAGTCTACAGTAATGAGTGAGAAGAATATCATCTCAGGATACTATTCTGATATGCGGGTTGGCGCTGTTTTGGCAGCACGAGGGGGACCTACACAATATTAGGCAGGTGGTTTTAATGTTGTGGCTAATCGGTGTGTATATGTATATATAAGTACATGTCTATGTGCCCCCTCGCCTGAGTACTCGAGTAATTACATTGAATACTCAAGTACACAAAATGACCAAAATGCCCATCCCTAATGGATAGTATATTTTAGTGTATATGATGTTCATTTTGATTACAAATGGGAAAAGAAATATCCCTCAGCAAATGTGGTTAATTCTTCTTCTGCCTTGGTACATTAAGAAAAAGTTTATTTACAGATTTTATTTAATCGTTTATTTTATCAATATTTAATTATTAGTTTTTCATCATTTTGGTCACATTTTAGAACAAGTGCTAAAAGGGCACTGTCCCTTTAAGAATAGCTGCAGTTCATTGAGCATCTCACAGAAGTGTTTTGTTTGAATGCTTAATATGAAATTGAATGGCTTTTTTACCGCATCTGTGCTATGTGTAGTGGTTGACCGATATATCGCCAAGGGTGATAAATCGGCCGATATTCAGAATTTTTTTAATTATTGGCATCAGCCGATAAATTTTCCCCTTTGGCCGATTTGTTTCTTGAGGGCACTGAGAATCGCCTGCTTGCATGTGACGCGACTGTGACATGTAAACGATCAGCCATGGTTCGTTTTGTTGTTACTTGCCATCTGACTACAATAATAGACCGGTGTGCAACACAGTGTCATTTAAATGATCCGCATATCAGAGCCGCGGCAGACACGGTTGAGCTCATAATGATAAAGTGCTCGACTGTTTCATTCTCCCTGTCTCTCCTCAACAGTTCCCTGTAACTTTTAACTGTCTTGTCTAATGATAAAAAGGCAAATATCAATAAAACGAATATCATATACGGTCTTCAAATATGCGCATATCTCGTTTAAACGGATGTAATAAACCAACCTCACAAAACTTCAGCAGATCCAGCATCCTATGGAGTGTTCATAAATCTTCCTCTGAAGCACGTATTCTAACAGTCTCTCCTCAACAGTTCCCTGTAACTTTTAACTTTCTTTTCTAATGATCAAAGGCAAATATCAATAAAACTTCTATTATATAGCGTCTGCAAATATGCAGATATTTCGTTTAAACAGATGTAATTCATGAACCTCATGAATATCCAGCGTTTTCTTCCCATCGAGCGCTCATCTAATATCTTCATCTGAAGCGCGTATTATATCAGCCAGAATCAAAACTGCAGGATCAAATGTTCCTCTGATTCACAAAACATGACGGTCAACTCCGTGACAATCCAAGTAGGTGATCCGCACGAGCACGCAAGTGCAACTTAAAAGCGCTTTGTGTGCTATAAGTAAATGTCTTATTCACTATGCACTGTATGTACAGTTGGTTTGATTCTGCCTTTTGTGAGAAAATGCAATTACTAATGCACACATGCCATCCATGGTTGCTGGACTACTGTGTGTACTGTTATATCCTTCTTCCTAATATAGTAACAATTACTTCGTGCAAATAAATTACTAAAATTTGATGACTAAACAGAAATCAGAAGAAACTACTGTCTACCATTTAAAGTACAATATTATTTTAGATTATTTTTTAAAAAGTTAAAGTTTTTTGTGAAATTGAGTAAATACAGTGTTAAATAAGAGGTTTATTCATTTTTTAAGCAATTTTATGTTTCTGTTATTTACTATATTAAATAGTGTTATATATCGGCATTGTATCGGCTTATCGGCCACCCTGCTCTCTGGATATCGGCATCGGCCATTAAAAAAACCCAGATTGTTCGATCACTAGCTATGTGGTTAGTATAAAACTTTTCTGTTTCTTTTTGTTGTTGTTTTTGATCAACGGGTATTAAAAGAGACATTTTTCAATGACAAATGGGTTGCATGGATCTTTGGACACACATTACATGTCAAACCGAGTCAAACGGAATGAGTCAAACCAAACTTTTACTCTCAACACTCAGTGAAAGGATCTCGGTGCTGAACAGCTTCACCAATATAGTACTCAACCACTGGTGAGTGAACTCTGAACATTTACCAGCCAGTGGCTAATTACAGACATTTTTAGCTGTATAGCAAGAAAATTGCGAGTGATTTGCTCTCATTGTACAGGTTTGCACATAGAGTAAAAGATCGATCCCTGGATTTTAAGAATCAATTTCAGGATTAATCTGAAAAACTTTTTTTTTTTTTTTTTTTTTTACCCAGCCCTAATCTTTATATTCAATTAAATTCCTTTTATTGGAACATTATATCTTTTTTTCCTCAAGCAAAAAAGGTTTGGCAAATTCAATGCATTTCCAGTCACCTAGATGAAACCTAACATAAGTTTTGTTGTTTTACTTTCCCACTAAATGTCCACTTCCAGGTGAATGTTGCTGCTTCATCTCTTGTTGCTTGTGTCTCTGTGATGGACATGGAGACAGCTGCCTGTGAGCCAACTCATCAGAATGGTTACGTCCACCGTGAGGAGCTCTGCCTGAAGCAGCCCACCGTTCTCAAAATCCACCTCTACCACAGCAGCCGGAGCGATGCTGACTGCCCAACACTCAGTTACCCACAAGGAGAGTACATTACCGAACAGCTCATCGTCGACACTGCCAAGGAGTGTGGTCAGTCGTACACATCATACAGTAATAAAAAACAGAGAACCTACAAATGTAGTCTAGTTTTAGCAATTAGAAGATATTCTCCATCACAACATTCAATATTCTTTATATTTATGCTATATGTTACACCGTGTCCACTGTGCCACTTCTGAATCTACAGTGCTATGGCAAAATAAATTATATTTTACTTTAGTAATGCATTTGCATTCTGAATTAAGTGTGGGTTAAATGAGTTAAAAGGGCCAGGTACTGCAAAACAACACAAAGACAACACATCTTTCTATTGCATTGTCTTCGATGGCTGCTTACGTTAAAACAAACATACAGCATAGCCCATTTCACAAATGTGTGATGAGCCGGTGAATTTAATGAATCACTAAAAAAAGACTCTCTAACTACTAAAATATTGTTTAAAAATCCGAATCCCTCTAACAAATCTTTAACTGAATCCATCAGAGTGGTTACTGATTTAACATCTGAATCACTTACTGAATTGCATGTGTCCATTATTGATTATGATTATTGATTGAGAACACGCAGTGTTGAATTAGTCTTCAGTTTTGTTTTGTTTTTCTTTCAAGCACAAAATGAAACTAAAGAAGCCACAAACAGTGCACTTACTGTGATTATTATGTAAACAATTATTGGGGACACATTGAATGAAAGGGGATTCTAATGTGTGTATCAGGTGCAGTTTTAATGGCTTACATAACATGAGATCCTGCCAGTCCACCTGTATTTACTGTTTAACAATGATAAACATCAGCCCAAGAGCTTGCAGTTGGACCCCAGCAGGGCCATGGTGACACGTGTGATTGTGTTTTTAGATGTCGCACTTAGACACTTTTTTTTCTTGTTAGCTGACTTCATTTACAGTGTTTTGAATGGTGCTGCTATTAAAACCTATTCAAAGGACTAGTACGATCAATGCATTGCTTAACGGTTTCATTCATTCATGAATTTTTAGACACATTTGTTTTTTTTATAGTTAATTTGTTACATATATATATATATATATATATATATATATATATATTGTGTGTATTATAAAAAAACTAAATGTAATTGCTTTAGACTAAATTCATCCAGACATAACTAGTAAATACCTCTTACCAGGATACATATCGCACACAGTGTGCAAGGAATGGTACAATTACATAACACTTGACCTGATTGTTTTTTTTGGTGAATCATGATTTCAGGTATTAATTGTCAACAAACATATAAATAAAATGTATAGTGAAGATCTTGGTAATGTTTTGGAACACAAGACTCAACTATTAATGAACGGAAATTTTTTTCGGCATTATAACATATCACACTATTATATTTTGTGTATATACTACTGTATATGGTATTAATAATAGTGTGTGTGTGTATATATATATATATATATATATATATATATATATATATATATATATATATATATATATATATATTAGTGTCTGTAAATTATATCCATGAAACAATATCTATTATCATTATTATTATGCTATCATAGACTGCTATCATTATACTATGATATATTCCTATATCACAGAAACATATCCATTACATTTTGAATGAATTGACCTTAAGGCTGCTTTCTGGTGGGCTCTCTGTCTCACTTTCTGCTCTTTATGTTCATGTGTTCTCCCACAGGAGTGTCACCAGTCTACTGCAGCCTGTTTGGACTGTACAGAGAAGATGAAGGGGTCTGGCTATCACCCAATCATGTTCTTCATTTAGACGAAACAGCCAATGAGAATTTGTTGTTTAGAATTAGGTAATTTTGTAATAAAGTAAGCATCATCTTTCACTGAATTGTTATATAGTTCCGTTCACACAGCGTTTGCCGAAAATGCGGTTTTGAGTCCTGAAAATTAACAGGTGTCACTTCGGTTCTAGAATGCGGTTGTCACTCTCATAAATAACTGAACTGTGTGTGAGCGTAAGCTGTATATCCTTAAAGGAATGTTCCGTGTTCAATACAAGTTAAGCTCAATCAACAGCATTTGTGGGGGCCTGGGTATCTCAGTGGTAAAAGACTGGAGTTCGCTAGCTCAAATCCCAGGGCGTGCTGAGTGACTCCAGCCAGGTCTCCTAAGCAACCAAATTGGCCTGGTTGCTAGGGAGGGTAGAGTCACATGGGGTAACCTCTTCGTGGTCGCTATAATGTGGTTCGTTCTCGGTGGGCCACGCGGTGAGTTGAGCGCAGATGCCGCGGTGGATGGCGTGAAGCATCCACGCGCTATGTCTCCGTGGCAACACGCTCAACAAGCCACGTGATAAGATGCGCGAGTTGATGGTCTCAGACGTGGAGGCAACTGGGATTCATCGTCTGCCACCTGGATTGAGGCGAATCACTACGCGACCACGAGGACTAAAAAAAGTGCACTGGGAATTGGGCATTCCAAACTTGGTAAAAAAAATAAATTAAAAAAATCAACAGCATTTGTGGCCTAATGTTGATTACCACAGAAATGTATTACGACTCTTCCCTCTATTTCTTAAAAAAAAAAAAAACACCAATCGAGGTTACAGTGAGGCACTTAAAATGGAAATGAATGGGGGGCGATTTCTGAACATTAAAATACTCACTTAAGTATAGCAACAATACATAAGCAGTTTGCATGTAAACATGATTTTAGTGTGATAAAATCACTTACTAACATTTTAAGTTTGAAGTAATAGCCAATTTTATAAAACAAATTCTGCCATGACGATGTAATGTCAACAAATCCTAAAACGGCTGTAAAAATGACAGTTTAAACAAGTTTACAGCTCGAATAATACACAAGTTTGAACAATAATTAATGTAATTGCTTTTATAAAATTATAAGCATCACATTTCTCCCTTTAAACCCTCCAAATTTGGCCACATACACTTTCATTTTCCCCATTCATTTCCATTGTAAATGCCTCACTGTTTTCTTTTTTTTTCTTTTTTTTTTTTTTTAAGAAAAAGAGGAATGAGTCGAAATTATTGTTTGTGGTAATCAACATTAGGCCACAAATGCTGTTGATTGCACTTTACTTGTATTGAACCTGGAATATTCTTGTAAGTGCCCCATATTTTGTAATATTGTCTACATTTTTGTGTTGGTTGCAGTCAACTTGTGATAGTTTCTGTCAATCTCCACCTCCTCAGGTACTACTTTCCAGGCTGGTACAGTTGTGGGACGTCTCGGGCATATCGCTATGGAGTAACTAAGGGATCTGAGAGTCCTGTACTGGATGACTATGTCATGGCTTACCTCTTTGCCCAGGTGACACTTCACGATATTTACAATCAATTTAGCAAATAAAATTTGCCCACAGTTATTAATTATGTGATTTTGGGCTTTAATAGAATGTACAGTATCTGAAGAATCAGCATAGCAACAATGTCTGTGCTTCACTTGGCCTGAAATTTTTCTTTCTTAATTGAGCATATCCAAATATTATTTAATTGCTGTTTGGCCTAGATGATCTTCTATTGGATATTTTCAGAGATGGGGAACTGTTCTGTCTTTAATCTCACGAGGACAGTTAGATTTTATTTTTTGAATGGTGCTTGCCCATGCACAATTTGTGGCTGGTGATGCTAGGGTGTTGTGGGTGGTTGCCAGGGTGTTGCTATTTGGTTGAACCCACCCCCGAGTCTCTAGGACAGGGCTAGTCAACTGGTGGCCCGTGGGTCAAATATGGCCCACCAGTTATCTTTGTCTGGCCCTCTGAGTGATTTTTGATCAAATTGTCTCGCCATCTAAAATACCAGAGCGTGCGCTATGATCGTTCATAGGCGCGAGCCTCAGCAATCTGCGGTGAGTTTTAGAGCATTCGTTGGCATGTGCAACAGCATTCAGCCGTCATCAGTTGTCCGGACCAGAGCACACATTTAAGCTCTTCTGGCGATAGTTTAGTTGCACTGCTTTGCTAAACATGGATCACACTGTTTAAGCGAGCATATGATAGCATCTTTTTCAATCAAATGTATTTATGAAAATTGCTTTGTTGTGTGGAGTGCGGTCAAATCTACAGATGGAAAAATTATCACCGCAGTTGTTACAGAAGTGTTGTCAGCGCATGTGCACATCTTGGGCAACAAAAGAAAAATCGATGATGAAAACTGAACGTTCAAATAAAATGCGCTGAAAAGTTTGCTTTTATTCACTATTCTTGAAGTACCTAATGATCATGTCTCATCTGTTCAGGGCCTGTAGGGCTTGGAAAAAAATGATAATGTGAAACTGAACCTGCAAATATCCTGATTATATTTTGTTCTATACAGCTGTGAGTCAGCACTCTCAATCACGAACAGCATCAGTTTGTTGTTCTTTTGGCAATGATTACCTACACAAAAATCTGGCTCCTGCACTGGCTATTGTTTGCAAATTCACAATATTTGCAGGACTAATTTTTCCCTCACTGAATAGGATGATAAAATGGAAGAATAGACATTTTCTCTCTTTGATTTTTCCAAAAAGAAAATTTAATTTATATGCATTCTTAAGTAAAAATGACATTTCTATATGGCCATTGTTTTCATATGTGGGTTGATAATGTGAGAGGGCTTTAGCAGATCTAAATGTTTCTCGTTAGTTTTGTAAACAATAGCCCTAAAATATTAAAATTACATTATGTTTTGTTTGTTTGTTTTCAAAGTAAAGTTGATCAAAAATTATTTGTTAGTTAAGAGTATAAGTCATGTTTGTTCTTCAGCCAGATCTTATGAAGGAATTAATGGCCAGACCTTAAATGGCAGGTTTATGGAGGTTTAAGATTAAGCTGAGATTTGTTTGGACTGAGGTGAACTCTCTCTGACCTCATTGGATTAAATGGGTTTATGTCCTGGAAAAGAGCAAGTCTGACACTGTCAGGAGTCATTTTAAACACCTTGTTGAGACAGCAGTTTTGACTGACAAGTGAAAACAAGATGACACAGCAGAATCTGTGGCTGCTAACTTTGTGGTTGAAGCTCTCACAATGTGTTTGCTTTTAGATCTGCTAGCATGCTTTTATTAGTGCCATAGTTTATTTACAATGAAAATATTGTTTAGGATTTTTTTAATTGTTGATCCTTGAACTGATGATTGGCAGTCATCTTTGTAAACAGTGTTTTATTGTATATCATTCCATTTTACTTTTCAAACTTTTTTAAACAAGCCATCTTTTTCCGCGTTTCACACTATTCATAATTTTTTAGACTTTTTTGGTGGTTAAACATTAAACATTGTGTTTCTGCGTACTGTTACGTCTCACGCCTGGTCAAGCCATTCTAGCCTTTCAAAGTATACACTTTTGACCGCTAGCCTGTATGGACACGCTCGATGCATGCACACTACGACTGCTTTGAGATACTCTTAAAGGTGCACTCAGTAATGTTTTCCCTATTAAAAAAGTTTTACTCCTAAAGAAATGAATTGTAATTTTGAAACATATGACCACTCACATGAGATGAGGACTCTAGTCGTATCAGTAATCTTATAAAAGCTGTTTTATTCTATATGGAGAGGGTCCCCTCATGGGGGCTGCCATTTTAGGATCACATGACCAGCTGAATACTACTCATTTAGCCTTAGTAACTGTCCTGTTATTGGACATTTTCACTCTTGGATTGAATTAATCATGGCTGATTGTGTATAGTGAATTTCTACAATGGCATCTGTAACTGAAAACTATTAATTTTGAATTATGCTGCATCCACACCACTAGGTGTCACTGTAAGTCCAAGATGACACAAACAAAATGTTACTGAGTGCACCTTTAAGTTCAGTCAACAGCAGGTGCATGCACAGACAATGTGTGTTTAGAAAGAATGGACTGCACTTGCACAGTCTGTGCGCACTGTGCTGATGACGATATTTGCATCTGGCAACCTGTGAGCGAGACAGAGCTGCATGCATAAAATCTAAGAATTCTTTGGCCTTTAGGAATTGTTTACATAAGTGCACAACAGAATGGAACAGAATACAGGAGTCTCAAGATGTGTTTGTAAAAGATGGACTGTTTTTAACCTGACATTTTAAAATGCAACACTCATGCCGAGAAGTGGCACAACAGCCAAAGACAATCGTCTGAATGTGTATGGCTGCTTTAAAGTACAGGAATTTAAGGACTCTTTTCTAATTAAAGCACTCAAAAATAGTACTGTGCAAAAGTCTTATTAGATTAGATGTTTCACAAAAAAAAATAGTCTTTAGATCCCCAATTCTGAAAAAGTTGGGACAGTGTGGAAAATGCTTATAAAAACAAAAAGGAGTGAGTTGTAAATTCTATTCACCCTGTACTATATTGAAAGCACTAGAGCTACACATTATTTAATGATCTCAGATGTCATCGTATACGGTACATGATCCTCATCCTCACATATAAGGCACTATGTAATCTTTCCCCACATTATCTGTCAGAACTTCTCAAACCCTACTCCCCAGCCTGAATTTTGAAGTCTTCTGATACTGGTCTGCTCGTTGTCCCCAAATTTAGATTAGCATCAATGGGTGCTAGGGCATTCTGTATTGCTGCTCCTAAACTTTGGAATTATCTTCCTCAGAACCTCCTTGAAATACCTTTCTTCTCTTCCTTCAAAACGCATTTGAAAACGTATCTCTTTTCTCTGTACTATCTGTCTTAGTCTGGCCTATGAACTTCTGAGTTTTGCATTTTCTGTTTTTGACTAGTTTTGTGTTGCTTGTAATTTTTTTTTATGTTTATTTTTTATTTTTTTGGCTTTGTGAAGTGACCTTGAGTTCTAGAAAGGCACTATATAACGTATTATTATTATTATTATTATTATTATCATTAGATGTCACTGTCTTAAAAACTGTAATTTGTCTGTATGGATATCATGACATGGGCTTATGAATATTTCGGTAAAACTTCATCAGTCAACACCATTCATTGCTGCATCCACAGATGCAAGTTAAGGCTTTACTATGCAAAGCAGAAGCCATACTGTACATCAACACTGTCAAGAAGCGGCGCTGATTTCTCTGGGCTCTGTCTCATCTGAGATGGAAAGTAGAACCGTGGAATCGTGTTTTGTGGTCCAACAAGTCTGCATTTCAATTTATCAGCTACAGCTCCAAAAGCCATTTTTGGAGCGTGTTGCAATCATCGGATCTGAAATGAGTGTACATTTAAAACAAAAAAAAAACCCTAGTTATATTCACAAGTTAAAACGTGTTGTTGTAGTGCTTAACAATAAAGCACAGGGTGAATAGAATATACAAATCACTCCTGTTTGCTTTATTAGCATTTTCTATACTGTCCCAACTTTTTTGGTATTGGGGTTGTAAAATTACCATCTTAAGACAATAAAGACTTTTGCATAGTATTGATTTTTCTTTTTTTTTTCACGGGGGTGCTTTAATTAGCTGATATCTATGTCTTCTTCTTTAGTGTGTCAATAGAACATATCAGATTTAGATATTTAATACATTCCTTTTGCAAATAGAAAATAATAGAAGTAAAACAAGTAGTCCTGTAGCTGATGGTATGGCTTCCACAGAGCCCGGATCCGGTGGTGTAGTGGTGACTGAAAAGGTGCGCATACTCTGAAATTATCATTGTATGCATTGTAGCTAATATGAGTAGTAATGTTATCTTCTGTTACTAGATACATAAGAATTACGAGTTCGAATCCAGGGTGTGCTGAGTGACTTCAGCCAGGTCTCCTAAGCAACCAAATTGGCCCGGTTGCTAGGGAGGGTAGAGTCACATGGGGTAACCTCCTCATGGTCGCGATTAGTGGTTCTCGCTATCAGTGGGGCACGTGGTAAAGTTGTGCATGGATCGCAGAGAGTAGCATGAGGCTCCACATGCTGGGAGTCTCCACAGTGTCATGCACAATGAGCTACTTGATAAGATGCACGGATTGACTGTCTCAGAAGTGGAGGCAACTGAGAATTGTCCTCCATAACCTGGATTGAGGTGAGTAACTGTGCCACCACAAGGACCTACTAAGTAGTGGGAATTGGGCATTCCAAATTGGGAGGAAAGGGGATAAAATAAATAAAAAGAAATTTCCCACCCCTTACTAAATTGCAAAGTTTGATTGGTTAGCAAATATCCCATCTCGACTGAAACATGTTCTTATTGGTTACTCAGCTGAGTCGGACTGTCTATCTTTCCTGTGCCTTCAGTTCAGTGCTTCCGCCTCCCACTGCTCCGTGAGCATTTAGAGAGAATCTCTAAAAATCATAATTCACTCAACAGCACTGCAGTATTGAGTGAGTAGTTGACTCGAAGTTATGGTTCTAAAGACTAACTTGTTGTGCTGGCGCCATACGTATCATCACTCATTTTAGGTTAGTATATGCAAAATCCTTAGAAAGATAGGTGGGCATATGGGGTATGCTTGCGTATGTGCTAGACTACTCTACTGCCCAGATCTCAATGTCTTTGAGTTAGTCTTGGATTACCGGAAGAGACAGAAGCAACTGAGACAGCCTGAATACATAGAACTGTGGCAAGTTCTCCAAGATGTTTGGAACAACCTATCTGCCAACAACCTTGAAAAACTGCACAAGTATACCTGAGAGAATTGGTGCTATTTTAAAGCCATTTGGTTACACCAAATATTGATGTTGTTTGTTTTTATGTTTACATTGATGTTAATAATTTAACATGAAAAAAAAGCATTATTTTGAAAGCATCCTCATTATACAAATTTTTTTTATAACTGCCAGAAACTTATGCACAGTACTGTAAGTAAGAAAGAATGTAGATAAACTAGTCAACCTCAGTAATCAGCTAGTTGTTTGTTGGACAACAAGTTGACCACCATGACCCATCTCTAAAACTTTTGGCATTGCAATTTGGGGTGCTAAACTGCACTAGAGCAGGGCTTCAAACCCAAGGTTAAAAATGGTATTAAATCTCTTTCAAAATGACTAGTGAAATGTTTCTTAACCCAGGGTCAAAAATGGCCTTAACCTGGGGTTGAAAAAGTGTTCTACAGACATAATTATGTGATTTTTCCTTTTGTGTTTAGTGGAGGAGTGACTTTGTAAATGGCTGGGTGAAGTTATCCAATGACCATGAGACTCAGGAGGAGTGCCTTGGCATGGCTGTGCTGGACATAATGAGGACAGCCAAAGAGAGGCAGTGCTCCCCGCTGGACATCTATTATAACATTAGGTACTAACAGTAATGCAAAAATCTGCCTGATTATTGTTCCTCTCAATTTACCTTATTCACGCTAGAGCAATCTTTGATTTTTAATGGGAATGACAATGAGGCTGTGAGGGATAGACTTACCATATTTCATTGGCATGAATGGTATAAAGCTGTATAAAGCTCCTAGATCACATCTGATTTTCCAAAACTCATGATGTCTGGAGTTCTTTGTATACTGAATGTTCTTGGACAGATATTGTATCAATGTTTTATCTGCGAAGTGATCCAAAAACACTTTAAACTGCAGTACAGCCCATTGAAGAGACTGTAAGTCAATCCCTCACAGCCTCGTTGTCATTCCCATTAAAAATCAAATATGGCACTAGTGTGAATAAGGTCTATATCTCCAGTTTTATGAGTTATTGGCCTATTTGCCCCTGTAATCTCTTCAGGCTTCTTTGGGCCTTTAATTGCCCTTAAGCATCTTCTAATCCCAAACCACAGTCTAATTTCATTTTGTTTACCCTTATAAAAAAGTACTGTGATGGTGCCATGGTACAGTGATGGTATCAGACAGTAAACATCAGGGTCAGATATGAACCAGGGCCAGGTATTTTGAAATGTAGGGGCAAACAATCCCCCCAAATTGAATTACTTTGGTGTTTAATTCATTTTCTAACAGTTATTTTATAATATTCTTTTCTAGACATATCTTGTTATGAGTTCAGACACCATGTTGACAATTTCAATTAATTAATTTAACTAGTAATATAACAAACACTGTGTTAAACACACTGGGTAACACTTTACAATAAGGTTCCATTCGTTAACATTTGCTAACGCATTAGGTATCGTGAACAAACAATGAACAATGTATTTTTTTTTTTTTTTTTACAACATTTATGAATATTAGTTAATGTAAGTTAATAGGAATACAATTGTTCATTGTTTGTTCTTGTTAGTTCATGGTGTATTCATTATAAATTAACTAATGTTAACAAAAACAACTTTTGATTACTTTTGATTTAGTATATGTTGAAATTTACATTAACCATGATTCAGTAAATGCTGTAAAAATATTGTTCATTGTTAGTTTGTGTTAACTAATGTTGTTGTAATTTTAACAGATGGAATCTTATTGTAAAGTGTCACCACACGCTGTGTATTAAATGATTTCCTTGATGAAAATATACACCCTTATAAAGGAAAAAATTCCCCCGAAAATCAATTCCAGCGGTGCAAATACCACTTAGATGCACTTAGTTTAAAAGTTCATTTCTGGCACAAGTAAACACCATGATTGTTTAATGTATATCATGGTACTGAATGATTACCATATTCATTTATTATGGTTTTTACATGGTAACCCAAGGTTCTCTACAGAATACCAGTTGCTACCGTGGTATATGTCCAAAATAATATGACATTACCATGTCCAGAAAACCATCATACATGATACTATGTTGCTTTATTTGCTAGTGTAAAAAACTCCCAAGTTTACCTACTGTACATTTGGTTTTATTCACTGAAATATAGGTTGATATTCATACAAAAATGGGACATCTTAGATTACTCTTGCCAAAACCATATTAAATATGGAAATATCTCTCATTATCTGCTTTATTTGCAGTTACAAGTCCTTCCTTCCTAAAGACATGAGAGAACGTATCCAGGACTATCACTTCATCACACGGAAACGTATCCGTTATCGCTTTCGGAAAGTCATCCAGCAGCTCAGCCAGTGCCGAGCCTCAGCACGAGACCTAAAGCTCAAATACCTGATCAGCCTGGAGTCTCTGAACTCGGGCTTCTACACCGAATGCTTCCAGGTCAAAGAGCCCTCAGCCGAGCAGGTCACCATCGTCGTCTCTGCAGACCACGGTATCCAGTGGTGTCGAGAACGACACAAAGACACACAGTCTGAGGTAAGTTTGATTTAACAGCTGAAAGTAAAACAATTTGTATTTCAACATCATGGACACCAAGCTGGTCTCCCAGCCTGACTTGTTGAAAAGTGCCTAAAACCAGACTGGGAGAGCAGCTAAGGTCAGCAAACCAGCTTACCCTGCTTTTTTTTTTTGTTTTTTTTTTGCCTTCTGCAGGGTACTTCCAGAATCTTTCAAATCTCTTGTTTTAGAGTTTGCTCTAGGGGCCATGCGGGTATATAAACCAAGTTTTAATTTAGTGTGATTGAAGAGATTCTGGGAGCAAATCTATTTCAGGAACATGAGTAAATGTTTAAACCATTTTGACTTTACAAACTTTTTGTGAGAGTGTGTTTGTTCTTGGAGCCTGCACTCACTTCAGATGAAACAGAACCGTCTTTAGATTAGGAAGCATTTCTACTGTCAGGCTAGCATTTTAATAAGGGTTTACTAACCCTGTTTGTAGATTTGATGTTTGCAACTCTGAGGAACGGTTTTATTATTGCTTCTAATTTTAGTGCTTGCACTGGTACACTATATTGAAATTCCTTTTACTTTTTATTATAACAGTACTTGCAAGGATGCACTTTATTGGAGTTTGAAAATCTCTCAATGACCTTTGTTAGCACATTTAAAATATTCAAAGTTTTAACCAGCAGAGATTGCGTCATTTTATTATTTACGCACTGAATTGCGATTGATCTTATTTCCTTCATTTATTTGCATACTGAGTTGCGTTTTTTATTATTATTATTATTTTTTTTTTTTTTTTGCATCTATTGTATGGTTGTATTATTTACGTACTGAATTGCGATTTGATCTCCTTTCTTGCATTTATTTTCATACTGAATTGCGATTGGTCTTTTTTTCTTGCATCTATTGCCAATTTAACTGCAAAGATGGTGTTTCATCATGTTTATTCTCGTGCAGAGCCTACAAGAAATCAAGTCACATGCTGATTGTCATGTCAACAGCAAAGCAGCTTTGATGCAAAATTTAAATTTCATACAACCATAACCTAAAAGCTAAACTTAACCTAAAACTTTAACAGTATTCTTTTGCTGCTTTGCAAGCACTTTTTTGTTTCTTCCAGGAAATGCAAATGTATTTTATTAATATTTCTGTACTGGTGTTTTAATGAAAAGAGGATTTTTTTTTTCTCTCTGCTTGTGAAATCTTCCACTCTAATACTTGTATTTTCTCACTAGGACCTGCAGACATATTGTGATTTTGCAGAAGTGGTTGATATCAGTATCAGACAAGCCAGCAAAGAGGGAACCAACACGAGCCGAATAGTCTCAATCAACAGACAGGATGGAAAAATGCTAGTAAGTCTGTAGACTGAACTTTTTTCGATGTTAAAGGGGTAGTTCACCCAAAATTGAAAATTCTCTCATTATTTACAGACCCTCATGATATCTCAGGTGTGTATGACTTTCTTCACCAGAACACATTTGAAGAAAAATAGAAAAATATCTTAGCTCAGTAGGTCCTTTAAAATGCAAGTGAATGGAGATTTCTCTTTTGAAACTCCAAAAATCCCAGACAGTCAACATAAACGTCATCCAGTGGTTAAATGAATGTCTTCTAAAGTGAAACTATCACTTTTGGTGTGAAAAAGATCAATATTTGTATCAAATACTGGAGTGGTGGTGGCATAGTGGGCTAAAGCACATAACTGGTAAAGCACAGTTGCTGGTGCACTCCTCACAGCCATCACCATTGTGTCCTTGAGCAAGGCACTTAACTCCAGGTTGCTGCAGGGGGATTGTCCCTGTAATAAGTGTAATAAGTAAGTCACTTAGGATAAAACCGTCTGCCAAATGCGTAAATGTAAATATTTAGGTACTTTTTAAGGGTGGAGTCCAAGTGGTCTCTCGATTGACGTATTCGTGTTGCCATGATACCAACGTAATCTCACATTCTCCACTCGGTCGAGACATCCAAGTACACAAACACACAATTGTGAGTTAATAAACAGATAATAATAGATCTAAAGCAAAATCAACCAAGATACTGTACAGCATTCCTCCTCACTTGTAAACAGCGCTGCTCTTCTGGCTGTGACGCACGTGCCTCAGTTCTTGCGTGTTTCAAATGCCAGTGCGATTATATCACATGAACGTACCGCTGACCGGAAGCAGGATTTGGAGTTTAAAAAAAGTACTTCAATATTTATCTTTTTCACACCAAAAGTGATCATGTCACTTTAGAAGACATTAATTTAATCACTGGAGTCAGATCGATGACGTTTATGCTGACTGTCTGTGATATTTGGAGCTTCAAAAGAGCTCCATTCACTTGCATTTTAAGGACCTACTGAGCTAAAATATTTGTCTATTTTTCTTCAAATATGTTCTGGTGAAGAAAGTAAGTCATACACACATGGGATATCATGAGGGTGAGTAAATATTGAGAGAACTTTAATTTTTGGGTGAGCTATCCCTCTAAAATTATTTCTCGCTTAATATGTATAGACAACTAAGTAAGCCATTTATAGGTTGATTTCTATGAAAAGAGTAAACACTGGGGCTCTATCAAAACATCACTTTGGTTGTTTGAGCATCCCACATCGCAACATTGGCTCAACCAAACAGAGTTTGGGGTGGGACTATCTGCTTGACTGACCAGTGGCAGATGGGGGAAGTGTTCAGGAAACCTGTTTGAAAACGATCCTTATTTTTGCAATTCCATTTGGTGATGCTAGTGGTACAGAAATTACACATTTCACCTGTAAATTTGTTCAGTTCCTTTGAACTCATTCAGCATTTTGATTTATTTCTGTTGTGATCATCAGTGAGCACAAACAGATCACGCACAAACAATGTTTTGTTTTTAAATCAGGAGCTGGTGTTCTCCACCTCGATAGAGGCGTTGTCATTTGTATCTCTTATCGATGGATACTACAGACTGACCACAGATGGCCACCACTACCTCTGCAAGGATGTTGCCCCACCCCATCTGCTAGAGGCAATTGAGAGCTACTGCCACGGGCCAATATCGTAAGCACAACAGGAAGTACTTACAAGTAACATGCTGTTGAACATAGGTTTCACGTTAAAGAATGCATCCAGAGCCTAATTTCTGGCTCTTATTTCAATTTAGCTGATGCCTTTTATAACTAGAATAAAATGTATATTCATCCAATTCTCAGCAGATTTACATTCCACTGTCTTTTGCAGCCAACCATTATTGTTCTCTTTGTTGTACGTCCACAGAATGGAGTTTGCAATCAGTAAATTACGCAAGGCAGGAAATCAGAGAGGTCTGTATGTGCTACGGTGCAGCCCCAAAGACTTCAACAAATACTTCCTGACTCTTGCAGTTGGGGTATGTTAATAAAAAAAGTCTTACAAAGTGACATTTTAGGTCCATTTTAAATAAATATTTTTACTCTTAATAGCATGTTCATATAATTAAATAAGTTCTGAAGGGCATCTCACAAGTTTGTGACAAGTAAATCTCAATACCACAAATACATTCTCACAGCCTCATAATTTCTTTCCATCAGGCGTATGAGGATGTAGAGTACAAGCACTGTCTGATCACCAGGTCTGAGAGTGGAGACTACAATCTTAGTGGAACCAAAAGGAGTTTCAGAAGCTTGCAAGAACTGCTCAAATGTTACCAAAAGGAAACTGTGAAATCAGACACTGTTATCTTTCAGTTCAGCAGGTGCTGTCCTCCAAAGGCCAAAGGTCAGTATGGCACATATAATTCTGCTCTGTGCAGCATAAATGCACAATTAACATATCATATACTAAATATGAATCAGTTTAAAGACAGTTTTGTTAGATTAACCGAGAAGGCATATTATTGTGAATTTATTATCCTGATTTAATGATCTTTGTTTTATGCTGTGTTCTCAATGTAAATAGAGAAGTCGAGTTTGTTGGTGTGTCGCAGTCATCGGGGTTTGGATGTTCCCCTCTCCTCCTCACTGCAGAGACACAACATCAGTCAAATGGTGTTTCACAAAATCAAGAAAGAAGACCTTGATCTTGTAAGCATCCTGTATTTTCCTCATAGTTTAAGGGAGTCAGGGGATTGTCCCATATTTGTTTTTTTGTTGTTTTTTTATAACTGTGTTGTATGGCGTTCCATATGATGATGTGCTGATTGACATTGTTTCCAGGATGTGAGTCAGGGTCAGGGAACATTCACCATGATCTTTAAAGGGATTCGTAGGGAACAGGGAGACTATGGAGAGACTCATAAGACTGAGGTCATCGTCAAAGTCTTGGACAAGGCACACAGAAATTACTCTGAGGTAAGAAATAGATTACATTTCAGAATAGTTTACCCACAAATGAAAATATCTGTCATCATTTACTCACCCTCATGCCATCCCAGATATGTATGACTTTCTTCAGCAGAACACAAAGATTTTAGAATAATATCTCAGCTCTGTAGGTCCATACAATGCAAGTGAATGGTGATCATACCTTTTGTAGCTCCAAAAATCACATAAAGGAAACATAAATTAATCTATATGATTTCAGTGTTTAAATATATCTCTTCAGAAGCGATATAATAGGTGTGGGTGAGAAACAGAACAATGTTTGAGTACTTTTTTACTCTAAATCTCCACTTTCACTTTTACATCTGAAAGTCACATGTGGTGCCTGTTTAGTTTCACTTTCACATCTGAAAGTGAAAGTGGAGATTTGGAGTAAAAAAGGACATACATTTTGATCTGTTTCTCACTCACACTTATATCGCTTCAGAAAATATGGATTAAAACACTGGAGTCATATGGATTACTTCTGTTTCCTTTGTGATTTTGGAGCTACGAATGTCTGATCATCATTCACTTGCATTGTATAGACCTAAAGGGCTGAAATAATATTCTAAAATCTTTGTGTTCTGCTGAAGAAAGTCAGACACATCTGGGGTGGCATGAGGATGAGCAAATGATGAGAGAATTTTCATTTTTGGGTAAACTATCTGTTTAACCTTTCACTAAATAGCTATAATAAATTTTGCATCATCATCACAAATTTACATAAAATTGTGTATATAAATAAGTATTATTTTTTATTGTATACATTTTATATGTTGAGAACATTGACATTTAAATTCTATTTATTTTAGGTTTGACATTTCTATCTCAGTTTCATCATGAACCCATAGGAGTTTGAAAACCCCCAGTTGGGAAACCCTGATCTTAACTATCCCTTTTCCTTTGAATTAACAGCTGACATGTTGATATGTATAAGAAAAAGTGGTCTGAAAACACTTTAATGGACATTTTAATGTGTTTCTTATGCAACTATATTATTGTTTTTCCTCCAAGTCATTCTTTGAAGCTGCCAGTATGATGAGCCAGCTCACACACAAGCATCTAGTGTTGACGTATGGCATCTGTGTGTGTGGGGAAGAGAGTGAGTAACACGTGACCAAAATGACACGCCTTTCTGGTTTACTTATCTGCGATGCTACCAAATACCTGAGCTTGTTTTTTGTTTTTTTATCTTAGACATCATGGTACAGGAATATGTGAAATTTGGATCTTTAGACACATACCTTAAGAAAAACAAGAACTCCATATCAGTCAATATCCTGTGGAAGCTGGAGGTGGCCAAGCAGCTCGCCTGGGCTATGCTCTTCTTGGTAAGAAACACAACAATTCAGGAATGATTTAAGAGAACAATGTTTTGGGGGGGGTTAGCTGATGGGCTGATGTTTATTTATTTTTACACCCAGGAGGAGAAGAATCTGGCTCATGGGAATGTTTGTGCGAAAAATATCCTTTTGATAAGAGAGGAGGACAGAACATTGGGAAACCTTCCTTTCATCAAACTAAGTGACCCTGGCATCAGCATCACAGTGCTGCCCCGAGAGAGTGAGTAAAGGGTGTGAATGCTGTTAGGAACTTGTGTGAATCTCCAGCTGTTTTATTTGTACTACCATGTGAAATGTTTGACCAGTCGTGTGTGCGTGCGTGTGCATGTGTGTGTTTGTGCGTGCATTTGTGCAATTTTTAATGAAAAGAAACAAAGGTTTCATTCATTTTGAGTCAAAAGTAGTCAAACTACATAACTTCTATTTTTATTGATGTCATATTGTGGGATGCATGTTAAATGACTGCTAAGAGGGAAAATGACTGCTATTACCTCAAAGCTGAAGACAAAATACCTCAATATGCTTCAAACCAAATTTAAACAATCAGAGATGAACAAGAATAATCCAAACTATATAGGTTAAGTTTGTCAAGACAAACTTTGATGTTGGCTTGACAATGCCTTGTCTAAAAGTTTTAGTTTAACACTATTTAAAAAAAAAAAAAAGTTTGAATGTAACAGACAGAAAGGAAGGAAGGAAGATAAGGCAAGAAATTGAGAGAGAGAGACAGTTGAAGCAGATTAAAGGCCTTGTTTACATTTTTTGACAGTTGGAGTTTGAATAGTCTTGGCCCATTTGAACATTACGTTAATGTAGTTCAATGGGATTTTGGGGATTTTTGATCACCCGCTGTGCGAAAACCTTCATTTTTATCATTTAGAACAATCATAGCAATACCCGAGTCAGAACTTGCCTGAAGATCAGTGCTAATTTTGGTGGATGTTGCTTGAAAGCTCAAGGAGGAGTTACAGTTAGAAATGTTGGTCTTGGTTTTAGGGATTTTGGGGGGAAAAACAAACTAAACAATGTCTGTAGAATAACAGTATGTTGGCATGACAAAGTATGTTTTTAAAGCGGAGATACCTATGAAGTAGAATGTAAATCCATGAAATTACTAGTTGGAATTATTTGAGCACAATTTACTCTACCAGTGCCTTGACCAGTAGAGGGCAGAATTTCCCATGTTAAAGTGTGAAGGTTTGTTGCTATGGTACAAATACAGTCTCATTTGAGAATAGATTATGATTTTTTTATATATATATTATCAAAATATTGGCCTTTAAGTTTGCCAGTAAGTCTTTTTGTCCTTTGGCACTAAACTGTAAATGTTCTCCTAGTTCTTGTGGAGCGAATCCCCTGGGTGCCCCCTGAATGCGTCCTAGACCCCAAAAACCTCAGTCTTGCCACAGACAAGTGGAGCTTTGGTACAACTTTATGGGAGATATGCAGCGGAGGGGAAAAGCCACTCGCCAATATGGACAATTCCAAGGTAGGACAATACCTAGAATCTGCGTCCTCAGTATATGATACATATAAATGCCAACAAAAACTGTTTGAAGGTAGAAATTGCATTAATGAAAGAACCATAACATCACATTGTAATGTAAGTGATTTAATCCCATCCATAGTCTTGCAAATTCATCTTTGTTGTAATTTGGAATTACTATCAAAAATCTTCAAAGTCTTTACTTTTTGAAGAGCAATTTTTATGTTCCTCTTTTTAGAAACAATTATTTTATGAAAACCGCCATCAACTTCACGCTCCCAAGTGGACTGAGCTCGCTAACCTGATCAACAGTTGCATGGACTATGAGCCAACATTCAGACCTTCATTCAGAGCTGTTATACGAGACCTCAACAGTCTTTTCTGTCCAGGTTAATCACACACACACAGATATACACACTGGCATTTTGACATGTCTCACCTTATTTTCGCTTTTTAACTCATTGATTAAATGCGTTGTCAGATTATGAGATTGTGAAGGAGAGTGACATACTGCCCAGCAGAGCAGCAGCATCTGGTTTCAGTACTGGAGTGTTTGAGAATGAGGAGCCAGTGCAGTTTGAGGAGAGACATCTCATTTTCCTGCAGCAGCTGGGCAAGGTAGATAAGAATACTTTTTGAATAACTTCAGAGACCGAAGTGGTGGGACGAAGAGATATTCATATTGCAGTATTTTGAAATGGTTGGTCTGTGTGCAAAAGTCTAGTTACAGAAGTATTTGGTAGTTTTGTGTTTGTTTGTTTTAGTTTGCAGCATAAGCATCAGGTTTTAAAGATTTTGTATCAAGTTACAATTAGTTAAAAAAAAAAAAACTGCATTCTGTTCCATTCCATCATTTGTGCTCAATCTAGCAGGTACACTTGTCATCCCTACCCTGTAGGACAACCTTTTATACTGTTTTAAACATTTTAAAAATTTCTGTTTAATTGCTTTATGTTCCAAATTTGAATTTGTGTAGCACTTAATTTCTACATTAAATAATGATGATGATCCATGTTATTCTTGAGGTCAGTGGTGACCACATACTTTACCAAATATAACAACATTTCTTTAAACTCTGAAAAACATTACAACATGATAGCTTTATAAAATGGCAGCATTGCTCTTTCAAGTATTTATTGCTTATTTAGTGAAAAGCTTTCATAAAAATGCCTAAAGAAAAATTCTGAAGTGTGCCACCCATCACTTATCTAACCACAGTAATCATCTCTTGTTTGTAGGGAAATTTTGGCAGTGTGGAAATGTGCAGGTATGATCCCCTGCAGGACAACACTGGTGAGGTAGTGGCAGTGAAAAAATTGCAACACAGCACCACTGAGCACATCCGGGACTTTGAGCGGGAAATTGAGATCCTCAAATCCCTTCAGCATGAGAACATTGTGAAATATAAGGGCGTGTGCTACGGTGCAGGTACTGGAAGTTGCACTTTACAGTTTCATCATACACTGTAAACCCACATAGAATCTGTTTCCACAGATTTCTACAGAATTTGCATGCCTGCCAATCACAAACTTTTTACCACACTCTTATTATATTGTGGTGATTTTAATTCCTTGAGGAAACTGTTTTATTCAGTTAACCATTTTGAAAGGATTTTTAACAAAGTCAGACCAGATTTAGTTTTACAAAGTTTAAAAAATATATTGTTTTTAAAAACATTATAGGTCTTTTATCATTGTACCTTTTATTACATTTGAACTAGGTTTCCGCCATTAAAATAGTCATGGAAGCTGGCACGGTCTTAAATCACAAACAAACACATACTCTGCTCCTTGTGTGTTCACAATGAGAAATGCATTCGGGTATATACACAGTGGCCCTAAAAAGTATTTGGATGCTTAAGCTGAACTTAAAAATGCATGAATTCCTTTGCATTTGAGAACAAAACATCAAACCAATTTGCATTTATTGTAAAGAAAGATAACAAATGCACACTTTTCAAGCAGAACATTTGACAAAAAGAAGCTTGTTACATTTTTTAATTGTAAAACAACAGATCTATGGTTTAAAATTAAGACAAAAAATTATTTAAACACTTGATAATAGCTTTGTAACAAGTTCTTTGGGCAATGGAGGAGACAGGAGGCAACGAAGCAGTGCAGGCAAGGTTTTTTATTTCCTTCCACCTCAGGTTCATGGTATTTTAATAGTCTTTTCACTCAATCAGGTCACACAAATATCCTTTTCTGGAACACACAGCCAGATCATCAGTAAGTGTCAAGCTCATACTCTCTCTGTCTCTCTCCTTCTGTGGTGAGCTGGTGGCCTTTAAGTCTACCTCCGCCATCACTATAACAAGAGACGGGTGTTTGAGATAATTACAACCCAGGTGACGAGCCTTAACGCTCTCCCGCAGACAGACACACTACCCCCATCCCCACATATCCCTACCGCCCGATAAATGATAGAGAATCAACAAATTTCTGGAAAAGCTGTGGCGAAAGTCTCCTCCAGGTTTCAGTCACCAAAGCTTTCGGTTCATCCACACTAGAACATGATGATCTGGCATTTTCTTCATTGGTGCTCTTGCCACATAAGCCAAAAAACAAAATCTTCCATCCTCCACAATTGGGTATATTACAAAAAAGTTCAAAGATGAAGGACTTGTGGATGAGAACAGAAAGCGCACAGTCAGATCCAGAAAGACAACCAGCAGAATGGACTGGATAATTGTGAGTAAAATCAAGAGAAACAGTTGCGGATTGCCTCAAACATCAATGAGAATTACCAGATTTAACTTCGTTCACTGACCATTCAAAACAGGATCAATGATTATGGGCACATAGGTATGCGGCGAAAACCGTTCATTACCTTCAAGAATAAGAAAGCCAGGATGAAATTGGCAAAATAACATGCGCAGAAAGACAGCAGCTTTTGGAGAACTGTCTTATCACATGACTCCAGATTGAACCTGCATGGATCTGATGGCAAAATGAGTATTTGTGTGGAGAAAGGCAGGGGAAGAATTCTAGCCACACTGCACTAAGGGTACTGGAAAGCACAAGGTCGAAACTTCAGAGTCTGGGGCTGTTTCTCTTACAGTGGTGTCAATCAGCTTGTGTTCATTGGTGGAAACATGAACTCTGAAGTGTACAGAGAAATCTGGATGCAAACTTACAGAAATCAGTGAAGAGTTTAAGACACATGTGGCTCTTTCAAAGAATACTTAGCAAAAAAAGAAAGGAATATTAAGGTCCTAGAATGGCCCTACCAGAGCCCAGACCTAAACCCTAAAGAGCACCTATGGGACGCAATGGAGAAGAAAATGTCAGATCGTCATGTTCTAGTGTGGATGAACCGAAAGCTTTGGTGGCTGAAACCTGGAGGAGGCTTTCACCGCTACTTTTACAGAAACTTGCTGATACTCTGCCCAGACGTTGCCAAGAAGTTCTGCGAACGAACCGATTACAAACCAAAATACTTGTAATCTTTAATGAAGCCATTATCAAGTGTCCAAATAACTTTTTGCCTTAATTTTAAACCATATAGCTTTTGTTTTATAATTTAAAATGTAGCAAGCTTCTTTTTGTCAAATGTTCTGCTTGAAAAGTGTGCTTATGTTATCTTTCTTTACAATAAATGCAAATTGGTTTGATGTTTTGTTCTCAAATGCAAAGGAATTTATGCATTTTTAAATTCAGCTTAAGCATCCAAATACTTTTCGGGGCCATTGTGTATGGGGAGCATTCTAGTGATAGACATATATTAATGGCCAGGCTGATTAAACAGTTGATATTTGGCCATTTTGCGATTATCGGCATTGCTGCTAACTGCGTTTGCCATTTGACAGAAGTGTTAACTTTCCTTTGTGTCAGTTTAAAAAATCTACCAATAAGTGTTTTTCACTTTTAAAAAAAATTGTGTACATTTGATTTGCTTTTGTTAAAATGTAATGTTAATTGGAATTTATATCGACCATCCTGCTCTCTAGATATCGGTATCAGCATCGGCCATTGAAAAACTAGTGCATTGATGTTTTAAATGTATTCCTGGGAAATAATATTATTTTAGTAAGATGTATTAACCCAAAATAATGTAATTGTAACAATTGAACATCAGTAACTGTAATCTGAGTACAAGAGTTTGCGTTACACTACTTCTTTATTTAAACCTAATTTGATTACATACTCTGCTAACAATGAGAAATGCAGGTGTAATTGGCAAATTATATGTCAACAATACTGGTTCCACTACTAGGCTTGATTGCTTTCATACAAAAAAAAGTCTGACTCTGATCCACACCAAAAGCTCTAGTGTGAAAGTGTTCGTAAAGGAATAGTTCACCCAAAAATGAAAATTCTCTCATCATTTACTCACTCTCATGCTATCCCAGATGTGCATTACTTTCTTTATTCTGCTGAACACAAACAAAGATTATTAGAAGAATATTTCAGCTCTGTAGGTCCATACAATGCAAGTGAATGGGTGCCCAAATTACTCCAAAATCCACATAAGGGCAACATAAAAGTACTCCAGGCGACTGGTGGTGAAGTCCATATATTCTGAAGTGATATTATAGGGTTGTGTGAAACGGATCAATATTTAAGCCTTTTTCCTTCACTTTCTCTTTCTCCTCCTGTTTTTGGTGATTCACATTCTTCGTGTATATCGCCCCCTACTGGGCAGGGAGGAGAATTTATGACAAAAATGTACTTAAATATTGATCTGTTTCTCACCCACGCCTATCATATCGCTTCTGAGGAAATGGGTTTAACCACCAGAGTCGTCTGGAGTACTTTTATGTTCCCCTTATGTGGATTTTGGAGCTTAAAAATTTTGGCACCCATTTACTTGCATTGTAAGGACCTACAGAGCTGAGATATTCTTCTAAATATCTTCATTTGTCTTCAGCAGTTGAAAGAAGCCATACACATCTGGGATGACATGAGGGTGAGTGAATGATGAGAGAATTTTCATTTTTGGGTGAACTAACCCTTTAATCTAAACCGGTGCAGAATTTCATAGATTTTCCGCAATCAGTGCAAAAAATATTAAAAAGGATACAGTTTCTGTGTGTTTCTAGTCATCAAGTATGCTGCATTTTTTAGAACAGGGTTCACACTGTCATGGCAAACCTGGAAATATCAAGGAATTTTGTGTTATTGAGTGTTAATTGTGACAAAAACGTAAAAGTCAGAAATTTCGATTGCCAATATTCATTTTCTAGTTATCCTCTGCTCTACAGTGTTTCTTCAGCCAGATATTACTCTACAGAAGAGTAAAACTTGCTTGCAAGCCATAGTGGTCACAGATTTATGAGAGTACTGAATCAAAGTAATGATTCAGTTCCATAAATCAGTCTAACAGATTTACAAATTGGTCTGAGTGATTCATTAGTGATTCGGTCTGAATGTGAATTATTTTTGAAATTCTTATCGAGGTATTACACAACTTGAAAAGTCATCAAAGTTTATTGGTCAAAAAGTGTTGGAACCCAGTAAGAAATACAGTAGATCTTCTAAATTAATCTAAAGGCTGGTCGAAAGGGAAAATTCTTGTTCATTCTTGTGCATTCTTGTTTCCTCAGGAAAGAGAAACCTTCGGCTGATTATGGAGTACCTACCATACGGCAGTCTACGAGACTATCTCAACAAGAATAGAGACAGGATTGACCACATGAAACTTGTGCATTATGCCTCTCAAATATGCAAGGTAATGAGGACTATTCCTTCTGTAGTAATGTTAGTGTGAGTCTATCAGCTCTAATAATTTTGATATGTAAGCCTCTTATTTCTCTTCAGTATTTCTTTACTGTCCAAACATGCATGCTTTAAGGGTTGTCAAGATACCAACATTTCTGTAGTCAATTTTAGTACCAGTTCACAATTCCATTTGAGATACCAAAGCAAAACTATTATGCTGAGCATCCTGACCAGCCTAACATGGCAAGATTGACTCAACCAGTAGTGTGAGTTTAGGGCGGAACTATTTGTTTGAGTGTGCAGGGGATCATCTATCTACCGTTAAGGACATTGAAAAGCTTAACCATGTCATTTGTGTACTACTAATAAAATGTGTGGTAAAGGCAGAAAATCTCAAGCTTCAGACTAGCCTACAAGACTCAAAAGCCAACTCAATTTCTGGTCTTCCTGGAGATTACTGTCATTTTCATAATAGGTACAGACAAATATTTTCGTAGCGGTAACAGCACAGAATTGAGTCTGTATTACATTTTTTATAAATGTTATACTTGCACATTTTTAATTTAGCATTGACTTGGTACCAAACAATGTTCGACACGTTACTAAAAGAGATCACTGCAGATTACGAATTACTTCTCTAGATTGTATTCAGATTACACCATTCATTACTTCATGGGAAAAGTAAACACATTACTAGTAACTTTTTTCTAAAACAGTATTTCCTCTTCGTCTATAATGACTCGTTATGGGGTGCATTCATGTTTTAAATATATTCTTGAGAATATTGCTTGTTGAGCTCGTTGCCATGGAGACATAGCGTGTGTGGAGGCTTCACGCCATCCACTGTGGCATCCACGCTCAACTAACCACATAATAGTGACCACGAGGAGGTTACCCCATGTGACTCTACCTTCCCTAGCAACCAGGCCAATTTGGTTGCTTAGGAGACCTGGCTGGAGTCACTCAGCACACCCTGGGATTCGAACTAGCGAACTCCAGGGGTGGTAGCCAGCGTCTTTACCACTGAGCTACCCAGGCCCCCAACACTGCTTTTTTAATTAAAGTGAGTCACTTTACACCCAACAATGGTACCATGGTACCACTAGTTTTTACATCCCAACATGCTTTCTTCTTTTCCATTTTTCCATTTCCACTTTGCATTGAATTTCCATGTTGAACATCCTGAAATATCCACGCGTGTCTCTACAGGGCATGGAATACCTTGCTACGAAGCGTTACATTCACAGAGACCTGGCCACACGAAACATCCTAGTGGAGAGCGAGTTCCGGGTGAAGATTGGTGACTTTGGCCTGACTAAGGTCTTGCCTCAGGGCAAAGAATACTACAAGGTTAAAGAACCTGGGGAGAGTCCAATATTCTGGTAAGTTTTATCTAGCCCCTCTGCACTAAATTAACTTTGACTTAAAGCTGAAATGTGTAATTTATGTGCCACTAGCATCACTAAACGGAATTGCAAATATAAACATTGTTTTCAAACAGCTTATTCGAACACTCCCCCCATCTACTGTTGATCAAACAAACAAACAGATAGTCCTGCCACAAACTCACGCCATTGGTTTTGCCATTGGCCATTGGTTGGACGGGCCGCTCAAAACAAACAGATAAAAACTTTTAGCACTAAAGAGACAGCAATCAACCTACGAATGGTTTATTTGTAGTTGTGTCTGCATATTAAGCTGGGATAGGAGTATGTATTTTAACATAGGAAGTGTTACACACTTCATCTTTAGAAAATCCTGTTTTGTTTGAATTTGGTGTGTAGACAATTATAACCAGATCAACGTGTATAAAGAAGGGCTCAAATACTTTAAGACTCTACATTTTTAGCCAGATTTTCAGAGTAATAGGGTTTGTATTGCTGCACACCTTTGGACTCACATGAGTCAATTCATGAGGAGTTAAGAAAAATAGATGCATGACAAGCAGTTGAATTGTTATACATTTTGACAGGTATGCGCCCGAGTCCCTTACTGAGAGCAAGTTCTCAGTAGCATCAGACATCTGGAGTTTTGGAGTGGTTCTGTATGAGCTCTTTACATACAGCGACAAGCTCTGTAGCCCACCTACAGTATGTATTACAGCTTGCTTAATTG
The DNA here is from genome assembly GCF_019703515.2 of Myxocyprinus asiaticus. Lineage (NCBI taxonomy): Eukaryota > Metazoa > Chordata > Actinopteri > Cypriniformes > Catostomidae > Myxocyprinus > Myxocyprinus asiaticus. Next base: position 20,750,366 of record NC_059347.1, read on the forward strand.
TCATTTCTTTTTTTTTCCTGTATATTTGAATTCCTTGCACCTGTAATTGTCATGTAAAACTGACAAACATTTAAAGTTGCTGTAAGAATGTATTTGAATTGCTCTGGTTGTGTAAATCACATAAGGCATGGCCACAAATCTTGTCAATGCCACCTTTTAAAAATGTGTCAATTTCTGATAGAATTGCTGCTGATGAGTGCCTTATACCCATCCATTATTTTGTTCTGCTCAGGTTTTCTTGCGTATGATGGGAGGTGACAAGCAGGGACAGACCATAGTCTATCATCTCATCGAGCTGTTGAAAAGAGGAAACCGTTTACCTCAACCTGTGGGCTGTCCATCAGAGGTACCACATATCAATCCCCTCAAATCCCCTCAGAATCATTTAATAACAATGAACATAGCCATGAATGGACTGGCTGTTCAGAGCTGGTTAATCTCTAATCTTATTAGCTCGCTTCTGTACAGCATAGTGTTTTATAAACATTTTTGCTAGTTGCAAAATTGGTGGAACTGCAGTGCGTTGAACATGGATAGGGGAAAATGGAGTGGCAGATGCCATGCGTTAGGCCCCATGGGAGTTTTGGGCCCCTGGGCTTCAGCCTGTGTAAGCCTGTGCATTAATGTGCCCCTGCCGAGAGTAGTTTCTGTTTTAACAGAGCTGATTTCCTATGAATGTATCATATTTACTTTTGTTTCAGATGATCAGGTTTTAATATTTTACAATTTTAGACATTTATACACTCAAAATCTCCAATCTGAAACATTGTTAAATATCAGGGGAAAATGTATGAAAAACTAGTTTATTTTATAATTATTTTTATTTATTTTATTTTATTTATTTTTGTTTTAAAATGTCTTTAACATGCATAGGAGATTTTGCGATTGATTGCTTGGTATGTTTTGTTTATACTGATACAGATTACTTAATTACTTTTATACAGAAAACTTTTATGTATGTTGATTTAAATGCGCTCATTTGTCTTGATTCGTTTTTGATTCTCCTATTGTTTTCCCATCCTGTAATGGGTCCCCACCTTTTTTCATGGTTGTTTTTTTTTTTTTTTTTTTCAGCTTAACTTCTATGACCTAAATTATTCACTTGAAGTACCCCCTGATATTTTAAGAAATGTTAGTCTTTCAAAACATAATTAATTGTACTACTTTACACTGCATTTTTCATATTATTGTTATACTTATCCGTATTACATTTACGATTGTTTTTCTTATAATATTTATACTATTTATTTTATTTAATTCACCATTGGCATTCAAATCTGAGATTTGACTACAAATAATCATGCGTCACATCTGAATAATCATTATCTGTCACAACCGTAACAGTTGTCAAATATTCAACGGAAAAAGTTTGTATTTAAATTTATTTTTATTTTTTACGATTTAAATAATTAAAAACTTTTTATAGAAGTAACAAAGCAGGGGCGTAGCAACCATTACAACCTGGGGTGGGGAACATGTACCCCTTACTTCTGAAAATATTTTTAGGAAATAAAACCTTATATTTATATTTTAGGAAATTATACATTGTATTTGAAGAGTTTCAGCCATCATACAAGGACATAGTAGCAGGCTGCATAAAACGACAGCTTTAAGACCCAGCAGATGTCTCTACCAACTGGTCTGTTCCGCAGTGAACTTAACCTATGCAAAAGTAGTAAACAGTAATCTACAACAGCCAGAGCCCACTGCCTTTTCCCAACTACAGGGCAATGTTAGGATTATGACTCCAACATTACTTTTAAAACATGATTGCAACTTTTATTTTAGAACATGATTGCGTTGCTGATAATGAAAGTAACTGTTACAGCGTAACTTTGTATGGAATGTACTTTTCAGTAAAGGTGCAGTTTTGTCACCGTCATAGGGTTTTGCAAATCCCCATTTGGGAAATCCTGCTATAATTTATAATGGTGTAAATACAGTCTCTTCTCATTTAATGTAATATAAGATAAAGTGAAAATGTATTAAATACTGATGCAAAAATAATTCTTCATCAATTCCTGACAGTTGTGCTTCAGAACATATAGGCAGGAGTGGTAAATATTGACTTTAACTCTTTTAGATGTGCGAGATCATGCAGGAATGCTGGGACAACGATCCTAGTCTTCGGCCAACCTTCAAGGAGCTCGCCCTCCGCGTGGACTTGATTCGGGACGGCAGCGATTCAGACAGATACACTCATGTGCCTGCATTTTAAGAGAGAAGCTTCACTCTGTGTTCAGCTGCCACACAGATTGCCAGCCCTGGCCCCCCGGACCTTCTTCTTAAAACTTTTCATTGTGCCATTGCGGCAGATCTAACCGTTCAGATTTAAGCACCTCATCTCCTGTCAGAACAGTTAAGTTCATTTATATCAAGAATGTTTTAGTTGTATTCTTTTTTGGCTTCGCTAGCAGTGCTGGCATGCATCGATCTACCGACAATGGTATAAATGGATTTTAAGAAATGCAAGAACTGTGCATTTTTACATCCACATGTTTGTATGTACATAAAGATGATTTTATAATTTTATAAAAATAAAACATGAATGCACTTCTCACAATATATGAACTGTTTGAAAGCAGTGCAATGTAAATGAAGAATTTAAAAAAATATATCATTGTTTATTGTTTGTTGTAATGCAGGTGGTGTCTGATTAAAAAGATATACAAGATCTTGCTGTTGTAAGACAAAGTCTTTCTACTTTTAATAAGTAATGAAGTCTGCTCATGCATTTAAAAGTCATTGTTTTAGCCCAAAAGTAGTAGCTGTTAACAAGCCATTTCCCACTGCTATTTTTATCCATTATCCTCTAGCAATGGACATACAATGCTTGACAGTCTGTCATGCAGACTACTGAAATGCATCTCTTTCAGCCATACCTTATACTTGCATAACTCTTCAGGGTATTCTGTGGTAGGAATGTTGCAATTCATTTCCTTTTCCTTTGGCCAAAATCAAACATCCTTTGTATTTACTGGATAGGATGTATCACTGATATTTGTATAGGGTAAAAAGGATGTTCTGATAAAGCAACATGCTGTGTTGGTATTCAGAAATGTCAACCCATCTGAGCTTTGGAATGGCAACAGTGGGGTATGTCAAACAGACATGACATTATCCTCTTACAACTAGCTGGTACCAGTTTCCACCTCACAGACTGTCCCACTAAATCTGGCACCCTGTCATTGCACCATATTTAATAATTGAGTTTCCAAAATTAAACTGATCCAAGTATACTATGGCTAGTCGCCAAACATACAGCTTTGCTTTGTCTTATTGTTTACTGAAATGTAAACAATCTCAGCCATTTTCCCTCAGTGCATGGAAGTGGAGCTGGCTTTTGAGTTGTTGCATTACTTTTATTTATGGCATTCACATAATTTTTTTAATAACTTAAACAGATGTTTAAGTGAATTATGTGTGCATGCATTTGCATCTATATTAGATGTTTGGTGCCTAACAAGCATTCAGCTTACTGCACACTGTCAAAATGGACCATTTCCCTGGAGAAATAATGGCACTTTGTTCAAAAGCACATGAGATGCCAATTAATACATCCCTACCCAGTTTTGAACATGGAAACTTTTTTTATTTTATTTTTTAAAGCTAAGATTAGGCCATCACTATCTACACACAATTGTTTACATTTGAACAGTTACAATTTACTACACTGTTATGTTTTTTGGAACATTTGCAACATCATGTTCCTCAGAGTTCTTGCTTATTACGTTTAGAATAAATGAGCATGAGAATGTACACCCACCGACCACTTTATTAGGTACAGTATATCTAATACTGGGTAGGACCCCTCTTTGCCCCCTGAATGGCCTGAATTCTTCTTGGCATGGATTTAACAAGGTGCTGGAAATATTCCTTAGAGATTGTGCTTCATGCTGACATGACAGTATCATGCAGTTGCTGAAGGTTTGTCAGCTGCACATTCATGCTGCGAATGTCTCGTTCCACCACATTCCAAAGGTGCTCCATTGGATTGAGATCTAGTGACTGTGGAGGCCATTGGAGTACACTGAGCTCTTGTCATGTTCCTGGAACCAGTTTGAGATGACGTGTGCTAAATGGCATGGCGCGTTATCATGCTGGAAGTAGCCATTATTAGAAGATGGGTAGACCATGGTCAGCAACAATACTCAGGTAGGCTGTGGCAAAAACGATGCTCAATTGGTATTAAGGTGCTTTATGTGTGCCAAGCAAACATTCCCCACACCATTAAACCACCACCTCCAGCCTGAATCATTGACACAAGTCAGGATGGATCCATACATTCATGTTGTTTACGCCAAATTCTGACCCTACCATCTGCATGTTGTAGCAGAAATCAAGATTTGTCAGATCAGACAATGTATTTCCAATCGTCTACCGTCCAGTTTTGGTGAGCCTGTGCCCAATGCAGCCTCAGTTTACTGTTCTTAGCAGACGGTAGTGGTACCCAGAGGGGTCTTCTGCTGCTGCAGCCCATCCGCCTCAATGTTCGATGTGTTGTGTGTTCAGAAATGCTTTCTGCATAGCACTGTTGTAACGTGTTGTTATTTACGTTACTGTCACCTTCCTGTCAGCTTGGACCAGACTGACCGTTCTCCTCTGACCTCTGTCATTAACCAGCCATTTTTGACCACTCACTGGCTATTTTTGTTTTTGTTTTTTGCACCATTCTCGATACACTCTATAGACTGATGTGTGTTAAAATCCCAGGAGATCAACAGTTACAGAAATACTCAAACCAGCCAGTCTGGCACCAACAATCATGCCATGGTCCAAATCACTGAGATCACATTTTTTTCTCCATTCTGATGGTTGATGTGAACATTAACTGAAGCTCCTGACCCGTATCTGCATGATAATACACACCGCACTGCTGCCACACGATTGGCTGATTAGATAATCACACGAATAAATAGGTGTACCTAATAAAGTGGTGGGTGAGTGCGTAGTTAAATGACACGTGGGCTTGAAACATGTACTATTTTGTTTTACGCTTCATTTCAGTTTCTGCAGCTGCATTTGAAGTACTGGTCATTGACGAAAGTACAACCGGACGAAAGCGTTTGTTCTCTTCTGCGTGGCCCAGATTGTGGTCGTAAGGGGCGTGGCCAGCACTGTCGCGAGATTATAAACAGACGGCGGCAGTAGCATGCGCTGCTCGTCGCTGCTGCTCTGCTGCCGGTGAGGGACATGACGAGGACCTGACCGAGGACTGCTCGTTTCCACACGGTATTTTAGCTATGTGTTGTATTCTAAAAACACTGGAGGACGTAGGCAATTGGTTCGATGACATGCTGCCGACTTACCGATAAATTGTACTTTATGAGGGGAAATTATTCGAAAAGTAGCAGCGACATTAAGTCAACAGAGTACAGATCAGGCTACATTACTCGCTCAGAGTATAAACATACAGACAGTATAGGCTACACAAATTATATACTGTATTTATCATTATGTTTCACGATAGTTTTCACTGCAAGTTCACCTTCTGTCCGGTAATGTTTTAGCTAAATGTAATATGTTAATTTATATATATATATATAAAAAATAATTTCTGTGATTTTTTCCATTTTGAACAATTCCTTTAAAAAAATAAATAAATAAATAAATATAAAGAAGAATCTTTTTTTACATTGATTTTGCTTTTTGAAAATTAGGCAATAATTATTTTGCATGTGGATAATTTAAGTTTACTTCACAGTTTATTTTTAATAAATAATAATTAAAATTATTATATGATATATCAATTTAATTAACTTAAATCATTTTGAAATTATACAAATAATAAATAAATGCAATTATTTGATATATAGTTAAATATCAATTTATTTTAAATTAAAATTTAAAATAATAAAAATGTAATTATTTTGCTTATGTTGCATCATGCTGTCTTATGAAAATTGGAGTTGAACATAAACATAATTCTGCCATCTTAGTGAGTCAACATTGGATTTAATAGTAGGGTGTGATTTGACATGCAACAAAGGTGCTGATGTAGACCGATTCCGGACAGGCTGGATGCATGCAAAAACAGTGCAGACACATGACGGACATGGACCATAGAGCCACAGTCCTTGTGAGTGCCTTTATTTACTCTCACACCCGGACCTTTAGACACATTTTCAGAGTATGGATTATCACAGATAAAAAAAAAAACACATCAAACATGGTGCTCTTACTGTGCCTAACATTTTCTTAGTTTGAAGCAGTATCCCTCTGTCACAGACTCGCAGCACACAATGGCCTGGAGGCTGGCAAGTGGCATTGTTTTGACCGGTAGATGGGTAGTCTGAAGAATACCCTGGGTATAACACTGAATTTGTATTGATGAGGATAGAAGATTTTATCAGCAGGGGAGCGAGTTCCATTGAAAGGGGAGAATGGTCTCTTTCCCACTTCATGAATAGCTTAACCGGTGGTAAGCAGCTGTTTAATTGGGAATTCAACAGGGATTATTAGTCTAATGGCATTGTTTAATACTTCGGCTGTAACATGGGGAGAGGGAATAAGTCAAGGACAAAACAAGTGAATGTAACATGAACATGAGTCGGAGCCAGGATAATTTACCCAAGGGGGCATTTGAAATTTCGAAGGGGGCACAGATTTGTCACTTTACCCTAAGATCTAACGCTGCTGAAAATGATGATGTTTTTCCCCCCCCAATACCTTCGCTGTCATCTGAAAGGCAGTGCGAATCATGACTTTGATAGCTATGCACATGCGTAAACTCAACTGAAACATCACCAAACATTCAAAATAAATAAAATTTGTTAAAATGAAAAAGCTTTGACAGTTACAATTTGTATGCTCATTTTCTTACTTTCCTATTAATGAATTACTTAAAAATAAGCCCGACAGTAACTAAAATGACTGATGAGAGAACTATAACATTCCATTGAATAAAAACTGGATTGAGGCTTGCAAACCACACTAACCTAAACACTTCCTAAAGCAGAGCGCATGATATATGTTCACTTCCTGTTGCTGTGAAGCAGAGGCTGCAGCCAGAAGACGCTTCTTTATCCCTTGCTTGTATACATGTGTCTGAAATCATGGCATGTCAGCACTTCAAAATATGCCAAAAAAAAAAGCTAAATCTAAAAATGTTTGTCTAATGTCTACTCAAATGATCCTTTTGAGCGCACACTCCAAAAACTTGCCTATATTTAAGATTTACGCATTTCAATTTCATAACAAAATTAAATGAATAAAACCTCAATATATTAACATTTATTTTATTTTTTTGAAACAATTCAATTTGATGGAATTTTGTTTGTTTGAGTGCATGAAATTCTGTTTATCAACATAAATAAAACAAGATGACTTCACTTATATTCATAAACAAAATGCAACAATAGGTATAGTAAACCGCTGGACTCACAATTAGAACAACTGAACGCGCCGAGTGCTGGTGTTAAACCTCTTGACTTGAGGGCCGCATCTCTCCATGCTTCCACTTTTTTGTTACATCGTTTAGTTAAATCCTTATGCTTTTCAGGGTTTCATGTAGCTTTGTGTAAGGACACATATTTTGCCATTCCATGATAAAACTACACTGGTTTCAGATGCTGGACTAATTATCCTTGAACACCACAGTGCTACTTGATTAACACTTAACTCAAAACTAGAAGAGATGAGCAATGCTGGAAACCCTGAAGCACAACATCACAAAGCATAGGACAGCAATGCCAGGGAATAGTTCCCAAGAACACAGGCCTAACAGGAACAAACAGTCACCATGGAAATCCCTTGCGAGCGCCAGAAATCAGCAGGTCCTTCGCATCAATATACTAACCCACAATGACTCACCAAGCCTGTCCTGCGCAGGCTTTGACTCATCACTGCCTCACAAAGCATACTCCGCAGCAAGCAGGGCGACACTCGGCCTGACCACAGATTTTAATAATCTAGCTATTATCTTTTAAATTAGTTTTACTTTTTCGACAGCCTGAATGTTCAACTCAATTGTAAAATAAATTACATAATGCAAATTAAACTATTTGTGGTGAGTATTTGAACGTTTCAGGTAAAAGGTGACCATCAATTGACTGCTCTCTTCTTAATTAGAAAAATGTTTTCCACCATATAATTCAGTCAGAGGTTGAGCTCAGAGGCTCAAAGGCTAAAAGAAGGAAATGGATTTAAGAAAAGGAATTTATCTAGGAACAGGCTGCAAAGGTGTTAACTCTAATGAATCCATAACCAAAGTAAGATGTAAAGTGAGCACAGCTGGAGCATTCACAAACTTTGTAGGCCTTTTAACTTCACTCCCACAGTACAAAACAAAGAAAACAGCGGACTACAACCAAGATTAAATTGATTTCTCATTTAAGTATCAATTTTTTATTTCCTAAAATGAGAAATAATAAAAAAGAACCATTTTTTGACGTGCCATAAGAATATAGAGCTGTTAAACAAATGTAGATGGCATAGAACAAATAATTTGGTTTTAAAAGAGCTTTTAATGAAACAATGTGAAGTGTTTGAGTATCATAGCAAATCCAAGATCAGTTTGAGACATTGTTGAAATCTCTTCTGAAACCCAGGAGGGAAGAGAAGATACATATTTGAAATTACTCGGGTCTTTTCTCAGGAAAAGTCTTAAGCAAAATCTCCATTTGGTCTTGGTTTATCTTAATAATAAAAAATATATATATATATTATTTTTTTATTTAGCGAGCAGAATTTTCCCCCATTCATCCACTATTCAGGTCTTCAGCTGCACAATTGTATGGTGCCTTCATTGCTGTATTGTATGCTTCATAATGCTCCACACATTCTCAAATAAAAACAGGTCAGGACTGCACCCGCACTCTCTGCTTACGCAGCCATACACTTAATCTGGGCATTATGTGGTTTGGCGTTGTCCTGTTTGAAAATGCAGGGACATCCCTGCAAAAAATGGCAACTGGATGGCAGCATATGTTGCTCCAAAATGTTTGCATATATTTCTGCATTAATGGTGCCCTCACAGATTTGCAAGTTACCCATACCATGGGCACTGACACACCCCCACACCATGACAGACACTTAAAACTGCTTGGATGTTCCTTTTCCTCTTTGACCCGGAGAACACGATTGGCTGTTTTTTTCCAAAAATTATTTAAAGAATATGGACTTGTTGGACCACAAAACATGATTCCATGAAAGGTGTTGACTGACAAAGGTTTACCTAAATATTCCCAAGCCCATGTCATGATATCCATTACAGACGCATGACTGTTTTTAAGACAGTGATATCTGAGGGATCCGAGATCACATTCAGAATTTCAGAAACATTACCAGATTCCTTGAATCTTTTAACTATATTGTGCACTGTAGAGGGTGAAATTCCTAAAATCCTTTCAGTTTGTCTTTAAAGTACATTGTTCTCAAAGTGCTGGCTTGCTGATGAACCTGTTGGCACATTGGCAAGCCTCGACACATCCTTTTTATTTTATTTGTTTAGGAGGCTTCTTGTATGCTATAACATGACTGCCTCACCTGTTTATCGTTTCCCTTTTCTCATCACCATGTTATTTCAACTCAGATTGTTACTAGTCCTGAATTTTCCATTTCCAAATGTTTGTCTCCACATTTTTGGAGTGTGTTGCAGTCATCTGATCTGAAATGAGTGTATATTTATTTTAATGCGCAAAGTAAAACATCAGATAATGTGTTGATGTAGTACTTTAAATATAGCAAAGGGTGAATGGAATTTACAAATCTCATTTGAAATCATATCTATTTATACTGTATAAATTAAGGAAATCTCATTTGAGATCTCTTTCCTATAATACAGTAATGTAATACAAATGTTTACTAAATAAAAAATACTCCGTTTGATTACTTCAGATGCTTTTTTTATTTTTTATGAAAACATAGTACATCTTTTACATAAAATCATTGTATACATAATTTATTTTTCAGTATGTACATACACTGTCAGAATTGTTTTTGCAAAAATTGTACCTTTTAGGGGTACATCAACTTGTCACTGGGGCAGAATTTATTTGTAAATTATTTGTCCTGAAAAGGTACATATTAGTTCCTTAAGTGTCTGATCTGTTCCTAATGGGTACATATTACTACCATAAGGTGTAAAGAGGGTACCATGACTGTACTTTTGAGGGTACTGCCCCAGTAACAAGCTGTTGTACCCCTAAAGGTAACATTTTTCTTGTGACTGTGTATATAGGCCTTAATACTTTCCAATATCAAAATAATGTGACATTGTTTTTCAGAGGGTAAGGACAGCTTGACAAGTCCACAATGGAGAAGTATTTGACCGACCCACCAGATGGTGGCTACGGTTGGGTCGTGGTCAGCTCGTCCTTCTTCATCATGGGCCTCACTGCTGCTGTTCTAAAGAACTTTGGCCTGTTTTTCCTTGAAATCCAAAGACACTACAGTGTCCTTACCAGTACTACCTCTTGGGTGACCTCAACCACTATTGCTGTGTTTCATTTGGGAGGTGAGAGAAACCCCATTCAAGTACTGTTTTTAATTTTTAGTGTTGTTTTCCTTATTGTTATCAACAGAAATTTGATGAATTCCTCCAGAACCAGTGTAACAAGTTATCTTGAAATTGGCATTTCATGAACAAGACTTCCTGCCTTGTCAGGATGTTATCCTAGTGAGGATGCTTCAGACCTGTATGGTGGTGCTCTTTAATGGGTTGTTTTACTCTTCTGTTCAGCTCCGCTTGCCAGTGCCCTCAGTGTGCACCTATCACAGCGAGCTGTTATCATGATCGGAGGGCTTCTGGCTGCCTCAGGAATGGTTATTGCCTCTTTAGGCCTCAGCCTGCCTGGGATGTATCTGTCTATGGGTGTGCTGCAAGGTAAGTGCAAAGGCTGGATGCTTAAGAAAACATGGTTTGGATGTCTTTAAAATGTCATTCTACTTGAAATTCAGTATACAGTCTGTGAATAAATTTAACACTTTCTTATGATATCCTATGTCATATTAAGTTCAGTAAAGTTCACTTAACTTGAAAATTCTGTTAATTACTCACCCTCATGTTGTTCCAAACCCTTATTACTTTTTTCTTCAGTGGAGCCAAAATCTTTTTAGCAAGTCAGGTCACTTGGTGGCCATCTTTGGAACACTCTTGGGAAGCTATTTTCTATGTAAACAAGTGGCATACAAGTACAGCTCCTATCTACTTGAATGGGGAAAGACTGAAATGGTTGGTCAAGATTACGCTCAAAGAACATATTTCAAATCAGCAGTAAAACCTGACTGCACTGATATCATAAATTGAGCTTCTTTACCTCAGATTTTACATTGGTTGTATAGCTAATGCGCATGTGCATTCTCGAGTTGACTGACAGACGATGTCTGGTTCTAAAAGATGATTGGTTCTTTTGCCTGTAAGGTGGGACTTCCTTTCTACATTTGTTGACTGTTGGACGTTCCAATTTCTCCCATTCATTTTAATAGAAGTGACCCATCTCTGCTAAATAGTCTCTGGAGGAATGCAGGCTCCATCACTATTAACTTTCATTGCTTTGAAAAAGGATGCAACATACTGCCTAAAGTCTCCCATTGTCTTCCACGAAAGAAAGTAATATGGGTTTGAAACAACATGAGGGCGAGTAATGATGACAAAGTTGTCTTTTTTGGCAAACTGTCCCTTTTAGTTTATGGTGTACATGCCAAGTTCACTAGCTCAAGTGCTATTTTGCAAAATGCAGTGCATTTATCCTTAGAAAATGGTGCAAATTTAGGGATGGAGACTTCAAGTTTAAAGGTGCAATATGTAACAATTTTCATGTAATATTCGCCTTTTTATTTATTAAATTTTTTTTTTGCCAATGTGTGAACGGCTTGTAACGCAACTTAAAAAATGTGCCCTTCCTGGAATTTCTAGGTAGCCTATTAAAGCCTGTAGACTGATTTTCATGCAAAGGGAGCGGGTCGGTTTTGCCGGGAAAATCCAAAGGATGTGACATTTATGTGCACTCCCGAGAGCCTTGCCTCAGTGCTTCTCTTCTGCTATTCAACAGCGACAACAAACTGCAACACTAGGTAACGTTATCTTAGAGATGGAATCCAGCAAACGTCTGACTCCCAGCACAACACCAACTCCTACACAAACTCCGAGTGAGGCAAAAAAAAAAAAAAAAACATTTATCTACTGAATCCCGTCTGGCTAAGCGGGAACGTGATCGTGGTCGAACAAAAACTAGAGTGAAAATCGGCAGGGTATTTGATTCCTGGAGGTACCTTCGTTCGGTTTTGGGGATCAAAACCGACCCTGAATTGGTGTTCTTCTTATTGGACAAGTAAGCTTGCATAACTGATCTGTGTAATTTTAGCTAACTTGATCTTGCCTGCTAACGTTGACGAACTGCAAGCTACCTTGCTTCGTAGCTTTCAAATCATTTCAACGATCTTCTCTTTATACTAAAAGTCAAGTATACAGGATCAATTTAAGCAAATACGCTGGTTTCTTGATCGTAGTACAACATATGACATACAAAATGTACAATAGTGCAACATAACAGTGCAGTGCAACAGTAAACTGTCTGGAATAGTGCAGTAGTATGTAGCTGTATGTGTGTATCAGTGTGCTATGTTAGCTGATAAGTAGTTTTAGTTTAGTCTCAAAGTTTGTAGTAAAACAATCATAACTGTGTAATTTTAATTATGCTACCTCATCTGTCAGCATGATGCCGGTGAATCACGTTCAGTCTCTTTGTACGTTACGTCATTGTTTTGGCCAATGCTCACTCGCGTCCCTATGGAGTGTGTGCGCGCGCGAGCATGAGCAACAGGTAGCTGGCTGCAGTTCACTTAACAGCCGCAGGTGTCATTAATAACAAGGGTTTCTGAATCTTACATACTGCACCTTTAAGAACCATAGACCTTATTCACGCTAGCGGCATCTTTTGATTTTTAGTGGGAATGACAACGAGGTTGTGAGGGATAGACTTAGTCTCTTCAATGGCACGAACGGTATAAAACTGTATAAAGCTCCTAGATCACATCTGATTTTCTACAACTCAAGTTGTCTGGAGTTCTTTGTATACTGAATGTTCTTGGACAGATATTTTATCAATGTTTGTCGCAGAACAATCCAAAAACACTTTAAACTGCAGTACAGCCCATTGAAGAGACTGTAAGTAAATCCCTCACAGCCTCGTTGTCATTCCCATTAAAAATCAAATATGGCACTAGTGTGAATAAGGTCTATGTAGTATACCATATTTTTAAAAAGCTGAATTCTGTGTACTACAATATGTACACTCTTACACCATTTGGCAGGCAGTATATGATGTATACTGATGTAATAGGATATGTTATTTCAAACACAGATTTACTTAACCTCACCAATAGGGGGACATCAGTGGGGGTCGTTTGGAGACATAAATCTGATAAATGGCTATATATATATATTTCAAATTCTAAATATTTCAAATAAACAGACCTTTTGTCTATTTTGTACATGTGGCTTTTTTTTAATTATTATTATTGAAACTATAAATGAACGTGTTTTTTTTTTGTTTTTTTAACATGTATTGCCATGTATCAGATTTCTGTATAAAAAAGCAAGCTATGACGTATGTACTGTGCAAGTCTAAGCATATGTCGAAATCATCTTATAGCCAAGTCTTTGATGATAATTGAAAATTAGGTGTGTTGTGTCAAGTTTTTCCTTGTTGTGATCTAGGGCTTGGAATGTCATTGTCTTGGATTCCAGCAAACAGCATGGTCAGCCATTATTTCAAACACTGGCGTCCAATTGCCTATGCTATCGCCAGCTCTGGAGAGTGTGTCTTTGCCATGATATTCAGCCTGTTTTTCCAATGGCTTATTGATAGCTATTCTTGGCAGGGGTCTCTACTCATCATTGGAGGTATTCAGCTGAATCTGTGTGTATGTGGAGCTTTGATGAGACCACTCCAAGCAAAACTACCTTCACAAACCTCTTTCAAAGGCAAACTGGTGCTGGACCCTAAAGAGCAAAGCAAGTTGTCAAAAGGAGTCACTTTTCAATGGTCTCTGATTCAGAGGCCCGAGCTGCTGCTATATATCGTGTTTGCCATCTTGGCTGCTGCAGGTTTCTTCATCCCACCTTTATTTCTGGTGCCCTATGCCAACAGCCTGGGCATGGAGCAGTACTGGGCAGCCTCCATCCTGTCAGTGCTGGCACTGGCAGATCTGCTGGGCAGACTCGCATGTGGATGGCTGGCTAATCTGCGGCTCATGAGGAACCTGCAGTTGTTGACTATGGTGGTCACAGCGCTGGGTGTGGTGCTACTTTTGCTTCCCATTGCACAGAACTACTGGGCAATCCTGGTGTTCTCTTCACTCTATGGCTTCCTGTTTGGCTGTGTGGTGGCCATCCATGTGACGAGTATTGTAGATATTGTTGGACTGGAGGGGTTTGATAGTGCCCTGGGGCTCTTCATGCTGTTACGGAGCTCTGGAGGATTTGTGGGTCCACCTGCTGCAGGTTAGTGTGTTTATTTTATTGTATTTCTTTTCTTTTAACCATATTTCTTTGCAAGATTATCAACCAAAATGTATGTTTTATATTTGTCTTTTTCCTATATTTCCTATGTCTATATTTTTCTATTTTTCACTAGGGGCATTCATTGATTATAAAATCAATGCATTACGACGCAGCATTCTGACAATGAAAATTAAATGACTTAATTATAGAATTTAATAATCAATTATAATTACTATAATAATACCCAGTTATGCATTCATTTGTGATCTGCTCTATTTTTAGTCACTTAGACCCAGTAACACATTTTGGGCCCTGTTTTAAGACGTCTACGTCTTAAGGGATAGTTGACCCAAAAATGAAAATTCTCTTATCATTTACTCGCCTTCATGCCATCCCAGATGTGTATGACTTTCTTTCTTCAGCAGAACACAAATCAAGGTTTTTTAGAAGAATATTTCAGCTCTGTTGGTTGGTTCAATGCAAGTGAATGGTGACCAGAACTTTTAAGATCCAAAAGCACATTAAGGCAGCAAAAAAGTATCCATGTGCCTCCAGTGGTTAAATCCATATCTTCTGAAGCGATAAGATAGGTGTGGGTGAGAAACAGAAACATTATTTAGGTCCTTTTTTACTATAAATTCTCTTCCCTGCCCAGTAGATGGCGATCTGCACGAAGAATGTGAATTGCCAAAAAGAAAAGAATGTGGAAGTGAAAGTGGAGGTTTATAGTTAAAAAAAAAAAAAAAGGTCTTAAATATTGATCTGTTTCTCACTCAGACCTATTATATTGCTTCTGAAGATATGGATTAAAACAATGGAGTCTTATGGATTGCTTTTATGCTGCCTTTATGTGCTTTTTGGTCCTTCAAAGTTCTGGCCACCATTCAGTTGCATTGTATGGATCTACAGAGCTGAGGTATTCTTCTAAAAGTCTTTGTTAGTGTTCTGCGAAAGAAAGTCATGCGTTACATTATAGAGCATATATGTATAATTAACCAAATTTCTCTACTGATACAAATCATGGATAGTATTAAGTGATTGATAGCTCTTTGATTTTCATCTACTGGTGGATTATCCAAACTGCAAATGCAGGTTTAGAGTTTAGACTTTGCGCTGACTCCGAGAATAGACGTGCATCTCGGATGTGGGAGTGCAATTACCTATTTCTCAGGAAAATAGCAAATTGTGATTTGTGGCACTTAACACGCAGTACACCGACAGATTGTGCAAGCATTCCCACACATGCGTCTGCTTGCACGTTCACGAAAATTGGATCCGCCTAGCGCAGTTGTGAAAATAAAGCCAAAGGCAAGTCAAAGTCTCTCTTTACATCCTGCTTAACAAGCGCAGGTCTTGTTAACACTACGTACAAAGTATCAGGTTTGCATTTTGTTTATTTAATTACAAGTTACGTAGTGTATATTTTACTGTTACAAAGTAGGTTGTGCAGAAATAAGCATTTGAAATGTTCTGCTAATTTACACAAGCATCCTAATTAAAGGATGATTCAGTAGGAATGACACCACTAACAGCAGGTTATGCAGGCTCAGGTTTCTGTGTCTTTGCTCCACAGGCTGTCTGTTTCACCCGTCTCATGTTTCTTCTGTGATGTATCTGTCACAGGCTGGCTGGTGGACTGGGCCAACGACTTCAGTGCTGGTTTCTACTTGTCTGGCCTCTGCCTTATCCTGTCCGGTGTTTTCGTGGTGCTTGTGGACAGGCTGGTGGAGAAGAACAAACTCCCTGTCAAACAATCAGATTCGTGTATCGACACTACAGATCATCCGATAAATAAAGCGGACCACACAGATGTTTAAAAGTCACCAGTCACTGAAGATAATTTAAACTTTGGTCTATCCAGAGCCATATTATCTTCATGTTTTTACTTTGCAGAAGTAACAGGCGTTTTATTATCGAAACCTCTCACCCCATAACTTTTAGGCAGTGAGAGGAGATCTGTTTAGACTCTGGCCTCAATGCAAGCACATTTCAAGCCACTACATGTGAACCAACAAAGACTGTGATGTGCCATTCTGAGAGTCTGTTTCTGCCCTTTAGAAATAAATCAATGAGAGCAGATGCAGCTGCCTTACTGTTATTAGAATAACATCAACAAACATCGTAATGTATTGGCAAAAAAAAAAAAAAAAAAAAGTAAAATTGGCTATTTTACTGTATCTGAAAGCAATATAAATAGTCTTTTGTGTACAGAACAAGCAATATGTAATATTTCAAGTGGCATCCAGATGCATGTGTCCAAAAAGCACAGTGGCATCTGCAAACAAATTATGCTGTAGACCTCTTCCCCAAATGTACTTTTCCAAACTATTTTTACAATGACTTTTTACAGCCCTTGTGTCACTTGACTTTAGTATAGACATATTCCTCTAGGCTTGACAAGAAAGTGTGCAAATACTTTTTGTTTTCATTTTAAACTATATATTTATTGATTTGTAATTTAAATCCATTAAGCTTCTCTTTGTGAAATGTTATGTTTGAAGAGCGTGTTTGTACTATTTTATTTTTTATAAATGACTATGACATTCATACATTTTTATAATGGCTTAAGTGTCTGAAAACTTTTTGGGGCCACTGTATTGTTTCAGAATTATGATGGTGTTTTTCTGCAAATTGAAATGTAGAATTACACATCATCGTAATGAGAATAATGCAGTTTCAACTGGTTTTAAGGCAGTGGTTTGGTTCACAATTTAAATAAACATATCTCACTAGGCACTGTTAGTCTAACTGTATAGTACCACATTGAGTTTGTTGAAAATGGTATCTGTGGTGTTAATTATTTATGTCCACAAACTGAATTGTTGGAATCACAAAGATGTCTTTGAAATGTTTAAATCTACTTATTTGGGACAAAGCTGGCACATTAGTTTAACAGAGAATGTCACCTTTAACCTCAAAACGCAACAGCTAGCAAAATAATTTGGTGGACTTAGCTAATGTTCCTCTTAAGCAGCAGAGATTCAAGAAAACATGCTGCCGATTGTTTATTTCGCTTGTCTTGCTGACTCTTGCTATGTTATTTAATTTAGTGTCATGTTCATTGTATAGTATTTTGGTACTTTCCCAAACACACGTTCTCTCACCAAAGATATAGAGAAAGACACTTTATTTTTCTGTGTAAGACATTAAATGATTTGTCAGTTTGCTTTCATGGTGTGGATCTCTGGTTTGCTGCTCAGTAAGTCTAAGTGATGATCAGGGAACAGCTGTATTTGGTTTGATTTTCCCTTTGACGAGCTGAAACGTTTAACTTGTAAATGAAAAAGGCTAAATGTATAAGTGGGAAGATACAAAGTCTATGTGAAATGGGCCAGTAGAAATGATTTTTTTTTTTTTTTAATTTGAAATCTGATGAATGAAATCAAGTTTGTTGTAGGTGAATATCATGACACTAGGTCTGGCTACTGTATATGTGTGCAGAATAGATCCACTTCTTCATCCAGTGCACTTTAACTAGATGCTAGAACAATATTGTTAATTACCAATTTTTTATTTATTCTTGATATTCAGGGATAACTACATATCTCTATTGACCCTTCACCTTCACATTTTGTTCAATCACTGTGAAACAGTTTTACTGTTAAACTTAATGTCTTATATGTCTGTTTCCATTTTGCAACAATATGTTCAATCTTCATATAATGTATGACATCACTGTGGCCCTCATACTATACTACACTGGTACATGCTACCTATATATAGTAAACCAAACATTTTATTTATTTTTATAATTACAAGACATTATGCTTCATGACATATGACAATACAGAGGGTAGTATTCCTTGCAAACACATTTACAGAAGAAAAAACAGTACAAAATGTTTAGATACATTTACAAATCAGACAGAACGAGAGAACATGGTGTAGAAAACGTATTGAGTATTTTGTGTTTTCAGTTTTTTAATAACATTTTAAATTCTTGTAAAATAAAAGAAACTAAAAGATCCCTCATTAGTTTGAAATGTTGCTCTTTGAAGTTTCCTAACTTTTAGCATAAAAAAAATGTTTATCATTTTTCTCATGTGCTCCTTTCAATCACAGGCAGCCCTAAACATACAGTATGTTGCTACTGCATGGTGACATGACAACAATTGTGCTGTTTCTTAAGGACATATGACTACAGCTAGGATTTGTCTCAATTCTCTTCCATAATTTACATGCTTAGAACTCAAACACATATGGAAACATTTTCCAATGAGAATCAGATACAAAATAAATCATCTTGCTCTCATCTAACCACTAGGTGGTAGTATAATTCTAATAAAAGAGTGAAAGATCTGCTGTAACCTGCTATAACATGTAATCCTAAATCCTGCAGTTTTTGAGGGTATTTGACATGTATATGTACTTTGACTGTTGCTCTTATATTATAGGAAAACAGAGCAACACTCAAAATACATATACATATCAAATACCCTCCAAAACACTGCAAGATTTGATACTGTTGAAGTTGATATGGTTATGTGAAATGTATATGTATTTTGAGTGTTACTCATATACGTAAGTAGTCAACATTTTCCTAGATTTTGCAGAAATGTACTCTTGACATTTTCTCAACCAACTTCTCGAGATATCACCCTGGGATGCTGTTTAAACAGTATTGAAGGAGTTCCCATCTGTATGTTGGGCAATTATTGGCTGCTTTTCTTTATTATTTGGTCCAAGTCATCCATTTCAAAAACTTTTTTTAATTAAATTTTAGTTTTTCAATGAAATAAATTAATATGGTGGCACAATTATATTTTTGTCTACAAAACTAATTTCAAACATTTAAGCATACGCCTTCAGATCAAAAGATTTGTAAGATCATGAGAAACATTTCAGTCGAGTGTTTCAAAACTTTTGTCCAGCAGTGTGTATATATTTGACAAAAATATTTGTTTTTTGGTAAAACTTTTGTTGTGTTTGCAGTTGTCTGATGTCCTTTAGAGGATATATTTTTGTGAATATTTTGAATGAAAGATCAAAAGGATAAACAATATACAGTATATTATAAAAAAATAGAGCAACACTCAAAATACATATACATATCAAATACCCACCAAAACACTGCAAGATTTGATACTGTTGAAGGTGAGACGGTTGTGATGTATGTATATGGTTATGTGAAATGTATATGTATTTTGAGTGTTGCTATTTTTTTTTCTACAATAACATATATATATATATACACTACCGTTCAAAAGTTTGGGGTCACTTGACTGAAATGTTTCTCATGATCTTAAAAACCTTTTGATCTTAAGGCGTATGCTTAAATGTTTGAAATTAGTTTTGTAGACAAAAACATATTAATTTATTTAATTACAAAACTAAAATGTAATTTAAAAAAAAAGTTTTTGAAATTGATGACTTGGACCAAATAATAAAGAAAAGCAGCCACTAAGTGCCCAGCATATAGATGGGAACTCCTTCAATACTGTTTAAAAAGCATCCCAGGGTGATACCTCAAGAAGATTGGTTGAGAAAATGCCAAGAGTACATTTCTGCAAATTCTAGGCAGTGTGGCCACTTTGAAGATGCTAAAATATAACAAAGTTTTGATTTGTTTTGGATTTTTTAGTCACAACATAATTCTCATAGTTCCATTTATATTATTCCATAGTTTTGATGACTATACTATTATTCAAAAATGTGAAAAAAAATAAAAATAAAGAATGAGTAAGTGACCCTACACATTTGAACGGTAGTGTGTGTGTATATATATATATATATAAAATAATTTATAAGAAAATATGGCTGTGTCTCTCACTAGTGCATGCAAAGCATTTGATGTGTTGTGATGAATACATGGTAATTGGAAAATCTTCATATTGTACAAAATAATTTATCCATAATGTCAAATCTGGATGCTGATCTTTTGCAAAATTATTTGCTTTCCTCTGATAGTCATCTTAGCTCATTTTAATATGATTTATTATATTTAATCTATGAAAAGGCCATGGGTAGTTGACGCATGACATGTCCATGAACTTTTAATAAACAAAGATTTTAGGTTATAATTGATATGAATTAATAAGTGAAAGTATTTTTTTTTTCACCTTTTTGCCTTCACAGGTTTATTTTAAATGCAAATGTGGTGTGTGACAAATGATTGTTTTAAAGTTCAAATCCTCCATGTAATCTCTCTATTAATATGGTCATAAATTTACATGCATAATAATTATAAAATGCAAAATAATGTTTTAGATGACGTAGCATCAACTTAACGTAAAATCCCCCCATCCTTTACAAAAAAAGAAAGAAAATGATAAAAAGTGTTGGTGTTGCTGTTTGTATTGTTTTTGACATTTGTATTATTTACGACCCTTGATACTTTTAATTACTCACAGTATCATAATGAACAGAAAACTTAGTAGTGGAAACACAGCAATATATGAAGAAGACAGAAGCTTCACTGGCAATAAACTCTGAAGCTCTACACAAACAACAACACATGAAATAGTCAGTTGAGTAAAGACCCAGTTTAGGCAGGTGTACAGCAATTTCCTCCATGGGGAGGTAAGCCTTGGCTGCAAGAAGCGATGCAGCTTGTAATCCCCCTGTATGGTGACAGCCCAGATGAGAAATCCCACAATTTGACCTGGATGAAGGCCATGCCACCAAGCTGAAAACCCAAAGGTCAAGAACAGTGGAGATCTGTTGTACCTTTGGAAGACCATTCTTCGAAGCCATGCAGCTGTGGTTCTGTTCCACTGGCGTGCAAACATTGAAGGACGACTCGACATTTCGGTCACCCATGGATTGCCATCAGAAAGCCCTTCCCATGATGTATTTCCAATGTGACTGTAACCATGGAGACCCAAGCCTACAGCATTGTTAACACATTCACTTACCTTCCAGTGTGCATAATAATTTATCTTAAGTAGCAATGACAGCATCCAGATCCATAATATATCTCGAAAAACACAAGGACTGTTTATATTGAATGTAGTTGATTGTAAGAGCTCGTGAAGAGGATATTTGAGCCACACCAAAACTAAAACTTGCAAAATCTTTAGAGAAAGATTACCCAAAGAAGAAGCCAAGGGTGGAGCCATGCTCAGTTGCCTAACAGACTCAACAAAAGTGTTGAAATTGCAAAGTGGTCCTCCAAGGAGAGCAGGAAAATAGAGCAAGTAACTTAATGGAATAATGGCGTAGGCTTGACACTGATGGGTTATTTGAAAGTGACTGGTGACTGTTCCCTCCTGCAGATCCAGTGATAGAGAGGAAACCCTCTGGGTCATCAACATGAGAGCAGACATGGCCAGTAAAAGCCTGTAAGGAATAAAAATGTGAACAATTAAGGTTTAATGCCAGATGTTTCTTGTGATATTCTGAAACATGATATTTTCAATTAGTTCAATTAAATCATCACAGCATTTTGAGGGATATGGGAGAGTGGGATGTGGATTAAAATAATGTGGGTATGACACATTGGTAGGATATTGGTCTTGACGGACCAGATCTGCTACGCTGCTGCTGCTTGGCAAGTATGGAGACTTGCACTGCTAGAAAATATACAGACATCCTGAGTTAAGCATGTGGACATGCTGCAAAATTGATAAAATGCAAGACATGCTACATTGAGCATGTATCTATGCTGCAGCACAAATAGACATTACAAACAATCCCCCAACAAAGCAGGGAAGCTCCACAAAACTTGCAACACAAACATAGAACACAACCCCCTAACCAAGAAGATCTATCGCTAAGACTCGTGTACTGCTGCTGCTCCAAAGAGCCATGTGTATGCTAGCTCGGTGTGCCTTAGCCACTGGCCAAATGGTGTAACACTAATGAAATAAATTTCTATGTGTGCCTTGGCCTGCTTAGCTGAATAGTTTAAATGCTGAGTGACCTAACACATAACGTGTACCTGATCTAGGAAAGCCCAAAGCTTATTAAAGGAATAGTTCACCCAAAAATGAAAATTGTCTCATAATTTACTCACCCTCATGCCATCCCAGATGTGCATGATGACTTTCTTTCTTCTGCAGAACACAAACAAAGATTTTTAGAATATCTCAGCTCTGTAGGTCCTCACAATGCAAGTGGATGGTGATCAGCACTTTAAAGCTCCAGAAAGCACAGACAGTCGTAGTAAAAGTAATTCATATGACTCCAGTGGTTAAAATAATGTCTTCTAAAATGCTACGATTGCTTTGGGTAAGAAACAGATCAATATTTAAGTCCTTTTCTGGTCATTCTCTAATGCGCATTCATGAGAGGTCCGAGTAAACGCGTTGGCATGTTCACGCGAAAACTGACACATGAGCGATACAACCGGAAGTGCAGCGAGAGGCTGCATGACCTCAGTCCTCTCATGAACGTGCATTGGAGAGTGACCGGAAGTGATCATTTCTAGTGAAAAAGGACTTAAATATTGGTCTGTTTCTTACCCAAAGTGATCATATCGCTTTAAAAGACATTAATTTAACCACTGGTGTTGTATGGACTCTTTACTTCATTTGTGCTTTTTGGAGCTTTAAAGTGTTGATCACTATCCACTTGCATTGTATGAACCTACAGAGAAGAAATATTCTTCTAAAAATCTTTTTTGTGTTCTTGAGAAGAAAGAAAGTCATTCACATCTGGGATGGAATGAGTGTGACTAAATGATAAGAGAATTTTCCTTTTTGGGTGAACTATCCCTTTAAACTAGTGTCTTAGTCTATCTATGTGTGGATTTATATAATCTAATGACCTAGGATAGCGATGTATGGCAGCCAGATTTGGTTAAGGCTTACCTTGTTAAAGATGCGCTTCTATATGTCATGACCAAAAGCAGACCTTACCGTGCAAGCAGTTAAAAGAAAAGCCCCAGCAACCACCTGAGCAAATAGCCTTTTCAGAAAGAAAAAAAAACCTTGCTGCGTGCTGCAGAGAAACCAGCTTATTTGCAAAACTCAACCATTTAAATGTTGGGCAAACAGAGAGACACAAATTGATTGGCTACCCGATTACAAGTCAAAGGACCAATCAGCTTTTACCATGCAAGCCGATTTGCTTAACATGTCACATGTGAGTGAGCTGATTGGCTAAAACATAACAAGTCAAAGAACGTATCAGCTTGCACCACATAGAGTTGCATGGCTGAACTTTTGTCATTTATCCTTTAAGGCAAGAAGAAATGAGACTGAGGTAAAACAATGGCTGTCTCCTATTAATTAAATATTAGAAGAAATCAACATGAGCCATGAAATTTAATCGGAATATTCCAGTTTCAGTACAAGTTATGCTAAAACGATAGCATTTGTAGCATAATGTTGATTACCACAGAAAATTATTTAGATTCATCCTTCGTTAAAAACAACAACAACAACAACAAAACACTTACAATGGAAGCAAATAATGTCAGTCCATAAACTTTAAAATACACACGGTTTTAAAAGTATAGCCACTAGATGTAAACATTATACATGTTAACATGATTTTAGTGAGATAAAATCACTAACAGAGTTTAACTATTTATGGTGTTGCGTCGTCATGGCAACTAAATTGTAATATTAGATATAACTTTACTCTGATAAGGTTAGTAAGCGAATTAATCACATAAAAAAATCACATAACACATATAATGTTTATGTCTTGTGGCTATACTTTTGAAACAGTGTGTATATTTCAATGTTTATGGTCTGGCCCCATTCACTTTCATTGTAAAGCTTCACTGTGACTGGCATTTTTTCTTCTTTTTTGTTTTCTTTAATAAGCGTGGGACAGGTTAAAGTAATTTTTTGTGGTAATCAACATTTTGCCAAAAATTCTGTCAATTGAGCTTAATTGTATTGAACACGTAACATTGTTTTTAAAAAAAGCTGTCTTGAGACACAACAAATTTGAACATAGATAAATTGTTTATGCAAATAAATTAATTAATTAATTAAATTAAATACTATTCCAAAGTCAAATTTTGCTGCACGTTCATATTTTCTTGAAAGGTATCCATAACCAGCCAGTAAACTGTTTAATTTTGAAAATACTTTATTATAGTGAAACAACTTAGTTTTTCATTTTTAGAAACAGAAAAATTGTCAATTCTGCATAGAAAAAAAAACTTGCAAAAAATAACCTTTATTGGACTAAATAAACTAAGGGATTGTTATGCCATTAAGGTTGCAGGGAAATGCTTGCTGCTCCTTATCACTGTTCTCATATGCTCCTCTCAATCACAAGTAGCTTTATATGATGGGCCCTCACTAAATATATACAGTATATGACATGACAAAAATTGTGCACAGTTTCCCAGATTAAGGGGGTGTCTCAGTTTACTCACTGACCCACTTTACCCTACCTGGAGTTTGGTGTCTCTTGTAGCCAATATTGCTGGTACTGGATGTACAAATGCCAGAAAGTTTGCCAACACATCTGCAGCCCTAAAGTCCACTGATGAATATGTGTTGGTTCTAGACAGTGGATCAGCAGCAGGAAAAGTACAGCACTGAAGAACAGCAATAAGCTGAATGGACCCATTGTTACAATGGCCAAGATGACGCCTCCCAGTGTCAAACAGATAAACCTTAAAAAATCAGATGGATTCAGCAATTTCATTTTAGAGTGCTACATCTTCAGTTATTAATCTTCATCAATAATATATGACTGACTGCAGGGATCATATTGCCATACCTGTTTACAATTGAGAGATGTCCTTGTCTAGCTAAACAGTAGAACAGTAAAGCAAACGGTATGTTAAAAAACTGGTAAAGCAGCTGTGGGTTACCATCAAAAAGTATCCAAAGGTGATCCATCTCCAGACCAATCCACAGTTGCGGTAACAGCCCGAGTGTTGTGTGTGAGTGAAACAGATGTGCTTTAGTGAAAAATATATAATTTCCACCTTATCTGTTAAATTTAGGATTACCTTTGGGTCCCTTGTCGTTTTGTTTGAATATCTTTCATGATTCCAGTCGTGCTTAGATACAAGTACTCAGTTGTGTACTTATTTCCTAAATGGAATCTGACAATGTAGCGACCAAGTTATGAGAAAACAAGTGTCTCATAGTGTAAGCGTGAACAATGCCTTTTATGAACACATAACAATATGTTGCATGCAGTATATGTTTGCATTGTAAAAAGGTATGAGTCTGTCCATAGAAAGACATACTCAAAAAAATATTTGAGCCTTTTCGTATTTCAATTTCATCTCAAAATTGTGATGTTCATCAAATGACCTTTATAAAACTTCAGATATGTAGGTTTTTACATTTTATTTGATTAAAGATTGCTCAATTCAGTTTGATGAAATTTTGTTATGAAATTGAAATGCGCAAATCTTTCAATTATTTTTTGAGTGCAATAACAGATTGACAAGATTTAATTTATGCACAAAATTACATCAAATAAATGTTTGTTTGTTTTTTTAGGTGAAAATCACATGATTTGCCCTATCAAACACCAACATACAGGAACAGCACAAATGGGCCAGTTATTATCCTACTGGCAATACCATAAAGTGGTCATTTATTAAACATAAACGTCTTTAAAAATCCATTAAGTACATTTGTTTTACTTATAAAACAGTACAGTAATAGATGCTGCAATGTCTCCATCAATGTCATTCAATCAAATGATTGCATTTGCAATGTTGCATAAAATTCAAACATAATGCCGTAAATTCAACATATAGTATGGGTTCTTCACCACTGTTAACTGATCAAAACTACGTTTAAAGGAAAAAGGCAAGCTGGCAAAGCTTAGGATTCTTAGGAGAGTCCAAGTTAAGTTCATGCACCAACAATATTTCCATGATGATTTCACTGTAATTATCAGCTTTATTTTGTATTCCTTGGTGCATTTAAGACAAAGGCAGGATTTAACGAGCACATACCAAGTGCATGAGTAAGGAAAATCTAAACCACTTCCTACAGACAACTCCAAGCAACAGCACAAGAGAACATTAAGGGGCTTGAGAGACAGACTGGGGCTTGTCCCTGCGTCAGAGAGATTCCCTTTATCGATTGGCTGCTCAACAAGGAGGCGTATGAAATAGACACTTTTAAGCAATTTCGGAGACATTTAGCGGGTTATACACGGCGTGCGTGGTGGCTGAGAGACTCTTCTATCCGACACATCAATACATTTAAAGAGAAGAACATGCAGAGCTGCGCTAAGTCGTGGGGTGTTATCGTCAGCAGGTCGATGAACGCCCGCGTGCCGTATTATAGGCATATTTGCAGCAAAGGTGATGTTTTGAAGAAACTTCATGGTTTAACTGCAGCTTTATCTGCAAATGCTCGCGCTCTGAGCACTTCACAAGTGTTGTGGTCCAGAAAGATTGAAAGAATCCTGCCGAGACACGATGATTTCTCTGAGAGACACATTGGCCCGGGTGACAAAGAGAAGCGAGAGATGCTCAATACTATTGCACTTGAGGTAAGATAATCGTTTAGTATAATTAAAAGCCTAAATTAAAACGCTTTATTTTTGATTTCTCTTAGATTAGAAATATTGTTAAACTTCCGTGCAAGCATACAGTTTTAGTAAAAATAATAAATAAATAAATAATAATAATTTTTTTTTAATAATAATAATAATGGATCATATTTTCCCTCGATTTCAGTCTGTTTCCCAGCTTATAGAAAACACAATCCCTGCATCCATTCGTCTGGGAAGAAGTTTGAAAATGGACGATCCTGTGTGTAAGTTTCACCTCATACTCTTCACTCGCAGCATACAGACCGAGAGGAAACACGTGTCGTTTGTTGACGTGAATTCATCGTATGTTTGCATTGACCGTCTGTGAGTCAAATCGGTTATCATGAGGTTATATTTAAGTTAAAGAACATTTCAAAAGTGTGTCTGCTTACAGATGCTCTCCTGTGTCGGTTTTTATGGCAGCACAATAATTAATAAAGCCGTAAAGCATTTCCACCATCACATATTTAGTTTGAACTCAAGAAAGCTGAATTAGGAGTTCCTAACAAAGGCGACCATCTCGGGGTTGAATGTAGGTTACACGCTCTTTGTGTGCCAATAGACCTTACAGGAGTGTTTTCCCCCCGTTAAGTCTTCCTTTGAACATATTTGGAGTTGTTTTTGCGGAGCCGGGCGAGCAGCACCAATCTCCTGCCGCCTCAGCCGATGCCAATAGGATGATAATTAGAGTGTAAAGTTCAGCGTCACACGGCCAGTTTGATCTGGTTAGCAGTCACATTACATCACGCCAGCACTGCTCAACACACAACTTTGTGTAATAAATGAACATTTAATGCCATTAATATGGAACATTGAGTTGTTATTCAGTTCTAACGTCTGTTGACCATTTGAAGCAGCTTTGAGCTAATGAACAAAGATATTGCTTGTGGATAAACACCTTTATTTTAATCTCTGTAGCACGGACAGACTATTAACATACACACATAAGCTATTAGTGCTTTTACATTTTATTTAATATTTATGTATGCCGATTCTTGAGCTAAGGGACAGCAAATTTAAATTCATTTGAAACGGCTGTATTTGTTGACAAAGGTCGAACCATGTAAGGGAACAGGTTTTACTACTACTTCTGAAAATTGACACTCATTCACTTCATAACTTGCATCTTACTGTAATTTGTGTGAGCTCCGTCAGACACACTAAAAAGCATGCTATCTTAATTTGATCCAGAGTGTTAAGTCTTTAATTATCAAATAGGATTTAAGTGATAAAATGCGTTTTATGCAAATACAGTTTTCACACTATTCTGAATATTGACAAAATTGAATATTTTTCCATCTTAACCATGTTTTGAACACTGCACTTTAAAAAATGTCTGTAGTTGTAACGGTAAAATACTATAAAAATGCTACAGAAATAAAACTTTCATTGATTAACGAGTATTAACTGTAAAATATACAGTAACAAATTGTAATATATTGTAAGACAAAACATTTAGATGTAAAAAGTATGATTTTCCTGTATAATTAATTGTAAAAATTTACATCATGTTTAACAAGAGAGTACATGTACTTTTTACAGTAAATTATTGTTAAAATAACAGTAAAAATAATAATCAGGTGTTCCCACAATTCCCTGCATGACCCAGTTCATTTCATAATATTTTATGGGTATAGTTGTTTTTTCTTCTTTTTAATATCAGTTTTGTACTTTGGGGTGTTCTGTATATTTGATGTACTTTAGTTAATGTTTATTGCATTATTTTAATTTCACATGTGTTGGGGGCCTGGGTTGCTCAGTGGGTATTTACTCTGTCTACCACACTTAGAGTCACGAGTTCGAATCCAGGGCATGCTGAGTGACTCCAGCCAGGACTCCTAAGCAAACAAAATTGGCCCGGTTGCTATGGAGGGTAGAGTCACATGGGGTAACCTCGCCATAATGTGGTTCTCGCTCTTGGTGGGGCGCGTGGTGAGTTGTTCTTGGATGCCGCAGAGAATAGTGTGGGCCTCCACACGTGCTATGTCTCCGCGGTATCGCGCTCAACAAGCCACGCGATAAGATTGATGGTCTCAGACGCGGAGGCGACTGAGATTCGTCCTCTGCCACCCGGATTGAGGCGAGTCACTATGCCACCACGAGGACTTAGAGTGCATTGGGAATTGGGCATTCCAAATTTGGGAGAAAAGGGGAGAAAATCAACAAAAAAAATAATTTAACGTGTTACTCTGGTGTTTAGTGTTTGTGTGAGTGACACTGAGCACTGTCTCTGCATGTTTATTGGTCATTGATTCTGGAATAGCCTCTATTGGTGAACTTCATGTCATCATGTGCTCTTCTGTAATTTTTACGGTGATTAACAATACCTTTATAAAGTAAAAAGCAGATTTTTACAGTTTCAGAAGGTTAAAATTAAAGTTTTTTTTTTTTACTGTAAATGTAAAAAAATTTTTTACAGTGCCATCGTGGTCACGTAAATTACAACAAAAGTAAAATTTAAGGTTGTTCTGTAAAGTTGTTTATATTTTTACTGTATTTTTTACATAATTATTCTGGCAACCACAGCTGCCAGTTTAAAATGTTTTTTTTTTTTTTTTTTTTTTGTAAAAACAACAGGATTTTTTTACAGTGTGGAGCTATTTTGTTTTGTCATTTGTTTTTCCTTCATTGAAGCTGCCTCGATAACCTAAACTAAAATGCCAAAATTATTCCACGATTCTTAACAGAAATGATCACAATGGGATGATGGTATTGATGTTGAAGCTGTTACCGCAGAGACATAAACATTGTTTGTTTTAAATATAAGAACATATTGGTAACACTTTACAATAAGTTCTTTTTGTTAACATTAGTTAATGCTTTAGGTATCATGAACAAACAATTAACAATATATTTTTTACAGCATTTATTCATCTTTGTTAATGTTAGTTAACAACTGTTCAATGTTAGTTCATGTTAGTTCATAGTGCATTAACTAATGTTAACTTATACAACTTTTGATTGTACAAATGTATTAGTATATGTTGAAATTAACACTAAGATTAATGAATGCTGTAAAAGTGTTGTTCATTGTTAGTTAATGTTAACTAATGTTAGTAAATGGAACCTTAAGGTAAAGAGTTACCAAAATATGAGACTTACCAGCCCACATGTCCTACTGTTGCATCCTCCATGAGCAAGAAGAGGGAAGGGGGTACTTAGCTGACCATTGTCTGATTTATTCAGGATTATAAAAAAAATCTGATGGAGTTGACACAAAGTGAGGACACAACTTTAAGTTGTGCAGTTTTTTTATGGAAAATATAATTTGTTTACTTTATACGGTATATTGTTTGATATCTTACACACCCATACCTTTCATTTGATATTTATATGTATGAATTTGTTTCATTTTTAAATGCTTTGTTTGGCAGTTTAACATTGTGACCTCTTGCTGAGGACAGGTAATGTTACATGTGCTTCCAAGAGAAGAGCATGCATTTAAAAAAAATATATAATGAAATTATTTTAAAATAGAAGAGATAAATTCCCTGAGTAAACATATTTCCTTAATATTTAACTTTTGTTGTATTTGATTTTTAACAAAGAATATTTTTGTATGTAGGACATGTTTTGTCCCTCATTTCAAGAATCAGTGAGATATAAAAAGTAGCATGTGATTCTCACAGAACGTTTCAAGAAAATGTCTTGGTCATATTTAACTCCAAATAAATGCAAAATAAATATGAATTTATATTTTGCATAAATGAAAACGAAGCCTACTGTGTATTTAGAACCAGTAAGATGTTTTGGATTATGACATTATTTAAAGAACACTTGAGCACATTTACCCCCAATTTTCATTACCGTAACATTTTCTGACATTTTTCTTCATTACTGTAACACAGTTATTTAAAAAATTATGCTGTTGAACAATTTTTTTTTTTTAAATTCTGCAACATTGAAAGGCAGTACCAAGGAGTACAACTATAATAAGTGTTGGGTAGTAACAGATTACATGTAATTGGGATTATGTATTCAGATGACAAAAATCAAGTACTTGCTATTTGATTATATTATGTTTTGCAATACTCATAATCAGATTAGAGTTACTTATGGATACATACTAATCAGGCAACGACAGTAATTTGTTCATAATGTATTGATCCCCTAATTCTTCTTGTTTAATCTTTTTTTTTTTTTTAAATCTTTTTTTTACTATTTTTTTTTGTTCTAAATCAGCCTAACGCTGAGATGTTTTGTAAGTCTTCAAATCTTTTTGTTGGTTATAAAGAGTGGAACATATTTTCTTCCTCTTTGTATCAAATTAGATTACCTAAAACAAGTAATCCTAGAGAATACATTACTGATTACAGTTTTAAGCATGTAATTTTGAAGCAGTACCAGATTACAATACAGAAGTAATCTACCCAGCACTGGCTATGATGTATAATTGCTTCACAATTTAAATAAAAAAAATGTTCAAGTTGCCGAAATGAGTAGTATTATAATGAGTGCATTTACATGCACACCAATACGTAGACAACCACCAAAAATTGGCTTAATCAAAAAAAATTAGATGACGCAAGAGAACTGTGTTTACATGAGATTTTAAGTCATCTAATATTCTCTGCTTTTGATGCCAAAAAGGAAATGAAGGTGCGCTTGCGTACATTCCACACTCCTGTAAGAACGCCAGTGAAGGTGTTTGCATGCAACGCAAAATCAGAATAATGGGCAAAAATCTTGTGTGCCGATTGGATTTTTCTTAAACTGTTTGACATTACCTGATAAAGGAAAGCCGTGTGTAGCATATACATGGCCACATACATTGTCGGCAAATTTTGCATAAATGGTGCAAGAATGTGCACGTAAACAATGGCCATCTTTTTTTACATTGTGGTAAAAAATAAATGGAATGACACCCCCCACCCCAAAAAATAGGCTTAATTTACTTCAAGCAAAATGCAATTTCTTATATACCATGACATTTTCTTGACAAATTTCATAATAATCACCCATATATGGTCTTTTTGAAGTGCTGTAGGCTATTGACCAACCCTTTCTCATTTAACTTTGGAAATTGAATGCCAAAAAAGGGATTTCAGAAGTATATAGTTTTGTTGAAATGCTGCTATAGTTATTATCAGGTTGGACATATGGCAGGAGTGAGCTAGTTTTTGCCTGTGCTTGGGTCTGTCTGTAATGAAGCAAGCCATGAGGAAGCTGATGGGGGGGGGCTATACTGGATTCTGCTGGTTCAGCTGCACTGAGCCTGGTCTGCAATCCTGCAAGAAATTCACTACTCAACAATAATGGATCACTTTATAACTTTCTCTTTGTCCTTTTACATTATATATATATTATTTTCCTATTTCGCCCTGGGCGAAACGGTACCCCCCGCTAACAAAGTTGTTAACCGGGGGGTTCGTGCCGCCACCGGCAAGATGCCGCCTCCAGAAGGCTGCCGATGTCGCCCATGCCTAAATCCGCCACTGAATGTAGATATTGACAAAAGGAATATCCCATAGAGATGTTAGCCTGAGGTGGTCAGCAATGTGTATTTCTTACCCCCTCGGTAGCTGTTTTTAACTACAGCATTATCTTTGTCCCGTACAGTTGCTGTGTTGCTAAGCTGCAGCACAATGCCTCGGGAATTCCTGTGTCTCAGTATGCGCTGGCTCCAGTGGCCTCAAGCAACGGCGATTAAACTACTTACCTAGCCATCAGGAAATGTCCCATATGTGCCCTTTATTTACTTTTTCTCTAGTAAATTATAAATGGCAAACACACTATTAATCAGTAAACCCAATCCTTGTATCATTCATCATAGTTTTGTAGGTAATTTATAGGAAATGTTATATACAAAGGAAAATATGGTTGTTAGCCTTTTTTTTGTATTTTTTTTTTTTAGGTATTTGTTTAAATACAAGGACACATTTTCAGGACACGTGGCGGTCATTGCTTAATACTCATATGAGTCTCGTGAGAAACTTCCTAACAAATTTGTGTTACAGTGATAGTCACTTGTTAAATAGAAGAGAAGCTGCTTTTAATTTAATTCTCCACAACCCACAATGTTTTGTTTTTTCAACAAGGTCAAAACTGATAGAACTAACCAAACCAGTTTTTATGACTTTTTTTCAAATGTATGATAAAAATAAAATTGCCCAGCGACAAAGCATGTGAGCACCGTCTCATTAAGATAGGACAGATATGGTGTATTTACACACAGTTTGCTTTGATCAATAAACTCAGAAATCCAGATTGTTCTTATGTGTTTAATCACTACAGGTGAAAATGAAATTCTTGAGTCACTCCAAAAGATCGCCTCAAAGAACAAGATATGGAGGTCCTACATCGGAATGGGCTATTACAACTGCTCTGTTCCACAAGTCATACAAAGGAACCTACTTGAGAATTC
This sequence comes from Myxocyprinus asiaticus, assembly GCF_019703515.2. Lineage (NCBI taxonomy): Eukaryota > Metazoa > Chordata > Actinopteri > Cypriniformes > Catostomidae > Myxocyprinus > Myxocyprinus asiaticus. The sequence goes on from NC_059347.1 coordinate 20,783,590, forward strand.
TGGATGGTATGTTTTGTTGTTGTTTTTGAGGCACTTACTCTTTAGGGGTCAAAACTGGACCAAAAAACACAAATCAACCCTTTGTTTCAGTCATGAGACTTAAAAAGTTTGCATCCACAGTCTGGAACCGATTGTTCATTACAGTTTTAACATGGGCAGTACAGACTCATTCAAAAAGCAAATTGCTTTTAGGTGACTTTTGAAATATTAAGGGCGAAGCATGCTCAACATCAGATAATCTTGTGACTCAAGCTGAAGATACTTTTATGAATGACAGCCTTCATTCCTTCTAAATTTTAAAGTGGAAGTGAATTTTTTTTTTTGTAAAATACTTTTGTTCGATTTTTTTTTATTTATTTTTTTTTTATTATTCTTTCCCAGGTTAATATGCAGAGATAACTATACTACCCTACAAAGGCGAAATGCAGTAACTACAGTGCAACTGAGAAAAGGGATTTAGTTTTAATGTGGATTTTGAGGTTCATTCCTGCAATTTTCACTCTCTTACTCTGTTTTACCTTAGCAGGGTAGTCTAAGTCAGCTATGTGCAGGCTGTTTTTCCCCCAAATGTGTAAAGACTGTGGCTCTTTGGTGCTATAAAAACATTATTCTGTTTGTTTGAGCATCCAACACTGGCTCAACCAGTGGCATGTGTTTGGGGCGGGACTATCTGTTAGAAGAGTGTTTGGGGAAACCTGCTTGAAAACAATCATTATATTTGCAGTTACATTTGGTAATGCTATTAGCCCAGAAATCAGCTTTAAATGTGTTAAGATTGTGTGGCAAGTCTTGGTATGTGCGTGTGTTGATTACTGAAAATGTAGTAAGAATGTTTGAAAATGCACACACACAGTTTTTAAGTTTGGGTTGTATCATTTGCATTGTAATTCATGCATAATTTCTCTGTATTCTTTACAGGGTGACACAGTACACACCCTACCAGCCTGAAGTTTCTCAGGGGCGTTTAGAGAGCTTGCTCAATTATCAGACGATGGTCTGTGACATCACTGGAATGGCAGTAGCCAATGCGTCGTTGCTGGATGAAGGCACTGCAGCTGCAGAGGCTATGCAACTCTGCCACAGGTTAGTGGACTAACTACTGGAAAAGTCTGCAACGGACATGATGCCATTTAGCATAGGGATGTGCAACACAGCTCTTGGCTATCTGCAATGTTCGGTCTCTAATCCAATCCTTTGAACAAGCTTGTCCATTTCTTTTCCAAACCATGCATGATGGCATTTCTTCAGGGGTGGGAGTGGGCACTCCTGATTTAGAAAGACAATTAACACTCACCTGTTCCATTTCAAAGGCAAAACAAAAGAAGAACATTCTACATTGACCCTCGCTGTCATCCTCAGACTATTGCAGTTGTGCAAACCAGAGCCAAGTAAGGATTTAGGAGTCTAGTTCTAAGTCTTAGTAGTGCCTAATTTACCAATTCACAGAATCTAGTTTTGCACAATAGCCATATTTGTGACGGATTAAATGTTTTGCATCTTTTAGTTACATTGGTGTGAAGACCGTTCTCAAACTTCCTCATGAGATGGACTTCAGTGGAAAGGATGTTAGCGGTGTGCTCTTCCAGTACCCCGATACTGAGGGCAGGGTGGAAGATTTCACTGCACTTGTTGATCGGGCTCACAAGGGGGATGTATGTACATCCTACCTTCCAATGTCATTATTAAAGCCAGATTAACAAATTTCGTATTTGTTTGAGTAGTTCACCCAAAAATTACATCTCATTATTTACTTGCCCTCATTCGTTGCATGCCCTTTTTACTTTCATTTTTCTGTGGAACACAAAAAGAGTTGTATGGGAAAAGTACAATGAAATAGTGGCTGTCAAGCTCCAAAAAAGTCTTGCCCTCTACCCTGTATACTTTTTATTGTGTTGGAAAGAAGTGTGAACATTCTTCAAAACATCTCCTTTTGTGTTCCATGGAATAGAGAAAGTCATACAGGTTTGGAACAACATGAAGTTGAGTAAATGTTGACAGAATTTTCGTTTCCAGGTGTACTATAAATTGTTTTCCCAAACTGTATACAACATATAATAACATTAATATCATGTGATGCAAACATGAACAATGTAGCAGATTGTGATCCTGTCCCATTGTTTGTTTTTTAAGGCACTGGCTTGCTGTGCCACAGACTTGCTGGCTCTCTGCGTGCTGCGTCCTCCAAGTGAGTTTGGAGTAGACATCGTCTTGGGCAGCTCTCAGCGCTTTGGAGTGCCTCTCTGCTACGGTGGGCCTCATGCTGCATTCTTTGCAGTCAAAGACAATCTGGTCAGGATGATGCCAGGAAGGATGGTTGGAGTGACCAGGTGAGTTTTATTGGTTGTTTTACCTCTGATACCTTGTCTGGTATCTTTATAATGCTTGCCTTTATGTAATATTAGCCTGTGCCTCTCCAAGACTTTGAATGCGTGTGAGTTTCCTATAGTTTGGGGACAAAATTGTCCCCAGAAGCTAGCTAAACCTGACAAAACCTTCCTTTGGGGGACAGCAAGGATATTCTTAATAGGAAAAATGAATCATAATGAATTTCAACGATTGTTTTATTTATTATTCGAATATTGCAAATATGTTTTATTTAAGGGGTAGGGTTTGGGTTAGCCTGTAGTAAATTATAAATATCTTTATATAAAAAAACAATAGAATTCAATAGAATGTCCTCATTTAAATGGCTAATTGAATGTGTGTGTCTGTGTATGGACGGTCTAATCCAGGGATGCAGCTGGAAAAGAGGTTTATCGCCTGGCTCTCCAAACCAGAGAACAGCACATCCGCAGAGACAAAGCCACTAGCAATATATGCACAGCCCAGGTAGAGCTTCACAAATTATAAATTGAACACCTTTTTTTGTTTCAAGTTGTTAGTTGTCTTTTTGTGCTCAATTTAATTGTCCTGAATTTCAGGCTCTTCTTGCAAACATGGCTGCTATGTATGCTTTGTACCATGGACCTCAAGGTTTGAGGCACATTGCAGAGAGAACCCACAATGCCACCTTGATTCTAGCTGAAGGCATGTAGTTCACCTGAGTCTGTTTATTGATATGCCTAGAGTTTTTTTTTTTTGTTTTTTTTTGTTTTTTTTTCTGTTGCTATTTTTGCAATCCCGATTGTCTTCCATTATGTTATAATAGGGCTGAAAAGAGCTGGGCACAAACTCCAGCATGAGAACTTCTTTGACACGCTTAGGATTAACTGTGGTGTGGCTGGCAAGGACATTTTAGAAAAAGCCATGCAGCGGGAGATCAACCTACGGTTCTACAGTGATGGAGTGGTGAGTCCTGTGGAAATGTTTGAACTAAAAGGTTTAGTTCACCAAAAAAATGAAAATTCTGTCATTTCTGTGGAACACGAAAAAAGATGTTAGGCAGAATGTTAGCCTTAATCACCATTCACTTTCATTACAGTGAATGGTGACTGAGATTAACATTCTGCCTAACATCTTTTTTGTCCCACTAAAGAAAGAGACTTATGAGTGTGGAACAAAATGAGGTTGAGTGAATTTTCATTTTTGGGTGAACTATGCCTTTAAGAATAAGATGACTTCAGTGCATCATGATGTTTTTTTTATTTTTAAAAATTTTTTTTATAAATGTTTTAGCTTGGTGTGTCTCTGGATGAAACGGTCACTGAGAGAGACTTGGACGATCTGCTCTGGATCTTTGGATGTGAATCCTCAGCTGTAAGTTCTTGCTAAAGCACTAAATCAAGACTGATTTATAAAAAATAAAATATTTTTAGGTATTTGTAAAATTCCTTGTCTGTGTGTGCCAACAATTGATGGTCTTTCGGTCATTTATCAGGAGCTTATTGCTGAGAAGATGAGTGAGAGAACTAAAGGACTGTTGGCAAGTCCTTTCAAGAGAACCAGCAATTTCCTCACCCATCCTGTGTTTAACAGGTTTGTTTTGCTCCAATAGTTAATTACTGTTTTACTGTAAACAGCATGTTTCTGATTCTTTTATTATTCTTATTATGCATGTAGCTTCTATGACCTCAATTTATAGAGTTCATTTGTCACCGCAGTAGCATCTAAAATGAACTAGTGAGGACAAAAAGTCAATAAATAGGAACCAGTTGCAGGACCTTGTACAGTACTGTTCATAAGTTTTAGGCAGTTGTGAAAAATGTTTTATAGTAAGAATTTTGTTTCTTTGTTTTTTTTTTTTTGTTTTTTTTTTTTAGATGATGCCATTAATAATTTTTATCAATTAACTTCATACAAAGTGCAGTGAACATTAAAAACAAAAAGCTAAATCAACATTTTGTGTGACCACCATTGCCTTTAAAATGGCACCAATTCTCCTTGGTACACATGCACTGCAAAAAATATTTTTGTCTTGTTTTCCAGTAAAATTATCTAAACATTCTTGAAACATGATTTATTTACTTGACAAGTAAATTTCCTTAAGATTTTAAGTCTTGTTTTGAGTAGGGATGCACTGATCCGATACCTGGATCAGTATCGGCTCCGATACTGAAGCTTTTAGACAGATCGGGTATCGGTCCGACGAGCCCGGTCCAAATCCGATACTGTGTGTTAGTCATGTTCATTACTGTCAAGCTCCATTAAAACACCATTAAAGCAGTTCATATGACTCGTGCATTTTATTCAAAGCCACTTGAAGACGTGCGATAGTTCTGTGAATCACAAAAGGCTGCGTTTAATAAGTAAATATATAAAATGCACGCGCAGCTCCAGCGCGTCAGTGAATGGGGCTGCTCTGTTTACACATACACTCGCGGCTATTTTTAGCCTTCACGCGGTGCGCAATATTTGAGTGCTACTCACGAACAACATCTCAGATGTAGATGCTCAATAGTTCGGTTCACTTATAATATGCATTTAGAATTTTACCAGAATTTGAATAAGAAGCGAATTAAACTACTGTGAACTTGCCCACAAACAGACACATACAGACTTCCTGGAGAGTTCAGAATGCCAAAATAAAAGCGTGAGGGTTAAAACGTGCACGATTTAAATATATTACTGTTGTAGTTAAAATTGTAATTAAAAGTCAATAATAATAATAATAACAATTTATTATTATTGTCATCATTAGTATTTGTTTACAGTTTATAACAATATTTAAGTTGAATGGGTTCCAAAAAATAACTGTGTGAATGAAAAGTGAACTGATGTCTTACAACTAAATTGAACAAAGAAGAGATCTGAATCTTTTGAAGTCCAGATGCAAATTGAATGTTTTTTGGAAAAAAAGGCAAAAATAAAACACTGGTTTCTTTTCTACTGATGACTTATACTGGAATTACTGTTAATTTTGCTGCTACATTATCCAGTATACTAGTTAAAGTTTTTCTTAATAAGCAATACATTTATATTGAAATAATGTGTAGTTAGAGGTTTGTGTTTCATTTCATATTAAAGAGTTCACCCAATTAGTTCCACACAACAATGTAAAGATATTCTGAACTGATTATGCAAAAAACAACACTGGTATCGGATCAGTATCGGCCGATACTGAGATTTCCAATATCGGAATCGGATCGGAAGAGAAAGTGGTATCGGTGCATCCCTAGTTTTGAGTGAAATCTAACCGAATCTAGTAAGATAAATGCTTAAAACAACAAACTGTTTGCCAGTGGGGTAAGAAAAAAAAAAAGTTAATTCAAAGGGAAAACAAGTTTATTTTTCTTAACCCATTGGCAGATTTTTTTAACTTGTTTAAGTCTAAAGTTCACTTAATTTGGTCAGATTTCTCTTAAAACGAGACATAATATCGGATGCTATTTTGCTTGACAAGTAAATCGCGTTTTAAGAATGTTTAGATAATTTTACAAGAAAACAAGACAGAGTTTTGAAAATCATTTTTTGCAGCATGGACACAGTTTTTCTTTGTTGGCAGATAGGATGTTCCAAGCTTCTTGGAGAACTTGCCACAGTTCTTCTGTCTGTTTAGGCTGTCTCAATGATGTTGAGATCTGTGTTCTGTGGAGTCCATACAATCTGTTATAGGGCTCTTTGTTGTTCTATTCAATTCTGTTTGCAAAATTTATATTTCATATTGACACAAAAGCAGCAGATACTGTATATTATAAAATTTAAACTAAAATCTTAATATTAAAACAGATGTGTCATGTGTAGACATGCCATGGCATCTTAATTGTAATTTGTCTAAAAAAAGTATTGCTTTCAATTGCAGTTATCATTCAGAGACCAATATTGTACGCTACATGAAGCGTCTGGAAAACAAAGATATTTCCCTTGTGCACAGTATGATTCCACTGGTAAGTAAAGAATCTGAGGGATTGCATTAGGCTTTGTCCTTTGTAATGGTGTTAGATGGCAGTATTTTCATACTTTTATTGAAAGCCTCATTGTTCTGAATCCAGGGCTCTTGCACAATGAAGCTGAACAGCTCATCAGAACTCATGGTGAGTCAGCGTTGGAATTACTGTAATTATGTCCATTTGATCTGTCAATATACCATTAAGCTTCACTTGCAGTAGAATAAAAACAGCTACTCTGATCTTTTCACTATTTCTTAACTACTTCTCTACAGCCGATCACCTGGAGAGAATTTGCAAACATCCACCCCTTTGTGCCTTTGGAGCAGGCTGAAGGTTATCAGCAGCTCTTCAGACAGCTTGAGAGAGACCTTTGTGAGATTACAGGATATGATAAGATCTCCTTTCAACCAAACAGGTAAGTCTTCAACTAGTAACAAATTACATGGTGTGAAATAAATACCCACTGACTGAAATATTTGAATACAGCCATGAATGGTTTACTACAGTAGGTGTGCATTCCATAACTGTAAACACCTTATGAATTTAACTGACATTTCTGTGGTTGACAAAGCAAATATCAACATGACACTGTCTTTTTCAGTCAGATACTGTTTGCTAAGGCTGATAAGTTTGGGGGTGTGTACCCATCAATACATACTGCTTGGTTGACACTTTAACAAGACAATTAGCATACTGTACTCTTGCACTAAAGCCCTTTGAAGCAATCTTTGAACTCTGCTTTGCTGAGGCAGAACTGTTACATGATGGAATGATTGATTTCTTTGTCCTGTAGTGGTGCACAGGGGGAATACGCGGGCCTGGCTGCAATTAAAGCCTATCTGAACTCCAAAGGAGAATCTCACAGAACAGTGAGTATCATCCTGCAGCGAAAATAATCTGTTCCCAAAGCATTTAACTTTTAAAGAACAGTTTAGCCCAAAATGAAAACTCCTCACCTGTATGTCGTCCCAAACTCGTATCACTGCAAAACAATCATTTTCTTATCTACTTTATTTGTTTTGTTTTTCAATATAAATAAAAATTAAAATTGCTTGTCAAGTAAATAAATCATGTATTAAGTCTTGTTTTGAGAGAAATCTAACCGAATTTAGTGAGGGTTGTGCCTAAAACAAGAACAAATGTTTGCCAATGGGGTAAGAAAAATATATTTAAGTTTATTAAAAAAATTATTTTGAAGTGTATTTATTTAAAAACAAGTTTATTTTTCTTTTCTTACCCCATTGGCAGATTTTTTGTTGCTGTAAAAAGTGCAGTTTTTCCAATTTCTATGAAAACAAGCCTTAATATTTTATGCCATTTTGCTTGTCAAGTAAATATATCTTGTTTTATGAATATTGTTATATTTTTTTTTTCTGAAAAACAAAACGGAAATATTAAGAATGTGTATTTTTTTCTATTCGACATAATGACCACATCTGTCAAGCACCAAAAAGAACGACAAGCAACTTAAAAGTATCATGAAAGCAGTCCATACGACTCAAATGCTATATTCAAAGTCTTGCAAAGCCATCCAGTAACATTGTGCGAGGAACAGACTAAAATTAAGTTGTTATTCACTGAAAATCTTCTCCTCCAGAAATAAGATTTAAGAGCTTAAGATTTCTTTTGGGGTGAACTATTCCATTAAATAATTAATCATTACAATTTACATATTTATTTAAATTACACAAGAAAAAATAAATACATATTAATATTTAAATCAAATCTAATTTGGAGGGGGGTGGAGCATTTCTTCACTGTAATTTGGAAACCTCTCAAGTGCTCAAACATGTCAACCGTCAGCTTTTTTAATACAACAATATTATAACAACATCTCAGGCTTGGACCTCAATCCTGAAATGTTCATTGCTCAAAGATTAATATGACAGAAATCAAATTTTGTATTTCACGTAGCACACTACCAAAAATAGTTGGTCGAAGGATAGCAAAGGTTTCATAAGTGATCCAGAATTCTCACAAGTTACAGCCTTTTATGTGATTATTGTTTCACACTTGATGTAAAATTCAGAAAATTCTCACCAAAATGGTGAAAAATCACTTTTTAGTGTTTTTGGTGTGACTGAAACTGAAGGTAGAATTAACTGGAAGTGTAATATTAAGTTTGGTGAGATAAAAAGTGCTGAAAAGTGGCAAATTGTTAGAGGTGGCTGGAAAGAAAGATCAGCGACAAGACTGCTTAGTCAAGTCATTGCAGTGTTTTGTAATCTGGCCTTTGTTTTTATCAACTCCCTTATAAGTAGATCTTAGATAGCAGATGCAGCTCTTAAAACAGCCAAGGTTCAAACTGCCATGGTTGAGTAAATATCCATAGAAAACAACCACCCATTACAGGATTCAACTTCAATGGGAGATTCCATATTTGGTGATTTCTAAGACTCTGAAAGCTTGTAGTCCTTGGACGATGAGTTTGACCATGGTGCCCCACTGAAAATTACACAAGTGTTTGGGCCACGTTGTCCCTGTGTCCAAATCTCTACTCAACTGTACTCTACTTAATGGTGTATTGTGAAATAGAAACATTCATAACTACTTAAAGGTATAGTTCACTTAATGACTATTGTCTTTTGTTCACCCTCATGTCGTTCCAAGTCATTCTAGGCAGGATAACGGGAACTGAACACGGAAGACAACAATAGATTTAAGTTCTATGTAGGACAAAGCGTCCGGTTGCATGAACTTTTTTCCCTCACTTTTTTCCAGTCACCCATATTGTAACTGTTCTGCATCTGTATAGGTTTGCTTGATTCCTAAGTCAGCTCATGGAACGAACCCTGCCAGTGCTCAGATGGCGGGCATGAAAGTTCAGGTTGTGGAGGTAGACAAAGATGGCAACATTGATGTGGCTCATCTTAAGGCCATGGTATGTACAATTCTGTTATCTGCAGTTTGACATTGTTGCAATAATAGACAACTGGATATTTTTACTTCAACCATTAATACCAAACCGTTACATTTTTAAATATCATATATAAAAACAAATATCCTGAGTTCACGCTATTATCTTTTGTTAGAGGCTAATTTACACTGATACACTCCATGATAACATAATCATGTGGGTGTTTAAGATTCTCTGTACTCTTATGTAATTCTTGTGCCTGATTGCAAAATTGTGAAGTCTAACTAATCACACAATTTACTTGCTGTTCTCATAGGTGGACAAACATAAGGCAAACTTGGCGGCCATAATGATCACATACCCCTCCACTAACGGTGTGTTCGAGGAGAATGTCAGTGAAGTGTGTGAGCTCATTCATCAGAACGGTGGACAAGTCTACCTGGATGGCGCCAACATGAATGCACAGGTAAGGAAAGGACCGATGATGTATGCAGTAAAATTCCTGGAATATTTCTCTCTTGCTGTTTTCATACAGTGATATCACAGCTAAGAGTTTTACAGTGAATGTGCATGTTCTGATGGGTCATCATGCCTACATTTTCATTCAGGTGGGATTATGTCGACCGGGAGACTATGGCTCAGACGTTTCTCACTTGAACCTCCACAAAACCTTCTGCATCCCTCACGGTGGTGGTGGCCCTGGGATGGGACCAATAGGAGTGTAAGTGTGTTTAATATTCAGAGATTAAAGGGATAGTACAGCCAGAAATGAAAATTCTCTCATCATTTACTCACCCTCATGCCATACCAGATGTGTATGACTTTCTTTCTTCAGCAGAACAAAGATTTTTATAATATCTCAGCTCTGTTGGTCCATACAGTGCAAGTGAATGGTGACCAGAACTTTATTTCACATATCACATAAAGGAAACATAGAAGTAATTCAAAAGTCTCCTGTGGTTAAATCCATATCTTGAGAAGCAATATGATAGGTGTGGGTGAGAAAGATACAAATTTCTCTTTTATTTATGTATGTATGTTTAGTTTCACTTTCACATCTGAAGTGATTTAAAGTAAAAAATGGACTTAAATATTGTTCTGTTTCTCACTGTGATGATAGGGATGATATTATTCTAAAATAATCTTTTGTGTTCTGCTGAAGAAAGAAGAAATAAGAGAATTTTCATTTTTGGGTGAACTATCCCTTTTAGGTGAATGATTTATAGTGGTACTGGCAAAGATAAGCATCACCATTACTAAAAGTATTAAACTACAATGCAGACTTTCACCAAATGGACAATAAAATGGTTTAGTCCCATAGACTGCTATTGAGGGAGGGACCAGAACATCTTCGGGTGCTTCTCATTTCTTAATTGTGCATTGTTCGTTTCCTCGCTCCTCCGTCCTCAGAAACCCAGAAACCGATCAAAGTCTGCCATCATTAAGGATGTAGCAGTTCTCTAAATGCACCATGAGGAGGTGAGTTCTAAGGAAGCTTACCGAGGACGCTTAACAACAGTATTAAAGGGGAAGTTCAGCCAAAAATGAATATTCTCTCATTTACTCGTCCTCATGCCATCCCAGATGTGTATGACTTTCTTTCTTTTGCAGAACACAAATGAAGACTATTTTTTTTTTTTTTTTTTTTTTTTTAAGAATATCTCAGCTCTGTGGTCCATACAATGCAAGTGAATGGTGATCAGAACTTTTAAGCTCCAAAAATCACTAAGGCTGCAAATATTAATCCATATGACTCCAGTGGTCAAATCCATGTCTTCTGAAGTCATATGATAGGTGTGGATGATAAACAGTTACATTAAGTCCTTTTTTACTATAAATCTCCACTTTCACTTCCACATTCTTTAGTTTTTTGTAGATTCTGCATTCTTTGTGGATTAACCACTGGAGTTGTATGGATTACTTTGAAGCTCCAAAGAGCACACAAATGCAACAGAAGATTTCTGGTCACCATTCACTTGCATTGTATGGACCAAAAGAGCTGAGATATTCTTCTAAAAATCGTTGTGTTCTGCAGAAGAAAGAAAGTCATACACATCTGGGATGGCATGAGGGCGAGTAAATGATGAATTTTTATACTTGGGTGAACTAATCCTTTAATTCATGTTTCACCTTTTGTGATTTAAACTATACTTGTCACATACTGTACTTCAACGGTGCATCTTAAATTATTAGGATGTATTATGAAAATATTAATCAAGTGTCAACAACATAACGACAAGTGCTATAAGGTAATGCAGCTGCGCAGAGACAGCGCTTTGAAGTGATGCATGAACAAGGACATTACATTTTACAAATACATCTTGCTTCATTTCCTCTATCCTCGTTTCCATTCATCCTTTCCTCGTTTTCCAAGAGGAACAAGGAAGCGAGGAAAGATAAGAGTATGCATCATTTCAGAAATGAGTACCCATAGAAACTTGGAGGAGGGCTCTTTTTTGACCATCTAGCAACCACCCAGAGCAAATGCAGTGTGCTTTAAAAAAAACACACTGGCATCTTGAAAGAAAAATGTTAAAAAATAAATAATTGTTTTGGAATAAAGTAGCTGACTGGATGGTGATATGCCACCTACCAGGAACATTAATTTGATGATCAATGCAACATTATAAGCAGATGACCTTCTCCTGTAGGAAACAGCATCTCGCTCCCTTCCTTCCCAATCATCCAGTCGTGAACATCCAGTCCAGCAATGCATTGTGTTCTCTGGGCACCATCAGTGCTTCTCCCTGGGGCTCCAGTGCCATCCTGCCTATCTCATGGGCTTATATTAAGGTCAGCACCCCTGCTGCATGTCTTATCTTACTTCAGTTGTCTTGATCTATCTGAATAATGCATGTATTAATCTCATGCACCGTGTGTGTATGTATATATCTGTTTTGCATTCAACAGATGATGGGTTCAAAGGGTCTTGCGCACGCTACGGAGGTGGCCATCCTTAATGCCAATTACATGGCTAAAAGACTTGAAAATCACTACAAAATTCTTTTCAGGGGCTCAAAAGGTAAGTTTTAGCAGTGTTATTGAATAATATGCCAAATATTGTCTTGTATGATTGATCTTGACACTTACTTGAGCTTAGCATAGAAATTAAATGAGAAAAGTACCTATGAATATCTATATTTGTTTGTAACAATCTTTATTTTGTAATTTCAGGCTTTGTTGCACATGAATTTATTTTGGATGTGCGTCCATTTAAAAAGACTGCAAACATTGAGGCAGTTGACGTAGCAAAAAGACTGCAAGATTACGGTAAGCGAAATACGGTCACAAATTAACTGGTTTTTCAGGTGTGCGGCACTTCACTGATTCTCCCAAACCTTTTATAACAGGTTTTCATGCGCCTACCATGTCCTGGCCTGTGCCTGGAACTCTAATGATTGAGCCCACAGAGTCGGAGGACAAGGCTGAGCTGGACCGATTCTGTGACTCGCTGCTGGCAATTCGACAAGAAATTGCAGACATTGAGGAGGGCAGAATGGATTCAAGGGTTAATCCTCTCAAGGTGACTGTCCTAAAGGAATGTCCCGGGTTCAGTACAAGATAAACTACAGTTGTGCTCAAAAGTTTGCATACCCTGGCAGAAATTGTGAAATTTTGGCATTGATTTTGAAAATATGACTGATCATGCAAAAAACAACCACACCGTCTTTTTCCAGAGCAGCCTGTATTTCTCCTGAGGTTACCTGTGGGTTTTTCTTTGTATCCTGAACAATTCTTCTGGCAGTTGTGGCTGAAATCTTTCTTGGTCTACCTGACCTTGGCTTGGTATCAAGAGATCCCCGAATTTTCCACTCCTTAATAAGTGATTGAACAGTACTGACTGGCATTTTCAAGGCTTTGGATATATTTTTATATCCTTTTCCATCTTTATAAATTCCATTACCTTGTTACGCAGGTCTTTTGACAGTTCTTTTCTGCTCCCCATGGCTCAGTATCTAGCCTGCTCAGTGCAACCACGTGAGAGCTAACAAACTCATCGACTATTTATACACAGACACTAATTGCAATTTAAAAAGCCACAGGTGTGGGAAATTAACCTTTAATTGCCATTTAAACCTGTGTGTGTCACCTTGTGTGTTTGTAACAAGGCCAAACATTCAAGGGTATGTAAACTTTTGATCAGGGCCATTTGGGTGATTTCTGTTATCATTATGATTTAAAAAGGAGCCAAACAACTATGTGATGATAAATGGCTTCATATGATCACTATTCTTAAATAAAAGACTTTTTGCATGATCAGTCATGTTTTCAAAATCAATGCCAAAATTTCACAATTTCTTCCAGGGTATGCAAACTTTTGAGCACAACTGTGTATCGACAGCATCTGTAGAGCTTCAATTGTGTTTATACAGTTTATAATTATTTTACAATGAAATGTTAAAATGCACACTGTTTAAAAAGTATAACCACAAAAATCACTTGTCTGTGCAAAAATTATATATAAAACTTTCAACTCATTTTAATGTCCATATTAAGATGGTAAATCTGGTAATGTCCATGCAATATGCGGCAGGACACCAGAAACATGGGACATGGCATGTACTAGTTACATGAAGCAAAAATACATTGCGTGCCTAATGTATAAATGGAAGTTCCACCTAGAATTTATATTTATGCTTTCGGCAGACACTTTTTCTCTGAAGCGACTTGCAGTGCGTTTGCTAGTGCTGTAGTTTTAAAAGATAACAAACTGTGTTCATACCATTAACAGGCTGACTTTACAGTTCAACTGACACATTTTTGTACAGAATAATTAATATAAGCACTTTAATAAAATGATTACCACCACATTTCTACATTAAACCCTCCAGAATGCCTTGCCCCATAGACTTCCATTGTCAGTGCAATACTGTAAACATAATTTTCCAAGGCTGTTGATCGAGCTGAACTTTTTTGAACAAACCACTATTGTGAACCTTACAAATACCTTAAAACTTATAGCTTTCTAACCTCAGTTTGGTCTTGCATCTCTGTCATTCAAAGATGGCTCCTCACTCATTGGCCTGTATTACCTCCACCACATGGGACAGACCTTACTCCAGGGAGTACGCTGCTTTCCCCATGGTGCGTACAGCTGGTTTTAAAGCTACACATACTATATACCTTATTGGAGGAATTATTTTAAACATTAATACATTTAAATCCTATTTTAGCCTTTTGTGAGACCTGAGACCAAGTTCTGGCCAACAATTTCAAGGATCGATGACATCTATGGAGACCAGCATCTCGTCTGCACCTGCCCACCCATGGACATCTATGAGTCTCCATATGAAGAAAGGGCTTCCTCATGACCACATTACACACATCATCATTATCCAAACGAACCATTCCCATCAAATATGGTACGATTCATCTCTTCCCTGTGATTACAGTTTCTTTGGTAATGTTTTTGGTGCCTCAGATTATCTATTGCATATAATGCACAAATAGCTGGCCTTGCCCCGCTCTTCTGTTACTCTACTAAAACAATCCAAATCTGATTCAGATACTGTAATCTACCTGTATAATGGTTCTTTTTTTTTTTTTTTTTTTTTAAGATATATATATATATTTTTATTTACGGTATGAAAATGTTTGGGTGTTTTTGGTCTGTATGTAGGCTTAACTTGCTAGCACTGTTCTCAATGTTAACACAAATTTTTATAGATGTAATGTTTTCGAATTATTTAAGAAATTGTACTAGAGCCTGTTTGTTGCAATTTAATAAATATTTTAAAAGGGACATTACATGATTTGCCTCTTACTGTACATGGTGGTGAAATCATCTTACCAGCACACTTTCTCATTTGAAACAGAGTTAAGATGTACTTCATATTGTTCATCACTTCTCTTTTTCCAAAGATTGCCAGCCACTATTCCTAAGAAAAGCATTCCAAGGTTTCAGTTTGAAGCAAAAACAGACCTCAGGTCTGTTGATGTCCACAGAGTAGATCTGTAGAACAAAGAGATTAAATACACACTTTTTGTCTGCAATTTGACAATTAACCTATTATGTTTTTCTTTAAAGGTAAAGTGTGTATTTTTCCCCCCTCCTATCCCAGCTTAACCCTTAATGCATTTGCGTTTTGCCAAGCATTATTACATACCTCGGGTCTTTAGCGTCCCGGACTTGTATCTATCACAAATGAATCCACAAAATGCCCAGACAGCGTCAAGTTTTCAAAGCATTATTAACAATTAGAAAATAATACAATAGAATACATTGTTTAATTTTGGTGCTTTATTCTTCATATTCAAAGAGATGGGATTCATTACTTCCACGCTGAAATTTCATGAGACGCAACTGGCTGTCAAATATATATTGACTTGAGCTTCACTTAACACAAGTTACACGTATGTATTTTCTCAGACAGTTATTGAGTCTAAAGAGATGCACAACTTAGTGAATTTCAGTAGAATTTCAAATCATCCTGTTCATCTGTTGTACTTGGTATAGTTTACTTCCATGTTACTTCTTTGTCAAATGTAAATCAAGTCAATCACTGACTGACACAACAGCGCCACCTTGAGTAAGAAAAACATGTATACTGAAAATTCACCACCATTGTGCAGAAAATCAACATGATATGGTAGCAATTTGTATGAAAATGGCACTCATTTGTCTTGTAATAAATATCCTGTGGTAGTAAACTTAAATGGATATGAAACAATCATAAAAATAGGATTTATAGAAGTGGAAATATATATATATAGCACTATTACATATCTCAGGTCACTCAAGAACCTGTACGCTTTTGGTCATTAAACAATTAGAATTTATTTATTTTTAGCAATTTGGCATTTAAAAGATTCAAAAGAGAGGCTGAGGAATACTAAAGAAGTGGGGGCATAAATCTTGATGAGGTAAAGTATGAGGTCCTGGGTCACTAAAGACCCGAGGGATGCACCTAAGGGTTAATACGCAGAGACGATACCATTCATAAAGTAGTACTCCCCAAAAATGAAACACTTTGCCGTTTATCAAAACATTGCTCTTTTTTTTTTTAGTATCCTTACATAGCAACATTGGCTCATCTGTGAGTTTCACTCTTGCACTACAAAGCTCCTCACCTGGTGTGCTAGGTGAATGCCCACAGCAGACACTGTACAATAGTAGGGTAAAGTCTGCTCAGCATTAGCTCCTGCTAGAACCAGCCCTGACAACATTGCCACAGTAAATCTTCTCAGCCACGGTTTAGTGTGCTCCTGGAATCTTAGCGCTGTAGACTTCACTCCCACTTTTACATCATCCTCTTTGTCCCACTCAAGAGGCAAAATACTGATAAAACTTCCACTACATTCAACTGTGTGATGAGACACATGATTAATGAGATAACATACCTGATGGGCATAGATTGTGTCATAAATTAATGTCCATGTTACACCAGAGACATAGAGGCAAACACGCAGACCAGCCCAATAGAGCACCCCAATTAAAAGCAAGACCTAAGAAAGAAATAATGTACAAAATGTTCAAACCAAGAAATACTTTCACTTGAATTTATAGCAATGATATGATGCAGACTTCACAGTTGAAGATGCTGTGTGTAATTTTTTTCAGCATTAAAATACTTTAACACATTTTATCCCAGCTTAAGTGGTGCTTTAAAAGTTCTGTTTTTTTTGTTGTTTTTTTTTAGCAGTCTGACATGTCAAGTTCTGGCTCAATCAACAGCATGAGTTTGGGGCGGCACTACCTGTTAATCCAAACAATGTAAGACGGGAGTGTTTGTGAAACCTGTCGGGAATGTTTTTTTGTTTTGTTTTTTTACAGTTCTGTTTGGTGCTGTTAGTGGTGTAGAAATAAAACACAGTTTGTTCAAAGTCTACATTTTAAGCATAGAATTAAAAAAACAAAAAAAATATTCTTTACAAATAGCATGAATTTTCTAATTCATGAAAATCAAGACGTTTTCTTAGGGTTACTCATTTAGCCTAAACAAACATGCCTTTATATATATATATATATATATATATATATATATATATATATATATATATATATATATATATATATATATATATATATATATATATTTTTTTTTTTTTTTTTTTTTTTTTCTTTTTTCCACATGACAACAAAATAGTTACCTGATTTGATGTACAAAAGTTTTTTCCAAACTACTTATGGAAAAAAAATATATATTTTTTAATTTTTTTAGAGTGCTTTTAATTAGATTATTATTATTATTATTATTATTATTATTATTTTAATCTCTGGAAGGTTACACCAATTAGACATCTTTTTATTCTAAGCCCCAGAAAAAAATATTAAAATTGAGCAAACTGCATTTGGTATGTATTTTTAATTTACAAGATCTGTGTCACATCATTGCACCGTAATTTATTTACAAGTATGGCAAATTTCTCATCCGAAACGTAAAATATTCTATTGAAAAACTAAACTTAAAGCACCTGTAGTAATTGAGGCAAAGCAGGATCCCAAGTGCTAGCTCAGCTGGCCTCCAAGGAAAACCAGAGCCTGAAACTGTGTGATCTCCTCTGATGCAATGGGCCGACTGGTAGTCCTTGACACCTACAAGAAATGTGACAAGTCTGAACATTGCATTGCTGCAGCTGCCAAGATTAAATCCAAATAATCCACTTTCTTCACTGCAGTTAACACCCAGCACCCCACAGGCCTGGCTGCTGTAATAATTAATCACACTCCTTTTCAAGATTAAGCTTACAAAAAAAAAAAAAAGTTTTATATATATATATATATATATATATATATATATATATATATATATATATATATATATATATATATATATAAACAACAAAAAGCCTTGAACACTCCTACTGACCTAGTTCTTTTTACAAATTAATACAACAGTTGCATGTAAGTTGTACATCATTACTATATTCATCTAGACATTTTTACTGCCAAATTCGGGGTTTCACTTAGACTTGCACTGTTCAAACATTTAAATGGCAATAATAGTAAGAGGTGGTGTTTTGAGTTTCATTTTGTTGATTTCTTTTCTTTAGCTATCTCTAGAAGTAATCACAAACACATAGGTTTCTTTACATTGTCACTTTGATAAAATTCCTAAAATATTACTAGAATATAAGATAAGATTAAAAAAAAAAAACTAAACACGATTGGTAGCATTTGTCAAGACAAACTTTGATGTTGGCTTAACAAAGCCTTGTCTGAATGTTAAAACTAATTTTAAAAGTTTGAAGTTTGATGGTTATACAGACATACATTACAGTAAGACAAACCACCAGCTAGCTAGACAGTCAGATGGAGAGAGAGAGCAGATTAAAGGACTTTTTTGTTTGTTTACATTTGAATTTTTGACAGTAGGAGTTTGAATTAACAAGCATTCCATTGACCCATTTGAACATTCCATAAGTCTTTTCAGACTTTTCAGATTTTTGATCATCCTCTGTGTGAAAACCGTAAGTCTGATCAGTTAGATAAGACACAGCACACTATTCCAGAACAGTCTGAAGGTCTGTGCCAAGTTTGGTGGATGTAATTTTGGTCTAAGTTTAGGGATTTTGAAAAAGCTTACAGAATAGCAGTGAGCTTGTTTACATTGACACCAGAATGCTGTTTATTGCAAGAAAGCTGATTCAGGCTGGAAAGTGGCATTCCTATTTACATACACTTTATTCGCAGCTTTCACTTTACTTCCGTATACATGCAGCTCAGTAAGTTAGCAGCTCTTTCCTCAGCAATGTAATTTCCCAGTGACGCTTGTGTAAAAAAAAAAACAAAAAAAACATGGCATCTGAGGAAAACTTCGCTATTTTATTCTGTTGCTTTGCTTTATTTCGAGATTTCCAGATTTCCTTAACGTTTCATCATGACCTGCAGTGAAATTGCGCTGCAATAGTGGGGTTTCCCTCTTACGTAAGACTTTAGGTTTCCCCTAATATACTTGAGCGCATATACGTGGACATGAGGGACAGTTGATATTTGTATAAACGGGTATAGTTTATAGAGTATGTGCTTTTCCCACTCTACTCCTAGAAATGTTAAATTCTTCTTTGTTGACTTGTTGATATGATGTATAGCTCCATACTATAACTTTAGTTATCCAGTCTGTTCCACGCTATGCATATGCGCAATCTTAAAAAACCTGTAAGAATGCAGCTAATGCGTTTACATGACCACATAAGCAGCATTCCTGTTTACATGACGTTTCAGAAAACTGCTTTCTGCAAAAACCCTGGAATAAACAATTTTCTTAAGTGCATGTAAACGTGGTCAGTATGTTGGCTTCGGCAAGCCAACATAATTAGAGGGATGAAACACCAATAACTAATGACTAGGCCTATGTGGAATCTGAGCCCACAGAATTCCATCAAATTCATCAGAACTTGTGCCCACAGATTTTCACAGAATCCCTTATGTGTTCCTAACAATGATATTTTGCCATTTTGATAATGCTTTTAGCAACCAATATGTGTGTAGTTTTCCTAGATCAGTTTAACTCTTTGCCATATTTATATCCCTTCTGCAGATTTTTCTCCACAATCAGTTGCAGAAATGTAAACAAAGACTGTGTGGGCCCCTGTGTGGGCCTACCCACAGTGTGACCTGCAGTGACCCCATAAAGTACTTGGACATTTGTGTCACATTAGAAATGACTAAATGGCATTGCATTAGATGACAAAATGTCAACCCATGTGTCATCTGCAAACACATGAAGTGGGACCTTTTCTCAGAACTAACTTGGTGATTTTAGTGGATGTATGAAGTCAGTTCCCCTCAAGTTCACACAGGTGTCCTAACAAAAACAGGTGGTTTATCACATTAACAACTTTTCCACTATGTCTGACAACCAGAAAGTGTCCAAATACTTACTGTGTTCTTTTAAAACATGATATCTGTTTTATCATTTAAAGCCAATCAAACTTCTTGTAGTGAAATTGTTTACTTAGATACTTTCTATAATAAAATGACCTTCTTATAGTTTGTATTGCAATGCATAATACAATGGCATACATTCATTTTTTAAGTATACCTCTTAAAGGGATAGTTCACCCAAAAATGAAAATTCTCTCATTATTTACTCACCCTCATGATATCCCAGGTGTGTATGACTTTCTTCACCAGAACACATTTGAAGAAAATTTGAAAAATATCTTAGCTCAGTAGGTCCTTAAAATGCAATTGAATGGAGATTTCTCTTTTGAAGCTCCAAAAATCACAGACAGTCAGCATAAACGTCATTGATACGACTCCAGCGGTTAAATGAATGTCTTCTAAGATGACACGATCGCTTTTGGTGCGAAAAAGATAAATATTTAAGTACTTTTTTTAACTCTAAATCATGCTTCCGGTCAGCCGTGGTATGAGCGTGTGACGTAATCACGTTGGCATGTGAGACACACGATAACTGACGCATGTGCATCACAGTCAGAAGAGCAGCGACGTTTACAAGTGAGAAGGAGGAACACTGTACAGAAGCTTGGTTGGTTTTGGTTTAGATCTGCATTTAGAATCTGCGTTTCTTTACTCACAATGGTGCGATGTGTGCTCATCCTAGATGTATCAACCAAGTGGAGAATGTGAGATTATGTCCGTAACATGCCATGTGAATACGTCACACGAGAGACCGCTTGAACTCCACCCTCTCATGAAGCTTATCGGAAGTGTTTGATTATAATTAAAAAGTACTTAAAGGTGTCATGTATAGAATTTTTTATTTATTTTATAATGTTCACTGAGGTCCACTTATAATGTGAGTAAGATTTTTTCATCAAAAATAGTATAGTATATATAATTAGAAATAATTGTCCTTTTTCTATCCTGTTTTTGGCCCTCTGATTAAAACGTTCCATTTTCGGGTCGTGCCTCTATTAAGACTTCAATGTAAACCCCCACTGCTATGATTGGGTAACATCTTTGCATATAAAATAAGTGTCGATGCCCCCACCTTACGCATTGTTTTGAAAAGTTCGGATGGTTAAAAATGGCAACAGGAGGAATTCAGCCATACATGTTTGAGCCAGAGTCTGATCCCAAATCTGAAGGAAATAAACCCCCTCCACAAACACCACAGATACCACAGTCTGTGACAGCGTGGTAAGTTATCACTCTAATTTATATTTATTCCTTGTCTACTTGTGTAATAGGTACTACTTTTTATTCTCGTTTAAACAAAGACGCGACATAACGGTGTTTATTTTGTTATATAGTTGTGGTATTTTTCAACGGTAAAACATTTCCGTGTTTTACAAATGCTTTGTAACGCATGACAGTGCCAATTAAAGTATAAATACTTGGTGATAGCACATTTATAACTGTCAAAGGATATACTTATGGTGCAACATGTAAACATATACAAGATAAAACTTACCGGTGTTTGTCGCACTGTCGTACTTCATATATTTTATTTATTTATTTATAATTTGACGCCATATCAGCAGCAATGGCTATATTCATGGCAAAAACAACAGTGTTTCAATTTAAACATTGTTTACAATAATTTAACAATTTTGTCTTAAAACAATCAATATACAAAAATATACATATATAACAATAATAACAATAGTAATAATAACAATTCTATAGAATCTTTCAGTTTAATATATGATAGAAATTCTAAAATTATTCCAGGAGAAACCTTGATAAAACTGTCCATTAATATATTTTCTGAATAAAAACGTTATCTAGTATCATTTAAAAATGGACATTCTATTAATTATGTTTTACACTCAAGAAATTCTTACATAAATCACAAACCGTTTTCTCTTCCCCTTTCAATAAGTATGAATGAATGAATGAGTCTCGAGTGACCGATTCGACATCTCGTATATACGACCTGGTCATATCTATTTTCAAAATAATAACAAACTCCTTGATTTAGTACTGGGTTAACCTCATGTAGTTTGTTATATATGCATTCATTCCATTCGCCATTTGTTACGAATGTATTGATTCAATATGGGTTTAGCGTCAGATGCTGGTATATTACATTCTGTCATTTTCAACTGAAGTGCTTCCTTAGCCGCTTTATCTACCTGTTCATTGCCAGCCAATCCCACATTGCCCGGTATCCAACAAAAAAACAATATTGAAATCTTGTTTTTTTAAAGAGTCCACTTTTCCTATTATGCTAATAATTGTAGGATGTTCAGTTTTCAGAGACTCAAGTGCTTGCAGACAGGATTTAGAATCTGTGCAAATTAAAAACCGATGTTGTTGTTCCTTTTCTATTTGTTCTAGAGCTAGAAGTAATGCACAAGCTTCAGCTGTGAAAATTGAACTTTGTCCAGGGATACACTTGCAAAATAGCTGCTAATTGCTGCAGCTCTGAAAAGTTTGCCTTAAATCCTCAACAATTCCACTGAATTATATGATTCCTCATTTTCAAGTAGGTAAGACAAGTATCTGCCCTTTACCTTTGCATTTTGGAGACAAGCTTCGACTTCGGGAATTTGTAGTCTCTGTCATTTCAAAATCTTTATTCTTAAAACATTCAGTCTTTTGTGTTTTCCTTTCTTGATTCGATTTTGTTGATTGAGTTTTTGTACTTTGTTGTATCTTTTTTTCCTCTTAAGGACTGGTTCGTTCTTCATATATTCATCGTTCATCATATATTCAGTGTTATGACAAACGCATACGTTGTTCATTACAATGAGTCATATTTTCATTAAAAAGGAAAGAGATTGTCTAAATAGATTGCTATCAATACTCTATAGGTGCATCTGTGGCAATTGTGCCATCATGCCAACAGAACAAGAAAATATATGCTGCTTAGAGATCCCTGTGGTAGGTACATGGTGCAGAATGTCTGTGTTTACTTACATGTATCCCAGACATAAATCTACATTGTCGAATTAAAGTTTGACCACACTGGTCTTCTCTGTAGGTTGTTATAAGGATTGCTGAAGTGATGCACTCTGAAAGCAATATTCAAGTAAAACAATGACAACATGCTAATGCTACGGGTAATTATTACTGAAAGCTGGATGCGACAAGATACGCGAAGCACGCATTAAAACTAATACACATGTTCGACTGAAATCACTAGGATCAAATCAAAAGAAAACTAAACAACATAAATTCAGCGAATAGATTCTCATGAATAGTTCTAATATTAAGCTTGGAATTTTGGTGAAAACAAATACTCAGTACATATCCAACAGTCTGTAACATATGAAGCAATAAAATTAACAAGGATACTCACACTTGTCTGTTGCGACATTACTGTCGGGTCCAATATAGTTGGCACTGCATCAGCTTTTAATTTAAGTCTCTCTGCAAAGCCTGCATTGAACTGTGTCTTGTTTAAAAAAGAATCCACAGTAAAATGAAGTGAACAAACAAGCACTGTCTTACTGACGCAATCCGGGACGTCAGCCACTCTTTCCTCATGTTAGGATCATTAGGAATCAAATGCAAAGAGTCAGTTTTTCCACAACCTGGCACTGCACAACGTTTTGAAAACTTCACAGGCATCTCGAACCTCGTTGCTCCAGTAATCTCCTCCCTGCCATGCCAACTCACGTCTCATCACCACTCTAACCGCAAACATGTGGGTGGGCCAAAGAGGCGATGATGAAGAAGTAGGCGTTGACCTGTTTATGCAGAGGCAGACTTTTGCTGATGTATTCATCTCTATTACGTAGTACAGATGAGGAAGTAGAAAATGAGTCGTTTTGGAATATTGGTTTCAATAAAGCCTTTTTTTGAACTAACAAATAAGTTTTGAGTTCTGAAACTTACAGTATGTTTATATAGTACTATGACCTCTTATATGTCAAAATTGAATTTCTCAATTCATGACCCCTTAATATTGTTTTTTTTTTCCAAGCCAAAAGTGATGGTGTCGCTTTAGAAGACATTAATTTAACAGCTGGAGTCGTATGGATGGTGTTTATGCTGACTGTCTGTGATTTTTGGAGCTTCAAAAGTGAAATCACCATCCACTTACATTTTAAGGACCTACTGAGCTGAGACATTTTTTCTGTTTTTCTTCAAATGTGTTCTGCTGAAGAAAGAAAGTCACACACACCTGGGATATCATGAGGGTGAGTAAATAATGAGAGAAATTTCATTTTTGGGTGAACTAACCATTTAATTGTCCAAATACTTTTTGGAACTTTTTGGTAATAGATGAACAGTAGATGGAACTAAAGGAAAAATTAATCCACTGCTTGTAGCCATACCCTCGTCAAAGACTTGATAGTGCAGCCGGCTCCTCTCACAAGCAAAGCTCCCACACTGAACAGCACAAGCATGTGCAGATCAGGGAGGCATCCAGGGTCTGCTGCCAGTTCAATACTCCATGTACAAGGCAGATAGAGCAACCATGTTCCTACAACAACAAAAAATTAAATTTGACCAAATTTTGATATATTCAGGGTTACCACTCTTTTGGACCAATGCATTTCCACCTTTCCAGTAATTTGTGATTTCTGGATACAGATTTCTAAAAATCCTTCTGATTCAGACCAATCTGCTAATGAATAATTTAGACTGAGATTTGTTAACTGATTTGTGAACCATTTCAACTAATTCACTGAAAAGAACTGACTCAAAAGAGCGATTCGGTGACCAATCGGACATCACTATGGCTTGCGAACAAATTCTATCTAGGACGTGAAATATTTTAGAGCAAAAACTAAAGAAAACTTTAATCACTATAGACTTTTCCATGACTTTTGAGATTTTATTTGTTTACATGACTTTTTTCCAGGCCTGGGAAATACTATTTTAAAATTCCATGACCGTGGAAACCCAGTATAATGTGAGAATATAGTTACAAGAATATTTTGTCCTTGTTGAGCTTAGAAAAAAAATTACCTTCTCCCCAATTTTGAGTCACTTTGACCCAGAAAGACGTTTGGAGTTTTATGCACTATAATAATAAGGAAAGTCTCATAAAGTAAAAAATGCATTTAAATAATTATATCTCTGCAACAAGCATTAGAAAGCCAAGACTATCCCTTTACTGTAGTCTGTACACTCAAAAAAAATTCTGGATAAAAATGACTCAAAATTACAGATAGACCGATATATCAGTTTTGCAGATTAATTGATATTTATTATTATAATTGTTTCTCCATGTTCCTCTGTGGCCGGCACCGGAGGATTCTACAGTTAGAGCGGCTTGGTTCTACAGTACAACAACGACTCTAGAGGTGAAATAAAAGCAATCACATGGGGATTTTCTGTATCTAAATCTTTCATCATTGACATTATTTATCCATATATCTATCCTCACTTTAATGCATATGTGCCTTGTCAGCACATATATAATTTCTCCAACTTCATATCTTGTGACTAATAATAATAATAAATATAGCTGCAAGCAGCGATGACGGGCCCAAGCACTACGGCGCCATCACCACCTGGTGGCTCTAGGAAAACAAAGCATGGTGGCCGCATGTATTTGAGAGGGTAAATATAAGAGGACATTTTCAAAGTCACACAAAGTGTCACACTTCCTGTTGTCAGTTGGTGGTGCTATGGCCGTGACCCATAATAGCCATATAAATGTGATCAGCCCCCATTACCAAACATACAGCTGAATTTTCATCAAAAACATACAATTCACACAGAAGATATAAGGAAATTCCTGTTTCACATTTTTACCCTTAATTTATTGCATCACCATGGCAAAACTGTTCGATATATCAAAACTCCGTTCACAATTTAGCATCTTCAATGTCTTGGCATAATATTGCCTAAATTTGGTGACAGTCACATGATTCCCCTAGGAGGAGTATTCAAAAGTTCAGGGCCTGCAATTTTCAAAAAATGCACATTCAGTCCAAAATGGCTGACTTTCTGTTGGGCGGAGCTAATGACTGTAATACTGAAAGTTGTCCGGCTTGATGAGAACAATATATGTAGCAAGTTTGGCGATCGTAGAAGAAAATGACCCACACAACTTTGGTCAAAAGGTGGTGCTACAGAGTTCCCCAGCCACGCCCATGTGTTAACTTTTTCCCAGGCCTAATGGCGACAACTCAAAATTCAAGCATGACAAGTTCATCAAAAACATATATAATGACATTTATAAAAAAAAAGGAATAATGACATTTAATACGTTGCCATGGCAACACTATTTAAGATATCACAAATCCCTTCAGAATTTTAAATCTGCACTGTCTTGACATTATTCTAAATTTTTTTTGAAGCAATTCAGGTTAACATAATAGGGATATTTCAAAGTCTGTTAAAAGTGACACACTTCCTTCCGCCAGTTGGTGGCACTATGGCCGTGACCCACAATAGCTACATTAATGTGATCAGCCTGTAAGGACAAACATTTGGCAAAATTTTTATGTAAAATCACACCATGCACGCAGAAGATATGAGACATTTCCTTATTCCATTTTTTTGACGTTATTTTATCGCTTTGCCATGGCAACACTGTTCGATATATAAAAAAAATCCCTTCAAATCAAAAAAATCAAATCAAATCACTTTTATTGTCACACAACCATATACACAAGTGCAATGGTGTGTGTAATTCTTGGGTGCAGTTCCGATCAACATAGCAGACGTGACAGTGATGAGACATATACCAATTTACAATAACATCAAATTAACACAACACAATTTAAAGTCTAATATACACATAATTACACACAACAATATACAAATAATAACATACACTGTACAGTATACAATACACACAATATAGATACACATTATTCAATAAAAATAAAAAAGTATATATAGTAGTATATATAGAATGTACAGTAGGTTGTATTGTACTGTATTGACATTCAGGCTGTCAGTTGATAGTAAGTTGTTAAGAGAGAATATAATATAATAATAATATAATTTATGACAGTCCAATGTGAGATATAAGAGTAATAAAGTGCAGGGCTGATGTATTTTGATCGTGGGAGATCAAGAGTTCAAAAGTCTGATTGCTTGGGGGAAGAAGCTATCATGAAGTCGGCTGGTGCGGGTCCTGATGCTGCGATACCGTCTACCTGATGGTAGCAGTGAGAACAGCCCATGGCTCGGGTGGCTGGAGTCTCTGATAATCCTCCGAGCTTTTTTCACACACCGTCTGGTATATATGTCCTGGAGGGAGGGAAGCTCAACTCCGATGATGTGTCTGGCAGTTCGCACCACCCTTTGCAAGCCCTAAATTTCACAATTTAGCATCGTCAATGTCTTGGCATGATGTCGCCCACATTTGGTACCTGTAACATGAAATCCCTGGGAGGAGTATATCAAATTCCTGAGCATGCATTTTTCAAACAATCCAAAATGGCCAACTTCCTTTTGGGCAGAGCTTATGACTGTCAGCGCGAAAGTTGTCCGGCTTGATGAGATCTATATGTGTACAAAGTTTGGTGACTGTAGCTCAAAAGGGATGTGCTACATAGCCCCCCGAACATGCCCATGTTCTAGGTGGCGCCGCAGAGCCCCTCCCGCACCCCCCCACCTGTAACTCTGTCACGCCCTAATGGCCAGCGACTCTGATGTGTGTGCAAACTTTCAAGAGTTTTCATGCATTTTATGTACCCCAAAAGTACTGAAAATCTTGAAAATAATAATAATAATAATAATAATAATAATAAAAATAATAATAATAATCCTTAGAAGAACAATAGGGCCTCCACACTTTCAGTGCTTGGGCCCTAATAATAATAAAAACATGATTCCTCATTAAACCTCATGTTGTGAAATGTATACAGAACACTTCATCTGGTGACTATATAGGCTATAAAAGGCTTAATTTGGTAAGTACATAAATAAAGAGCAATATAATGGGGCCAAGTCTCTGTCCTTTCAACATAAAGAGTCCCTGGTGTGTTTAAGGCTTTAAAGTTAAAAGTCCCACATTATGTTTCAAATCTGTATTTTGTCCTGGGTATTGTTGGGATTTTGGTTGAACAATAAACTGCATTTGGGATTTTATTCAATTTGGACACTTTTGGCCTCTGTGTCTGTGCCCGTCACAGTAAGGAAACACTAAGAAAATTGTTAACATTCTGTAAATATATCTTAAAAAGCGTTGGCATATTAATCAGTTATCTGCCTTTTCCACCACCTTAGTTATCGGTATTGGCAAAATCCATAATCGGTCGACCTCTACCACAAATGGAGCATGCCCCAAATATTCACTGAACAAAGCATGTAATCATGTGCTGAATTTGCCTCCTGGACATAATAGATCTTGTACTCTGCTTGGAGGCATTTCATAAGAGCTCACCTATGGGTTTGTCCAGTCTCATAAATCTGAGGTAGGGTTTAACGGACGCTGGGGCTGCATTCACAATCTCAGCAGGTGTCAGGCTGAAAAACCTCTTGCCATAGTGGTGTCATCCCTTTTGTTAAAGCAGGATCCAGACTGACAGAGACCTATGGTGACATTTTCATGGGGTCTTCTGAGATTTGAGAAAAAGGCATTGCAGATTTGTGGTAGACTCTTCTCAGCAGGATGTGGGTGAAGCAGTGTCAGTAGTCTGGTGGACATCATTCTGTCTGTTGTGCTGTCATGACCAACTTAGTAAGCAATGTCACAACTGCAAATGAGCAGAGCACTTCAGGAACAAAAACCTGAAAACAGTCACAGCAGAAGAATACATACAATACACAGTGTGCAGAATAGATTTACTGACGAGTCATGACAATGGCAGGTTGAGTGAATATAGCTCTGTCTGGCAATATTCTGTACAAGCATGTAAAATACAAACTTAAACTCTGAGCTATTTGTAAAGCTCGCAATTACATTAAAACTTACTACTCTAATGCCTAGAATGGGTTAACCAAAGGTGTCACATCAGACGTAACACGTTGTGTACGAAAAACAAATATTAGATAACAGTAATATATGAATGCTCTTTTAAAAATGCTTTTATATCAACGATTGACCATTTTGTCAATTGCAAACTTACAGCGCTCTCTAACAGGTGGCCATTCATTTGAAGGCCTTTACAATCAGTGCACCACTGCTGTGTCTGTGTCCCCCCGGAAACATCTGCTTTTCGTATAGTTCCGCCGGCGAAAATAAATAAATACATTAAGAAATAAATTATATACATGGTCATTTAATGTTAGCTTTTCATTTTACAGTGAACATTGTAACTTTATTTAATTTTTTATTACATCCATAAGTATGAATGTACTATTTCGTAAAATCTAAAAAAAAAAAAAAAAAAAAAAAAAATATATATATATATATATATATATATATATATATATATATATATATATATATATATATATTAGATTTACGCATTTCAATATTATAACAAAATTGCATCAAACTGAATTGTATAATCTTTAAAGAAATCAAAAAATAAAAAACGAAATATTTTACGTTTTGTTCATTTAATGAGTTTTTTTTTTTTTAAATGCACAATTTAAAAAAATAAACAATCTAATTTAATGGAATTTTCTAATGAAATTAAAATGCGTTAAACTAGTGTTTCGATCGTAATGCAGAAGAACTGAAAAACACGAGTGGATGTAAAACTGTAATAAGAAATGCATGCACCTGCTTACCTGAAAATATTTAAAAGAATCTGTTTGAAACATACTGGATGTAAATGTTATTTTCGCCCACCTGTATGAGTTATTAAATATTAACTCCAAAATACCACACCATTGTGCTATTTTGACATTGTGTCAGCGCTTTTCAATGAACTTTCTTTTGTGGTCATTGGAAAACATTACACGATTGCTTGTCAAACTACTGTAAATCTGAACGTGAAAATAAACAATACATTTAAACATTTTGTTTATAACAATTGAGTAATTGTTCATTTATTG
The DNA here is from genome assembly GCF_019703515.2 of Myxocyprinus asiaticus. NCBI lineage: Eukaryota > Metazoa > Chordata > Actinopteri > Cypriniformes > Catostomidae > Myxocyprinus > Myxocyprinus asiaticus. The sequence goes on from NC_059347.1 coordinate 20,813,429, forward strand.
TTTAATATTATTTTTAAAATGTTTGGGAATTTTATGGAAACCGTAAAATGATCAGTTCATGTATTCAATATAGAGACGACCTCTTGTAGCCTATAATATGGACTTTGTACATGCTTTAACATGTTTATGGGTCTTCCCCTCACAACGCAAATGCAAACTTTATGTCTTATGCTTTCACATAAGTCTTGAGGAGTCATTTTTATCTGTACCCTTTTAATATGTGGCATTATTAAAATCTGCGCCCCATTGAATACCATCAATGCTTCGTTTTTTTCTAAGTATTTACACAGTGATTTAATTGACAGAAATCATGCTCTTCCTTCTATACGTCACAGCTGTGTCGTAGCTGGTGAAACGAGACACCGCGCTTCCTGGTGTGTGTTCACGAGCGATGGGAGAGTTTGTGGAAAGTCGCGCATCATCTTCTGCGAACTCTGATTGATCTGGAGGTAAGATATCAAACTAACTGTACCATCTAGTTTAAAAAGAAGAAAATCTTCAGCATAACTGAGGTATTAACGGTCAAGTCTTTCTTAATTAGTTACAGTTATGTTAACCGCATATGTGCCTTGAGACTATTAAGCAAACTGGATTCAAGTAGCCTAACTTACAAGGTTAAACTGGTTCACTAATTGCCTCAGCACTTCTATAGGTATTTAAAGTATGGAAAAGGTAACGTATTGCAATGCCCAGAAACTGCATTACAGGAATAGTTCACCCAAGAATACAAATTCTCTCATAATTTACTCCCAGATGTATGACTTTCTTTCTTTTGCAGAACACAAATGAATATTTTTAGAAGAATATCTCAGCTCTGTAGGTCCATATAACGCAAGTGATTGGTGACTAGAACTTTGAAGCTCCAAAAAGAACATAAAGGCAGCATAAAAGTAATCCATATTGGTTAAATCCATGTCTTCAGAAGTGATATGATAGGTGTGGGTGAAAAACAGATCAATATTTAAGTTCTTTTTTACTATAAATCTCCACCTTTGACCAGTCCCGATCAATAGGTTGTGATATGCACGAAAAAACAAAAGAACAAGAATGTGGAAGTGAAAGTGAAAGTGGAGATTGATAGTAAAAAAGGACTTAAATATTGATCTGTTTCTCACCCACACCTGTCATATCGCTTCAGAAGACATGGATTATACCACTGATGTTGTTAAACTTAATTTGTGTTCATCAGAAGAAAGTCATACACATCTGCGATGGCATGAGGGTGAGTAAATGATGAGAGAATTTTAATATTTTGGGTGAACTATTCCTTTAATAATCAACAACAATGAAATTTGTCAGGATATAGCCTATATTGTACTACGTGAGCATTACTGTTTTTCAATTTGATGTTTTGTTTTTCTCCAGTAATTCCCTCTAAGAGCTGCAAATTCAGTTCATTGACCACAGGAGATGTTTTAAGAGTTCTCAGCCGTTTAAAACTATTTCTGTACAACCAGAGCGGAGAAATGGCAAGTGACAAAACTGCATCTGCTGAGGATACCCGCTCTTCCAGAGTCATCAGGGTGGTCTTTTTGGCACTGCTGCTTGACTTGCTGGGTTTTACATTAATATTACCCCTGCTCCCCTCTATCCTGGACCACTACAGTCAAATTGGGGTGAGGTCAACGTTCAAAGGTTATAACTCTGATTTATTGTATGTTTGTGTGCTTTGCTGTGATTTAAACGAGCTGAAAAGGTCCTGGTTCATTATTCAGAAAGAAATGCTGCTGTACAGCATTTAACCTAGATTACTCATACTATACATAGCTATAGATTGTTTGACTTTACATGATGAATTTGTGAGTGTGTAATTCTCCAGCTCTGACACGTTCCCCCTACTATGTCCTGCTTGTGTTTGTCTAAAACAGACAGAACATATCCTGCACAAAAGGCCTTTTTTACACACTTATTATATTTCAGCTTGGTTTGTTCAAGAGTCAGGTCTGTGGAAAGCCTCCAAGCTTGGAGCAGTTCTTTCTATTAAATGAAACTGACAATAGGTTCATTCACTTTTTCATTTCATTGACACGTGAGCCCAGAAATCTGCCAGAAATACATTGTTGTGCATACAGTTTTATTTGATTTTTTTTTACTCTGATAGGTGTGTGTTCCACTTGATAGGAATGGCACCCAATAGCTTTCTATTATGATTCTAATGTCTGCTGCATCACTTTTTGCATTTCACAGGACAGTGTGTACCAGTCATTACAGAGTATAGTGGACTGGTTCAGAGGTGCAGTTGGAGTTCCTATGGAAACTAAATATAACAGTGTTCTTTTTGGAGGTAACTTACTCCAGTTGATCTTATGAGTTTGTTTAAATGAAGCACAACGTTTAAATTGACCTGTTGTACTGAGCACATTTACATAGCTTTTCTTCATTTCTTCATCTCGGGTGTCTTAGGTCTGATAGGCTCGCTCTACTCTTTGCTACAATTTCTGTCATCACCCATTACTGGGGCTCTTTCAGATGACTATGGAAGAAAACCACTGCTGCTTTTAACAACTGTAGGTTTAGACTATACCATAATTTGACAAATAAAATAATCTATTGGACCCACACAGTCATAAATGTTTCTTTGTGTAATTAAAGATGTAAGTGCCATAGCCATAAGGATGGTAAACAAATAATTAATTGTTAGAAATTGAAGTGCTCACAATGTACCTTCAATGCCTTCATGTTTTGTCAAAACCGTTTCCAGACCCACTAATATGAGATGGAATATTTTTCTTGTGCTTTTAGGTGGGTCTCATAGGCTCCTACATTCTGTGGGCTTTTTCTCGCAGTTTTAGCATTTTCCTCCTGTCTCGGGTGGTGGGAGGAATTTGTAAGGGTAATGTCAGCCTGTGCACTGCTATTGTGGCTGACCTACCTTGTCCTAAAGCAAGAAACAAGGGAATGGTGAGTTAAATAATTTAATTAGATCATGTTTACAAGATCCTTTTTACATTTCAAAACAAACAAACAATAACTTCAAGCAATAACTTTATTTTGTTGGTTTATCTGTTTTTTTATATTGTCAGGCAATGATTGGTGTTGCTTTCTCCTTGGGATTCACACTGGGGCCATTAATGGGAGCATACTTTGCTCTGAAGCTCAAAGATGCTGAGATGTTTTATCAAGGCCCTGCCATGTTGGCTGTACTTTTTTCTTTAGGAGACCTGATCTTCATTTTCCTCATGCTGCCAGAGACCTTACAAAAGGACAGCAAGGTGACAGAATGCAATGCAGAGAGGCCAAACAGCAAAAATGTAATAATCAGTGAAAGAATCAGTTTACTGACTGAATGCTAATTAAATAAACAGATTAATTCTTGCTTAGGATATGTGATATATATTCGAGATATTGTATATAACATAGTAATAAGTATGTAATATATATTCAATTACTTACACTACAATCAGTTAATTGTAATAGGCCTAACGAATCTTGTTACACTAAAAAAAAAAATTTGCACATTTCAATTTTACAGCGAATTTCCATCAAATTGAATTGTGTAATCTTTAACTAAATTAAATTATTAAAACTACAAATATTTAGAAAAAAATATTATTTGTTAAAGATTACTCAGTTCAATTCGTTGGAAATTAGTTATGAAATGAAAATGCATGAATTAAAAATTTAGTGAATTCGCACTTATACTTCAAATGTTTTGTTTTCAATGGAATTTTTAAGGCCTGAATTATAATAGGTAAGTTTGTTTAAATTAGTTTCATTAAAATTGTCTTTAATTATGAAACTGATGTATGTTTTCCATGACCCAGGAATCATCAGAATCGTCAGGTATTCAACAATCTGGAGATCTTCTTTACCCTGTAGCACTTTTCAATTTCACTGCTGTCACAAGAACAGAGAATCCACCATCTGAACAAAGTGAGTTCATGAAGACGTTTCACCAGATCTAGAAGTCTTATATTTAACCATTTTGAGTGCTTAGCTTACCCAATACTACTAAACAGCTGTTATTGCTCCTTAAAGTGTCACAGTATTTTTTTCTTTCTTCTAATAATTTTATTTTATATCTTAATTTATTTTCACAATAGAAATGCAAAATCTGAAGATGCTTGGCTTGGTTTACTTCACATATCTATTTCTCTTCTCTGGGTTGGAATTCACTTTGAGTTTTCTAACACATCAGCGCTTCCAGTTTTCAAGGTAAGGCTTAAAGTTAAGCCACTGAAACCTATACATAACAAGAGTTTGGTTTGAAAAATCAGTGTCTGATTAAGATGGTTCAGTATATAATGACAAGCAGGCTGCAGAATTTTGAAGCAATTATTATTTATAATAAACAACAGGAATGGAGGGAAAGTGAATAAAGGTTGCAGAAAAGTGTAGCTGCCCCTAGGATCCATGACTTCAAAACTACTAATGCACCCCTCCCACCCTCTTGGCAAGACTTGTCTGAGGCATGGTTTTTTGCTTAAACAAACCATGACATATTGAGATCAGTGTGTCTATGAGGTTTTCAGAAACACTCATTTTGTCTGTTGTAGCATGCAGCAGGGGAAGATGTTCTTTTTCATTGGCATTACCATGGCGGTGATCCAGGGCGGATATGCCCGCAGGATCAAACCAGGTCATCAGATCCAGACTGTTAGCATGGTAAACTCTGTCATACATTACTGGATCACAAGTCAATAAAATAAAATAAAAAAGAGTAATTGCAATACAATTATCTTTGAAACTTAACCGCTCAAAAGAGGTAGTCAAAGGCCTGTAGCTCATATCATGACTAAATATTTGTTTTCATATATGTTTCAGGCAATTGTATCCCTTATACCAGCCTTCTTGCTCATTGGAATGGCATGGAATTTGACACTCCTCTATTCTGGCTTATTTTTGTACTCCTTTGGTAAGAAAGTATGCATGTATTCTGAATATCCAAATGCATGCTTTGTAACAGATAGCACAATTAAAAGTGCACTCAGTAATTTTTTTCCTCATTAAAAACGTTTTACTCCCCTAAACATTTCTTGCAATTTTGAAACATTTATATAAAATCATGAGCACTTACAAGAAATGAAGACTCCAGTCATATCAGTAACCTTATGTTCTGTTTTACATGGAGAGGGTCTCCTTGTGTGGGCTGCCATGTTAGGATCACATGACCAGTTGAATACCACACGCCTAATCTCAGTAGGTGTCCTGTGATTGGACACTTTCACTAATGGATTAAATTAATCATGCCTGACTTTTAATAGTGATTTTTAACAATGGCATTTAACTGAAAACTATTGATTTTGAATGATGCTGCATGCACGCTCCTATAGGTGTCAGTGTACATCCAGGACAACATGATCCAAAACTTACTGAGTGCACCTTTTTTGTAATGATTTTGAATTCATGTTTATTTTTTGTTTGATCATCCATGAATGCAGATATATCTTTATATAGTGTTAAAAAAAAAAAAAATGTATTTACTCTTTTTTTGCAGCTGCTGCTATTGTTGTTCCATGCCTTTCAGCGCAGGTGTCTGGACATGGTGATTTTTTTTAACTTTTTTTAATTTTTTTGTCTTGTGCCACAAGATTTTCATAAATTCAATAAGAACTAGAATTCATTTTTTGAGAGAACAGTTCTCAATAATATACTAGCCTGAACACTGATTGGTGATGTATCAATGATGCGTTATATTGATGTGTTAGGCTCAGCCAGTCAGAAGGGAACAGTAATGGGAATCCTTCGGAGTCTTGGAGCTTTAGCTCGAGCTCTAGGCCCCATTGTGACTTCTTCAGGTAAGCAAGAAGGATTTCAATTCAGATGCACCTTGATCCAGTTCAAACTCATTTAAACACTGTTCACAACCCATTTTACTTTCATAATATTACACATTTTCTAGTGAAGCAGGATATTCAATGAGGAAAAAAACGTAGGGTTGGACTTGATTTTATACAATCAGGATATGGTTGGATCATGAAAAGTGGGCATCACATTCCAGAATGGTCCTAAGTGGTTTGAAGGGAGGGGCTGAAAGTAAAAGGGAGTTATTATGCCAGCTGAGAAGGAAAGTCATTTCAGAGGCAGAGCAAGTTATTACATTTTGATTAAAGATTATGAAGACCAACTTAGAAAAATTGGAATAGCATGCAATAAGGAATCATACACAATAAAACCTGGAACGCATGTTAAGGAAATAAATAGTCAGTTTAAAATTCATGTTGAATTTAAATGTCTTATTTGGTTTACTAGGTTGTTTAATGTACATGATGCTTTATGTAAACATAACGTATGATTACAGTACATGGAAATGTCTCACCTATAATACCAATATAATTTACTCACAAATCAATCTTTATTTTTGTGTGTAATTTTATTGCACCTCACAACCACAAAACATAATTTAATTTCTCTTTTTTATAGTGTACTGGTTGGCTGGAGCCGAATTATGCTTTATAGCCAGTTCAGCATTCTTTATAGTCCCTCTGGTTTTACTGAGGAGACTGAAAAGACAGAAGGAGGAGTAACATCGAGAGTTTTAAGGAATAACTGTTGTGTCATTAGGGCTCAAACCTCTTCTCCATTGTTGCCTTAGTGTCACTTAAGAAAGTTTCAATTGAAATGTTTACAGTGTACACAATATACCAACATTTATACATGTACATGAACATTCTTAATGTGTACTGTAATTTTTTATTTTGGATATGTTTATGCCTCTTTACTTGCTTAACTAATATATATATATATATACACACACACACACTACCAGTCAAAAGTTTTGAAACACTTACTCATTCTTTAGTATAATTTTTTTCACATTTTTGAATAATAGTAAAGTCATCAAAACTATGGAAGAACATAAATGGAACTATGGGAATTATGTTGTGACTAAACAAAATCCAAAATAAATCAAAACTGTGTTATATTTTAGCATCTTCAAAGTAGTCACCCTTTGCCTAGAATTTGCAGACATGTACTTCTGACATTTTCTCAACCAACTTCTTGAGGTATCACCCTGGGATGCTTTTTAAACAGTATTGAAGGAGTTCCCATCTATGCTGGGCACGTATTGGCTGCTTTTCTTTATTATTTGGTCCAAGTCATCCATTTCAAAAACTTTTTTTTATTTTTTATACAATTTTAGTTTTATAATGAAATAAATTAATATGGTGGCACAATTATATTTTTGTCTACAAAACTAATTTCAAACATTTAAGCATACGCCTTCAGATCAAAAGATTTTTAAGATCATGAGAAACATTTCAGTCAAGTGTTTCAAAACTTTTGACCGGTAGTATATATATATATATATATATATATATATATACTTTTTAATCAGATTTTTAAATAAAGGTGATCATTGTCAACCAGAGTTTTTTTTAATTTATTTATTCATGTATTTATTTGCATGGTAATGCCTTTGGATGCACAGCAGTAGAAAAATTTGTTGTCTTGAGGGTTCTTCAAGCGGTGATTGGTCAGATCGCTGTTGAGGGTGCGTTCACTTCATCGAGTGTCACAATTAGTCTTCGTGTTTTATAACAATTTTAAATTGGCCTGGGAAGCTCAGCGAGTAATGACGCTGACTACCACACCAGGAGTCGCAAGTTTGAATCCAGGGTGTGCTGAGTGACTCCAGCCAGGTCTCCTAAGCAACCAAATTGGCCCGGTTGCTAGGGAGAGTAGAGTCACCTCCTCGTGGTCGCTATAATGTGGTTCTCCCTCTCAGTGGGGCGCATGGTGAGTTGTGCGTGGATTCCGCGGAGAATAGCGTGAAGCCTCCACATGCGCTACGTCTCCACGGTAACACTCTCAACAAGCCACGTGATAAGATGCGCGGATTGACGGTCTCAGACGTAGAGGCAACTGAGATTTGTCCTCCGGCACCCGGATTGAGGCGAGTCAATACGCCACCACGAGGACTTAGAGCGCAGTGGGAATTGGGCATTCTAAATTGGGGAGAAAACATAAAAACTATTTAAATTATTAAAATTATCAAATCCAATTAATAGGAAAACATATATTTTGGTATATGGTAAATTAAAAGGTAATTTCTCTCATCTCTCTCGTCAGACAAGGATTTATCAGGAAATTTTTACTGGGGTACAGCAGAACTTTACTGGGGTTCGTGTGCCCCAGTAAAAGGGGTCTTGGCGACGCCTCTGCTTGACAGCTGTGACGTCATATTTTATTTTTTTGTAAAACACTTTCTATATAAACAAAAAAGCTGTTTTACCATTAAAATTGTTGCTAAAGAAACACTATTTTACGAAGTGTGTGGACGTGAATAGCTCTGAGTAGAATCTACGAGTTGCCATCTCGTAATTACAGTAATTACGAAATGACGTGAATGCACCATAATACTGACACCAGCATGGATGCAGCATCATTGAACTGCTGTAGTTTTCTATTACCAGTGCTATGAAGAAATTCACTGTTCACAGTCAGTCATCATAAATTGAATCCATGAGTAAAAGTGTCCAATAACAAGGCGGTTAACTGAGATTAAGCCAGTAGTTTTTAGCTGGTCATGTGATCATAACATGGCAGCCCCCAGTAGGGGACCCCCTCCATGTGGAATAAAACAGCTTCATTAGGTTACTGATATGACTGGAGTCTTTATCTATGTGGTCATGGTTTTAAACACATATTTCAAAATTACTATTCAATTCTTTAAGAGTAAAAGTTTTTAATGTGGGGGAAGAAAAAAAGAGTACTGGGTGCACCTTTAAGTGGCTGAATAGAGTCGTGTGTTATCAGTCCACATTTCAAAATAAGAGTCCCCGCACTGACAGACGTTGTTGTCAACTTTGAGCCTAATCTCTAATTATTTGGCCTGCTAGTTTCACACGAGTCAAATGGAGTACGCGTTTTTAAAATGGAGTTCGGAAAGGTAAGATCAAATCTTGATATGCATCCATATTCGCATGTATGTAGCACGTATAACTATCCGTTCATCATGACGTTTATTTACACGGGCTCAGGTGTCTATCTGAACTGAAGAGCCATCGAGAAATCCCATATGTCTCAGCTGGTTGACCTGGCACAGAAGAGCTGCTGAAAGCTATACGCGACCCGCTTACCCTCTCTAATGTTATTCGGCATGTAGGGTTGAAGCCGATGCGTTTAAGTGTGACATGAAGAAGTTTGCATGATGTTTACTGTCTAGCTGACTGCTAACCTATCCACTCTAAATTACATTACGACAGCAGTCTTTAAAAAACCGCATACACGAGTATTTATCGCCTGTTCAATTGTTAAAACAGCTTAATAACGGTCGTCAATGTCTTACAAATAGGAAACCATGTTTGGAAACTGTCTGGCCCTGAAAGCGACTTTGATTGAGTGCTTTATGACATAAGATTGTTGTTTACTATCTGTTGAACGGTGTGATCTTTAATCTTTTACTGCGACCTCATGGACATGAATTCTGCTTCGTTCATATAAACACTGGTTTGGGGACCATACACGGTGGTGCTTGATTAGTTACTCGTTTTAATTGAAGTGCATTACACGTTGTCTCGTGACCAGTGTGTTCCTTGAACCTGTTTCTGTGCTCACAGATGTCGACGACTGCTGCTGTTTTGGATCCACTGAAGTTGTTTCATGAATAACCTTCTACAGATAGACAAAAATGGAAGATAATTCAACAAGGTAAATTCACCTGACTATGTATGTCGTATCTCACTTAAATATGCTAGGTACAGCCAGTGACTGGTGACAGAGAAAGAAATATGATAAACTTTTTAGTTTTAAATTGGTAACGGTCAAGGTTTTTCAAAGAAAGTTACATCAATGAACTGTTTAACATTGTGAAAGATAATAATATTTGTTAAAGTTATTGAAAACTATTTTTTATATATATATATATATATATATATACACTGTATACACACACACACACACACCGATCAGTCACAGCATTAAAACCACCTGCCTAATATTGTGTAGGTCTCCTTCGTGCCGCCAAAACTGCACCAACCCGCATCTCAGAATAGCATTCAGAGATGATATTCTTCTCACCACAATTGTACAGAGCGGTTATCTGAGTTACCGTAGACTTTGTCAGTTCGAACTAGTCTGGCCATTCTCTGTTGACCTCTCTCATCAACAAGGCATTTCCGTCCACAGAACTGCCACTCACTGGATGTTTTTTGGTTTTGGCACCATTCTGAGTAAATTCTAGAGACTGTAGTGTGTGAAAATCCCAGGAGATCAGCAGTTACAGAAATACTCAAATCAGCCCATCTGGCACCAACAGTCATGCCGAGGTCCAAATCACTGAGATCACATTTTTTCCCCATTCTGATGGTTGATGTGAACATTAACTGAAGCTCCTGACCCATATATGCATGATTTTATGCACTGCTGCCACACGATTGGCTGATTAGATAATTGCATGGATGATTGTTGGTCCCAGATGGGCTGGTTTGAGTATTTCTGTAACTGCTGATCTCCTGGGATTTTCACACACAACAGTCTCTAGAATTTACTCAGAATGGTGCCAAAAACAAAAAACATCCAGTGAGTGGCAGTTCTGTGGATGGAAATGCCTTATTGATGAGAGGGGTCAACAGAGAATGGCCAGACTGGTTCGAACTGACAAAGTCTACGGTAACTCAGATTACCGCTCTGTACAATTGTGGTGAGAAGAATAATATCTCGGAGTACTATTATGAGATGTGCTGTTTTGGCCGCAGGAGGGGGACCTACTCAATATTAGGCAAGTGGTTTAATGTTATGGCTGATCGGTGTGTGTGTGTGTGTGTGTGTGTAATATATTACACACACACACACACACACACACACACACACACACACACACACACACACAGAGTACTGTGCAAAAGTCTTAGGCACATAAGATGTTTCACAAAAGCATTTGTCTTAAGATGGTTATTTATATCTTCAGCTTTAGTGTGTCAATAGGAAATATAAATGTTAGACTCCCAAACATTAATTTTGCAAATAGAAAAGATTAGAATAGAAGAACAGGGCACTCTGCAACAGATATCATGGCCCCACAGAGACCCCCACTGAATATCGTGTCTGTCTGAGATTACATAAAGAGACAGAAGCAAATTTTCCAAAAAGCTTGGAGCATCCTATCTGACAACAAAAAGAAAAACTGTGTCCAGGGGTACCTAGGAGAATTGGTGCTGTTTTGAAGGCAAAGGTGGTCACACCGAATATTGATTTATCTTTTTTTTATGTTTACTGGACTTCGTATGACATTAAGTGATAAATGAAAACTATTTATGGCGTTATTTTTGAATAAATCCTCACTATGAAAAAAGTGCCTAAAACTTTTGCACAGTACTGTGTATATATATATATATATATGGACATCTCCCAAAACTGAATCTGGGGTTTCATCTTTCTAATTTTTTCTTCTGCACTTTAGGTCTTTAATTATGGATCAAACAGGCCAGTCCTCATGTGAAGACTGGTTTAAGAGAAGGCAAAGATCAGCAGACCATCAGTATGGCACGACACCAAGAAAACACAGCAACAACAGCAGCTCTCAGGTCACCTACAAGAGTGCTGATCTCAAAACTCATCATAGTGAACTACAAGACAGCTCAAACAAGCAAACTGGAAAGGTAAAACAAGGCTGGACATTCTGACAGCTTAATTGTATATGTGTATTTTGTTGCACATTTGAAAACGTAGTAAAGCTTTTGTAATCTTGCAGGATAAAAGAGCTGAGCCTTCCCCCCAGGACAAAAGAATCAGCAGAAGGTCAACAGACGGAAGAGGTAACCATTTCTTTTAAGGATTCATTTTAAAGGGATAGTTCACCCAAAATGAAAAATATGTCATAATTTACTCACCCTCATGTTGTTAGATAAAATGTTAAGGACTGACAGCCTCAGTCACGGGCCATTCACAAAAACTTTTTACTTTACAAATTTTTTCAGTTCAATTCAGTTTTTGCCCATAAAGGCTGAGGGTAAACATTTCTTAACATCTTGACATAATTTTTATTCATAAAGAACAACTTGATAGTTGTTCTTTATTTTATAATTTAATTTTGTTTCATGAATGAAGCAAGGGTTGTAACACCAGTGAAGATAACACCAGTGACAAATTCTCTTTTCACAAATCACACACCACTAAAATCAATAAATCATACCATTAAATATTTTTTTTCTTCCAATTAAAATCTTTGACATGAATATAAACAATGTAACACCAATGCCATTTAAATGAACCATGTGAAAAAAATTACAGTCAAAATGTAAATTATTATAATTATTTATTTATTTTATTTTTTTCACCCAATTTGGAATGCCCAATTCCCAGTGCGCTTTAAGTCCTCGTGGTTGCGTAGTTATTCGCCTCAATCCGGGTGGCGGAGGATGAATCCCAATTGCCTCCGCGTCTGAGACCATCAACCCGCGCATCTTATCACGTGGCTTGTTGAGCGTGTTGCCATGGAGACATAGCGCGTGTGAAGGCTTCACGCTTCACGGCATCCGCGCTTAACTCACCATGCGCCCCACCGAGAACGAACCACATTGTAGCGACCACGAGGAGGTTACCCCATGTGACTCTACCCTCCCTAGCAACCGGGCCAATTTGGTTACTTAGGAGACCTGGCTGGAGTCACTCAGCACGCCCTGGAATTCGAACTAGTGAACTCCAGGGGTGGTAGCCAGAGTCTTTTACCACTGAGCAACCCAGGCCCCTAAAATGTAAATTATTAACTTTTTCAACATAGTGGGAAAATCTTTATATGCACATTTGAGCAGCCTCTTCTTCCTCTGCATTTTGACCTGGGATGTTCTTTTCCACAACTTTTTGTGTTTTGTGTTATATAAATACTTATTATATTTAGCTTTTTTCACACTTTTAAAGCCTTTCACTAATGCTAGACCTGAGAAAACAAAATTAGTAAAAATAAACACATTAATATCTGTAAATGTCATAGAAGTGGTGTACCAGTTGAAGAGGACAAGGGTTTTTTCAGGCAATTGACAAATTCAAAAAGGTTTTTCATTAAGAAAATGTGTAAAACATTATAGTCAAACTGTAACAGTTAAAGGACGGGCAAGGAGGAGGCGAGAACCAGCTGAAAAGTAAACATAAACTTCTCTCTCTCGAACCGGCATCTCCGGCTGCCCCTTATATCGCTCTCCCGCTGATCAGCTGATTCAGCGCTGGCCGTGCTCCACCTGGGAGGGAGACGCTGCCCTTCCGGCCGTTCTGTCAGCCGGTGTTCCACCCTGCCTCCTGTGAACCTGGGGGGAGAGACGAGGGGAGGCGTGGGGAGAGGGAAAGGGCAAGCAGAGACACACAAAGAGAGAGAGAGAGAAATTGCTCGCCGGCTCCCGGATGTGCTGTCGCCTGGTCCTCAATCGCTCCTCTGCTGGCGGACAGCTTATTACGCTCTCCCACTGATCAGCTGATTCAGCGCCGGCTGTGCTCCATCACGACCCGGCCACGCCCTCCTTGTCACACAAACCATTTCATACTTTATTATTTATTAAAATGTCAGGATATAGAAAGATGTCTTTTAAATGGGGTTTCATGACTGTTTGAAATCTTTTTCATGAATGATAAGTCACTGGAAATGTTTGTCACCATATTTTGATAATGACCCTCACCATTCACTTTCATTGCATCTTTTTCCCATACTGTACATTGAAAGTGAATGGTGACTGAGCTGGCATTCAGTCTACCATCTCCTTTTGTGTTCCAACTCTTTTCGCCTTTAGAGCAACATGAGAGCGAGCAAGTGGTGACAGAATTTTCATTTTTTGGGTGAACTGTCCCTTTAAATGGATGATTCACGTCTCTATCCAGGTTATAGAGGGACCAAACCTACCCCAAACCCTGCCGACAGAGCAAAATCAGCATTTACATGTAGTAGCACATTTGAAATGAAACTTGCTGATTTCCCAGAATTGGGTGACATCACACTCAACAACCCCACAGCAAACTCTTGGCACCAGGAACCATCAACAGTTGCTGGTGCAGTCATGCCAGCAGAGCGACAGAGTTCACCAGCAGTCATCTGTAAGGTAACTTTCATGCATGGTAGTTTGGGACAAAGAACACATAGTTTTGTTCAAGCACACACTGTTAACTAAAACCTCCTGGCTTTGCTGGCTCACTGAAATTTGGCAGTTGTTGTTTATTTTATTAAAATTAGAATGTATCAAAGCGAAGAACCAAGTCGGCTCAGCAACTGCCATCGAGTGGAAAGAGTGACCTTCTGTCAGCTGTCACAGAAGGTAAAGATTGTGCTGATTTGCTTCAGAATATGTCAACATGAAATGCCATTCACAACCCATTTTACTTCCATCATGTGACATATTTCTGAGTGAAACAGTATATTCAATGTGGAAAAAATGTAGGGTGGGACTTCATTTGATCTCTAGGAATCATCGGATCATAAAAGATAGTGTCGAGAAGGTGATGGATATTTGCAGGGGAGGGGTTGAAAAATAAAAGGGCTTGGTGATGTCAGCCAAAATGGAAAGTCGCTGCAGAGGCAAAGCAAGTTTTTGCATTTTGATGAAAGATTATGAAGACACATTTTTTTCATACTAAGAACAGCAATGTATATGAAGAATTAAATACTGTAATTTTTTATATATTGTTGACCTTAATGTTATTATTAATAATTCTTTAATTGGATTTCCATCTTAGAAATTCATTGTGAAATAAATGAAATGCACCATTCTGTTTGAAATGCAATCTTATTTAGATCCGGATAGTGCAATAGCCAATCCCATTGGATCTCCTGCACCGTCCTGGGCAAATATTGCCTCTCAGCCTCCCAAAGTCATCCAGAAAATTCCCAAACCCAGCGCATCCTCTCAGGTTCAATTGTGCATTGCCTATTGGCATGTTGAGTCTATACTGTACTACATAGAGGCAATATATTATGCAACTAAAGGTTAAAGTTCTAACATGTTTTACTGTATTAAGGAGGATTTATCGGCACAACCAGCAGAACCGAAAACAGAGAAGAAGAGAAGAAAGAAAAAGAAGAAATCCAAAGCTGAAGACACAAAGGAGCAGACACCAGAGGAACATCTCGTACAGCAGGAACCTCCAAAGTTTGAGGTGAAATCTGTTTATTTATGTCACGTCTGAAATGGTATTTTCTAAGAATGAGATTTAAGTTTCATGTTGAAGTTGTTTTCTTTTGGAAATTGTTACACAAATGTACTGTATTCACCATTTTGAGATTGAAACTTTTTATTTGCTTATTGAAATATTTTGTTATATGTTTCCTTCTTTTCCTCACTTTCTGGCATTCTCTAGTTAAATTAAATTGGCAAAAGTGTAATTGTGAATGACTAAGTTGTGTTTGTAGGATAAAGAGGAGTTTCCAGACCTGTCGCTTGCATTTGTGAGTTCATTCTTTGAGCAAGAGCACATTCTGATACCAGCACTTTATGGAAAACCTTTGAATACCAATGACTGAAATGTGCACCTGTTCATTATTTGCATTGTACCATCTGTAATTGTATTGATTCAGGAGCACAAAGGACATTTTGGAGCTCAGAAAGAAGGATTTTCTCTAAATTCGGAGATAAAATACAAATCCACTACATCCACTTCTGCCTCAAGTGACACTAAGAAAACACAGGTGTGTGTTTTGTTTGTGCATTGCTTAAACCCTAACAAATAATCTAATAAATCCTGTACTTGTAAAAGTCTGGAGGGTCTAATATTAGATCTAATTGAGCTTGAGAAGACCATACAGACCATACAATGTAAAATGGGCCATTAGTTAAAATGAGTTAAACTGGCTTTTCTGAAAACAGTGAGACATTGATTCTTATTCCATTTTATCTCAGCAGACTAGTCAGAAGAAGTCAAAAGTTCCCGTACAGCTTGACCTTGGAAACATGCTGACAGTTCTTGAACAGAAGCAACAGTCTCATAAATCGAAACAAGACCAGCGACCAGTAATACTATCAGGTATTTGGCTGTATAATAAAATATAACTTGCTTTGGACCTTTCAAATAGATTAATAGTGTTCTAATTCATTTAAAGTCTTTGCATGACACAATATAATATGTATTGCATGTGATTTACAAATAATATTTTGGTTTCTTAGTTGGTGGAGCTCTACCTGTAGTCCACAAAGAACTTTCAGTTCAGAAGAAGCCTTGGCAGCAAGAGAAGGCACCTCACAACCCACTTGACTCCACCTGTCCTTTAGTGAAAAAGGGAAAGCAACGAGAAGTTCCTAAGGCAAAGAAACCAACACCTCTCAAAAGAGTGAGTTCAGTGCATGCATAAAATGTGCACTTAAATGTGCTGTGTGTAATTTCTGCACCACTAGCGTCATCAAACAGAACTGCAATCTGCTTGTTCGACTGGGTCCAATGTAGTAACATTAGGCCCTTTCCCACCTACAGGCCTGGTATATTTCCTTTATTAACATTCTAGATGAGAACTCTTAAGTAGAACGGGACACCCATGGAGACTTTTCCCCTCTTGCAGTCACACTCACAAAAGTAATCCCCTTAGTGACGTCATCTATTATTGACCATTTTTCTTGTGACGTTGTTTGCATGAGCAATTCAAAAGCAAGAACATCAGTGGAGGACGCAGGGATCGCAGCTACTTTTTTGTTGGGGCTGTTTTACACTAACTTATCAGAGCTGCATCAGAAAACGTAGGCAGCTGCCTAATCAGTTAAAGGTTTAACCGACAATGTTTTTGGTTGAATGGAACTCTTAAAGGGATAGTTGACCCAGTAATGAAAATTCTCTCATGATTTACTCACCCTCCTGGCATCACAGATGTGTATGACTTTCTATCTTCTGCAGAACACAAATGAGGATTTTTTGAAGAATATTTCAGATCTGTAGGTTCTCACAATGCAAGTGAATGGGTGCCAGAATTCTGAAGGTCCAAAATACACATAAAGGGAGCATAAAAGTAATCCATACGACTCCAGTGATTAAATCCATGTGTTCAGAAGTGATATGATAGGTGTGGGTGAGAAACAGATAAATATTGAAGTAATGTTTTATCATAAATTCTCCTCCCTGCCCAGTAGGGGGCGATATGCACGAAGAATGTGAATCACCAAAAACAGAAGTAGAAAGTGAAAGTGAAGGAAAAAGGACATAAATATTGATCTTTTTCTCACCCAGACCTATCATATTGCTTCAGAAGATATAGATTTAACCACCAGAGTCATCTGGAATACTTTTATGTTGCCCTTATGTGGATTTTTGAGCTTCAAAATGTTGGCACCCATTCACTTACATTGTGAGGACCTACAGAGCTGAGATATTCTTCTAAAAATTTTCGTTTGTCTTCTGCAGAAGAAAGAAAGTCATAAACATCTGGGATGGCATGAGGGTGAGTAAATGATAAGAGAATGTTCATTTTTGGGTGAACTAACCCTTTAATAAAACTGGTCTCTGAACAGTTTAAAAAGCACCTTATTTCATCCTACCTCATTAGACTGTCTCCGAAGGCAGTATTTTTCAGTTTTCGGACACAGCCTGTGTCTTCAGGTTACAGTTTACAGTGGACATGCGAGCTGTGCATGCAGTTGGTGTCCCTGAAGCCAGAGTGAGAGGAGAGACGAGGCATTGGAGACGCTGTTTAACCACACAGCACACGCTGAATTCAGCGGACAATATGTTGAAAATGCACTATAAACCTAAACTCAGCAAAAAATTATGGGGGTGGGGTGGTAGGGGTCAGATTCAAAAGTAACAGTCAGTATCTGGTGTGGCCACCAGTTGCATTAAGTACTGCAGTGCATCTCCTCATGGACTGCACCAGGTTTGCCAGTTCTTGCTGTGAGATGGTACCCCACTCTTCCACCAAGGCACTTGCAAGTTCCTGGACATTTCTGGGGGGAATGGCCCTAGCCCTCACCCTCCGATCCAACAGGTCCCAGACGTGCTCAATGGGATTAAGATCCAGGCTCTTCGCTGGCCATGGCAGAACACTGACATTCCTGTCTTGCAGGAAATCACGCACAGAATGAGCAGTATGGCTGGGGGCATTGTCATGCTGGAGGGTCATGTCAGGATGAGCCTGCAGGAAGGGTACCACATGAGGGAGGAGGATGTCTTCCCTGTAACGCACAGCATTGAGATTGCCTGCAATGACAACAAGCTCAGTCCGATGATGCTGTGACACACTGCCCCAGACCATGACGGACCCTCCACCTCCAAATCAATCCTGCTCCAGAGTACAGGCCTCAGTGTAACGCTCATTCCTTCGACGATAAACACAAGTCTGACCATCACCCCTGGTGAGACAAAACCGTGACTCATCAGTGAAGAGCACTTTTTGCCAGTCCTGTCTGATTCAGCGAAGGTGGGTTTGTGCCCATAGGCGACATTGTTGCCGGTGATGTCTGGTAAGGACCTGCCTTACAACAGGCCTACAAGCCCTCAGTCCAGCCTCTCTCAGCCTATTGCGGACAGTCTGAGCACTGATGGAGGGATTGTGCATTCCTGGTGTAACTCGGGCAGTTGTTGTTGCCATCCTGTACCTGTCCCGCAGGTGTGTTATTCAGATGTACCGATCCTGTGCAGGTGTTGTTACACGTGGTCTGCCACTGCGAGGACGATCAGCAGTCCTTCCTGTCTTCCTGTAGCACTATCTTGGGCGTCTCGCAGTACAGACATTGCAATTTATTGCCTTGGCCCCATCTGCAGTCCTCATGCCTCCATGCAGCATGCCTAAGGCATGTTCACGCAGATAAGCAGGGACCCTGGGCATCTTTCTTTTGATGTTTTTCAGAGTTAGTAGAAAGGTCTCTTTAGTGTCCTAAGTTTTTATAACTGTGACCTAAATTGCCTGCCGTCTGTAAGCTGTTAGTGTCTTAATGACTGTTCCACAGGTGCATGTTCATAAATTTTTTATGGTTCATTGAACAAGCATGGAAAACATTGTTTAAACCCTTTACAATAAAGATCTGTAAAGTTATTTGGATTTTTACAAAATTATCTTTAAAATACAGTGTCGTGAAAAAGGGGTTTCTTTTTTTGCTGAGTTTATTTATCAGCACAATCTTTTACAATAAAGTCTTTTATGACTCAACATAAATTACTGCACTGAAATACTCACTCATTGACTTAAAAAAGACGTCTTGATGCAAGTTAACCATGCAGTACAGGCACGCAATGCTTCCCTCATGTAAACTAGATTTAATGACGGTTTAGTGTACAATAAATTTCAATTACCCACTCTCGATAAACATCTGATTATTTATATCTGTACCTGGAAAAAGTTGATGTAGTAATCCAGAAATCACTTTAATTTCTGTATAGTCACACAGTATAGATGCGATGAAAAGTCAAAGCATGTCTCCCGATGAAGTCACACACATATGTGAAATGGGTGATCCTCTTTGGATACTTTGTTGGTTTTATTTTATTTCTGTTAAGGGAATTGTAAAATTAGCACAATCCTCTGAGTAGCATGCTAGCAGCTAGTTTATTTACAAATGGCTGCTGCCGACTCCTCGGGTTTCTCAGTATTTTGTGTGTCATAGGTTTTTGACCAATCACAGGTTACAGTACCTCCCACAGTCCTTATCTACCATATTGTGCATCGTGGAAGTAAGCAGCGGCTGCATTTCTGGCGAATGTGTAAACGTTCCGCTGTTATTGACTGCAATGTAAATAATTAGAAGGATAATAATACCAGAATTTAGTGATATAAGTTTAAAACTATCACACAACCACAGGATGTACAGCAGAATGATGGCCTAATGTCTGATAATTTCTAATGTCAGCATTTATAGTAAGAGTAAGTAAATCATTCACTTGTTGCTGTGTTGTTGTATTGAAGAGATGGTAATAAAATCTGTTTCTTACTTTACCGAGATCGTGATGATGCAGTGTTTCTTTTCTCCATGTAAAACTCCATTTATATGTACCTGCATAACCTCCGATGATGCCTTTATTTGTTTATTTCCAAAGGCGATGTTTCATAAGCCATGCTGAATGCATAATATGCGTGGCAGTTTACTATACACTGCTAAGAAAGAGAGAATGCTCTCTGACAAGAACGGAGAGTAAAGTGCATTTATTAATTTGCCAAGATGAAACAAGGTGCAGTTTTGGTGCAAAGAAAGTTAAAGCAGCATTTTCCCAGCATCTTTCCTCTGTCTGCTGGTTGTGTAAAATTTGTGGAGGACTGTCCTGTCAGTGCCTGATCTCTCATTCATTCTGCCTGTGCAACAGTGTGATAAAATGATGGCAAAATGCGATATACGGTAAAACTATATGCGTTCAAAACCAATGAGTTTATGAAAATCATAATTAATGTTATAATATGACGACATATATTGCCAGCCTGTAATATAAAGCAGCAATAGCTGGAAGTGGCTGATACCAGAAGTGGTCCACATTGAAGGTCGATAATGGCGGCACCCTAGTTTTGCTGAAAAATAAGGTGGATACGCCCCAAAAGCACCTACCCCGGAGTAGGAGCTAAAAATGTCCCCTAAAACGGCTTCGAGGAACTATAGTTCCTCAGGTGCAAAACGGCGAAAAGTACCTAAAATGGGCTTTAGTACCTGCAGTGGTAAAGGGCCTATTGGCTCAACCAATGGTGTACCTGTTTGGCAATGGCAGACAGTGAGTGTTGAAAACCTGTTTGAGAACAGTTTTGCAATTCCGCTAGTGGCATTAAAATTACACACTTCACCTTTAAACTCGAATGTACAGACAAATCTCAGTTTTTGACCAGCATTTACAACTTGTGCAATTTTATCATTTAGGTCATTTTGCGGGAAAGAGAAGAGAGAAAAAAAAACCGCTTGCTAGAGGAGAGAGACCCAGCCAGAGTGGCTACCGAAGCTTGTGAAAAGGAAACTAGTGAAAACTCCTCTGAAACAAGCCTAACTGACCAGGATCAAAATGTTCTCGCAGGTATTAAACACAACATCCATTTATGGTGTGATAATGATCGTTCTACACAATTGATGG
This sequence comes from Myxocyprinus asiaticus, assembly GCF_019703515.2. NCBI lineage: Eukaryota > Metazoa > Chordata > Actinopteri > Cypriniformes > Catostomidae > Myxocyprinus > Myxocyprinus asiaticus. Next base: position 20,834,309 of record NC_059347.1, read on the forward strand.
GGTTGCTTAGAATCAGAGATGCTCTGGTGTTAAGCTTCTTGGTCCCATCAGTGTGTTTGTAAGGTTTGAATGAGAATGGTCATAATCATTATCATTAGATATAGATGACAACCCTGAAGTTGTTGGTACTGAAGAGTCAGAGAGTGACCAGCCTGCTTCACCATCTAATGACACGTTGGAAAACAGCATGGCAGAAAACGCAACACTAAAAACATGGAATCCCAGTTCCAATCCTAGTCTTCCCAAAATCCACAGCAGGAAGTTCAGAGAGTAAGAAAATCAGATAGCTGTTTTTGTTTTATTTTTTTTATAAATGAATGACAGATTTTTTTGTGAAATTCTCTAAAACTGTATATATTTCTCCCATTTATTCTCCAGCTACTGCAACCAGGTGCTTAGCAAAGATGTAGATGAATGTGTGAGCGGCTTACTGAAGGAGCTGGTGAGGTTTCAGGATCGTCTCTATCAGAAAGACCCCATGAAGGCCAGGATGAAGCGGCGGCTTGTCATGGGCCTCAGAGAGGTGCTGAAACACCTCAAACTCAAGAAGGTCAAGTGCGTTGTCATCTCACCCAACTGTGAACGGATACAGTCCAAAGGTAAATTTATAAGATTTACATTAGATTTGCTACATTAAAGGGATAGTTCACCCAAAAATGAAAATTCTTTTATAATTTACTTACCCTCATGCCATCCCAGATCTGAATGACTTTCTTTCTTCTGCTGAACACAAACGAAGATTTTTAGAAGAATATTTCAGCTCTGTAGGTCCATTGAATGCAAATGAATGGGTGTCAAAATGTTGAATCTCCAAAGTCTACATAAGGGCAGCATAAAAGTACTCCAGACAACTCCGATGGTCAAATCCATGTGTTCAGCCATGATATGATAGGTGTGGGTGAGAAACAGGTAAATATTTAAGTATTTTTTTTACTATAAATTGTCCACCCTGCACAGTCAATCTCCACTTTGCTTTCACTTTCACACTCTTCTTCTTCTCTTTTTGGTGATTCACAATCTTCGTGCATATCGCCCCCTACTGGGCAGGGAGGAGAATCTATTATAAACAATTACTTAAATATTTACCTGTTTCTCACCCACAACTATCATATCGTGTCTGAACACATGGATTTAACTACTGGAGTCATAGGAATTACTTTTATGCTCCTTTTATGTGAATTTTGTAGCTTCAAAATGTTGGCACCCATTCACTTGCATTATATGGACCTACAGAGCTGAAATATTCTTTAAAAATCTTAATTTCCGTTCTGTCATACACATCTGCGATGTTGGGAGGGTGAGTAAATCATGAGAGAATTTTTATTTTTGGGTGTACTATCCCAAGTTGCAATGGTTATTGTGGCTTTTCAGTAAAATCTGTGATACTAAACATTTATTGACATTTAAAGGGCTTATCAGAAATCTAATTTTCCTTGACCTTTTAAGATAAGAGTGTGATTTACAATGAAAACGTACTGTAACTTTCAGACTCAGAACTTCCTTTACAGTCCAAAAAGACAATTTATTGAAACCGAGTTGGATTTCCATTGTCCGAAACCCTAACATTAACCTATGACTGCAACATTTACACATCAATGACACCTACTGAGAAATCAACTACTTGGCCAACTTAACTCGTTGTTCCTAAATGCCAGAACAACTGCTGAAAGTAAAAAGTGTAGAAAGTTCACCAAACCCTGTGCTGTTCCTAACTGTGTGTAGCACTTGCTGCTCTTCATATACTTCCAAAGTATCCCAATGTTAGGAAACAACTACAGTTGAAGTCAGAAGTGTCATACTCTTAGGTTGAAGTCATTAAAACTCATTTTTTAACCACTCCACAGATTTAATATTAGCAAATTATAGATTTGGCAAGTCGTTTAAGACATCTACTTTGTGCATGACACGAGTAATTTTTCCAACAATGTTTACAGACAGATTGTTTTACTTTTAATTGACTATATCACAATTCCAGTGGGTCAGAAGTTTACATACACTAAGTTAACTGTGACTTTAAGCAGCTTGGAAAATTCCAGAAAATTATGTCAAACCTTTAGGCAATTAGCTTCTGATAGGCTTATTGGAGTCAATTGGAGGTGTACCTGTGGATGCATTTTAAGGCCTACCTTCAAACTCATCATGGGAAAATCAAAAGAAATCAGCCAAGACCTCAAAGTGCAGATCAATCCTAGAACAACAGCAAAGGACCTTGTGAAGGTGCTGGAGGAAACAGGTAGACAAGTATCTATATCCACAGTAAAACAAATCCTATATCAACATAACCTGAAAGCTGCTCAGCAAGAAAGAAGTCACTGCTTCAAAACTGCCATAAAAAAGCCAAACTACAGTTTGTAAGTGCACATGGGGACAAAGATTTTACTTTTTGGAGAAATGTCCTCTGGTCTGATGAAATAAATATTGAACTGTTTGGCCATAATGACCATCGTTATGTTTGGAGGAAAAAGGGTGAGGCTTGCAGGCCAAAGAACACCATCCCAAACATGAAGCATGGAGGTGGCAGCATCATGTTGTGGGGGTGCTTTGCTGCAGGAGGGACTGGTGTACTTCACAAAATAGACGGCATCATGAGGAAGGAAAATTATGTGGATATATTGAAGCAACATCTCAAGACATCAGCCAGGAAGTTAAAGCTTGGTCGCAAATGGGTCTTCCAAATGGACAATGGCACCAAGCATACCTCCAAAGTTGTGGCAAAATGAAGGTATTGGAGTGGCCATCACAAAGCCCTGACCTCAATCCAATAGAAAATTTGTGGGCAGAACTGAAAAAGCATGTGCGAGCAAGGATGCCTACAAACCTGACTCCATTACACCAGTTCTGTCTGGAGGAATGGTCCAAAATTCCAGCAACTTATTGTGAGAAGCTTGTGGAAGGCTATCCAAAACGTTTGACCCAAGTTAAACAATTTAAAGGCAATGCTACCAAATACTAACAGTGTATGTAAACTTCTGACCCACTGGGGATGTGATGAAAGAAATAAAAGCGGAAATAAATAATTCTCTCTACTATTATTGTGACATTTCACATTCTTAAAATAAAGTAATGACCCTAACTGACCTAATACAGGGAATGTTTTCTATGATTAAATATCAGAAATTGTGAAAAACTGAGTTTAAATGTATTTGGCTAAGGTGTATGTAAACTTCAGACTTCAACTGTAAATGTTTATTTTTAACAAGGTCATTGATAATTTCAGTCGGGTCTTAACAGTTTGAGCTGCACATTTCAGCACAAATTGTATTTTGAACCTCTCACAATGTTATATAGGCTTCAAAAAGAAGCTGTTATTGAAGGACAGGGCAGTTAAAAAAAATATATTGGACCCAGGTAGGATTTGAGTGCACACATAGCAAAGCACTGTTTCTTATTTCATGTGGAAAGAGGATAGAAAGAGGACTTTTAAAGGAGCAAAAACAGCCCTTTTTATTATAAAAGGGACAAACATAATATAAATATAAATTATAGAGTTTTTGACATAAAAACATTACTAACATAAGTGGATATGGGGAGAGGAATTAAATAATAAAAAATGGTTAATGGTTGAAAATAAGGTTCTACTTTTTAACGTAAGTAAATGCATTCAGTATCATGAATTACCAATTACAGAATTTATTCATTTTGATTTTGAAAATACAATTGTTCATTAATTTTACAGTTCGTTCATGTTAGTTCAAAATGCATTTACTAATACTGATATATGCAACTTTTAATTTTAAAACTGTATTGGTATATGTTGAAATAACCATTAACCAAGGTTAATAAGTGCTGTAAAAGTATTGTTCATTGTTAGTTCCTGTTAAGTAAAGTAATTGAAGTTAACAAATACAACCTTATTATTAATTGTTACCAAAAATGCATAATATGACCTCTTTAACACTTACTTCAGTGGAAATGGTGTTTTTTTTTTTTCTTCAGTTTAGTTATAGTCCATGAGAAATATGAGAAGTCTTTAGCACCTACAGAACAGTGTATTGTAGAGCTGATCTATGATCTCTTGTATTATGCAGGTGGTCTAGACGAGGCTCTTCACACTGTCATTGAAACATGCCGTGATCAAGGCATTCCATTCGTTTTTGCCTTGTCGAGAAAGGCACTGGGCCGCTGTGTTAATAAAGCCGTCCCTGTCAGCTTGGTGGGCATCTTTAACTATGATGGCGCTCAGGTAAGTCCCTAAAGTTTCTTGTTTTAGGTCGTTTGAAATATTTTGGCATCATTGAAAGGAAAAAGTTGAACTCGGACACATATAAGGAATCAAAGTCCATTCAAACTTGTGTAGCATTATTTTAAAAGGAGACATGATAAATTGACCAATTAAAGGAATATTCTGTGTTCAATACATGTTAAGCTCAATCGACAGCATTTGTTGCTTAATATTGATTACCACAAAAATTTATTTCGACACGTCCCTCCTTTTCTTTAAAAAAGCAAAAATCTGGGTTACAGTGAGGCACTTACAATGGAAGTGAAATTGTATTTATTTTTTGTGGTAATCAGCATTATACCACAAATGCTGTCAATTGAGCTTAACCTGTATTGAACCCAGAACATTCCTTTAAATCAGTTATACTGCCTTCCAGTTCATGTTTGTGCATGTGATTATTTAATGGCCACAGGACCACTATCACAAAATGATTGAGTTATCGGCCGAGGCGAGGAAGGCCTATGAGGTGATGATTGCAAATCTCGAGGAAGCATCACAGGAGCAGGAGGAAGTACAGGAAGTGAAGCCACCAGTGGAACCTTCTGAACCTGAAGAGCCAGAGTACAGTACGTCTAACTCACTCATTCTTTACTAATTGAAGACCTCACAATTTCACGTTATTGCCTGAAATATTGCATTTTCATTATCCTCTTATTTAACTATTCCATTAAACTAGTCTCTTAATGGTAGGGCAGGGCATTTCGATTAATTTTTTAGTCAAGTACTCTAACACAATAAAAAACAATTGATTACTTGAAATTTAGAATCTAAGTTCAACTTTTAAACCTGTCTTTCCTATTAAAAACTGAGCACTATGCATAAACAACACCATCTACAATAGATTCAAAATATGTACAAAAATGACACTTAGAAACATACATTCCAAGTCTTCTGAAGCGATACAATCATTTTTAATCATTAGAATTTTCTTTTTGGGTGAACTATTCCTCAAATGTCATGCATCAACAGCTGCAGTTGTAATGGCTAGATTTAGGTGAGAGAACAGTTTGGCAGGCAATGGCACAAAGGAAAATCAAATTGCAAATTTTTAGTATTTTTACTAGTCGAATATTTAAAGCTGAACGAGTACTCGATTATTCAAATCAATTACCCATGCACATCCCTAGTTAATGGGTAAAAATGTAACATATTTCCTTTGCTTATAGGTAGGAATAAATGTATAAGACAGAAGGGAATTATTTTGTTCCCTATCTGTTACTCACTCGACGTTGTGTCGATGTAGTGACACTAGGGGTCACTCTTGGGAGCCCCAAACACCTCTGATTTTGAAAAAAGGCCAATGGGAATTGGCGAGTGAAATTTGCATGCCACTACCCCGGACATACGGGTATAAAAGGAGCTGGCTTGCAACCACTCATTCAGATTTTCTCTTCGGAGCCGAGCAGTTGTGTTCAGCTGCTGATCCATTCACCTCGAAAAGCTGTAGGATTTACGGCGCATTACAGCGGCTTCTCCCCCTCTTGCACTGGTGAAGTGCAGAGAACGCCCCTGGGCGCTTCAGCAGCTAAAAGAGTATATTCCTCCTACTGAAAGAGTATATTTTCCTTTCTGAAAGAGTGGCATTAATGTTTGTGTGTATTTCCTGGTTGCGGTCGTTACCTCTCCGCTTTCGATGGCCACGATCGCGGTCTTACGTGCATGGGCGCTGCCCACGCGGAGACGGCGTTCGTGGACGGCTCATGTTCTCACTGCAAGAGCGGGACCATGGCAACGTTGTGGTCACGGTTTTTCCTTCGTTAGAGGGAAAGACCACCCCAGCGGCTCCCCGCCTCGGTCCTTCTACCTATGGGTTTGAGGCCGTGTCGGTTACCACTGGGGGCGATTTGGGGACCCCAATGGGAGCCACTCTGCTGGGTAACTTCCCACAGACCTCCCATTCCCCAGTATGCTTGTTTGCTCCGCTGGGATGAGACCACCGGCTCGTCTCAGGGCGAGTTCGCGATCTCGTTTCGGCACTCGCGAAGTGGATGAGCTCTCGATTGCAGCATCGGAGAGCGGGCTGTCCAGTCTGACGCTGAGGACTCGACTGGGCTCCCACCTTCGGGTGTGGTCACCCAGTCTCAGCCTGACGTGCAGCTGGCAGCCATGCTTGCCCGGGCGGCTGCGTGTGTCAGGCTGGAGTGGAAACCTCCACCCCCCCCCCAAACCCTCGCAGCCTGATGATTGGTTCCTGGGCCCGGAGCGCCGCTCACGGCCATGCCCCACCCCGGTCCCTTTCTTCCCGGAGGTGCATGAGGAGCCCACGAGGTCGTGGCGGGCACCTTTCACTGCCCGGACCCGGTCTCTGAGCTCCTCCGCTCTCACTACCCTCGATGGTGGGGCTGCCAGGGGGTACTTGGCGATTCCCCAGGTGGATAAGGTGGTTGCGGTGCACCTGTGCCCGCAAAACGCCGCCACCTGGCGGGGCCGCCTGAGACCCCCGTCCAGCGCCTGTAGGGTTACGTCATCTCTGGCGACTAAGGCCTGCGGTGCCACTGGACAGGCCGCCTCTGCCCTGCACGCCATGGCTCTTCCTGCAAATACACCAAGCCAAGGCGCTAAGACAACTGCACAAGGGTAGTTCTGACCCAAGATTGATGCAGGAGCTGTGCTCGGTGACCGACCTTGCTCTCCGGGTGACGAAGGTCACAGCGCAGACTCTCGGGCAGGCGATTGTCCACCCTGGTGGTCCAGGAGTGCCACCTATGGCTCAACTTGGTCAAGATGTGGGAAGCTGACAAGGTACGGTTCCTTGACGCCTCTGTCTCCCAGGTCAGCCAGTTCTCGGTGGTGAAACAGCAGATGGAGGCTATTCAGCACATCTTGCATCGGCGCAGTTCAAGACCTCGCACCTCGTCTGCTCGTCGCCAAGGGCGTCCTCCTGCCATTACAACACCGGCTCCGCTGCAGCCCACCCTGTAGCCCGGCCCCGGCGTGGAGCCACCCGCAGGAAGCAGATGCCACAGATTCAGTTTGCCAGGCGCCCGCCCAGGTTCAGCAGCGTCCGCTTCTCCTCGGTTGAGGGCGAGAACGCTGCTACCTTGCGTGCGGAGATTGCTACCCTTCTACGAAAGGGTGCGATAGAGCCTGTCCCTCCGGGGTTTTACAGAAGGGGTTTTACAGACCCTACTTCATCGTACCGAAGAAAGGCGGTGGGTTGTGGCCAATTTTGGACCCGTGAGTACTGAACCGGGCTTTGCATAGACTCCCGTTCAAGATGCGGATGCAAAAACGCATTCTAGTGAGCGTCCGGCATCAAGATTGGTTCGCGCCGGTAGACCCGAAGGACGCATACTTCCACGTCTCGGTTTTACCTCGACACAGACCCTTCTTGCGGTTTGCTTTCGAGGGCCGAGCATACCAGTACAAGGTCCTCCCCTTCGGCCTGTCCTTGTCCCCTCACATCTTCACGAAGGTCGGAGAGGCAGCCCTTGCCCCGCTAAGGGAAGTGGGCATCCGCATCCTCAACTATCTCGACGACTGGCTAATCCTAGCTCACTCTCGGGATGTGTTGTGTGCGCACAGGGACCTGGTGCTCACGCACCTCAGCCGGCTGGGGCTTCGGGTCAACTGGGAAAAGAGCAAGATCTCTCCGGTTCAGAGCATCTCTTTTCTCGGCTTGGAGTTGGACTTAGTCTTGATGTCGGCGCGCCTCACAAACGAGCACTCACAGTCGGTGCTGAACTGTCTGAACGGTGCTGAAGGCGTTCAGACAGAGGACAGCAGTTCCACTGAAACTTTTTCAGAGGCTCCTGGGCATATGGCATCCTAAGCGGTGGCCACACCGCTTGGGTTGATGCATATGAGACCGCTTCAGCACTGGATTCAGACTCGAGTCCCGAGATGGGCATGGCGCCGCGGGACACATCGCGTGGTCGTCACGCCAATCTGTCGCCGCCTCTTCAGCCCTTGGACCGACCTAGCATTTCTACAGGCAGGGGTTCCCCTAGAGCAGGTCTCCTGGCGAGTTGTGGTTACGACGGACGTCTCCAAGACGGGCTGGGGCGCCGTATGCAACGGGCACGCAGCCGCTGGCTCTTGGAATGGCCCATGGCTGCGTTGGCACATCAACTGCCTCGAGTTGTTGGTAGTACTGCTCGCCCTACGGAGACTCCGGCCGTTGATCCAGGGCAAGCATGTGTTGGTCTGGACGGACAACACAGCAATGGTAGCGTACATCAACCACCAAGGCGGCCTACGCTCCCATTGCATGTCACAACTCGCCCGCCTCAAGTTGCTGCAAGCCACTCACATCCCGGGCGACCTCAACACCGCAGCGGACGCGCTGTCATGACAGGTTACGCTCAGGGGAGAGTGGAGACTCCACCCCCAGGTGGTCCAGCTAATTTGGAGTCAGTTCGGTCGAGCACAGGTAGACCTGTTTGCTTCCTGGGAATCCTCCCACTGCCCGCTTTGGTACGCCCTGACCGAGGCACCCCTCGGTATAGACGTGCTGGCACACAGCTGTCCCCCGGGACTACGCAAATATGCGATTCCCCCAGTGAGCCTACTTGCACAGACCCTGTGCAAGGTCAGGGAAGACGAGGAGCAGGTCATCCTTGTAGCACCCTACTGGCCCACCCAGATGTGGTTCTCGGACCTCACGCTCCTCACGACAGCCCCCCCTGGCAAATTTCCCTGAGGAAGGATCTTCTTTCTCAGGGATGGGGCACCATCTGGCCTCTGGAATCTCCACATCTGGCCCTTGGACGGGACGTGGAAGACCTAAGTGGCCTACCACCTGCGGTGGTAGACACGATCACTCAGGCTAGGGCTCCCTCTATGAGGCGCCTGTATGCCTTGAAGTGATGTCTGTTTACTAAGTGGTGTTCTTCCCATCAAGAAGACCCCCAGAGATGTGCTTTCCTTCCTGCAGGAGAGGCTGGTGGGGCGGCTGTTCCCCTCCACCTTGAAGGTGTATGTAGCCGTCGTTTCGGCACATCACGATGCAGTTGATGTTAAGTATTTGGGGAAGCACGACTTGATCATCAGGTTCCTGAGAGGCGCTAGCAGGTCGAATCCCTCCAGACCGTACCTCATCCCCTCATGGGACCTCTCTGTAGTCCTTCGGGGTCTACGGGGAGCTCCCTTCGAGCCCCTGGGGTCAGTTGAGCTTAAGGCACTCTCTTTGAACTCTTTGACTGCCCTCCTGACTGCGCTCACTTCCATCAAGAGGGTAGGGGACCTGCAGGTGTTCTCTGTCAGCGAAACATGCCTGGAGTTTGGTCTGGGCTACTCTCACGTGATCCTGAGACCCCGACCGGGCTATGTGCCCAAGGTTCCCACGACCCCGTTTAGGGATCAGGTGGTGAACCTGCAAGCGCTGCCCCCGGCAGGAGGCAGACCCAGCCTTGGCGTTGCTGTGTCCGGTGCATGCTTTACGCATCTATACGCAAAAAAAAATTTCTGTTGCACTTTATTCTATTTTGAATACTATTATGATGCTAGTGATACTTTGTAATACAGCACTTTTTATACCACTGTCTCCTAAGATGATTCGCTTATGTTTTCCTCTCTTGTAAGTTGCTTTGGATAAAAGCATCTGCCAAATGAATAAATGTAAATGTAAATCTATTTGGATCGCAAGCAGAGCTTTAGAAGCTCTGAGCAGTTCTTTGTCTGCTTTTGTGATGGCATATCACGCTCAGGACGTGCCGCCTCCTGTGGGGCTATGAGCCCACTCTACTAGGAGTGTGGCGGCCTCCTGGGCCCTGACCAGTGACGCCTCTTTGGCAGACATCTGCAGAGCAGCAGGCTGGGCAACACCCAATACCTTTGCGAGGTTCTACAATCTCCAGTTGAGCCGGTCTCGTCCCGTATAATGTCAGGTACGAGTAGGTGAGTTCCGGGACAGCTGGCTGGGTGTACCGCTTGCGCATAGCGCCTTTCCCCTCCCCTGAGGTGAAAACGTGCGCTTTTGACTCCCAGTCGTGTTCACAAGTTGTGATCCATGGATAACTTTCCTCCTTAGCCCTGTGGCAGGCGAGTTTGCAGAGAAACTTGCTGCCGGCCCAGTACATGTGCTAACTAAGCCCTGTACGGGGGTAGGTGCTCCACATGCGCTGGTTCCCCATAGGTGACCCCATGTGATATATCTGCCGCTAAATCGTTTCCCTGTCGGTAAACTGAGTCTTCCTTGTGCAGAGGGTCCATTGCCCCCGGTCACTGTGTTTGTAGAGTTCCTCCCCTCTTGGGTAGTTCCTACCATGGGACTTCTCCACATGACATACTTCCGACAAGACTCAGTAAGACCATGTGACGTATTTCCACTTGTTCTTAAACTGTTCCTAAATGTTTAATAAAATCTGTAACTCAAAATTGATCACTCTTTATATAATTTCTTCTTAAAGCAAGTACATTTGTAGCAAAAGGCTGTATTTCATGTAAGCATCGTAGGCAACATTCGTAACAGTATATTAACAGTAAACAGTTTTAACAAGCGGCACAGCACCTCACAGTGAACCAGAGCAGAAGGGAAAAAATATTGGCTAAGCGTGCTAAAACTTTATTTGGGATGGAATCATGTGTAAAGGTGCAACAGTCACATGAAGTCCTCTATAACACCTGAACTTCTTCAGAACATCGAATCTTAGTGGCACCTGCAATAAATGAAACAGAACGCAGGTGTCTCGAGATGCATTTTTAAATATTGAAGCTCTTTTTAACTCGACACGGTGTCTAAAGTTTGTCAGCCCAGCGCGAGACTCGAAAGAAACAGCAAGATGCGCTGCAGCAGTCAAAGACATCCTTCTAATGTGTGATAACTTCAGAAAACAATTCAAACACAGTGCAGACGTGTGCAAAAACACGTTTGGTGTGAACAGCCCCTGCAATCTCTCAAAAGTGTATATCTATGTTGCCGTGTCAAATGCTTTAGTAGATACTTGTGCTTCGGATCTTCATTTGTCATATCTGCTTTTGTCATAAACTCGTAATGGGGATATTTTCATTTAGTAAAACACGTATCTTCCAACATCTTTTCACTTGAGCGATTTCTCAACATAGTGGCACAAGCTCACGTGCACAGGCATATTGCCAATGCATTTAAAGGGCCGCCATTGAATTAGAAAACAAATGTTATCATTAGACGTTAAATGTCGATTTTCAATTCAGTATTGTTTTATGAAGAATTGTTGAAATTCTATACAGTATGTGACACAAGTACATCATAAGTAACTAATTGAATGACTAAATAATGAAGAGTAATCTCTTCACTTTTTCAAGGAAATGGTAATTTAATTATAGTAACTTGTTACTTTGTAATGCAATTACATAATAAATAACTGTAATTAATTAAATTACTGAACAATTAAGAGTAATCCCTTCATTTTTTCAAGTAAAAAGTAATTTAATACACGTTACACCCAACACTGCTCGTATCCCATCTTAATATGCAGTCAACTATAAGTAAGCTATTTATAGGTCCATTCTGCACAACACAGCAACTTTGGCTCGACGAATGGGGTGAATTGGAGGCGGGACTATGTGTTTGTGCAACCAATGGAATCTGATTGAAAACAGTGATTTTTTCAAGTTTAATTTGGTTACTCTAGTTGGCACAGAAATTACACACTTCAGATTTAATTTGCAAAGTGTGCACGAATATCAGATGATACTGATAATCACAAAATGGACATTCTGTATATTGACCGATTAATAAACCTGACTCCTTTATATTGCCGTGACTAAATTATATCATAGTCATCTTCTTTGGGTGACATTTAGAGCAGAAATATTTTCATAGCATTCTCACTCCAAGTATTTTGAAAAACCAGCTTTACAAAGCTAGCCACTCATTTATTGTCTCTGTTTGTGTTCTCACAGTAAAAATCTGGAAGAGAATGCTGGAGAAAGATTACAACCACCCCTTCCTAAACTTTGAGAAGTTTTCATCTGTCTCCATCAATTCAGATCAGCTGCTGAATGACCACGAAGGAAGTTGATGGAGGTACATGGACGAGTGAGACAAAATGTTTCTGCGTTGAGGTCATGCGTCTGTGACACAGAAACAGAATGCACTGTTTCCAACCACCGTGTGAGACTCTTGCACACGGACCTTGTGAGATAACGAAAAATTCCATTGTAGAGGAATAGCTTGAAGTACCAAATGTGCCTATGATTAAGTCTAGACGATTATATTGAAAATTAAAATGTAATAAACCAAGAGGCAATATAGCTGAAAATAGAGAACAGCCCTTGACTAACAATATTTTCTTAGAGATATCACATACTTAGTTTGTTTTGCTGTCTGAATGGTGAATATTTTTGCAAATATCTACAATCACTCTTTCTATTCAAATAAGTGTAATAGTTTGATATTGATCCTTGAAACAATCTGAACCACTACAGTTATTTAAATGTTTACATTTGTAAATCAAATGTATTTTCTTTCCGGACTTGAATGCACAACTTTACTAATCATGACCACTGTGTTGTAGCCAATGAAGTTCATTCAAACTCTCCTCATTGAAATCAGCAGGGCACTATTTAATTAATAATGAAGGCTAATAAATGAATGATTGTAATGACCATGAATTGTTTGTGGGAATACCACTCCCTCTCAGAACTTATTAAACTTCATTTCTAGTCCACAGTTTTAATTTTTAACCTACCTTTGGCTGATCTTTCCATGTGAGAATTCCTCAACACTAGCTAATCCTTTAATACTGAATCTCTGTAGTTTCCAGAGTCCTTGTCATGGTTCTCTTTAAATTTCTATCAGTGTAACATTTATCAAGGTTTATGTCTTGGTGCTGTTGACTGCAGTTAATACAGTAGAAAATGTGTACATTATGCAATTGTGTAGTACTCCGCTGGTCAGTGGTACGTATACATGTAGCATAGAGCTGACAATTCACAACTTCACTTTATAGTACTGGATAAATAAAGGAATCATTTCACATATGCATTTTCTGCTTTGCTGCTATGTAAGGAATGTTGACTTTGGGACCAGAAACATCTTTGTTTCTGGTCCCATTTATTTTGCAATAAATTCTTTGCAATAAACTAGTGTGTCTTTTTATGCATAATGTACCCATCCTTGGAACACTGTTATTCGTTAAGAAGTTCAAATCAGAAAAAGAGGTGAAAATTAAATTGAATTCTCACCACAAAAATTTGACTAAGGCTACAAACTTGTGCCTAAACGTGTTTGAGAATGTGAAAAGAATGTTAACTGATTTGGTTACTCTTATCATAAAAGTATTACTTAGAGGGATGGTTTGCCCAAAATGAAAATTCTGTCATCACTTACTCACCCTCATGTCACTCCAAACCCGTATGACTTTGTTGCATGGAATACAAAGGGAGATATTTGGCAGAATGTCCAAGCTGCTTTTATTTTACATACAATGAATGTGGATGGGGAGGACCAGAGACAGTGTTCACCATTCACTTTCATTTTACTGACATTCTATAACTAACTCAATTTGTGTTCCACACATGAAAGAAAGTCATGCAGGTTTGGAATGACATGAGGGTGAATAAATGATGTCAGAATTTTTATTTTTGAGTGAACTAATTCAAAGTATGAAATTTTAAAACTAAGAAATGCAATTTAACACAACTATTTAAAGATGAGATTTTTCTTGAAGCTTGACCAAAAAGACCCTCATAAATCATAGCAAAACTTGTATTTATTGAAATATTATGGTCAAGAATAAAATCATGTTGGCTAGTGTCTCTGGACTTTGACCAAAAGTGAATAAAGACTGCAATATACAGTACATTCCACCACTGGTGCAAGAATGCAAGGAACGCAAGTTATAAACCCCATGCTCTCTGAACTAAAATTTCTTACACAACTCATTATTAACTTAATATTATAATTTATTTAGCATTACACTGTCACATCACAAACAAAATGCGTAGATATTTACCACAAGTGGCAAAGGGAACAAACAAAAAACATATGGCTTGCATTCCAATTTCAAATTGGAAAAAAAAAAGCTTGATTTGAAGGGCTAAAAACTCCAACTACTTCCATTTTATTCCATACTGAAGCAAATGTTTGTCCTCGCGTAGTGTTCAGTCAATGCTTGACTAAAAGTTACTCTTTACTGCACACCGTAAATGTTCTGTGATGAGATCTACTGACCTGTCTGCATCTACTGCTGTAACTAGTTCCTCTGGGGCTTTCAGTAATGATGAAAAACAACATCAAAGGGCTGCCAGACTGTTCTGCTCATTGGCTGACTGCCCTTGTGTTTGGTTGTGCTTTGACAGTAGTTAGGCTTGGACAACCCTCTTGTGCTAGCATTTTGCGTAGATGTAATCTATTATTCAACAGTAGTCTTGATTCTAGTGTCTTTAACATTACCAAATTGCATGAAATAGAGGAAATAGTGGTGAATAATATATTCATTGATACTGTTTCTCAGGCAAAAACAGGCTGACTGAATATTGGTGTTTACATTTGAATCTACAGTATATAGCAACATTGAATCAGTCTTAATAGAAAATCAGGCTTTCAAGTATAATTGAGTATAAACAGAGATTATTTAGCAGAGATGGACCACTTCTATTAACTTGAATGGGAGAAATTGGAACGCTCAACCAAGGAGCTCTGAACACCCAACAGTCAACGGATGTAGAAAGGAAGTCCGGCCTTACAGTTAAAAAATCTCACAGTTTAGTTTTCATATTATTATTGTGCATAAATACAGAAAAACAGTAAAAAAAAAAAAAAAAAATTAACTGTTGTATGGAAACAACATGAAACTATATGAAACTATAAAAACAACAGTTAACAAAATGATCATGAGCAGAACACACGTGACGCCATGCAAGAAGCACACGTGTGAGCAACAAGCTCTGCGCACTTTCCTAAATTTTTTTTTTTTTTTTTCTCCCAATTTGGAATGCCCAATTCCCAGTGCGCTCTAAGTCCTCGTGGTCGCATAGTGATTTGCCTCAGTCCGGGTGGCGGAGGACGAATCCCAGTTGCCTCCGCGTCTGAGACATCAACCTGTGCATCTTATCATGTGGCTTGTTGAGCGTGTTGCCACGGAGACATAGCGCGCGTGGAGGCTTCACGCCATCCACCGCGGCAACCACGCTCAACTCACCACGTGCCCCACCGAGAACGAGCCACATTATAGCGACCACGAGGAGGTTACTCCATGTGACTCTACCCTCCCTAGTAACCGGGCCAATTTGGTTGCTTAGGAGACCTGGCTGGAGTCACTCAGCACACCCTGGGATTCGAACTAGCAAACTAGCGAACTCCAGGGGTGGTAGCCCGCGTGTTTTACCACTGAGCTACTTTGCTAAATTTTTAATTATTTTCATGTTATAATCTGGTGAAATTTGATACACACAGTTACACATTTGCTCTTCGAGGCAAAACATGGCAAAGAAGTCAAAATCCTCGGGCTCTGGAGACATTAAAAGACACTTACGTGTTCAGGATGAAAGCCCCGACAGCCTACAGACTGGGGACTCGATTTGGATGGCGTGGCAGGAGAGGTGATCCAGCGTCAGTTGTCCAACATGTCGGTGATGTTGACAAAGGTTCTTGCTGACTTGGAGGATCTCGCTGTAATACGTCGATCGATTACGGCGATGGAAATAAAATTCTCTGAGTTAGTTACAAGAGTGACTGATGTTGAGAGATGAATCGATTGTCTGAAATCTTTGGAGAGGGAATTAACCGCTAATCCGCCCGCGACCAAAGTTGATTTGGAACATCTCCTTGAAAAGCTTGAAGATCTTGAGAATAGAAGCTGCAGGAATAACATTCGAATTGTTGGAATTCCTGATCATGAGGAGCACAGAGATATGGTGAAATTCCTAGACAAGATTTTCCCGAGTCTGCTCGACATAACAGGCCACAAGCTGGAAATCGAGCGAGCTCACAGAGTCCCAGCTCACAGATTTGCTGAGGGAGATAGGCCCCGATCGATTCTGGCCAGATTTCTGAGATCATCCGATAAAGATCTTGTGTTACGCCAGGCGAGGAGCAAAGGGAAGCTTTCTTGGAAGAAGAAAGAGTTTGACAAGAGACAAACTGAGAATAGAAACGAAGGACGGTCACAAAGTATTTACATGTCCCAATCAGGCAGTGTCTTTTATTGAATCAATAGGTGAGTAAACCACTGGGAGTTTCTCATGTGAGTGGGTCGACTCATTGTACTTACTCTGGCTTTTGAGGAAGCTGGGCATCATTTTGGTTTCTTTTTGCTTTTTGCGTTGGCTCTGCCGAGCGGCTGGAGTTTGTTTTGTGAATAACACTTTTCCTTAAAGAAACTTTTGCATTGACGAAAGATTACTTTTGCATTGAAGTTCCTGGCCAGTTTGAGAGTGGACACTACGGATGACCGCAAAATATCTACATGCTTACACAAAGGATGTCTTTTATTAAGTTGATGGATTGTGTAAGTCATGGTATATACTTTTATGCGGCCTCCGAGTGAATTGACTCGACCATCCGGGGAACCGGGATGCCGGTTTTGTTTCTTTTTGTATTGGTTACCCCTAGCGGCTGGAACTTGTTCTGTTGAATAACACTCCTTTGGAACAGCTGTGGATTAATTTGTTCGTTCTCTGTGCTTACTCCTGCTGGCTGGAGTTTGTTTTGTTGAGTATTTTTACGGGACATTGGAATGATTACATCATCCGCTGAACTCATAACAGCTGGCTCACTGAAGATTCAATTGTCTGTCTGAGGAATCTGAACAGTTTTATATCAGCTGGAATTTGTTTTGTGGAAAATCACACCTTTGAGACAGTTCTGTGAATTAATCTACACGTTCTTTGTGTTCATTCTTCCTATTGGCTGGGGTTTATTTTACAAAGTATTTTCTGTTATGTAATTTTGCCTCACAAATTTGTGAGGCAAAATTTAGCAATCCTATGGCAAAGTTGTTATGGGGGCTCGTGGGCATTCATGGACCTTTTGAGTTTAGAGGGATTGTCGCCGGTTTGCGCTTTTGTGCGCGGGGTTAATGCACACGTTTTTCTTTTTTCTGTTTGTTTTGTTCGGGGGGAAGTTTGGGGTTTGATTGTTTCACTAATGGGGAATGTGGTCTGTATAGTTTTGTTTTTGACACACAATTTATTTTTTCTTCTATATTAAAATGTCAAATGTTAATATGAGTGTACTATCTCTCTCCACATGGAATGTGAATGGGTTGGGGAACCCCATAAAAAGAAGGAAGGTTATTACTTTTCTTAAACGTAAGAAATATGTTAACTTAAATATTTCTTCAAGAAACACATATTTCCCCGCAGGAAGCTGAAAAATTTGGGAAGATATGGGGTGGACATGTTTTTTTAGTGCTGGCTCAAGTAAGAGCAAGTGAGTCATTATATTGATTAATAAACATTTACAATTCAAATGTCTCAAACAGACTAAAGATAAATTAAGAAGAGTCATTATTGTTTTAGCTGAAATTCAAGGGCAAAGGTTGATTTTGGCTAATATCTACGCACCTAACACTGATGATCAGGCCTTTTTTATAGATCTTGAAGGGATGCTGCAAACTGCTGGCACCCCTCATGATATAATATTGGGAGGAGACTTTAATCTTTTGATGGACTCAGTCCTTGATCACAGTGAAGCAAAAGTGTGTAAACCCCCTAAAGCAACATTGACGCTTCACAGGATGTGTAAAAATCTTGGTCTTATGGATATTTGGAGACTTTTGAACCCATCTTTTAGGGACTATACATTTTTTTCATCAGTCCATAAGATTTATTCTAGAATAGATTTAGTTTTTATATCCAAATCCCTCATTTCATCTGTTGTTGATTGCTCAATTGGAAATATCTTAGTCTCAGATCATGCCCTGGTGAGTTTAGAGGTGTTGCCATATACAGAGAAAAAGAAATCATATAGTTGGCGCCTTAATGTGTCCCTTTTGCAAAATCCTGATTTCCAACAAATGTTAAAGACTGAAATCAGTGTTTATATGGAGACCAACTGGTCCTCAGTATCCTCTGTGGTTGTGGCTTGGGAGGCACTTAAGGCGGTTCTTAGGGGTCGGATCATACAGTATGCCTCATTCACCAAAAAATCCAAAGCACAAGAACTTGTGGAGTTGGAAGGAAATATTAAAAGTGCCAAGGCAGAGCTGAAGCACCATATGTCATCTGATGGCCTCAGAGAATTGACCCCATTAAAATATAGATATAATACTATTTTGTCACGGAAAGTGGAGTTTTGGTTATTCAGGGTAAAACAGTCATACTTTGAGTTGGGGGACAAAGCAGGAAAACTTTTGGCTAGATATATAAAGCAGAGAGAGTCTTTTTCTACCATTCCCTCAGTGAAATCTGCTGGTGGTAAAATATTTACCTCGGCCATTGATATTAATAATGCTTTTAAAGAATTCAACTTTGATCTCTATAGTTCCACGTCTTCGTATACTGATGAATATATTAGGAACTTTGTGGAACCATTAGATCTCCCTAAACTGACAACTGAGCAAAAAGATTCTCTTGATTCTGAGATAACCTTGGAGGAGCTTGATGAGGTAATTAAGGCCTTGCCTACAGTCAAGGCTCCGGGGCCTGACGGCTTTTCCTCTGAGTTTTTCAAATCTTATGCTACAGAACTGGCTCCACTTTTGTTAGATGTTTATATGGAATCGTTAAAGAACGGAAAGCTTCCTCCAACCATGACGCAAGCCCGGATCAGTCTGATTCTTAAAAAGGACAAAGATCCAAGCGAGTGTAAAAGTTACCGCCCAATTTCCCTGATCCAGTTAGATGCAAAAATGTTGTCCAAAATTCTGGCTAATCGATTAAGTAAAGTTATGACATCACTTATACATATAGATCAGGTGGGGTTTATTCGAGGCCGTAGCTCTTCTGATAATATTAGGCATCTCGTCAATATCATGTGGTCAGTAGCGAATGATCAATCTTCGGTCGCTGCCATCTCACTTGACGCCGAAAAGGCATTTGATATGGTAGAATGGGATTATCTTTTTAAGATTTTGGAAATGTATGGGTTCGGGAGTACATTTATTGGTTGGATTAAGTTACTTTATAGACACCCTGTAGCAGCGGTACAAACAAACTTAATTTCAGATTATTTTACTCTGGACAGGGGCACCTGGCAGGGTTGCCCTTTTTCCCCATTATTGTTCTGTCTGGCCCTGGAACCATTAGCAGCCACGATAAGAAAGGAGGATGATTTTCCAGGGGTGACGGGGGAGGCGTGGTGCATAAGCTTCTGCTTTATGCAGATGATATTTTATTATTCGTCTCTGACCCCACTAAATCTATGCCTTGCCTCCACAGAATTATTCATTCCTTTTCCAAGTTCTCAGGATACAAAGTCATCTGGTCTAAATCTGAAGCTTTGGCTTTGACAGTGTGTCCAGTAACGGCCTTCCAGCCAGGCGCCTTCCAGTGGCCCAAACAGGGCATTAAGTATTTGGGAATTTTATTCCCAACAAATTTGTCTGATCTAGTTAATTTTGACCCTTTAATAAAAAGGTTTTCCAGCGATGTAGACAGGTGGGCTTCATTACATTTATCGATGATTGGGAAGGTTAATGTTATTAAAATGAACTGTATTCCAAAATTTAACTACTTGCTACAGTCTCTCCCAGTAGATGTCCCCCTCTCTTATTTCAAGCAATTTGATAGCATAGCGAAGTCTTTCATTTGGAATGGTAAGCACCCCAGATTACATTTCAATAAATTACATAAGCCGATTGACAAAGGTGGGCTAAGCCTAGCCAAGATTTTGTTTTATTATTATGCATTCAGTCTCAGACATTTGGCTCATTGGTCGCTTCCACCTGAAAGAGCCCCTCCCTGTTTCTGCATTGAACAAGAACTTCTTGCCCCTATTTTGCCATT
The DNA here is from genome assembly GCF_019703515.2 of Myxocyprinus asiaticus. Classification (NCBI taxonomy): domain Eukaryota; kingdom Metazoa; phylum Chordata; class Actinopteri; order Cypriniformes; family Catostomidae; genus Myxocyprinus; species Myxocyprinus asiaticus. The sequence goes on from NC_059347.1 coordinate 20,854,344, forward strand.
GCAAAGCCTTTCCACCAAACTAAATAGAGAAGTTAAATCGCACCCTGTTATTTCACATTTACACTCAGTATGGACAAAAGTGTCCAGAGTGTTTAATTCAGATATTTATCTAAATGTTGCCTCGAGCCTATGGCTAAACCCCAAACTATACATTAATAAGTCCCCTTTTTTGTTGGTCAGAGTGGATTGCGAGGGGAGTTAATTCACTCGGTGATCTTTATGAGAGTGGTGTGATGAGATCCTTTGAAAATATGGTTCAAAATTTTGGGATCCCCAGATATCAGTTTTTAGGTATCTTCAGTTATGCCACTTGCTCTGTACTATTTTTGGGAATAGCATACACCCTCCTAAAGCAACAGATACTCTGGGAGAGGTGATTTCTGCTTTTGGAAAGGGCCATGGGGCATCAGTGTATTACTCCTTATTAATTCAGAGTCTGGGGGACGGAGTCTCAACCACTCTCAAGAGGTTTTGGGAGAAAGATTTAAACCTGGAATTGGAGGAGGGAGAATGGGCTAGGATTTAAAAAAACATAAAAACTGCATAGAGAGATGCAAGCGTGTGCCTTATACAATTCAAGATTTTACATCGGTTCTATTGGACCCCCTCTAAATTGCATAGGCTTGGTCTTAAAGACACACCCACCTGCTGGCGATGCCAATGACATGGCCCATGTTTTTTGGTGGTGCGCTGAGATTCAGGAATTTTGGTTGAAGGTACAGAGTGTTGTGTGTGACATGTTGGGCATTCGGATTTCATTTTGCCCCAGACTCTGTGTTTTGAGTGATGGGGCGGTCATCGATGTAGGTGACAAATGCATAAACAATAGGGTCCTCACCAGTGCGATGATAGGCAGGCAGATTGTTTTAAGGGGTTGGAAGTCGGTGGGAGCACCCTCAATTCGGGAGTGGTGCGAGGAGATGGGAAGGGTGGCAGCCTTCGAAGAGGTAATATGTAGAAGGCTAGGGATATGGGATTCTTTTACTGGAAAATGAGGTAGATATTTGATGTTTTTGGGGGGCTCTCAGAGTGGGTCTGTGGAGAGAGCGGTATAGTTTAGAGTTGTATGTTTATTATATGTGTATATGTATGTATGTACAGTATGTATATATATATATATATATATATATATATATATATATATATATATATATATATATATATATATATATTTATTTATTTATTTATTTATTGTTTTAATTTTTTATTATTTTATTATTTATTATTCTCTGTATATGTGTGTACTTATGTAAGACCACTGGGATGTTCATTTGGGGTCAGGTGGGGTTCTTGATTGGGGAGGGGAAGTAGTGGGAGTTAATGTTGATTCATTGTATATATGTTTTGTTTTCTTTGCTTTGAAAAATCAATAAAAAATTTTATCACAAAAAAAAATTATCATGAGCATGGGGCCTTGGTAGCTCCAGCCAGGTCTCCTAAGCAATCAAATTGGCCTGGTTGCTAGGGAGAGTAGAGTCACATAGGGAAACCTCCTCATGGTCGCGATTAGTGGTTCTCGCTCTCAATGGGGCGCGTGGTAAGTTGTATGTGGATCGCGGAGAGTAGCATGAGCCTCCACATGTTGTGAGTCTCCGCAGTGTCATGCACAACGAGCCACATGATAAGATGCGTGGATTGACTGTCTCAGAAGTGGAGGCAACTGAGACTTGTCCTCCGCCACCCGGATTGAAGTGAGTAACCGCACCACCACGAGGACCTAATAACCAGTGGGAATTGGGCATGCCAAATTGCGGAGAAAAGGAGATAAAAAAAAAAAATGATCATGAGCAGCAAGCATTGAGCTCTCTTAACAGAATAGCAAAAACTCCTTAAGTTCAGTTTGTCTGCTATGCTGAGGTAGTAAGTTGAAAAAAAGGTTTAACAATTATAATGATCTTCAGTGGGGTATATTTTAACAACATTTGGTCGATGTGTAATGGCTTGGAATAAGAGCGCTCACCGTGACACTGCAGCATAACTGCCTCTTTTATCGCTTTTCGACATCTTATGCCAGTTTCCTGTTTTGTAACCCAAAATAGAGCAAGCCAACAGAGACCAGTGAAACACCTAGTATACCAGTCAAAAGTTTGGACACACATTATTTATTATTACTATTGAATAATCGTAATATCATTGAAACTACAAGGGTATGGGAATTATGAAGTGACCAAAACATTTAAAATAAAAGATTATAGGGTAATTCTGTGTCAAATCAACTGGTGAAAGATAAATATAAATGATGATGAAAGCTAAAAAAATGTAACGCTATGGATCAATATTTACTGACAAAGCCATTATTTTGTAGAGGGGGGCCAAAATGACAATTTCTACCTTAAGACCAAAAAATATAACAATAGAAAGGGGTAGCATTATTTTAGCACTATTTCATTTTTACACAAAGATAAGCAGGTCTACTAAAATCAGCTGACTTCAGCACCCCTTTTTGCATTATATGCCATTGGTGTGATTCCAGAAATATTTATCTTCATTTGTAAGGCCATATGGTTAAAGGAATATTTCACCCAAAAATGAAAGTTCTCTCATCATTTACTCACTCTTGTGCCATCCCAGATGTGTATAACTTTCTTTCTTCTGCAGAACACAAACAAAGATTTTTAGAAGAATATTTCAGCTCTGTAGGTCATTTCAATGCAAGTGAATGGTGACCAGAACTTTAAAGCCCCAAAAAGTTGATAAAGGCAACATTAAAGTAATCCATACGACTCCAGTGGTTAAATCCATATCTTCAGAAGCAATATAATAGGCGTGGGTGAGAAACAGATCAATATTTAAGTCTTTTTTTACTAAATAGATTTTTTGGAGCTTCAAAGGTCTGGTCACCATTTACTTGCATTGAATGGACCTACAGAGCTGAAATATTCTTCTAAAAATCTTCATTGTGTTCTGCAGAAGAAAGAAAGTCCTACACATCTGGAATGGCACAAGAGTGAGTAAATGATAAGAGAATTATCACACCACCCCCTAGAGCTATGGGGCTTTCAGTGTGGTGCCAAAAAAGAATAAATAAAATTTCAGTTTTGTAAAGAAATTCAAATTTAGATACAATTGTCTACAAAACTAACTAAGAATTTTTAACATAAGCCTTTAGATTGAAAGGTTTTTAAGATCATGTGAAACAAAGTGTGTCCAAACCTTTGACTACTTGTGTATATCAAAAAGTATGAATTACTTACTAGAAGACTGTCCTCTTTTTGCACACAAACAATGTTCAAATTAAAAGCTGAAAAGCTGAAAGTATGTATCCAAGAAAACAAAGTGCTTTGACAGTTTCCACAGGACAATAAAAAACAATGATAATCCCAAGTCATCTTATAAGTTGAAGTCACAAAATAGTCAACATTGTCACAGTTTCCAAATATCCCAGAGTTTCAATGACATCTTTCACCTCCTCAGATTCAGAAGCTATGTCCCTTTTGACCTCTTTGTGTCCCTGTACAGGGGTGTTGTCTTTTTGTAGTACAAGGACATTATCCCTCATAACATCACTGACCATGCTGTAGTCCTCCCCTACCAGCGCTTTCTCCTCATCCACCTCAACATACCCCGTAAGTCCTGCAGGGGTGATGCTGACTTTTCTCTGGTCATTGTCACATTTACTACTGGAGCTCAAATGAGTTTCGGCTGCATTGTGGTCCTGAGCTTTTAGTTGCAAGCCATGATAATCAATGTTAGGAAGTTGCTGAGTCACTCCCAGGACACTAAGATGGTCTATGCTGGTGGCACTTAGCTGATAGGATGTAGTCCCAGGATGGATTGTTTTAAATGTAGCTTGAATCTCAGGTATGCAGTCCTGAGAATCATGTCCTGGGGTAGGACTCTGCTCACTCTGTGTGGTATTTAGTTCCTGACAGCTGTTCTGGATGATCTGGTTGGTATTTTGAGGGATCACTTGAGCATGATCCGTTGGAAAGTTCTCCTTCTGTTCCTCAAGATAAGCTTTCCCATCAAACTCCATTTCCTCATCACTGTCAGAGACCACAAGATACTCAACTTGACACTCAGAGCCATGGGCTAATTGGGGATAACCCTGAGTAATCAGAGCTCTGAAGATTTCCTCAGATTTCCCACTCTGTGAAATTGACCAAATGAGGAATATTAGTTACCTTTATTATATTTTAACACTTCATGTTAAGATTTGTGGGTTTAACAGAACATTTATTGCCTGAATTTTCTCTTACTTTTTGTATTCATGATAAAATGTAGAAGAATGACCAATCAACAAATGAATCGTATTAATGAACTCTAGCAACATGGTAATTAAAATAAGATGTCCAAGAATCCATATAATTTAATAAGCTATGAAATGCATGAAGGTAGTGGGTTCTCAGTGCAGTATACCTTAAGGAGCTGAGTGTCTAAGCCATTGATCTTTGGTTCTGGAACTGTTGGCAGTAGAAAATACTTCACACTAGAGGAGGAGAATAAGAACCATATGGAAAATGAAAATATGCTTAGAGATTTAACCAGTCTGTGGCCTTAGAAATAACAAAACCATTCTAAAACTGTCATGAAGTTACATAAAACCTTCTGAGTATCATGGTGTTACACAATGTCAATTGATGTTCATTTGAAGTGTAATTTGTGGTATACATATAGCATTTCAACATATACTTCTACATTTTTCAAATCAAAAGTTGTATATGTCAAAATAGTTAATGCACTATGAACATGAACTAACAAAAAACCTCTTGGCTGAAACTGATTTAATCATAGAGAGTGGTTCTACATTTTTAATATGATATTTCTAAAATTAAAACTTCCCTGTAATCTCAATTTAAATACATTAAGTAGAGGAAACCTAATTGAATTGAGTAAACCCAACTAAATTAAGCATGTTAAATTAACTCAAATTAATCTCTTTCTATTATTAACTTGCTATTAAAGTGAATGCTAAATGCTAAATGCATGCTAATGAGAAATACTAGGCTTTGATTAGTGTAGCAATTACTCTATGAGTAAAGCAATTTAAAGCATTCTCAGTATGTACCTGTCCTCAATCTCATGAACCACTCTTCACTATGATGATGACCCCAAAACTCAAACATAACAGAAACTCTTCTAAATCTCAACACAACAAAACATTAAACACTACAAGTCTCCCCCTTTACATTCATCTTGCACAAATACACATTTTGTTACTTAGTTTTAACATTTTCTCTCAATTTCAAGTGTCATGCAAAGCATGCAGGGAATTAGAAATCCCCTGTCCAGTTTCAGTTAACCAAACAAAAAAATGTTCATGTTGTCCCAACATAAATAGTTTCAGAACAGCTTAAAAGCAATGAAACAACTCAGTTAATTTGATTCACATGGATGGTTACATAATTTATTTAGTTATATGAACAAAGGAGGAATTAGTAAAACTGACTGATTTTTTTGAGTAAATGATCAATTGTATTTTTATTAACTAACATTAACAAAGATTAATAAATGCTGTAAAAATATACTGTTAATTGTTAGTTCATGATACCTAATGCATTAAAGTTAACAAATACAACCTTATTGTAAAGTGTTACTCATAAATAGACTGTTCCAGTCCTGGATTGCTGGTTGGTCAATACAGTGCTCCAGACATGCTAAAATACACAATATAGTAACAGCTATTACACAAAACCCCTGTTCACCTCGCTACTGTATTGTGTATCTCTGTACAGCACCTGAAGAGTCCAACTATTAACCTAAGCATTAGGTATTTTTAAATCAGGGATCTCCTAGCAGAAGGATGGTTCTTATTATTATCTTGTTTGGGAAAAACTTAGTAAATTTAATGTGTAGTCATAGATAACCATTGTCATAGATAACATACATGTACTGTATGTGCCTTTGTAAAGTCATTGTGATGAGGTAGGATGCATGCTTACTCTTTTATCTTGACTACCAACACTCCTGCAGTCAGCAGGAAAATGAAGCCTGTTAGAGTGACAGCAAAAAGCATAACCACATTCTGTCTGTCCAAGGTTTCTACAGAAGAGAAAACAGAAAGTTAAAGCCTACATAAAACTTTTATGTTTTATACCTTCAATTTTAATCATTTTTCGTTCACCACCTTTTAATGCAGTATATTCAGTTACAATGGATCTGAAGACAGAATTATTAAGTTTAGTTGTGTTTGTGTTTTGTTTTTTGTTTTTTTTTAAGATTTCCAAAAAGAGATATTCTACATACATGCATTTATAGCCAAAAAGAATGTTTAAGCTAGGTCACTGTTATGTAAGAGAAACTGCTGAGTAATGTAACATAATGGGTGGAGGTGTGAAAGATTGAATTTCAGTTGCTGGTATAATCTTACTGTCTGGAATCTGGATGAAAGCGGAGGGGCTCCATTCACTCCACAGTCCTTGGTCTAGTTTGCAGCGCACTTGCACGATGTAGTTTGCTCCTGGCTGAGGACTGTAAATGCTCAAATCCAACTGTTTTCCAGCACTGTATGACTAGAAAAAATAATAAAAATTGAAAGGGATATTCCGGGTTCGATACATGTTAAGCTCAATCAACAGCATTTGTGGCATAATGTTGATTGCCAGAAAATCTATTTAGATTTGTCTAAAAAAAAAAGAAGCAAAAAGTGGAAACACAGTGAGGCACTCACAGTGGGAGTGACTGGGGCCAATGCGTAAACATTAAAATACTGTTTCAAAAACAGCTGTCTTTTGCTGTCCTTTTCTGCATATCGCTGCCCCCTTCCGCATATCGCGGCACCGTTTTGTAGCACGTTCTGCATAACGCGGCCCATGCAGCCCCATTTCGCGGCCGGCCCACCGGGAAAAGTCCCGGTTCTCCCAATGGCCAGTCCGCCACTGGGTGCCAGTAAAAGAAGTTGGAGAGGATAAACTGTTTGGATTTTGCATATTATTATTATTTTACCACTTCTGTATTTTGATTATATTTTTGTTTCATTTGAAGTATAATTTGAATTTAGATATATTTTTGGTTTAAATTTTTTCGTGCTTCAATAAATTAATTCAATTGTTCAAAATCTAAATCGAAGTGAAGTGCGTGCTGATGCAATCACTATTAATACTAGCCTTGATTGGTGTGACAGTAGATGAAAATTATTAATATTACTTACATTCCCTATAATTTAACATAGTATGCATCCAAATGCTGATGAGAATGACATTTACTAAGCATATAAAATGAGCGTGTCCATATTTCTATTATTCTAATTCATAGCATACATTCCATTTACACCACCAAATTCCTATTAATGTGCAGTCTTTGTTTATATCGCTGGTGCTTGACAAGGAATGGATTATGTAATAGGACACAGATGCTGCAATTACCGGAAGAATCTCAGAATTAAATTGGATTTGATCCAACCCATTAGAGCGTTGTGCACGCAATTTCGCCTAACCCACTTGCACCAAAACTTCATGGCCATGCCCCATTAGGGATGCACGGTATACCGGTGCTACAGCTGTATCATGATACTAAAGCTTCAAAATACTGGCGGTGCCACAGTATTTTTTAAATGGTAGTACTGCTAATATGTTAGTACCGTAAGTTATGTTGTATGTACGGTAGTAAATATTTTAGCTAAAACCTTAATTTGAATTATACCTATGTCTGCAATAACATTAACACTTGTGCGTCAAAAAAAAAAAGTTACTAACAGTGGTCCTTAGAGGACAAAAAATATCAGTGTCAAAAAACTTCCATAATAATATCATATATTAATATTATTTCCCACTTTCAGTGAGTTAATTTTTTTAACCAACATTAGTCCTGATCATAACTACCAAATATTCATTCATTTTCAGTATTTTAACCCTTTAAATGTCAGTTTCTTTAACATAATGCCACTGTTGTTTTTTTACACACACACACGCATACACACACACACACACACACACACACACACACACACTCAACACACAATTTTAGCTGCATCATTTATTAAATTGGCCTGCAGTGCTCTATAATACAGAAAACAGAAAACAGGAAAAAAGCATGTTTTTGCTCCATAGGCTAAACATGAGAAAAATGGTGCCATCTGGTGGAAATATTAAAATTACATTTTGAAGCCAGGGCTCCGGAATGATAGCATAATATCATAGAATTCAAGATTTTATACTTTAATGGCACTGGGATCAAATATTGCAGTTTTAATGGGTTTCAATGGGGACATTTTTGTCCTTAAGGTCCTGAGTGTAACTATTTTGTGTACACAGTGTATTATAGCTGTATTTTAGGAACTGAGGTTGAAACATCAGAATTCCCCCCAAAATACACACCTTTGGCAAAATGTATGCCGTTGGCATTAACATTAACACAAAAATCGCACAAGGTTAAAATGTAGCCTTTTCGAGTGGCATCCCCTTCATGCAGTGCCCTTTAAAAGCACAAAATGATGTTTAGAATTTGCCCATGATATGGTATTGTTTATTTTTCAGTGTGTGGTTTTCCCATGCTTCAAACTCACACGTATAAATCCCAGCATCTTAATTTGGCGGTCGTGTCTTCTAATAAACTTTGGGGAGTGAGAAGCTTTTTAAAAAACACAACTCGCATAACAAGATTTTGAATTAGTTTGAGTTTTGCCTGATGAGACCAGGAAAACCCATCTGCCGTGAATGCCTACAAAGATTTCAAGCCAAAGGAGAAAACACCAGCAAACGTATTAAACATATTCGGACACATCCCACTGCCTCTGCAGAATACACATGGGTTAGTGCCACTTCGTTTAACCTATATGCTTTATCTTAACATTTACAGATTTAACGTTTCTAGCATAGCACTCGTTTATTTTTTTCAATTACAAATTACTTTTGGGAAAGGCAGCACAGATTGGTTTGTGTGTGTGTGTGTGTGTGGGTGTATATATATATATATATATATATATATATATAATTAAGTGTATATGTGTTTAGGGTAATTAGTGACCCAAGATACACCGATCAGCCACAACATTAAAACCACCTGCCTAATATTGTGTAGGCCCCCCTCGTGCTGCCAAAACAGTGCCAACCTGCATCTCAGAACAGCATTCAGAGATGCTATTCTTCTCACCACAATTGTACAGAGTGGTTATCTGATGTTTTTTGTTTTTGGCACCATTCAGAGTAAATTCTAGAGACTGTTGTGCATGAAAATCCCAGGAGATCAGCAGTTACAGAAATACTCAAACCAGCCCATCTGGCACTAACAATCATGCATGCGATTATCTAATCAGCCAATGTGGCAGCAGTGCATAAAATCATGCATATACGGGTCAGGAGCTTCAGTTAATGTTCACATCAACCATCAGAATGGGGGAACAAATGTGATCAGTGATTTGGACTGTGGCATGATTGTTGGTGCCAGATGGGCTGGTTTGAGTATTTCTGTAACTGCTGATCTCCTGGGATTTTCACACACAACAGTCTCTAGAATTTACTCAGAATGGTGCCAAAAACAAAAAACATCCAGTGAGCGGCAGTTCTGTGGACGGAAATGCCTTGTTGATGAGAGAGGTCAATGGAGAATGGCCAGACTGGTTCAAACTGACAAAGTCTACGGTAACTCAGATAACCGCTCTGTACAATTGTGGTGAGAAGCATATCATCTCTGAATGCTATTCTGAGATGTGGGTTGGCGCTGTTTTGGTGGCACGAGTAGGACCTACACAATATTTGGCAGGTGGTTTTAATGTTGTGGCTGATCGGTGTATGTAATAGTGTTGCAATGTATATTTGCAATTCCATAAATCATATTTTTATAATTCTTTATTTTTTTTCATCTTTTTAAGTTTTACTATCACAGGATATTTATTGCTTTGTTTATTACATAACAAATGAGTGATATATTCATACAAATAAGTACTATAGCATGTCAATTACCTGCACAACAGTGGTGAATTATCAGCATACAATATGTGTTTTAATAGACTGACAGCTCTAATTTTTAAGTTGTATATATTAACATGCTGTAAGTGCTGTAAAAAGTATTGTTTTATGTTAGTTTATGATTTGTAATGCACTGTATTAATGTTAACATATAGAACCTTATTGAGAAGTGTCACCTTATTATTGTTAAGCAATTGTAATTTTACAGGGTACCAAAACTTTAAATGCAGCATAGTTTCTTGAATTAGTGTCAATTCGTTGCAAATAAATCCATAATCCATATCATAAGTGCGTTTTTCATTTGGATCTCACCTCCCACTCATTGTCATCCTTGCCTCTACTGTTCTCTATTTTTATGCAAACTTCATATTTAATTGTGACCCAGCCTGAACGCGTGTCTGCGTCCTGGGGGGGCTGCCACTGCACCAGGAAGTAAGGGCTGTTCTCACTCTGCATCAAAGTCACATTCACATTCTCTGGTGGGTGAGGCTGCACTGTGTGGAAAAAGGTGATTCATGTTAAATGACATCAAACTGAACAGACATGGTGTTCCATTTGAATCAGTGTGAGGCAGCTGAAAACTACAAAATACTTACTAAAAAGGAAATAAACAGGATGGGATCTGCATGAAGACTTGACCAATTGGTTAATTTTCCAAACATAACTTTAAACCAGGTTATGCTTCAGCAAATATCAGGGAAAACATTCAAGTATTTTAACAGGGTTTTTTTGTAGGGATTAGGGAGTGGGACTGCAGAGATGGGTTGTGTTAAAGGGATAGTTCCCCAAAAAATGAAAATTCGATCATCATTTACTCACTCTCATGTCTTTCCAAATCTGTATGACTTACCATGTAACATAAAAGAAGTTATTTATAGCAGAATGTCCAAGCTGTTCTTTTCCATAGAATGAAAGTAAATGGAGATTACTCTTGAGCAAGATTTTCTGTGAATAATTCTTTAAATTTTGGTCAATTCCTTAGACAAAGCTATCATATGGCTTCAGAAGACTTGGAATATAGTGCAGGAGTTGTATGGACTTGTTTTATGATCCTTTTTTGTTCATATTGGAGCTTGAGAAACTGTGTCAAAATGGACTTTTACACCTGGATTTGAATTTCAGTGGCATTTTTAACCTTAATTAAGGCATATTTTTATTTAAACATTTAAAATATAAACTGCTTTGAATCCGATTTTGTCAATAATTAATAATTACATTAATAAAAGTCTCAAAGAATCAACTCAACATTAATTAATATTTTATCCCATATGTATAACTAGGACTACAGAATATTAAGAACTATATCAGATGTTACATTAAAAAATCAAAAGAATTCCTTCTGATGGCATTTGTTGCCCCCACATTTTGAATTTCGGGGGCATTTTTGTCTTTTTGAGTGGCATTTTTGCTGCAAGCCCCCCCTAAATTTCTGACCCTGTTGGTAACCCATGGTCCCCATCCACTTTCATTGTAAAGAGCCATGTTAAAATTCTTCAAACTCTATCATTTTGTGATCTACGAAAAAAAGTTATATGGGTTTTTAACAATATGAATGATAAAACACACAAAATAAAACTCGACATGCCATACACAAGCACATTCAATCAGCCGTAATGGGAAAGTCGATACATGGCTTGAGTTTTGCAGTCTGCAAGAGACAAACCTGTTCATCCTCTATTCATCCTCTATTCTATTAAGCTATTCTCAGCCAAAGCTGCCTCTAGAGCCACCCAGTACTTTTCCATTCTATTCAGATGCTGTAAAAGTCATCATCGTTTAACTCACAGTAACAGGTGGAAGATTTCAATGCGAACACATTTCTAGCAGTGACAGAATTGGTTTGAGAGAAATAATAATTTTACTAAAACCTGGATAAACAAAACATACAACGTTGCCTGCTTGAGTTCTAGAGATTACCTAACTGAAAGACTAGAGTGTTAAAAAGTTTCACCATGAGGAAACTGAGCTGATTTTTCTCTGTGCACCCTTATGTAGCAGTAGCCAAATTTTATATAGGCCTACACTATATTTAGCGAGCAGCTCACTGCTCTGTGGCTCCCAGCTTAAGTGTTGTCACAACAACCCTGAAATTGGCCTCTATGGTAAAACATCATTAACCGCTCAGGCATAGCCAGTATACACTAGGGGTAAAAGGGCATATTGCAAGTACATAAAAAATATGCAGTTTTGTATGCATGTTTATTAATATGTAAACACAATAAATGAACTTACCAATATCCATAACATCTATTTCCACAGATTCTGAGTAGGCTTGCCCCAGTGCATTGGAGGCCACCACTGTGATGTTGTATATGATCCAAATAGATGTGTGTCGTTTATCAAAATAGCAGGAATTGTTTCCTGCTTTATGATAATCTGGACATTCAAAGACTTCCACGGAGCTGAAAAAGCAATACGTTTGTTAGTGGTTTAAACTTATATCTTAATTTTTAGACAGTGGATGAACTAAAATAGGGGACTTATTGTTTTATAATATATAAACTACAGCTAAATGTATTAATCAAATTAATTAAATGACATGCCGAGTAATTCATCAAATTAATCGCATACATCATTATTTGCTGAGAAAGGCCCCCAAATGAGCATAATTCACATAAAAAAAAGCATAATAATTCAAATATTTATAAATATTATATGTGGGACCTGTAATAAATATACTGTATAATACGGATTGAAATTCAGTTTGAAATAAATTGCATTATTGTGGCAGATGAATAAAGCATTGTTTAGACAATAAAAAAAGTAACTTAAAAACGCGTTCTTGTGTTCCATCAGCTCTATTTTAAATTTTCGCTCTATGTACATGTGTATACCTCAGACAGATGCATTTGGAGTGTCTCACTGGTATTCAGCTTCATAAACGCCACATTTTAGAATGCTGTGTAAAGTTAAATGCAGTGGAAACTTTGAAAATCACATCTCGGGTTGCTCAGAGAGTATTGACTCTGACTACCACACCTGGAGTCGTGAGTTCGAATCCAGGGCATGCTGAGTGACTCCAGCCAGGTCTCCTAAGCAACCAAATTGGCCCGGTTGCTAGGGAGGGTAGAGTCACATGGGGTAACCTCCTCCTGGTGGCGGTTAGTGGTTTTCGCTCTCAGTGGTGCGTGGTAAATTGTGCGTGGATCGCGGAGATTAGCATGAGCCTCCACATGCTGTGAGTCTCTGCGGTGTCATGCACAATGAGCCACGTGATAAGATGCACGGATTGAATGTCTCAGAAGCGGAGACAACTGAGTCTTGTCCTCTGCCACCCGGATTGAGGTGAGTAACCGTGCCACCACAAGGACCTAGTAAGTAGTGGGAATTGGGCATTCCAAAATTGGGGTGAAAAGGGGATTAAAAAAGAAAAAAAAAGAAAATCATGTCTCAAGATTCCTGTATTCTGTTGCGCTTCCTCCCAAGTGAGTGGATGTTATTGAAAACAGCTTGATTTGCTCCCGTGTTAGGAAAATCTGTACTTTTATTACAGAGTAGCCAACGTATGCGTCAGGGGGCATGATTAATTGCAATTTTTTTAACACATTATTTTTTCTATAATTAATCGCACTAAATTAACGCTTTAAATCGACAGCCCTAACATACACACAAATTCACACTCTACACAGAGTGTTTACAGTATATCCAGTACAAGAGCTTAATATCATATATTGGGAACATTATACTTGTTGCACATACAAATAAAATCATGTGATATTTTATTAATAAACTAATCCAGTATAGTAAAGTTTGTCATAAGTTCATATATTGAATTAAACTGCAAATATCTTGGGTCAAGTCTAAAATAAATAAAAAAAGGAACCACAAAAAAATAAAAAAATAATAATAAATAAATAAATTTAAGCATGTCAGCTAAAAAGTTGTAATAATGAATTGTGCAAGAGTTAGTCTGATCTCACCTCTCTTTTCTGTAATACAGGTGGTAGCTGGTTGGTAATCCGCCAGTTGATCCAGGCTCCCACCAGCAAGTAAAGGTCTCTTTCTCAGGGGACCGACATCTTGTAAGTCTGGGCCTTCCTGGTGGAGAATGACCTGTGGAGATAAGATATCTGAGCAGTGGAACTGATGCTATTACACGGCTGTCTGGAATACCTGATTCTGATTGGTCAATCACAGCATTCTGCAGTCAAATATTATATAAAATGACCACTAAACTGTATAACTGACTGTTATTGCAGGCAGCCAATTTCATTCATACCAGTGCTAGTTTCATATCTCTTGCATCACTCCATTGTTTCTCCTTACATAATAAAATAATTTAATAACTAAAATCAGTGTTTCATGTCTACTTATTTACTTACAGTATGTGGTCAGTAGCCATGCAAGACCAGGGTGACCTGTTCACCATGACAGGGTTTAGTTTGCGATAATAACCGACTGACTGTACATTTCCCTTTTGATATGACAAGATCAGTCAGTGAATGAGCTCCAGATTTTTAAATAACAGATTGTTTAAAAAAATATATATAAAATAACCCACCATGTAGTTTACTAAAAAGTACTGTATGTGTACACATTAGCATCTGTCTGAATTGGTTCCTCACTTACACATGCTGTATACGACCCAAGAGAGGAACCACATCAGAGTCATTGCCTGGTCTGCATCTCTCCGCATTTTTCCTGCATGAGATTCAGACGTTCACAAAGTCATTAAGGTGTCTACACCAAACACATTAAGTGCCACCTATAGAGTTTATTTGTACTTTAAACATGAATCTAGACATGCAAAACAACCACTTAGCATGTGTAAATACCTGCGTATGTTAAAAGGTCGATTATATGCACAATTACTTTGAATACAATTGTGAGGATTTCATTCTGTGCTATATATATATATATATATATATATATATATATATATATATATATATATCTATATCACACACACACACACACACACACACACAAACACACACACACACTTTTTTCTATTATATGTACATTCTTATGTGATTTCAGCCACCCTGAGAATTACACAGAAATGTCATAAACATATATATAATAGGCAGAGCAGAGATAAAGTAACTGTTTCCTCAAGGACTTATTTCTATTTTATTGTAATAAATAAATGAATAATTATTTTGCCTATTAGTTATCATAACTTAAAATGTAGAGTTAGAATAATTGCCCTGGAATGATCTTGTTGAGTTTACTCAATTGTCCAAGTTTCTGTTAGCTGGTGTTATTGAACTTAGAAAAACTATTCAGCTGAAATCAAAAATATAAGTTAAGAGACACCACACTCACATATTTGGATTCCCAGGATGCACTGCAGTGTGAATAAATTATATAAATGAATATAAATTAAATTAAATAATCATATAAGCAATTGAACTTCTATATTTAGTTTGAATTGAAGTTGATAGAACTAAGAAAGTCAAGTTTATTAAAAGACATTAAGCTCATTTAAGTTATATTGATTGAAGTCAACTTTATGTTCTGTTTAATGACCTTCCCTCTTAAGTTGACACAACTTAAAATTTTAAGGCAGCACAAACACTTTTTTGAATTTAACAGTGTTAACCCATAAAAAAATACTTTTGTTGAAGTAACCTAATTTGTCAGGTAAATTTAGTTTGAATAATTTGAATTGAATAAAACAAGTTGATTTAGCCTCATGTAGCACATTTTTAGATTACCTCACAAAATATTTTTACAGTGTGTGAAAAAGCCTTTTTCTGTAGGCCTGTTACAAATTTATATACAGTATATATATATATATAAATACATTTAACAGTTGTGAATCACTGGCATGAAACCACATTCTTACTAGACATTATATAAAATGTTTTATAAAACTTTTGTCAGGTAATGTAAACAGTATTTCATGTTTCATGTGGTAAAATCTTAATTAACTGGTTGTATTCAAGTCAAAAAATAAACATGACTACATGGGGTTACACCAACAAAAGTCATTTTCAAGATCAGGTAATGGCTTCCTCATACATCTGCACATACACACTTTTTGGGGTGAAGTTAGCTGTTCAAACCAGAAACTAAAAACTGTTCATGGAACGACAACTGAAAACGTACAAAATTCTTTGCAGAATGTAACCTAAAATGGCAACAAAGTCACTTTCAATTGTTCCGGAGTGAAAACGTTACTTTTAAATGCTGGAAACCGGTTATAACCGGTTAATTCCATTCCGATAATTTTTTCAAGAAATCAAAGGCCAAAGCGTCTATCACAGTAAATTTTGGGAATGACACCACGTTGCCCAAAAAAATGAAACATGTGCTTTGGTTCTGAAGGAAACTGCTGCATCACACATTTCTTTCCCTAATTACCTGTTGTGGATGAAGCATTCACAACAGTTGTTGTAAAAGTATTTATAACAACTATGTATAAATACTTCATATACTGTACATGCACACCTAATCCAGATACAATGAAAACATTATTAGGGGTAAAAAGGACATTTCTCAGTTGTTTCCAAGTCTTTACTGAATTATTGTTAGATATGATGCTTTAATACAGATTTGTTGCCGCCGGGTTTTGACTGAGAAGCAGATCTGTGATTAAATTATACTTATCTGTTAATTAACTGTGTGCTGGTTATGATTTTTATGCAGATAAATCCATCACACAGGAAAATGTAATTGCTCATTTTCACTTATTTGGTGAGGCATGTGGCTTATTTTGGGCTTCTTTTTCCAGACCAGGTTGCTTGTTTCTCTTGCGAGATCTGGCAACACTGCAATTAGTATTTCAACCACCCCTTAAAGTAGAGTACTGTCATTTTAAAAACAACGTTATTAACCGTTCTTTTATTTCTTCTAACCCATTAACATTTGGAAGGGAGGCTGCAGAATTTCTGAACTGGAACGAAAAAATACAGTTTTTGCTCAGAACAAACCGAAATGAAAAACATTTCGTTTTTGTTCCCGGTTCAAACTGCAGCAAATGAATATGAACACACACATCCTGATCACAGAAGTGATGTCTAATGATTGTATTTCTGAAAGGATGGAAAGGTACAAGGTTACAAACACTTGAGAGTTGGGCTTGGCAAATGCATGCAGGTACAGAGAGGTGACTTAATGGAAAGTTACAGCCTTGGAGAAGGATGTACTCCATAAAGAAAGATTGGAGAGAAACAGATTTCTCCACTACAAAGACAAATGCTCTGTTTTTGGATCACTTTTTATACACACATTGTTGCTGTATCTCGTAGTGATCCAGACAACTGTAAAAGAGTTATTTTCCGCTTGGCAGTATATATAAAAAAATGCAAGAGTCTAATATTTTACATATATTACATTCCTAAAAGATTGTGGAAAAACAGCAAAATAATGGAAAGTTTTCAAGATTTAGCATAAAGTTGTTTATGGCAACAGTTTACCCTTTCCACTCACCCCCAAATCAAACACACACTAAATGAATAGATGGGTAAATAGTCATCATTAAAAGACAGAGTAATGAGCTACACTACCACAACTAATTCACTACTACTGAGATAATATCTCAATGAATAGGTATTTTGCAGTTGTCTCCAAAACGCAAGTCTTCACCTTAAAATCCATCTGTATGCTGGTCAAAACGATACTGGGAAAAAACAACTGCAATTAAGGTCTTTAAAAAAAAGTCCAAATAAGATCCAGTCTCCTTGGGTCTCTCCTCAAGGGACCAATTTTGCCAAAGCATTCTCACTGATAACAATGTGATTGCCAAAAGCAAACACATACAGTATTGCTTCAGTAAGCCAAGGCAGGTCAGACAGACAGCCCATGATCCCAGGTGAACTCAGCTGAACCATAAAATGTACTGATTATTTTGGAGAGAGAGAGAGAGAGAGAGAGAGAGAGAGAGAGAGAGAGAGGGGTTATGTAATAGGCTATGGATCTATACCTTCTTTAAACTGCAATGTAACAAATGTTTTGTCAGGTCATCTAAAAATGTGCTTCCTGCAGTAATATAGCATCTAAATGAACTGGTTTATATATGTTAAAAATATTACCGAATGACTGGATCAGTCTGACTACATTAGTTCACACTAGTGAAAATCATTCATAAGAGTAATAATAATAAGGTTCAGGTCAAGTAATAATAGCTCTTAGGGTAAGTTATTATGTTATTATAAACATAAACAATAGGCTATAAAATAAGAACAAATGACATTGAACATAATTATGTATATAGAAGTATAATGCATCCAAGGATTAGAAAGTTTAAATCTCAAGCAAGTATAAAACTGTTTCTTTTGGTTAATATGGCTGCATACAAATCTCAATAAATGTTAAAGTGCGCAATTATAGGTCATAAATTCGTATCAAGTTTTCGCTGCATTGTAAAACATGTACAGAGTCGTAGCTTTCTGAAGAAGACTCACCTGATCTGCCCAACCCTTTTGATCAAAATTACATACACAGCTACACCTGGGATTTTCCCGTCTTCTACATACGTGCTACATTTTGAACTGCTCCGCTGTGAAAACAGTCTTTGCGAACCGATGTCAAGAGACGGAGCTTCCCAAAACACAGTGCATTATGAGAGTGGCTGCAGGACCAATAACACTGTCAACCTGTTAACAATGCAGTCCAGCTGAATCTCCCGTTACACACACACACACACACACTCACACACACACCGCCCGAAAGCCGCAGGGAGAGTTGCATAGCATATGACGTTTGCCAGATACACACGTTCCTGCCAGAGACAGTGTGAGTCGGATCTAACTGTAGATATTATTTACAGTGCAGTAATACATGGTGAATTACAGAGAAATTCAAAGTTACACCATTAGTGCTTGTCACTGTTAAGGGTCCGTTCACACCGAACGCGTTTTAAACGCTGCATAGCACTTATGTCATTGTTCTCTATGAACCTCTCTAAAAAGTTTATGAAAAATGGTCTATATGATATTGAAAAATAATGAAAAATAAAACCTATGAATAACCATTAGAGAATGTTCTGTAAATGTTCTTTTTAGGTTATCACACAAAAACCTCCCTGCAACGTTCTGGGAAGGTTACTTTTTGGTTATAATAATCAAACCAAAAACTAACCATTAGAGAATGTTCTGTAAAAAAGGTTACTTTATGGCTAAAATTTTTTATAAATAACACCTAAGAACGTTCTAGGTTCTTATTAGTTTGTCACACATGCCAACGTTAGGGGAACGTCCTGTGTTGTCTCATATATGATCGTCGGGGGCTGTTCAGCCCTAATTTGTTCTTGCTTAAAAAAAAAAGCACGACGCATTTAACAGAATGCAAGTGTCTCGAGACGCGCTTTTGAAAGCCGAATTTCTCTTTTTACATGACACGTCGTCTTAAAAACGCGACGCTGATCGAAAACAAGACGCAACGCATATACAGAACGCTGATGTCTCGAGACGCGCAGTTGACGCTCTTTTTTACGTGAACCTTCGTGCGACAGTGAAAAAACAGCTGGACGTGGCTTCCATTTAGCGCATATTTACATAGAAAGACAATATTTAAGAAAGGCGCACACGGACACATTGCGCGCACGGTGTGAACGGCCACTTCCGTTCAAGGACCTTTTGAGCTTAGGAGAAATGAGACACAAACACCTTCCTCTTTGTCATACATCAGGAAGTGATGCGTATACGCAACCTTATGCTTTCTGAAGCTGGATTTCCCCGCATCAGTCAGTGCTATGAAGGATTAGCAAAGTTTTGCTTAATAATGTCATCCATTTCAACACCTGATCCGTCTGCGGTAGGTGCGCTCGTTGTTTACAGATTTTCTGACATTACTGTTCCAGCCACACGAGTTAAAGTTTTTTTTTGTTTTTGTTTTTTTTTGTGGCGAAATCTAATATTTTTCTGTTGTTTGAACAATCTGGCATGACACCTGGAAGCTTGAACTAAATTCAAATGAGCAATCAGCAAATTCACAAATTCTCATGAATGAGGAACCTCGGGGACATTTTCAACTTTTTTTGAATGGAATGACGATCCCCACATAGTTCACAAACATTGGTACTCCTTATATGAGGTTTTGACAAATAAATGCACTAAAAAGTGAAACTGAAAACGGCAGTTGTTAAAGAGCTATTTCTACTTGACCTGACCTTTTAAATATTTTTCGTTGGTGTAACCTAATGTAGTCAGATAGATTTATTCATATTATTATTTTAAATATATTATTAATATTATTTTATATTATTCACCATGTGGGGCGATACATACATTTCAAAGGCTCTTAATTAATTAGTTGTCATAAAACTGTGTTTATAAAAATTATACTTTAATGAATTGTAAAATTGTGGTTTAAAGTAGCTGTAGATGACGTATAACAGTGTAACAGCACAGGACACTGCTGTCACTGCCTGAAATATCATGTCAGCTACTTTGCATTTCGCAGGTGCTGTACTGAACGTGTAAACCTGAGAGCAGCTGGTCAAGCAGTCACTATTGAGCATCATCTGGTATCCTCCATCATGTCAGATTTGAATGACAACTCTTTGAACATAAATTTATTGAAAGAATCTGTGTTAAAGAGGCTCAGCGAGTCTCTTGACAAGGCCAACAATAAGGGATGGCGAAAACTGGGGGAGATCGTGAAAAGAGACAAGCGATTCAAAGTGAGGTAACAACTTCATCTTTATCAAACCTTTAGTGTGGCCTCAAGATATTTTCTTGACTTTTCTGTTGGATATAGTATGTTTCAACAATGTGTCTGCTTGTTTTCAAATGTTAACACTTAAAGGAATATTCAAGGTTCAATACAAGTTAAGCTGAATTGACTGCATTTATGGAATAATGTTGATAACCACAAAAATTAATTTCGACTTGTCCCTAATTTTCTTAAAAAAAAAAAAAAAAAGCCAAAATCTAGGTTACAGTGAGGCACTTACAAAGGAAGTAAATGAGGCCAGTTTTTGGAGGGTTTAAAGGCGGAAATGTGAAGCTTATAATTTTGTAAAAGCGCTTACATTAATTCTTCTGCTAAAATTCATGTATTATTTATTTCTTCTTCTTGGCAAACAATCAAATGGACACATCGATCTCCAGTATGAAGGCTGCCGTATGCTGCAGATCCTCCTGGCCGCAGAAGATCTTCCTCTCCTTTGGTGTCTTGGTCATCCTGATCTGACGCCTCAGTCTCTCGTATAGTGGGCATTGCTGCAGAAGATGTTCTGTTGTCATGCTGCCAGTCTGACTAGTGCACTGATCTGACTGGCCGATTCAGAACTTGGAGAACAGGTGGTGGTTGAGGTTGTTGTGGCCTGTGCGCAACCTGAAAATGGTCACCTGCTTAGATCTTGTTAGTAGGTGTTATAGGTCAGCGCTGTCGTAGGGTGGGTGTTGGTGCAACCACTTGCTGTGTTGCCTGGCCTTGATGATAGTTTTGGCTCTTTGTAAGTGGTAGATTTGTGATGGAATCCACTGCAAGGTGACTGTATGGGCTCTACAAAGGAAGGTGAGAGATGAGGATAAATCATTCAGTTCTTTGTCTCTGGCAGTCTGAAGCACCTGCAGGACAGACAGGGCATCTGTAAAGAAGACAATGGTACTGGAGGTGTTGCAGCTGTTCTCAAAAAAGGCTGCACCTGTTTTAATGGCTACTGCTTCTGCTGTAGTTGGTGGAGTACAAGCCAGTAGCGAGGGAGATCCTTTCTTCTCTTCCTCCTGCATTCTTAATATATATTCTGAGCCCACAGTTTCTGATAGCATCTTCAGCAGAGCCGTCTGTGTAGACATGGGTCCAGCTATTTTTAGGGTAGTTATTCTGGATGTGTTCTATGGTGTAGGACTTCTTCACAGTACTGCTTTGAGAGCCTTTCTTGCCAACACCAGGAATACTGCACTGTATCAGGGGAAAGCTGGCTTCACTCCAGACAGGGTGCTCAAGGTACTGAGGTATATCTTTCAGCTTATAAACAGTAAGATCTGGATGTTGCCTCTCTAAAATCCTTGTATGGTGGACAAAGCTTCCCTTCTTCCGTCTTCCTTTAGTCGGCTGTGACAGTCTGACCCTCATTGGGTGGTCTGGTAGTCTTTTGAACTTGGCTGCATTGGTAAGGAGTTTTATGTCTTATCTGTTTTCAAGAAATTCTAGACCTGTGGTATTTTCAAGCTCCTGGATATGGGTTGACTTCATGGCTCCGATGATGATCCTGGTCACTTGATTCTGCTCTTTGCTGACCTTTTCATAGCTGGACTTGACTGCCATGCCCCATGTAGTCATAGCATACTCAAGAACTGGTCTATCTATGCCTGAGTACATTTTTGTGAGTATTCTGTCATCTGCACCCCAGTTTGGACCAGCCAATTTCTTCAACAGTGCCAGCTGCATCTTGGCTTTAGCTTCAGCTTTTTTTGTCTGTTGCTTCCAGATCAGTCTCTTGTCAAAAGTTACCCTGAGGTATGTGGGGTTGTCCTCATCAGTGAGATTTCGAGGGTAGCCCTCTGTTCCTTTGGGGACAGGCTGAAGATCGTGTAGGCAGTCTTTTTAGGGTTGATTTTCTCAAGCCACTTCTTTGTCCAGTCCTGTAGAACCTCCTGAAGCCTCTAATTGGCAGTGGATAGATGTTCTTCTGAGCACCAGAGTATGAGATCGTCAGCGTAGTTGGCCTCATTAACATTTCGAGGCAGGTTTCTGAACATGCAGCCTGATACACCACTCTTCCAGAGATTCAGTCTCAATGCATCCTTCTGGACCTTATCATAGGCCTTCTCCATATCAATCCATACAGTCAGAGTACAGTGCGTTTTTTGTCTTGATAGCTGTCTTCAATCACCTGGACAATATACAGTATGTCACCTGGTCCTCAATTGAATGTATAGCCTGAAGCCTGCCTGTTCTGGAGTGATGATGTTTTTTTTCTTCATATGCCATGAGAGTCAGGTGTTTATAAGCCTTTTCATTACTTTTCTTGCACAGCTGTAAGGCTTATGGGTCTGTAAATGCCCACCTTTATCTTTGTTTTTCTTGTGGATTGGCACCATGTCAGCTTATCGCCAGACCTGCGGAACATGGCCTGTCTTCCAGCTGTTGTTTATTATTGCTAGAAGCTTTATTTTGGCTTTCATTCCAAGATGTTGCATCATTTCATTGGTGACTTTGTCTGGACCAGGGTATTTCTTTTCATTCTAGGTCTTCAATGTTTCTTCAAATTCATTCATGCTGACTGGATTGTTTATATAATCTTCTTGCAGCTCATAACTGGTGGTGTTACTCTGTTCTTCACAGACTTGGTGTTTTCTGTAGTCTGGTACAAAGAGGTTACTGACCTGTTCGTAGTTGTCAATAAAGCAGTTTGTAGCTCTTCTTCCTGTCAGGATTTTTTTGTATTGTTCAATAGTGACAGGAGATGCTCTTGTGTCCTCATCATTCATTACTTTTACAAGCTTCCAGAGCTTCTTTCCATCCCTGTCCAGATTTAGCTTTTCTGTCTTCTCTCTCATGATCTTGCGGCTTGGATGTAGGCTCTTCTATATTTTGCAGTGCGGGCTTTATGAGCTATGTTATTTTCTGTTGTTGAGTTGTTCTCAAGTTTTTGCCTCATTCTAGAGACTTCATTTTCAAGTTCCTGCAGCTCTTTTGTCTGGTAAGCCTGTAGTTAATGGAATTGTTTCTGAAGAAGCTTTCAGGATCGCTTGATTGAAGCTTGCAGAGGCCCTGTTGATGTTTCGGTCTTCTGCTTTTACACTGTCGGAGTGCAGGTCTGAAAGATTTGTGAACTTGTCCCAGTCTCCTTTTTTATAGTTCTACCTGGGAAAGGTCTTGGGTTTTTAGGTCTACACTACCCTTCAAAAGTTTGGGGTCACTTGCCTTAAATGTTTCTCATGATCTTAAAAACCTTTTGATTTGAAGGCGTATGCTTAAATGTTTGAAATTAGTTTTGTAGACAAAAATATAATTGTGCCAACATATTAATTTATTTAATTACAAAACTAAAATTTTATTACAAAAAAAAAGTATTTGAAATGGATGACTTGGACCAAATGATTAAGAAAAGCAGCCAATAAGTGCCCAACATATAGATGGGAACTCCTTCAATACTGTTTAAAAAGCATCCCAGGGTGATATTTCAAGAAGTTGGTTGAGAAAATGTCAAGAGTACATGTCTGCACATTCTAGGCAAAGGGTGGCCACTTTTAAGATGCTAAAATATAACAGTTTTGATTTATTTTGGATTTTGTTTAGTCACAACATAATTCCCATAGTTCCATTTATATTATTCCACAGTTTTGATGACTTTACTATTATTCTAAAATGTGAAAAAAATAAATAAATAAAGAATGAGTAAGTGACCCTACACTTTTGAACGGTAGTGTATATTGCAAGTTTATAGTCAGCTTGACTGGTCTGTTGTCACTGCCTTCTAACTGGCTCACTACCCCTCTGGCTGTTTTCTTGGAAAGGTCGTCAGTTGCAAAGGCTAGGTCTGGAGTAGATGTAGACATCAGTCTGTGAGAGAAGAATGTTGATGGGTCTTCTGGATTGTTCAGCAGGATCATCTTGCTATTGTTCTGCCAGTCCTCCACTTCTTTTCCTATTCTGTCTGTCTCCTCGTAATCCCAACGGGTGAAGTGACTGTTGAAATCTCCAACTCCCAGGCAATTTTCAAGAGAGCACTTAATCAGCAGGGCAGTATACTCTAAAGATGGTTATGACAGAGTTGCCTACTGTGAATATGGCTCCATGAATCTCAGCTTCCACTTTGAAATCTATGACTGGAATACTGTTTCTGATGAGCAAGAGCACTCCTCCATTATGTCTTTCCTCTCTATCCATCCTGAAGGTCTGGTATCCTCTTATGGTAAATATATGGTTTGGGTTGATGTGTGCCACTTGGATTCAGACCACATCAATATTATCTACATGAAGTCTTTCAGTAAGAGGAAGTTTCTAGTTGTAGATGCCCTTTATTGTTGTAGATGTTTAAATAGTTTTTTATAGTTGTATTAGGGTTTACAGCGTTGCGTTGTCATGGCAACAATGTTCTAAAATTGATAACTTTACACAGAAAAGTTTAGCAAGCGATTTTATCATAATAAAATCATGTTAACATGCATATTTTTAGTGTCTTGTGGCTATACTTTAAAAACAGTGAGTATTTCAACATTTATGGATTTGCCCCATTTACTTCATTGCAAGTGTCTCACTGTAACCCAATTTTTATGGTTTTTGTAAAATAAATGAGGGACAAGTCAAAATTAAATTTTGTGGTAATCAACATTTTGCCACAAATGCTGTCAATTGAGCCAAAATTGTGTTGAAACCAGAACATTTCTTGCTTTTTATTCCCATTCACATGAACAGTCTGGATGATATGGACATGTGCTCGCTGAAGGTTTTGGAGGTAGATGGCAGTCCTTCCCGCACCCTGCTCAAACTCATAGGAGATAAAGGCTGTGTGTTGGGTGATCTGGTAGACTTTCTACAGATCATGGGTCAAACAGATGCCCTGCAGTGTCTCAAACCTTCAGGTACAACTGCCTCAGTGCAAACACAAAGCTTGTTTCATAGGTCAAGAGACATCACTGTTAACCTAGATATGTTTAAACAGTGCAATGTCACAACACATTATCTTAAGTTGATTGCTGTGTAATATTATTGTGACTGTAATATGTAATAATCATCAAATCAAGTAAAAATTTCAACACTGTATTTGGATTGTTGACATTAAATACTTTTGGGAAGTTGACATGTCTTGCGGTGTGACTTGCTATAAATGCCATCTACAATGACCGTAAACAGTATTTTGCTAAATTTTCTATAATAACTCTGTATGCTGTTTTTATGACCCCATAAATTGAGAGACTTCATGGAATATTTGTACTTTTAAAAATTAATTCGTCACATCACAGGGCCTTTTAAAAAGGAATAACGAAGCCAGTCAGGAGATTACAAATGGTGCGAGACTTAAAAGAAAGGTTGAGCAGTCACTGCACTACAGTCATATAAATCATAACCTAAAATCTGGATGTTGATTAAAAAAAATACATGGACATTTTATGCATCAATTAATCATTTACAGAAGTGCTTGAAGAATGAACATTAATCATAAGTGATTCCAAGGGTCTGGTTGAGAGATCATTATCAGTAGTTTCTCAATTTCTGCTTTCTTTTGAATGTATCTCAACAGGAATTCAAATCCTCGTCCAGCCGCAGTCAGTGTCTGTCATTGCTGGACACAACCTTCGTCTAAGCTGTTGTGCTGTTAGTGCTTCACGTGTGCAATATCAATGGTTTAAGAAAACAGAGGAGGTATGTAGAAATATAACATTACATGTAGGGAACATACTTAATTGTCAATCCTTCACATTAATTATATCATCCATACCTTCCTCCTATGATTCTTTCAGGTTCCTAACAGCTTCTCTGCAGACCTGGTGTTCAGTCCAGTCCAGGTCAAAGATTCAGGCTTTTATATCTGTAGAGTGAACTGTGGAAACACATATGAGTTCAGTCACTGGGCCCAGGTAGACGTCCTTGATGTTCCACCAAGATATGGTAAGTCATTTTTGTTCTGCAAGAACAAGTGAGGAATATCCATGGTAGGGATGCCGCAGTGTGTGTTTTTGACGGTTAGATTACCACCTGAGAAAATTCTCAGTTAACCGGTTTTAAGATTATTTGCATATTTTCTTTTATGCAACAGAACTGAGGTAAAAAAAAAAAAGTCATATTATATCACAATTGAACGTGCTAGTGGATGCGTTTCTTAGGAATATATGGACTATAAGAGCAGTCATACAATAGGAAAACTGATAAATACACAAAATATAAAAATGAAGTTCTGTATATACTGTAAAAAGAGACACTCCAATACAGGGCACAACACCGCAACAGCCCAAAGTATACTTCGGTCAGACGCGAATGCTGAGCTTCCATGTGCAGAATGAGTGCAGCACGATCTTTCTAACCGCACGTCTTTGAATACACAGAATGCGCATGCTTCTGGACTTATTTGCACTAATTAGTGGGTCCACAAGGTGGTAGCACTCACAGTTGAACCGTTGCTGTCATGAAGAAGTGCTAGAAGAAGATGTGATTGCTGGTAAACTACAGGAGACGAAGGTGGCAACAACAAACACGTCAAGAGTGCATGTGTGAGGAGGGCAGAAGTCTGAAGGAATATAAAGACACATTTATGGGTCTAAACTCCTGAAGAGAAATAGTCCATTATCCCATACTACCTGTGTATGTGTGCACAGTCAAATAAAGTATACTTTGACAGGCTCGCGTTCGAATGTACGCAGACGCTAAGCATTCGCTTCAAAGCCGAAGCATCATTTGGGCTTAATATGCTTCCCGGGCACAGAATGATGCACTTTAGTGTAACCAGAGTGCTTGGAGTCACTTCAGTGCATAACTGTAAGATTATTGTGTGTGCGCAAAATGTAGTTCACGGCATCCAACAGTTTTTTCTCTAGCAACAGTTTATTAAAGCAATACATTTTCTGTCAGACACCCCACTATAAAGAATCGGTAACAGACTTCATAAAAATACTGTTCTTTAATCTGTCCACAATACCTCACAAATAAACCTCTGGACTATGCATAATGAAGATAACATAAATTTACTGTTGAATGTGGGGAATTTGTAAAGTTGCATCTCTCATTTTCACCCTATAAAAGCAGAAATATTAACAGCAAAAAATATTAAACTCACTAATTTTTTGTTGGATGACTTGTGGAACATCTTGTCCCATTTGTAGGATGTGTATCTTTATATGACTTCAGTCCTCTGACTTCATTACATCCGTCAACTTCAGTAAGCCTCAGTCTTTCAAATGCTTTCAAACAGATGACTAAAGTTGCTTTTTTGGTGGATATGAGTCTAGTAGACCACATTCCTCTTTTATAGACCATTTCAAGTACTATTCATTGGTTTCAGAAGTGATGTCTTTGTTCCTTGAACATTTCCTACTAGTTGTCATACTCATTCAAAACAACAGCGGAAGGCTCTTCACTCATGGTGACTTTAACATGATTAAAGTTACTAACGTTAACACGATTGTCATAAAACGTCATTATTAAAATGTGGACTATGTTGTTCGGTGGCTGGATGCTCCCTGGATGAACAGAAATTAAAGTGTTTATATTGCCGGAAAAACAACTGCAAATGGACGCATGAACCACGCAATGGCTGAATACATGTAGAACTAACAACTGTAGCACACATTTTATCTCTAGTAGGTGAACAACATTTTTGCCAACTAATTGTAAGTTTGATATGTAGAGCTCTAAAAGTGACTATAGATTGCTCCCATTATAATGAATGAAGCTGCGCATGTCATTTACTATTACATTTACTCATTAAGCAGATGAATTTTGACTCCCTAGTATCCTTATGTTTAGGGGTGGGTGTAAGGGAGAGCTTAATGGATGAGGACCAGTCAGATAGCAGGGAGTCAGAATCTGGCGGGCAGTCCTAGATTATAATAGGAGCAATCCAATATTTCCATTCTTTCCGCTGAGGAAATAATTATGAGTATCTAAACTATGATACAATTTCATCGCCTCTTTCGCTTAGATGCTCAGTATCAACAACACGTCTGGATAAGTCACTTCAGGTAAAGGTTTGATGTTCTTTGAGAAAATATGTCAACTCAGAGCCTTATTTAAAGGATCTGGTAATGATACCGGAAGTGCTCCCAGGCCAGTAGCATTCTAATTCCTTTGTTATTGTTTACATCCTTGAAATGGTCTATATTTTGGAGTTGTTTGTTTAAGCCCCAATTCCACATGAATTGAAAGTTCACATTCAGTCCATGACACCTGGCCAAGCATCACGTGGCCACTGTCCGTAACCATAGAAACAGCCAGTAACCAGCCAGGCACAAGCGCAAGAGATCTTCACATTTAGGCTTCACATTTAGGCTCTTTTATATTTATAAAGTATATTATATATATATAATATTTTTGCCACGTGTAAAATAAAACATTTCACGGTTTGTAACCGTAGATTCTAAATTCTTATGGTTAAATTTACCGTTATATTACTAATCATGGTTAATAGTAAAACCATGTAATCGAGACATCCCTAGCCATGTTTCCATTCTTTGTTATAACTTTAAAGGTGTAATTCTTTCAATGTTATAATACCAACCTGGTCTCAGAGAATGAATCATGTTACTATACCTAAATTTTTGCAAATAGATTTTTACTTGGCTCATTGTACGTATCGCTGCAGTTTACTGGTGAAATGAACACTAAAAGGCGCTACAACGACAATTACTTTTATTCACTTTCACAGCTCATTATCAGTTCATAAAAACAGCTTTTTCACCTTGATCTTCACACAAAGTTATCTTATTATATCTAAACACTTTATACAGCATGACTTGTAAGGTGAAACATTTTAAAGTTTGCATTTCATAACCAACTACACTACAAGCAGTTCCAGTGTGATCATTGTGTGGTACCTCAGCTGATAAAGAGTTGCACATGCTATGCAAAGGACTGGAGTACAAGTCCTGCAGATCACGCAAGTTAATATGTGGGCTGAAAATATTACAGAAGCACCACAAAATTATGTGGTTGCTTCAACTGTTTCATGACACTGTCGGTTAGGTTTAAGGTTTAGGGTGAGGAGGTAGGTAGAGATTTTTTTTAATTAAAACTCAGAGCATTAACCCTAAAAACCTCATCTGTTTAGGAGAAAATGGAACTTGCTTTTAGGGCTACATAGTGAAATGTCCACTGTGTGGTGCTAAAAGCAAGTTATATTTTCCTCTAAACAGATGAGGTATTTTGGGGTTAATGCTTAATTGGAATGATCTAATTAAGGATTGGTTCAACTATATGTTTGTCTGTCAGATAACAGCATTATTTGTCGTTGATATCAAAATGGAAAATGCTATTATTTCTTGCTTTTGTTCAGGGTTAGTATCTCTGGTATCAGAGGGCAGGCCAAAAGTGCTGATCCAGCCTCAACCACAAAGGCTGCTGGTGGGTGATTCACTCTATCTGGAGTGTGGAGCTATTGGCAGACCCCTACCACAATATCAGTGGTACAGAAATGGAGTTCCAATCAAAAAAGCCACCAAGAGGAAGTACAATGTAAGAGGAGACCATTATTAATAGTTTCACTCTAGAGCATTTTAATTATACCTCATTTTTGAGACTGCAGTTTGGGTGTAGTAAATTAAAGGATAGTTCACTGAAAAATGAAAATTCTGTCATCAACTTCTCACCCTTATGCCGTTTTAAATCCCAATTCCATGGAAGTCAAGGGGAGAAAAATACAATGAAAGTGAATGGTGAATGGGGCTATCAGTCCCCAACATACTGCCTAACATCTCTTTTTGTGTTCTACAGAAGAAAGAAAGTCATACAGCTTTGGAATCTTGTATGTAAAAAAAAAAAAAACTAGACTGCATTGAACAATGACAGTGTTTTTTTTTTTTTTTTTGGTTTAAATTAGGTTGATCTTTTGTTGCCAGAGCACAGGGGAAGATATCGCTGTGAGATCTTCAGCAACAATGAGAGAACATGGAGCAATGAAGTGGATGTCATTATTGGTATGGAATCATTTGTTTTTCATTTATTAATTCAGAAGATGCTATCTGATCAAATTCGTTTCATGAACAGTAGTGAAGTCAATCTAATATGCATACCTGCAAGAAGATATAGATCAGTTGCACATGAAAGGACCATTGAAATGTTAAAGTCAATTTAATTATTGAAAGGATCCTATGAAACCCTAGTGCATAGAGAATGACTTGATGGTGCCATAAGCCAGTGTTTCTCAACTGGTGGGTCGCAGGTCTATACGGACTGGGTTGCGGACAGCAGGGAAAGAACAATGCCATGGTTCTCCCATTGAACATATTTCGGCGGCCGCCCAAGTGATAGCCTATTTAGGACTGCCGAGGCAGATTTAATGATAATCTCGCAATCAGCTAAAGGCTTCTCATCTGCACTTTCGCACGAGTGTAACGGAACGAGCTCGCGATCATGATCTGCTCTTCTCTCTGACGTGCGCGTGCGACAACCAGGCTTCCCTCGATATTGCGGAGCGCAGACCTCAAAACTGATGTGACCAATTTCAATTCTAGTATAGTTTAAAGCGTTACGGAGGAAGTCGAATCGAACCTCTCAAACCGTAGGCAGTCCTGACATGCCAAACAGCACTGAGGAGGAAAAGAGCAACACTGTGTTATGCGCTAATCTTTTTTCATTATACATCATCACCTTTACAAAACTGTTTAACGATTTTACATGAGTAAAAGTAACTGTTATATTTTGACAAAATGTTATAGTTTCATATGAAATAATCTAAAGGTAGAATCTATCAGACCTCATTTTATATCAACAGTGGCAGGTGTAGTTAAAGTTTCAAGATGTGTTTCAGCTATTTATTTTTTCATAAATACTGTAATTTGTTATTATTATTACTATTATTTAAGACTAGCTACACTGACCTAACCATGGTAATGAGGAGCCTTTCCTTCTGTGTAATATGTATGTTCTGTTTGAATTGATGTTTGAAATTAGGAAAGAAACAGGATAATAATGGGCTCATATAAGTAAATATGCTCTTCAATTTTTAAAAGGGGGAGAGAAAACTTCCTGTCGATTTTGTTGTTGACATCAACAACAAAAATAATGTCACTTGATGCATGTCCTTGTACTTGAAAACCATGAACAAAACTATGCAACATAAAAGGAAAAGCGACCCAGGATACATTAAATACAGATTATGTTTTTACTATGGTGGGTCGCCACTTGATCTGGTCCTGAAGCAAAACCAGTTGAGAACCACTGCCATAAGCAACATATGGTTAAGTTATTCAGTCTAGTGGATTTCCTGATTGCCAGAAAAATGTCACTGGTAAACCACTAAGAGTTGCCAATAAAGGGGGCCTGGGTAGCTCAGTGGTAAAAGACGCTGGCTACCACCCCTGGAGTTCGCTAGTTCGAATCCCAGGGCGTGCTGTGTGATTCCAGCCAGGCCTCCTAAGTAACCAAATTGGCCCAGTTGCTAGGGAGGGTAGAGTCACATGGGGTAACCTCCTCGTGGTTGCCATAATGTTGTTCATTCTCAGTGGGGTGCTTGGCGAGTTGATCACGGACGCCACAGTGGACGGCGTGAAGCCTCCACACGCGCTATGTCTCCGTGGTGACATGCTCAACAAGCCACATGGTAAGATGTGTGGGTTGATGGTCTCAGACGCGGAGGCAACTGGGATTCATCCTCCACCACCCAGATTGAGGCGAATCACTACGTGACCACGGGGACTTAAAAAAAGCGCACTGGGAATTGGATATTCCAAATTGGGTGAAACAGGGGAAAAAATCCAAAAACAAAAAAGAGTTGCCAATAAAGATGTGTAAGCTGCATTCTGGGAGTTACAATTATTTTTTAACTTTATTTACTAATTTTTGTGGACACCCCAACCCCATTTTCTCCATCAAGAAAATCCTTGCCATCCTGAAAAGAAAGAGCCAAGGATATCGCCTGAAATTTCAGGGGCGATGGAATGCTCTGAAGGTATCATTTAAAGATGTATTGGCACCTCTCTTGTATCTGGGAACTTTTGGTGTCAATCCGTTTGTAGAATCTAAATCTGGGTGCATGTCAATCTCAATCATCATACCGTCTGCTTAAATGATTAATGCATTTCTTTAGGAGTAAAACATTTTTAATGAGGAATAAAATTACTGAGGAACCTTTAAAGGAATATTACAGGTTCAAAACAAGTTAAGCTCTATCTGCAAATTTTTTCATTAGCACAGACAATATTTTTGATTTGTCCCAGAGTTTGTAAAAACAAAATTGTTTACATTAATACACTTTCAATGGAAGGATAAGGCATTCTGCAGGGTTTAGTAGTAGCTCATATTTTTTTAAAGTGCAAAAATGTCTGTTATTTGAGCTTCAAATTTGTCTTAATCATCATTTCAGTGGTTGGACTTCTGTTTATGTGGATGAACGTCAGGTTATTATGTGATATCGATGTAATTCCTGTTTTTAAAATTCCTGTGGGTTTTTGTTTTTTAATGTAAACAGCCCCTTTCTGGTAACCTTTTGCTTATAATGCAAAAGCTACAGAGTTTATTGAATTTACATGGTCATGACAGGAGTAAAAAATAATTGTGTTATGTGAAACATGTATAATGTTTTCAGTGTGTATTTTAATATTTATCCTAGTGCAATGTCTTGGCTCATTGAGTTCCATTGTAAGTGCATTACTGTGAAGCAAAGAGCAGGTTTTTTTACTTGATTTGTACTTGTTTTTTCTCTGGTAATCAACAGCAAGCCACAGATGCTGTCGATAGAGCTTAATTTGGTTTGAATCCGGAACATTCCTTTAAATGTATTTCACTTTCTATCTTGACTAGTCTTGCTGATGGAGTTGGTGGAGGTCACAGCTTTGATAGATTTGCATGCCTGTAATGAATGCTTCCTGAGGAAATGGTACAAGGCTATTCTCAAAATGAACCTCATATATCTCAAAGTTAATTTTCTTAAAGGGATAATTCACCCAAAAATTAAAGTTCTCTCATTATTTTCTCACCCTCATGCCATACCATATGTGAATGACTTTCTTTCTTCTACTGAACACAAACAAAGATCTTTAGAAGAATATTTCAGCTCTGCATACCCTTACAATGCAAGTGAGTGGGCACCAAAATTTTAAAGCTCCAAAAATCATTTAAGTTCTTTTTTACTATACATTTTTCTTCCCTGCCCAGTAGGTATGCAAGAAGAATGCGAATCGACAAAAACACAAGAAGAATGTGAAAGTGAAAATGGAGATTTATAGTTTAAAAAGACATAAATATTGATCTGTTTCTCACCCACACCTAGCATATCACTTCTGAAGACTTAAATTTAACCACTAGAGTGTTATGGATTACGTTTTTGCCCTCTTTATTTGCTTTTGGGAGCGTAAAAATTTTGGGCACCATTCACTTGCATTGTATGGACCTACAGAGCTGAGATATTCTTCTAAAGTCTTTTTGTTCAGCAGAAGAAAGAAAATCATTCACATCTGGTATGGCTTGAAGGTGAGTAAATGATGAGAGAATTTTCATTTTTGGGTGAACTATCTCTTTAAGTGTATATAAGGGCTCATTGTGGCAGGATGGGGTTAGTTATAGGTCAGATCTCATTGGTTTCTAAAGACAGATTCCTTTTGTAATCTATAAACTGTATTTTCTCTTCATTACTACCATTGTGATGTGCTTTCAGAAAAGAATCTAATACCAGCATGTGAAATCTATTCTCTTTGATTTTCAGATGACTTTTTGACCAATGAACAGGGTAAGTTCTTGTTTCCATCACATCCAGTCTTGAAGATTTCTTGCTTATACTGACCAGAAAAACTAAACAAACTGTAAATCATTGACTGATTATAATTTTCTTTATCAGATTACAGTTTTGAGAAACCTTATGGTGAGTAGACCAACAGTATTTGATTAACTAACTTGAATGAAAAAACAAAATTTTGAATTTGCCGTTGGCTCTTCACAGCCCTTTTTCACTATAAATATGTGGCTCTCCCTACAGCTACAGACAAAGTGGCTCTTCTGATTGGTAACCTCACATATCGAAACCACCCACAGCTGAAAGCGCCCATGGTTGACGTGTATGACCTCACCAATCTGTTGCGGCAACTAAACTTTAAAGTGGTGTCTCTGCTAGATCTGACAGAGTCAGAGATGCGCAACGCTGTGGAGGAGTTCTTGTCCCTGCTTCATAAGGGAGTGTATGGTAAGGTAGTTTCACATACAGTATATAAAATTATATGAGAGAGTTATGATTAGCAAAAATATGAATTGCTCATTTACTCACACTCATGTTGTTCCAAACCTATATGACTTTCATTTTTCATGCAATAAAAAAATATGTTTTGAAGAATATTCACGCTTCTCTTTTCCAGTAACCAGGGCCTTTCGAGCCCCAAAAAGGTCTCATTCGCATTTCCGCATATTCAAACTAGGTGCATCGCTATTGGTTACATGACACATGAAAACTGATAGTGTTTGGCAACATTGATGTCAAACCTATAGTGCACAAGTTGACTACTTTTATGGTACTTTTTTGTACTTTATGGAGCTTGACTGTGTGAATTTCATTCGTTGCATGGAAAATAGCAGCTCAGACATTCTTCAAAATACCTGCTTTTTTGTTCCACAGAAGAAAGAACGTTTTAGAGATTTGGAACAACATGAGGGTGAGTAAATGATGACAGAATATTCAGTTTTGGGTGAATTAACTTGGAATCTTTTTGTTCTCCTCTCTATAGGTTTGTTGTATTATGCTGGCCATGGTTATGAGAATTTTGGGAACAGTTTCATGGTGCCAGTGGATGCCCCAAATCCATACCGTTCAGGCAACTGTCTCTGTGTGCAGAGCATTCTGAAACTGATGCAAGAGAAGGAAACTGGACTTAATGTCTTCCTATTGGATATGTGCAGAAAAAGGTGGGAATGTTATGTTAATGAATGTTTAATACAATTTTTACTTCATCGTAATCATCATCATTATAACACTTTGATAATATTTCAGAAATTTACATGATGAAGCCATGCCGAATGTCATGCTTAAAGTCACAGCCAATATTGTTTTTGGATATGCAACGTGAGTAACTGTGTTTTTGTCCAACAATATTTTGCTGGAGTCCTTTTTTGTTCTCTATCTGATATGGTATTCTGTAAGTGTTATATGTTATTTTTTCATGAAGTTGCCAAGATGCTGAAGCTTTTGAATTGAGTTCAAGTGGATTCACCAATGGAGTCTTCATCAAATTCCTGAAAAGGCGCCTCCTAGAGGATGAAAAGATAACTGTTCTGCTAGACAGAGTGGCTGAAGGTGAGGGAACCTTGACGTGTTGGAGTAGAGTTGAATTAACCATGAATGCAGTTTTTATTAGTAATAAATGCAGGTACATTTAGTTTTAAAAAAAAATGGAAGGTTAACTGTGTTGAACACAGTGTAATATACAGTACATACAGACAGCATTCCTATTTTTTACATTAATTTAACAGAATTTGTAGTACTGTTACCATTGATTATAATAACAAAGTTTAGTTAATGACCAAAAAAACAAAATATAGTCAAGCCATGCATACAATCAGCAATATACAGTATGTAAATTATATTGCATCCATTTGTGCTTGGTAGTGTGTCACTGTACAATCAAATGACTGTATTGATTGTTTGTAGATATGGGTCAGTTTGACCCCACAAAGGGTAAACAGGCTCTGGAGATCCGCAGCAGTTTGTCAGAGAGGCGTTCCCTCACCGATCCCATCCGCCCTGGAGACTACTCCGATCCAACCCAGGCACACAACCTGCTCTGGTCTAAAGCACATGGTACAATCAGCCATTGAGAAATATTCTCATGCTTTTTAAGTAACCTTATAAAACAGTTTCAACTTTAGTCATGGTGAGATGTAAGATTATAGCTCAGGACTAGAAATCAAACAAAATTAGCATTTATCAACCTTTTGCATTTGTGTTTCAACCCAGAACTGCCAGAGAACAGAATTTTGGACTTTGAGTGTGGAGTTCAGATAAAAATGGACTTTGCT
The DNA here is from genome assembly GCF_019703515.2 of Myxocyprinus asiaticus. Classification (NCBI taxonomy): domain Eukaryota; kingdom Metazoa; phylum Chordata; class Actinopteri; order Cypriniformes; family Catostomidae; genus Myxocyprinus; species Myxocyprinus asiaticus. The sequence goes on from NC_059347.1 coordinate 20,890,679, forward strand.
GCGGAGTTCTCCAACGTGCTGGTCATCTACACCAGCATTGTGAAAAAGCCAGAGGAGATGATGTCATGTCAGGCACACATCACTAACCTCCCTCTGGTTAGAGGTCTTTTATTTTATATTTGGAGACAGGAACTGCAAAGTTTCATTTATTCACATTTATATTCATACACAGAAATAAAATAAATACTAATCTTGCACGATTTTTTAAGAATAGTCTTATTTTTTACTTTAACAATGCCATTATTATATTCTATAATGCTTTCATTCAAGCTCTCAGATACAGTAAAACATGATTGAAACATTTACAATTCATTTTAATTCATTCTTATTATCTTGACTTTCAAGGACCTGGATGTAGATCCTAAGCTGATGAATAAGGAGACTCTTGAGGAGACGGGAAGCTTCTTACTCTCAGGCAGTCTCCCTCAGCACTGCCTCTATACCAGGCTTAGCTCAATACAGAAACTCAAGGTACAACTCAAGTCTTCACACACCCTCATTTAGAACGTTTGATGACGCTGCATTGTTCTATTGGTAGATACTGGATCTGATTTACTATTAGTATTCAATTAAATTCAAACTAGTGTAAATTTAAAGGAATAGTTCACCCAAAAATGAAAATTCTCTAATCATTTACTCACCCTCATGCCATCCCAGATGTGTATGACTTTCTTTCTTCTGCAGAACACAAACAAAGATTTGTAGAAGAATATCTCAGCTCTGTAGGTCCGTACAATGCAAGTGAATGGTGACCAGCTCTCTGAAGGTACAAAAAGCAAATAAAGGCAGCATAAAAGTAATCCGTATGACTCCAGTGGTTAAATCTATATCTTCTGAAGCAATATGGTATTGTAGGTGTGGGTGAGAAACAGATCAATATTTAAGTCCTTTTTTACTATAAATCTCCACTTTCACTTTTGTTTTTTGGCAATTCGCATTCATTGTGCATATCGCCACCTACTGGTCGGGGCTGGTCAAATGTGGAGATTTCTAGTAAAAAAAGGACTTAAATATTGATCTGTTTCACACTCACACCTATCATATTGCTTCTGAAGATATGGATTTAACTAATATGGATTAATTTTATGCTGCCTTTATGTTCTATTTGGAGCTTCAAAATTCTAGTCTCCATTCACTTGCGTTATATGAACCTACAGAGCTGAGATATTCTTCTAAAATCTTAATTTGTGTTCAGCAGAAGAGAGAAAGTCATACACATCTGGAATGGCATGTGAGTAAATGAGAGAATTTTCACATTTGGATGAACTATCCCTTTAAACCTAACCTTCTTTCTTTGTTTCACAGGAGGAACTGGCATTCACTGTCTGCCTTCAAGTCCTGTTTAACTCTCTAGAGGACCTGGTCCAATGGAACATGGACGTTAACATTGGAAAGCCTCTCACTGCCAAACTGGATCTCAACCGGCCCACCCGGAAGATTAGCTGCCAACTGACCTGTCACATGCCCCATAGCCCCTCGACCAGCCCCAGCCACAGTCCCGCATCTGACCGCCGCTTCCACAGCCAGGACTCCTACTTTCCCCAGCAGTACGCCAACCCCTACCTCAATGTCTTTGAGCCTCTCCATGGAGCAGTTGGGGGATATGGGGGCTTTCCAATGCATGCTGGTCACACATATCAATATGAAAACATGCCATGCTCTCCTTTCCTGACCCCGCCAAGTATTCCCATTGAGACCACCGATGACATTGATGACATGCAGAATGAGTTCATAAATAGCTTGCAACTCTATAACCGTCCTTGAGTGTTTCTGTTTATCGATTTAGATGTTTTGGAAGAGCTCCTATTTCCATCATATCTTATCGACTTTGGCCAAGTTAGTCTTTCTGAGGTTAATCTATGATAGTGCTTTAAGGAATAGTTCACCCAAAAAAATGAAAAATCTGTAATTATTTATTCATCCTCATATGGTTCCAAACCGACAAGTCTTTCTTTCTTTTGCGGAACACAAAAGGGATGTTTTAAAGGATGTTCCATTTGCTGATTTCTATTCAACAGCAGTCAATAATGACTTAAAAAAGCATCCAAAAATATCATAAAAGTAGTCTATGTGACTTGTGCAGCATTTTCCAAGTCTTCTGAAGGCATACAATCACTTTGTATGATGAACAGACCAAAATTTAAGCTGTGAAGGGCTCAAATCAAATATGGTGGCAATAACATCAAACCTCATGGGTTTTTGCGTGCCTTGTGGTTTGATGTTATTGATGTGTAGCCATATTTGCTTTAATCTGGGAACATGTAATGCACCAAGCGGGGCACCTTACCTATATCATCCTATACAGAATGATTAAGGATAGTGGGGTCAGTGAGTTTATCATACTGTACAAATTATAGCCACATACCAAGTCATCACTACCAGCAGTTTTCAGTCCTCGACTTCATGTGACATTTATTACTACAACTTTAAATTTTTGCATAAAGAAAAAAACTGTAACATACTGTCATTGTAAGTATGTTAGTTAAATGTTACATTATAATTTATGTTAAAGATACTGTATCATTATCACCTCATTACTTAAAATGTATTTTCTCATATAGATTTTAAACAGACATTTAGACAAAAACCACATTTATTTTTAAATAAAAATGCATAAAACTTATGTGATGGTTACCATTTAGAATGTGTAAATTTATCACAACTCAGGCTTCATTATTTAAAGGTGAAGTGTGCAATTTCTTTGCCACTAGACTAGAGTCACCAAATGAAATTGTTAAATACAATATTGATTTGCTAAGTTCAGAATAGCATATGACCATTCTACTCTTACTATTTTTGCAGTATACAGATACAGCAGCAATAGTAAGAATATAGTATTGAATGCTCTTCTGAACACAGACATTCAAATAGGTGTCCCGAACACTCCCCCTGCCATTGGTTAGCCAAACTGGTAGTCTCGACCCAAACTCATGCCATTGGTTGAGCCAATGTTTCTGTGTTAGGCTGGTCAGGATGCTCAAACAAACAGAACAATGAGTTGAATTGCCAGAGAGCCACAGTGCATAATCTACTTTTCAGGGGCCCACAATTGTATAGTTGATTTTGTATATTAAGCTGGGAAAGATGAAAGTATTTTAACATAAAAAAGATACATTTTATGCAGTAAGCCATCCAATCAAAATTTGATTTAAAATAAAATAGGAAAATAATGAATGGAATAAAAAGAAATAATTGATTAAAAAGAAAATAACAGAGGAACCAAATGAAAAAACTCACAAATAGAACAAATTCATAAATTAAAAGTTTCAGACTTTTACAGGCAAAGCAAATGTGTGTCATCAGAATTAGACAAGACAGAATTTTAGAAAAGACTTTGTCCTATGACACACTTTTAAAGGCCGCCTCCCACACATTATTACATAATAGTGCACTTCTCATCTCCACAGTTGTGGCCTGAGCTTTTTCTTTCAGCTGCCCATGTCCATATTTTGAATATTTTGCATCTGATCAATTATAGAGCCCTTTTCCTCCTCCTGTGGGGCATTTCTTCGTTCATGAAGAAACTGATCTTTGTAAATACGTTTGGCATTAGGTGATCTTGCTCTATTTAGCTGAGCTATAATTCCATTGACTTTCAAAATAATGAGAACAGCATGCTCTTTTAAAACCTATTTGTTTTTCAGAATCAAGGCTCATTTAAGACAAAATATATATATATTTTTTGGATTAGGAATATTATGTTTGGCATAATAATGAACAAATATTATAATGATATAGTCAAAAAAATAATGTATTTTTATATTTAAAAGTGCATACATTAAATGTCATGATTATCGATTAGTGTGTAGATATTGGCCATATCTCAGCCAACATACTTTGAGTTTACTTAGTTTAGCACCCAATCACAATTTGATTAGGATATAAGAAAATAAGGGACAGAATAAAAAGAAAGCATAATATAAAGATAATGTTGATCATAGCAATGCATGGAGATTATATAATGCATATATTGTTACATTTCCATTTCACTATCAATTAAAAGATTTAAACAAATCATTCATTAAGTTTTTTTGGAATTAGCCATTCTGATTTCCATCCATTTTATTTATTGCCATCATAACTTTCCATCTCAAAGAATCTTACTGAAACAGATGTTTAATCATCATGAAATCATTGTTGAATCACACTGAATGAAAATTACCCATCAGTGCTTTTGAAAGCTCAGTTTCCAGTCCGACAGACTCAGCACTGTGGGAGGTTAAGCCACTATTTTATGACTTGATCTCTTGCCACAATCTCTCCGGCACTCCAGGAGCTGACCGCATGCACTGGCAGGTTTTGCATGCATCTCTACAAACTGATGCTATTTATATGCTGCTTAAGTACCATCAGTCAGGGACAGAAATAACTAACTTCAGCATCATTGTGCTCACTGGCAGGAATTCCCTTGCATGTACTCTCACCTTTGGAAGTCGATATTTGTCTCTAAAACACGTCCTCAAACAAGCCCTCTCTGCCTTCCTTGCAGCAAATTCTGAATCTCTCTCCATCCTTTTTTTTCCAAACAAGCAGGTGATGTACAGAATATGAGAAAAGCACATGGAATTAGAACAGAAAATAAACAGGCAAATAAAACCATCAGCAGTCAAGAATTATAACAAGAGAATGTTGTTATAAAAAAAACGCCATTGCAACAGTGCACATAACATATCATTTAATAGGGAATATAATTTGCTTTTTTATCTCCACGTATACTAAAAGTTTAAAATAGAATTTGGTGGGGAAACTTTGGCAATATGTTTTAAAATGGTTGGGTGCTGTATTTCAATGCATTCTGTGGTAGAGTAAATCATCTTTTTTTTTTCTATCCTCACAATTTACAAAGTATTGCTCATTATATAGCTGTTTATTGTCATTTACCAACTGACTACTGCAATGAACATTGACACAAGAACTGTAACTATTATACTGTATATATTTCACTTTCACATATTCAGTATATTAAGTATTTAAGTTGTTATTTTGAATGTATGAGATTTGCTTCTGGTATTCCAGGCATCACGAGCCATTTTGCAAGTTGTTCCTGCTTCTTCAACTGGCTAATCACAATGAATGTGAACAGATGATCTTTTAAACAGAAAGAAATACTTCAACTTCTATCAAAGTAAATCCAATGAGAGGCTTTTCAGCATGACAACCCTGCAGACAAGTGGCATCACCAAGAACATCCTGACAATGACCCAGGCCAAAAAAAGGGTAACAATTTTATGCCAAATTTCATGAGCTAGTCTGAGCCCATTATCAGAGAATAGGTTAACTGCACATTTGGTCAGAGACTGGAATGTATCAAAGTGTTTTATGGGTGATTTTCAGGAAATGATACCATTTGTGCCAGAACATATTATTATTATTATAAGATTTAATTTGAAAAGTTTGGGGATACATCACCTTCAATATTCAGACTAGTATTCAACAAATAGTTTTCAACCAGTGAGTCCTAAATATGTACTTACTACTATGACAAATAGAAATATTGTTAACCCTATATGCATAAAACCTCTATAAAGTGCTACATAATTTCAGTCCTGTCAAAGTTTGAAACAAATTTTGTTCCCCCTTGATTGTTATACAGTATATACAGTTATACAGTAATCACAAATGACTGTAATTGGTTCGTCCTGAACAGAAACGAGAAAAGTAACAGTAAATTAAAATAAAAACATATTATATAGTTAAAGTATTTTATAAGTGTTATAATTGCTCAAATGTTTGTCGGGACATTTTTGATTTTCTGAAAGTTGGTAGGGACATGTCCCCATCATCCCTACCTAAATCTACACCTATGGGGTCAAGTATTGAATCATTTCTCAACATGGCAAAAGAACACATTTTAATTACAGGCACTTCAGTGAATACAGAGCATGCCTTTGGTATGGTGTGAATTTGAGGTGTGCCAACAGTTGTCCCAGTGCCTGCTCTATCTCAATAGAAAGGGACATTACAATACAAGCATTGCCAGCATTTGATCAGTCAGGGCTGTGGACACATCCTGACGCTCATGATTAATTTAAAGCAGGAAGCTGCAAGCGTACACCAGTTCTGCTAAGTCACCATGGCTGCAGTATAGAGAGGTGGGGTGGGGGGCTGTCTCCGGGGACTTGCTTGAGAAAAAGATACACCGAAAGAGATGCTTCACACCAGCCGCATACAGCAGAGCTGCAGGGAAACAATGCTGTTCACCATGGCTCATGCTATGCATCTCATCTTGCTGCTTCTCTACTGTGATGGGATTAATACAGGTATGTGCCTGGGTGGTTGCATTGTTTAAAATGCATAAGTATTGTGCAGTGTAACATTTGCACATTGCACATTTTTTTGTTATCGTCCAGCTTTGACATCATGACCTTGTTGCCAGTTAGGCTGAGTTGAATTTCCTGACCGATCTCAGTGTTTCTGAGGAATGTGAAATTAACTGTAATATACAATTACCACGTAAATTTAGAAAGAACAGACAATGCTCATTGACCTTTTTTAGTCAGCAATTGAACATGAAAGTCAACTAATGATGAAACGCACTCCTTTTTGAAAGGCTTCATTAAATACAAATAAAGACGTAAATATGTTCAAATATATTTTTGTGATCGGTTTGTGGTTCAGTATAACAGCAGTGCAAACATTTCAGTTTAATAATAAAAAAAAAAAAAAAAGCCTAAATTAAATGTATCATTTTGGGCACCCAAATGAAAACAATAACAATGTATCTAGTTTTTAAATGAAACTTGAATGAAGAAAACAAGACAGATAATAACAGTAAATTATGCATAACTACATGTAACTAACCCTAATCCAAACCCTAACCCTAGCCATAAACCTGTAGTAAGTACATGTTGTTAATTAATATTACACATTACTTACCTGTGTAATTACACTGTAACAAGGACGCTAAAATAAAGTGTTACCTTAATGGCTTCTTTTTTTCAGTGACAACCCCATCCCCAAAGTTTAATCCTGTGACTACAGTACAGAGAGCTGTGTCAAAAGGTAGGCCTACATATTACCCTGCCATATCTTACTAGTATGCATTTGACATCAACAGCATGATAAACAAGTGCAAATTTGGTCACCATCTTGTGATAAAGTAATCCAAATTGCTGTATTACTAGAGATAAAAATACAATATAGCCAAAATAATAACAATGAAAAGGTTTGTTTTGCTGATCAGGTAACAATCTCTCGGCATACAGGTCAAAGTCATGCTATTATTGAAGAGGTTGCTATCCTGACACCCCAATATATAGAACTTTTATGTAACCTAACTGATACACCAAATAACCCCCCCTTCATTACTGGCTATTGGACAAAAGATGGACAAGAAATTGAAAACTCAGAAGAAACTGTATATAGAAACAATGAGCAGTATGTCCTTAAAAAGAAGTAAGTATGTGAAGTGTGTCTTTTATAGAAATGAAATATATGTGTAATTTACATCAAATATAAAAAAACAGTGGGGTGCAAAAGATCAATAGTGAAAATGCTATTTTGCAATCTTTTAATGCACTACAGATGTTTTCATTACAATGTATATTATCAGCATAACCATTTGAACAAATGGTTGAATTTTGGTCACAAATAAACACACTTTATTAGTGACCAAACAAGCTAAATTTATGACATTGACCATGTTAACTCCTTTGAACAAAAGGTCAGATTTATTCACTGTCCTTGAAGCACCCAAGATGCTCTTTGAAACGCCTAGAAATCGTGCTGGATAACATGATCATCAGGTTTTGTACAAACTTGTGAAGTTCATGTCAGTTTGAGTGCATGCTGTCATAAAAGCAAAAGAGGGACACACCAAATAAAACAATTCAAGTACATTTCTCAACTTTTTATTCATATTGTTATGTTGATAATATACAGTTATTTGAAATAAATGTTTTTGTATTCAATTATAAAAAGTACAAACTAGAAGCATTTTCATGTTCTATTAGATTTTGCACCATGCTGTATGTACTGAACATTAAAATAACACAAAACATGTTGTACTGTACTGTACATTGTTTAACTTTCTTCATAGTTTCAGTATACAAGCCAGAGACCTTGGAAATTATTCATGCATCTTCAGAGAAAATGAGGCCCAAGTAACATTTATTTTAGATGGTATGTTAAAATAAAATATACTGTATACATGCTTGTCAAATATACAGTCAATCTTATGCACAGCTTGTGTTGTCTTTAAAGGGGTTAGAACTGATCAAATTTACCCATGTGATAGATTTGAAAGGTAACCCTAATATTTTTGCTTTTTCCTGCAAGTTCCTGCAATGAAAGACAAACGAGACAAGCCGGTAGTGAGCTATATTGGAGATTCGGTTGTACTTGAGTGTAAACTCAAACACTTACCAAAGACATGGAACTGGTACAAAACAAATTACACTGGAAAGGTGAATCAGGAATGAGGATCATGGCTTGTTGAACTGATCATGGTTTGGAACATGATGGCATTGCCTATGCAAACACTTTACCACCACAATATATTTAATATAAAAAAGGAATTATTCATCTCATTAAATGCTTTGTTTCTTCACAGGAGCTAATCAATGTTACTGCCAGCCCTCTGAACTACAAGATTGTTACTAATGGAAATGAAACAAAACTGACTGTACTGAATCTGACTGAGGAAGATTCTGGGAAGTACATATGCAGTGCTGAGTTTGATATCAAACCCAGTGAGTCTTATGTGGAACTGAAGGTCTTGTCTTACATGGAGCCCCTCAAACCCTTCCTGGCCATAGCGGCTGAGGTCATCATCCTGGTTACACTGATTTTGCTTTGCGAAAGGTGTAACAAGCGGCAACATAACAGCTCGGCGTTGACAGGTACAGTACACAACAAGATTTGTGCAGAAGAAATATATCAGGAGTAAACCTTATATTGAGCTGTTACAAATGACTCAAAATTAACATGATTTATCCATTTGCAGAGAATGAAGCCTACTCTGAACAAACCAGTAAACTGTAAGTATGTTTTCAGATGCATATGATTTAGTGCATGATTTTACACTAAATGTCAAAAGTTTGGACATTCATCCTTTATTGTACTTAAAGTCACTCATTCTTTACAGTTACTGTTTTATACTTTTTAGAATAGAAGTTCCTGTAGTTGCTGGCCAGAGTTCAGTTTCCAATCCAACTCATCAAAATAATAATAATAAAAAAATAAAAAAAATACTTTGTGAAGAACTTCCATACATAGGCACAATTTTTAGTCAAAAGTCTTGAAGTGGTTATTACATACACTACATGGCCATAAGTGTGTGGACACCATATGTGCTTGATAAACATTTGATTTCAAAACCTTAGGCATCAATTTCCCCCTTTGATGTAATAACAGCTTCCACTCTTTTGGGAAGTCTTTCCACTATACTGTATGTATTAACATGGCTGCAGGGATTTGCTGTCATTCAGACACAAGGCTATCAGTGAGGTCAGGAGCTGATGTTGGCCGATGGGGCCTGACTTACAGTTGCTGTTCCAGTTCACCCCAAAAGTGATCAGTGGGGTTCAGGTCTGGGCTTTGTGCAGGCCAGTCAATTTCTTCCACGCCAGACACAGTAATCCATTTCTTTATGGACCTCACTTTGTTCACTGGGACATTGTCATGCTGGAACAGAAAAGGGCTATCCCCAAACAGTTGCCACAAATTTGTAAGCACACAAAGCCCAAGCCGTTACATAAAGAAACATTAAGATTTTTCTTTACTGGATTTAATGGAGTAACCAAATTCGTTAATTAGAAGGGGGTGTCCACAAACTTTTGGCCATATAGTGTACATTCAGTGTGTCCAAATTTTTGACTGGTACTGTGTATTTGGTAAAATCTGAAATAGTTACACACCTCAAGTTAAATCCAAATTTACCAAACACCGAGTACTTGGAATAGATTAGAAAGTGGAAATGATGTTGCACATTTCTGTTCTACTTCTAGCACTCATGATGAGAGTAATGGAGTGGAAAGCACCACAGCAAGACAAAGAAAACTTAAGGAATGACATTAAAATGTTAAAATAATCTTTTAAAAAAGGTGTGACTGTGTATACTTTAACCTTTTCTACACTGCTTTCAAATCTTGTGGTTTTAATTGTAAAAGCAATAAGTTTTTTTTGAAAACCTAATTGTCAAAGCAATATCTATTTACACGTAAATAAGAGCATAAAATGAAAGTATTACGCATGTTTTCATAATCATTAATGTTGTGTTGTTGTTAATGGTTCAGACTGACTTACAAAATGCAAATGAAGCAGACATTTCCCCAGTCAGCAGTGGAAAGAACAGAATGGTATTGTTCATATGGACTTTTTTTTGGACATAACTTTAACAATAAAGGTCAACTAATTATGAAACGACTCCTTGTCTGAAGGCCTCATTAAATATAAATGAATCATTTATTGTGATCTGTTGGTTGTTCAGTAAAACATGAGTAAACCTTACAGTTTTATTGAAATGTAATTCTATTTTCAGCAACCAAACCTAAACATCACAACTACTTACAATATCTAGTTGCAAAAAGCGGTGTTCAATTTCTTTTCATTATTTAAATATTTAACCCAATTCCACTTTCAATTGAATAGATAACTGTAATACATTTGAACATCTGCAGACCACAAACAAAGATTCTTTCTTTCATATCTGAAAGTGAAAGTGGAAAGATTTAGAGTAAAAAAAGTACTTAAATATTGTTGTTTCTCACCCACACTGATTATATCTCTGGATTTAACCACTGGAGTCTTATGGATTACTTCTCTGTTTCCTTTATGTGATTTTTGGAGTTACAAAAGTCGGATCACCATTCACTTGCATTGTATGGACCTACAGAACTGAGATATTCTTCTAAAAATCTTTGTTTGTGTTCTGCTAAAGTAAGTCTGGTGGCCTGTCCCTTTAATCTGTTCAAGTAGTCCAATATAGGCTAAATAGCATGAGATTGGGGCAGGACAAACTGTAATTAGCTGTTTAGATTAGGGCAGTGGTAGCTCAGCGGTTAAGGCTCTGGGTTACTGATCAGAAGGTCGGGGGTTCAAGCCCCAGCACTGCCAAGATGCCACTGTTGGGCCCTTGAGCAAGGCCCTTAACCCTATCTGCTCCAGGGGCGCCGTATCATGGCTGACCCTGCACTCTGACCCCAGCCTAGCTGGGATATGTGAAAAAGAAGAATTTCACCGTATATGTGCAAATGTATAATGTGTGATAAATAAAGAAAATTATTAATATAATTATTAATTATAATTATTAAAATTATTAATTATTATTATTAATTATTAGTGGAGAAATTATTAGTTTGTCTGAATAATGGCGTAGGGCCCAAAGCAGAAAGGGGCTTTGAGTATTTGGGGAACCTGTACTTTGCAGTTCAGTTTGGTGCTGCTAACTTCAAGTCAACAAGACACATCTGCATATATTATGTTTATTGACACTCAGAACAAACATAACAAACGTACTCAAACAAGCTCAGCATACATTTCTATACTTCTGCATTTTCAATTTTTTGGCTTGTTTAATAAAAACCGAACAAGCAGCTTAAGAACGGCATCATTCCAGCCCACCACGTCTCCGTCTGTGACTCTCTCATATAACCTCATGCTTTCTGTGCCCCAGCACAAGTTCTTCCTGGCACTGTTGCTGTCGGTCCTTGGGGTTAAAGCCAGAGTATTGAGCTGGTAGCAGAAAAATGAGAAGTGCTGTCCATCTGTGACGACAGCCTGAGAGACGAACGGCCTGCTCACATCCTCTTCACTCCAAAATCCTTTACAAAACAAAAAGTGTTTATGGTTATAGATTAGAGGGAAGCATGAATTTGAGCATAATCGGTAAGCTGCCTATATCGCCCCATTCAGTTTGAATGAAGTGTATTGTACATCTTAACTTGAACCAGGACAACTCCTGCTTTTCTTACTTCACACATTGTTTCAAAGCAGCTTTAGAGAAAATTATGCCGTACTGTCTTTCACTCTGAGATGACGTGCAGCTGCAGCTGCTCTCAATTATAATGGTCTCAATTTTTCAATGGCTACGTCTTGAGGAAGTTCCAGAACGACTAACAATGCTTACAGCACCTTTGAATAGACTCCTTATAGCAACAGTGTGATCTAAGACATATAGAAATCCTAACCTTGGTACATAGCTTGTGCCCCTGTCCATGCATACAGACTGGCAATACCATTGGCTCTCAGTGACACCTCGATTTGATCAGAGAGGCCTTTCTTGCTCATTTTGTCCCTGTGGAACCTATCAGGGACCATGTGAAACTGTGTGTGGCCATAACAGCATGGATCTTCCAGTTTGGCACCTGTGGGGTGACAAAGGAAATAACATTCCGCACCTTTAACATAACTTTTTGGACATATTTAAAACTGATGGTTTAATCTCAGATATTTTACTTTGTAATAGGTAAAAACAATATATGCAGAATCACTAGAATCTTGAGATTTCTGAAGATAAATTTTGGGGACAAACAAACCTGTGAAGATGTTGTTGTCATACTGTCTCCTGAACAGAGGTAGAAGGTCAGGTGCGGAATGGATTACAGGAACTTCAGCAGAGATGTCTGTCTCCAGAGGAACGAACTGCAGGAAATGAGATAATTTTACTATTAATCGCCTATCAAGTGTTGAAGGAAAATTCCAGGTTCAGTACAAGTTAAGCTCAATCGACAGCATTTGTGGCATATGTTGTGTAGTGGAAAAATACAATTTAAACTCAGTGTGCTCATATGTTGATTGAAAATGCTTAACACTTTTATAGCTTTAAATGGAAGCAGCCATTACTTCTTCATGTGACTCATGTACTGACCTTTCCTTGACTGTCTTTGTATATGTGTGTGTCTGAACATATGTGGCAACTTGTTTCACAAATTGTAACGGACAAAGCGTTCTTCTGTCTGTGCACGTAATACACAAGCCATCACATTATAATCTAGCTGCAGCAAACGTGCACGAGGGACGAGCATCCCCGCGCCAGAGTGTGCATCAGCCAGGTGCAGTTTCAATCTCTCCCACTTCACGCGACTCATAGAAGCGACGCTGACCACACAGAGAAATGCCATTTTCTGAGTTTATGACCCACTTCCTTATTATTTGAACTTTTAAGTTAACCTTTTTAGATGCTCTGACATGCAGGTTTTGCTTAAGTGGAATGCCAGATCCGATTCTGCTTTATTTCACGATGACAGTGCTTCTGTATTTGCTTATTATGTGTTTTTGCATTATAATTTCCTCATACTTTACGATCTACATTACCTGAAGCTTTTTGGAAAGTTTAGAGTGCGTCTGGACTGTGAGATGTTTTCTTCCTCTCCTCAGTCAGGTGCAAACTGCAGTGCTGCTCTCACGCACCATCATTGCAGTTTTATATGAAAATTTTGGTGACAATTTGTTATTGTCGATGTTGTCGATAACGTCAACTAATCGTTTCAGCCCTACTTACAATGGAAGTGAATGGGGACAATGAAAGTGAATGTGGCCAATTTTTGGTGGGTTTAAACAGAAATGTGAAGATTATAATTTTATAAAAGCACTTACATTAATTCACATTAATTCTTCTGTTAAAACTTGTGTATTATTTGAGCTGTAAAGTTGTTTAAATTGTAATTTTTACAGTCGTTTTAGGGGTTGTTGACATTGCATCATCATAGTAACAAAGTTATAAAATATATAACTTTACACAGAAAAGGTTAGTAAGTGATTTTATCACATATCGTGTTTACACACATATCATTTATGTCTTGTGGCTTTACTTATAAAAAAGTATTTTAACGTTGTAAAATTGGCCCCCATTCACTTCTATTGTAAGTGCATCAGTGTAAACCAGATTTTTGCTTTTTTTAAAGAAAAGGAGGGATGAGTCAAAATAATTTTTTGTGGTCATCAACATTAGGCCACAAATGCTGTCAGTTGAGCTTAACTTTTATTGAACTCTGAACATTCCTTTAATGCCACTTCTTTTCATCTTACAAAGTTCTGTAACTGCAAAATGAACACAGACTGCTAAACCATGTTTAATTTTAAAACACTGTCTTTAGTAATGGTTAAAATCTGCATAAGGGTCAATGATATGATGCTCATTTTTTGTCCAGACCTATTAAGTTATTCAAAAATTAAAAATGCAATTCACACAAAACAGTTACTTGAATACACCTCTAGTATGAGAAATATGTTTTCAATTTTGCGAGTTATTATATTTTATATATATTTGTACATTATATTTTATATATGACATATATAATATATACACTTAAGCTGAATTTAAAAATGCATAAATTCCTTTGCATTTGAGAACAAAACATCAAACCAATTTGCATTTATTGTAAAGAAAGATAACATAAGCACACTTTTCAAGCAGAACATTTGACAAAAAGAAGCTTGCTACATTTTAAATTATAAAACAAAAGCTATATGGTTTAAAATTAAGGCAAAAAGTTATTTGGACACTTGATAATGGCTTCATTAAAGATTACAAGTATTTTGGTTTGTAATCGGTTCGTTCGCAGAACTTCTTGGCAACGTCTGGGCAGAGTATCAGCAAGTTTCTGTAAAAGTAGCGGTGAAAGCCTCCTCCAGGTTTCAGCCACCAAAGCTTTCGGTTCATCCACACTAGAACATGACGATCTGACATTTTCTTCTCCATTGCGTCCCATAGGTGCTCTTTAGGGTTTAGGTCTGGGCTCTGGTAGGGCCATTCTAGGACCTTAATATTCCTTTCTTTTTTTGCTAAGTATTCTTTGAAAGAGCCACATGTGTCTTAAACTCTTCACTGATTTCTGTAAGTTTGCATCCAGATTTTTCTGTACACTTCAGAGTTCATGTTTCCACCAATGAACACAAGCTGATTGACACCACTGTAAGAGAAACAGCCCCAGACTCTGAAGTTTCGACCTTGTGCTTTCCAGTACCCTTAGTGCAGTGTGGCTAGAATTCTTCCCCTGCCTTTCTCCACACAAATACTCATTTTGCCATCAGATCCATGCAGGTTCAATCTGGAGTCATGTGATAAGACAGTTCTCCAAAAGCTGCTGTCTTTCTGCGCATGTTATTTTGCCAATTTCATCCTGGCTTTCTTATTCTTGAAGGTAATGAACGGTTTTCGCCGCATACCTATGTGCCCATAATCATTGATCCTGTTTCGAATGGTCAGTGAACGAAGTTAAATCTGGTAATTCTCATTGATGTTTGAGGCAATCCGCAACTGTTTCTCTTGATTTTACTCACAATTATCCAGTCCATTCTGCTGGTTGTCTTTCTGGATCTGACTGTGCACTTTCTGTTCTCATTCACAAGTCCTTCACCACTTCACACAAGATTTTCACCACAGCTTTTACAGAAACTTGTTGATTCTCTGTCCAGATGTTGTCAAGAAGCTCTGTGAATGAAAGGATTGCAAACTAAAAACTTTAGTGAAGCCATTATAAAGTGTCCAAAAAAATGTTTGTCTTAATTTTAAACCATATATTGGTTGTTTTATTTTGTAAAATGTAGCAAGCTTCTTTTTGTCAAATGTTCTGCTTGAAAAGTGTGCTTATGTTATCTTTCTTTACAATAAATGCAAACTGGTTTGATGTTTTGTTCTCAAATGCAAAGGAATTTATGCATTTTAAGTTCAGCTTAAGCATCCAAATACTTTTCGGGGCCACTGTGTGTGTGTATAATATATACAGTATATATATATATATATATATATATATATTTATATTCTCAAAATATAATAAAGTATTATATAATAAAAATATTATATAATAATATAATAAAAAATAAAAATCTTTAAATCTCTTCTTTTTTCTTTTTTGCAGGCAGATTGTATTTAAAAATATTATTAATATTCGAAAACTTTTGAATATTAATCATTTGACAAGCATAAAACAGAGAGGACCTCTTTAGACTATCACAAGTTTTTTATTTAATGAAAGGGCACATATTGTTCAGGTCAAATGGAGTAACCCTAGGAAAACTTCTTGCTATTTGTCACTTTAATTCATAATATTTGTTTAAAAAATAAAAAATAAAAAAACAAAATAATATATATATATATATATTTGAAAACTTTTTTGAAATTTAACGATTAACTTGTTTACACTCACCAAGTGAATTCAAGATGCAAGGAAAGTATTTTAATACATTTTACTAGATGACATACAACCGCTTGACATAAAAAAATAAAAAAAAAATTTCTACAAGCTAGATATGATACATATATTTTTAAAAATATACAAAATGTTTATAATCTCAGGCAACTTAATTTATCAAGATCCCATAAACAAAACCTTGTATAGTGTTGAGGAACTCTACCTCTTGAAGTTGTTGAGGGATTCTTATCTGGCTGTGTGGTTTATCATCAATCTGGAATCTCATAGGCTCGACCCGTCCACTCCGGTGTCCTCTTGGAATCGTCCTTTCTCCCCTCAACCAGTAAAAACTCACTTTGGGGTCAAAATCTACAAAAATAAATAAACAGGATTGCATCCTCATATCAAACATCCTTATGCAACATTCACACTTTAAACATGACTGGTTATTTTTTGCACGATTGCATGGCACACATTACTGATTGAGAAACCTGTACATTGCTGTAAAGTGGAAATGTGAAGGTCTACTTACCTAAACTGGACAGGCCAAGCACTGGATTTTCTTTGGCCAGAAGGTTTTTCACACCACACACTATGTTCCTTACAAAAGGAGAGACTAAATGCTCTTGCACTTTGTGAGTGACAGGACTCCCTTTCTTCATGTACCAGTGTTCTTGTAAGATGGAGTTGCACACCAGGGATCGAAGCTCAGATAATAACACCGATTCACCCATCACAGGTTTCACCTGCTCCGCACTGTCCCCGGACGGTGCGGTGTAATTCTCGGGCAGACCGCTGAGATATGCAGTTTTAGTGTAGTGTTGATACCATGTGTCCGCATTTAGAGCGAATGTCTGCGGATAAATCACATACTTATCGCGCTGTACGCGCGTGAGCGCTCTGATCTTCTCGTGTGCCGTGCACGAGCGCAGCTGCTCGAAGAATTCAGACACTACACGTCTCTTGGCTGACTTACTTTTCGCGGTCCGGGACGGCAGGATAGGCGGATATAAACTCTCCGCTGTTGAAGCTTGAACATGGACATTTCTGTTACCGGCAAGGGCAACCTGCGCCAAGACGCCATGTTTTCGCCACATGACAAGTTATTCTTCTTCTGTCATTCAGTGTGCGTGCGTGCGCGCGTGCGTGCGTGCGTGCGTGTGTGTGTGTGTGTGTGTGTGTGTGTGTGTACGTGCGTGTTTTACTGCCATCTGCTGGACTGGATAAAAAGAAAATAAGGAGAACACTTCCCGAGCCCTTCCATCAAGCAGTAGCGGCCCGTCAGAGGAGGCAAGGGAGGCTGAGGCTCCTCAAAAATTTATTCAAAATGTACGTAACAACAACAATTAAATTAACAGTTTTAATAAACAGTTGTTTAATCAACTTACCTATTAATCTGTATAACTCAGATGCATATACTATATAAAAAAAAATATGTTTATTTTTTATTTGTATTTTATATGCGTTAGCCCAGGCGAGTTTAATCACTGTAAGAATCGGTATGAATGCCAGAGGAGGCCAACGGCATACAGCCTACTCTCATTAGTAAACTGACCAATCAGAATGGAATGGATTAATGGATTCAAACAACACAACGTCATTGCTTCAGTCCAAAAAGTGACAGAAAAAGGACAAACAGAGTCAAAATGTTTTTACCTCCTTCTGTGTTTATAACCAATCATTATCAGAGGTAACCTGTCAAGCCAAACAGCTTTCAGTACCACATCATCAAGCCTGCTTGTGGTTAATGCAAAGCAACAGGTGATATAAGACTTTCAGATTTAGCCAAAATATCCATGAAATCCAAATTGTTGAAGGATCTTAAAACAGGACTGAACAACAGGATCATACATACCTGTATATCATTTTGGGTAGCTCAGCGAGTAAAGACGCTGACTACCACACCTGGAGTGTGTGGTAGTCAGTTCAAATCCAGGGTGTGCTGAGTGACTTCAGCCAGGTCTCCTAAGCAACCAAATTGGCCTGGTTGCTAGGGAGGGTAGAGTCACATGGGGTAACCTGCTCGTGGTCGCTATAATGTGGCTAGAATAGTGTGAAGTCTCCACACACGCTAGGTCTCCGTGGTAACGCGCTCAACAAGCCACGTGATAAGATGCACAGATTGACGGTCTCAGACGCGGAGGCAACTGAGATTCGTCCTCCGCCACCCGGAATGAGGCGAGTCACTACGCCACCACGTGGACTTAGAGCGCTTTGGGAATTGGGCATTCCAAATTGGGGAGAAAAGGGAATAAAAATACAAATAAATAAATAAAATAAAAAATAAAAAAGTGCTTTTACGAGGAAACAGCTCATCACTTAATGAATTGACCCCCTGTCTGCTAATCTTCAAATTGTTTTACACTAAACAATTCTTTTGAGATGAACTATGTGTGAAGTTTACTATGAAAAAACTGTAGTTTTATAAATGAAGACAGAAAATTTAACGACAGGTAAGTTTCGGTTTAGCGACAGGTAGGTGTCAGTTTAGCGACAGGTAGGTGTCGGTTTACGGCTCTTCCCGTTTATTTGTATGGTATCTGCAAACAGTGACTTATTGCCGTAACACGCTAGCTGACCGTTCCGCGGAGGTTGTTATATCAGTAGCCTATAGAATATCTCTGAAACTACTCTCTGAATAGATATTAGATATTGAAAAGACACAGACAAATCTATGTTTGAAATCTAACCTATTGATCCTTTTAGTATTACATTCATGAAATTAAAAGAGATCTCAATACTTATTATGAAACTCTTTCAAAAATGTAAAGGCTGAACCCTACACTTGTAAAAACAGGAAAAAACACTGGATGTTTTTTGTTTTTGGCACCATTCTGAGTAAATTCTAGAGACTGTTGTGTGTGAAAATCCCAGGAGATCAGCAGTTACAGAAATACTCAAACCAGCCCATCTGGCACCAACAGTCATGCCACTGTCCAAATCATTGAGATCACATTTTTCCCCATTCTGATGGTTGATGTGAACATTAACTGAAGCTCCTGACCCGTATCTGCATGATTGTTTGCACTGCTGCCACATGATTGGCTGATTAGATAATCACATGGATGACTGTTGGTGCCAGACGGGCTGGTTTGAATATTTCTGTAACTGCTGACCTCTTGGGATTTTCAAGTACATGTGTATATATACAGTTGAACTCAGAAGTTTACATACTCTTAGGTTGAAGTCATTAAACACATTTTTTAACCACTCCACAGATTTAATATTAGCAAACTATAGATTGGGTAAGTCATTTAGGACATCTACCTTGTGCATGACATGAGTAATTTTTCCAACAATTATGTACAGACAGATTGTTTCACTTTTAATTGACAATATCACAATTCCAGGACCTTGTGAAGATGCTGGAGGAAATGGGTAGACAAGTATCTATATCCACAGTAAAACGAATCCTATATCAACATAAGCCTGCTCAGCAAGGAAGAAGCCACTGCTCCAAAACTGCCATAAAAAAGCCAGACTACAGTTTGCAAGTGCACATGAGGACAAAGATATTACTTTTTGGAGAAATGTCCTCTGGTCTGATGAAATAAATATTGAACTGTTTGGCCATAATGACCATCGTTATGTTTGAAGGAAAAAGGGTGAGGCTTGCAGGCCGAAGAACACCATCCAAATTGTGAAGCATGAAGGTGGCAGCATCATGTTGTGGGGGTGCTTTGCTGCAGGAGGGACTGGTGCACTTCACAAAATAGACGGCATCATGAGGAAGGAAATTATGTGGATATATTGAAGCAACATCTCAAGACATTGGCCAGGAAGTTAAAGCTTGGTCACAAATGGGTCTTCCAAATGGACAATGATCCCAAGCGTACCTTCAAAGTTGTGGCAAAATGGCTTAGGGACAACAAAGTCAAGGTATTGGAGTGGCCATCACAAAGCCCTGACCTCAATCTGATAGAAAATGTGTGGGCAGAACTGAAAAAGCGTGTGTGAGCAAGGAGACCTACAAACCTGACTCAGATACACCAGTTCTGTCTGGAGGAATAGGCCAAAATTCCAGCAACTTATTGTGAGAAGCTTGTGGAAGGCTACCCAAAACGTTTGACACAAGTTAAACAATTTAAAGGCAATGCTACTAAATACTAACAAAGTGTATGTAAACTTCTGACCCACTGGGAATGTGATGAAAGAAATAAAATCTAAATAAATCATTCTCTCTACTATTTTTCTGACATTTCACATTCTTAAAATAGAGATCCTAACTGACCTAAGATAGGGAATGTTTTCTACGATTAAATGACAGGAATTGAGAAAAACTGAGTTAAAATTTTGGCTAAATTTGGCTAAGGTGTATGTAAACTTCTGACTTCAACTGTATATATATATATATATATATATATATATATATATATATATATATATATATATATATATATATATATATATATTACTGAAATTCCGGTAAGAGGTAAGCACCTTGAGTTTGTGTAATTAATCAGTCTGTTGTGTCTCTCAATGCTGGAAGTTGTTCATACATCAGTCCTCATGGAATGTCTCTTGTCCAATCAGATTTGAGTGTGAGTATGTGTATATATACACACAGTTGTGCACAAAAGTTTGCTTACCCTTGGAGAACTGATAATATATGTACCATTTTTAAAGAAAACTTGAGTGAGCAGGCAAAACACATTTCTTTTATTTCTTATGGGATTCATATTCAACTGTAGGTTATAACAGAATGGCACAATCATAAAACAAAACATGGCAACAAAGAAAAAAATGAAATGACCCCTGTTCAAAAGACTGCATACCCTTAGTTCTTAATACTGTGTATTGCCCCCTTTAGCATCAATGACAGTGTGCAGTCTTTTGTAATAGATGTCTATGAGGCCCCAAATTTTTGCAGGTGGTATAGCTGCCCATTCGTCTTGGCAAAATGCCTCCAGGTCATGCAAAGTCTTTGGTCGTCTTGCATGAACCGCATGTTTGAGATCTCCCCAGAGTGGCTCGATGATATTAAGGTCAGGAGACTGTGATGGCCACTCCAGAACCTTCACCTTTTTCTGCTGTAACCACTGGAGGGTCAACTTGGCCTTGTGCTTAGGGTCATTGTCGTACTGGAAAGTCCAAGAGCGTCCCATGCGCAGCTTTCATACAGAAGAATGCAAATTGTCTGCCAGTATTTTCTGATAATATGCTGCATTCTTCTTGCCATCAATTTTCACAAGATTCCCCGTGCCTTTAGAGCTCACACACCCCCAAAACATCAGTGAGCCACCACCATGCTTCACAGTGGGGATGGTATTCTTTTCACTATAGGCCTTGTTGACCCCTCTCCAAACATAGCGCTTATGGTTGTGACCATAAAGCTCTATTTTGGTCTCGTCAAATTAAATTACAGTGTGCCAGAAGCTGTGAGGCATCAAGGTGTTGTCGGGCATATTGTAACTAGGCTTTTTTGTGGCATTGGCGCAGTAAAGGCTTCTTTCTGGCAACTCGACCATGAAGCTAATTTTTGTTCAAGTATCGTCGTATTGTGCTCCTTGAAACAACCACACTGTCTTTTTCCAGAGCAGCCTGTATTTCTCCTGAGGTTACCTGTGGGTTTTTCTTTGTATCCTGAACAATTCTTCTGGCAGTTGTGGCTGAAATCTTTCTTGGTCTACCTGACCTTGGCTTGGCATCAAGAGATCCCTGAATTTTCCACTTCTTAATAAGTGATTGAACAGTACTGACTGGCATTTTCAAGGCTTTGGACATCTTTTTATATCCTTTTCCATCTTTATAAAGTTCCATTACCTTGTTACGCAGGTCTTTTGACAGTTCTTTTCTGCTCCCCATGGCTCAGTATCTAGCCTGCTCAGTACATCCACTTGAGAGCTAACAAACTCATTGACTATTTATACACAGACACTAATTGCAATTTAAAAAGCCACAGGTGTGGGAAATTAACCTTTAATTGCCATTTAAACCTGTGTGTGTCACCTTGTGTGTCTGTAACAAGGCCAAACATTCAAGGGTATGTAAACCCTTGTTTTGATCAGGGCCATTTGGGTGATTTCTGTTGTCATTATGATTTAAAAAGGAGCCAAACAACTATGTGATAATAAATGGCTTCATATGATTACTATCCTTAAATAAAAGACAGTTTTTTCGCATGATCAGTCATATTTTCAAAATCAATGTCAAAATTTAACAATTTCTGCCAGGGTATGCAAACTTTTGAGCACAACTGTGTGTATGTATATATATATATATATATATATATATATATATATATATATATTACACTGGTGGCCAAAAGTTGGAATAATATACAGATTTTGCTCTTATGGAAAGAAATTGGTACTTTTATTCACCAAAGTGGCATTCAACTGATCACAATGTATAGTCAGGACATTAATAACGTGAAAAATTACTATTACAATTTGAATTTTTTAAACTACTTCAAAGAGTTCTCATCAAAAAATCCTCCACATGCAGCAATGACAGCTTTGCAGATCATTCTCGCTGTCAGTTTGTCCAGATACTCAGGTGACATTTCACCCCACACTTCCTGTAGCACTTGCCATAGATGTCTTGTCGGGCACTTCTCACGCACCTTACAGTCTAGCTGATCCCACAAAAGCTCAATGGGGTTCAGATCCATAACACTCTTTTACAATTATCTGTTGTCCAATGTCTGTGTTTCTTTGCCCACTCTAACCTTTTCTTTTTGTTTTTCTGTTTCAAAAGTGGCTTTTTCTTTGCAATTCTTCCCATAAGGCCTGCACCCCTGAGTCTTCTCTTTACTGTTGTACATTAAACTGGTGTTGAGCGGGTAGAATTCAATGAAGCTGTCAGCTGAGGACATGTGAGGCGTCTATTTCTCAAACTAGAGACTCTGATGTACTTATCCTCTTGTTTAGTTGTACATCTGGCCTTCCACATCTCTTTCTGTCCTTGTTAGAGCCAGTTGTCCTTTGTCTTTGAAGACTGTAGTGTACACCTTTGTATGAAATCTCAATTTCAAGCATTGTATAGCCTTCATTCCTTAAAACAATGATTGACTGATGAGTTTCTAGAGAAAGCTGTTTCTTTTTTGCCATTTTTGACCTAATATTGACCTTACGTCATGCCAGTCTATTGCATAATGTGGCAACTCAAACACAAAGACAATGTTAAGCTTCATTTAATGAACGAAATAGCTTTCATCAGTGTTTGATATAATGGCAAGTGATTTTCTAGTACCAAATTAGCAATTTAGCATGATTACTCAAGGATAAGTTGTTGGAGTGATGGCTGCTGGAAATGGGGCCTGTCTAGATTTGATCAAAAAATACTTTTTTCAAATAGTGATGGTGCTGTTTTTTACATCAGTAATGTCCTGACTATACTTTGTGATCAGTTGAATGCCACTTTGGTGAATTAATGTACCAATTTCCTTCTGAAACAGCAAAATCTGTACATTATTCCAAACTTTTGGCCACCAGTATGTATATATATATATATATATATATATATATATATATATATATATATATATATATATATATATATACACACACACACATACACTGTTTATATATATATATATATATATATATACACTATATTGCCAAAAGTATTCCCTCATCTGCCTTTAGACGCATATGAACTTAAGTGACATCCCATTCTTAATCCATAGGGTTTAATATGACGTCAGCCCACCCTTTGCAGCTATAACAGCTTCAACTCTTCTGTGAAGGCTTTCCACAGGGTTTAGGAGTGTGTTTATGGGAATTTTTGACCATTCTTCCAGAAGCGCATTTGTGAGGTCAGACACTGATGTTGGATGAGAAGGCCTGGCTCGCAGTCTTCGCTCTAATTCATCCCAAAGGTGCTCTATCGGGTTGAGGTCAGGACTCTGTGCAGGCCAGTCAAGTTCTTCCACACCAAACTCACTCATCCATGTCTTTATGGACCTTGCTTTGTGTACTGGTGCGCAGTCATGTTGGAACAGGAAGGGGCCATCCCCAAACTGTTCCCACAAAGTTGGGAGCATGGAATTGTCCAAAATCTCTTGGTATGCTGAAGCATTCAGAGTTCCTTTACTGGAACTAAGGGGCCAAGCCCAGCTCCTGAAAAACAACCCCACACCATAATCCCCCCTCCACCAAACTTCACAGTTGGCACAATGTAGTCAGACAAGTACCGTTCTCCTGGCAACCGCCAAACCCAGACTCGTCCATCAGATTGCCAGATGGAGAAGTGTGATTCGTCACTCCAGAGAACGCATCTCCGCTGCTCTAGAGTCCAGTGGTGGCGTGCTTTACACCACTGCATCCGACACTTTGCATTGCACTTGGTGATGTATGGCTTGGATGCAGCTGCTCGGCCATGGAAACCCATTCCATGAAGCTCTCTACGCATTGTTCTTGAGCTAATCTGAAGGCCACATGAACTTTGGAGGTCTGTAGCGATTGACTCTGCAGAAAGTTGGCGACCTCTGCACACTATGCGCCTCAGCATCCGCTGACCCCACTCTGTCATTTTACGTGGCCTACCACTTCGTGCTTGAGTTGCTGTCATTCCCAATCGCTTCCACTTTGTTATAATACCACTGACAGTTGACTGTGGAATATTTAGTAGCGAGGAAATTTCACGACTGGACTTGTTGCACAGGTGGCATCCTATCACAGTACCACGCTGGAATTCACTGAGCTCCTGAGAGCGGCCCATTCTTTCACAAATGTTTGTAGAAGCAGTCTGCATGCCTAGGTGCTTCATTTTATACACCTGTGGCCATGGAAGTGATTGGAACACCTGAATTCAATTATTTGGATGGGTGAGCGAATACTTTTGGCAATATAGTGTATATACACACACACATACACTGTTTATATATATATATATATATATATATATATATATATATATATATATATATACACACACACACATACACTGTTTATATATATATATATATATATATATATATATATATATATATATATATATATATACACACACATACACTGTTTATATATATATATATATATATACTGTGTATACTACAGAGGATAACAAGACCATGAACTTTTTCTCTTGATGGTGGCCAAATATGTAGCAAAGAAAGAAGGGCTGGATGAAGGATTCAAAGTTGGTGAGTGAGTGTGAAATACCCTTTGTTTGAACTGGGTTCGTTTTGTATTTCTGTTATCTCCCCTCTGAAGTTTTGCTTCCACATAAAAACATAAAATAAAAAAGAGACAAAGGACTCATTTACAGTCATTTATGTTGTATGTTATATTGTTATTAGCTTTAAAGCATGTATTCTGTGTTTAATTTAATGTTATTATAATTTACAGTGATAAATGATGGAAAAAAATGGGGCGCAGTCTGTGTACCACCTTCACATCCATGTTATTGGAGGACGGCAAATGAGATGGCCTCCAGGATAAATGAACCCTCTGTTAGTTCAAAATAAATGCTCTGCATTTTTGGAGAAGAGGATTGGAAAACAAAATGGAAATAAGTCAAAGATCATCAAATAATAATAACGAGAGGCCGAAAAAAAAAACACAAACAGAATACTTTTCCTACATTTAAGGGATAGTTCACCTAAAAATGAAAATTCTCTCATCATTTACTCACCCTCATGCCGTCCCAGATGTGTATGACTTTCTTCTTCTGAACACAAAATATGATTTTTAGAAGAATATTTCAGCTTTGTAGGTCCATACAATGGGAGCCAAAATTTTGGCACTAAAAAAAGCACATAAAGGCATCTTAAAAGTAATCCATATGACTCAAGTATTTTAATCCATGTCTTCAGAAGTGATATGATAGGTGTGGGTGAGAAACACATTAATATTTAAGTCCTTTTTTTGCTTGAAATTCTTCTACCTGCCCAGTAGGGGTTGGAATTCATGAAGAATGTAAATCACCAAAAACACAAAAAGAAGAATTTAAAAGTAATCTGTTTCTCACCCACACCTATTATATGCTTCTGAAGACACTGACTTAACCACTTGAGTCTTATGGATAACTTTAATGCTGCCTTATGTGATCTTTGGAGCTTTAAGATTTTGGCACCCATTCACTTGCATTGTATGGACCAAAAGAGCTGAGAAATTCTTCTAAAAATCTTCATTTGAGTTCAGCTAATAAAAGAAAGTCATACACATCTGGGATGGCATGAGGGTGAGTAAATGATGAGAAAATTTTCATTTTGGGGTGAACTAACCCTTTAAAACCATATTTTCAGTGATTTTTAGTCTGGAGTTGATGCACTTGGTTGGGTTTGGTTACACAGCTGATCATAAAATATTGTGATTAGTTTTACAAGTTTCACTGATACTGGCATTTCACAGACAAGGAAATGTTGAATATTCACTTTTTATAATACTACAACTGTTCGTGTTGGGTTCAGCGCAATTAATCTGATTCATAGCTTTCTAAAGTACAAAAGTGTCCTCTGGGTACATTTTCAAGAGGAAATACAGTAGATGACTTGTGTAAAATGGTGAATAACCTTAATCCAAAGAGACTTCTACAGTGGATCATGAAAGAATGCATCCAGTTGTGTATTTAAGCAGTTAAACAAACAACACTCTCTAGGGCATCGAAAGACATGCCAAATATTGCATTCACAGAATTTCATAGGACACATTACAACATGCCACCAGCTGTTAAATTACCAAGTAGCTAAATTATAAGATGCTTATTAAATTTCTCAAACTACTTTTATAGATTTATGAGATGAGTATTTGTATCAGAGTGACATGTTAAAGGAGGTGCATGATGGTGAATTAAAACACATACCTATATTATCCAAATTATGACTGTTTATTTAAAGGGCAGGGCAGATGGGAGCTTGGCTGCTGACTAAATTTTTTTAGGGATCATAATATTGCAAGCAGTTAAAAGTAAAATCTGTAATGAAAAGAGGTGTTTTGTTATCTTATATGCCTCAGAGTTTGTTGGACAAGGCCTCATCTTTTATGATGGCACTTTTTAATTTTATTTTTAAATTGATTGCACACTGACTATATAGTTACATATAAGGTAACAAAACACCTCTTTTCATTACAGATTTGACCTCAGCTGATGTCAGTCAGTAGATATGTTTCACTGTGACTGGTGGTGTGATCAAGTGACCGGATGGCCAGTATAAGAGGTTTCTATGTGTCACTCTTAAATGTGTATATAGTAACTGGACTTTCACCCTGTTGCTGAAACGTCAGGTTTGTCAGGACAGTGCAGGCATCAGCTCTCTCAATACTGTATGTTTGCAATACAGGAATATCCTAATATTTTAAACAAACTACTTGATCGTTTAATAATTTTCTGAATTGAAACCTTGTTAATTTCATCACAATTTAACAAAATGGGACATGAGATTTGCAGAGTTCAGTCATGAACAATTACATCAATCATGTTCAGCCATGGTACAGTAGTAAAATATATGATATTCATTCATCAATTTATCAGGGAAATGTTATGTATTTGTAGTTGATGGATAAGAAATGTTAAATGTCCATACTTTATCATTATTGAATGTTGGTTTATCTTATTTCTGTCACTTTATGGAATGATAATCTCTTGACACTTTTATGCTATCTGTTGCTTACAAGTATCTTGTAACTTTGTAGCCTTAGGACTTGTAAAACACCCCACAAAAGGAAATCAAAATGAACAATGTGCAAATGAGTAAACATATTTCTGAATTGATTTGTCATCCTTATAAAATAGCTTACAATACCAAAAGCAATACCGAAGACATTAATGCATTAACAATAAAAGCTGCTGTATTGCAAGAGGCACAATGCCTTGAAATGCAACTTGAAGAGGAACCTATTTTAGAATGTAAATACTACTGAAATATTAGCCCTGATAATATTTGCATGATATGCAATAGCTATGATATTTCCAAAGTATCGTGTTTTCTATTTTCAAGTTCCGCATTAAAGTCTGTGGCACAGGCATGCAAGTTTATAAGAATGTTTATAAGACAGTATAGGCTAAGTGTAATGCTTTATTACAGACTAATAACAAAATTACAGAAACGTTTGTCC
Organism: Myxocyprinus asiaticus; assembly: GCF_019703515.2. NCBI lineage: Eukaryota > Metazoa > Chordata > Actinopteri > Cypriniformes > Catostomidae > Myxocyprinus > Myxocyprinus asiaticus. The sequence goes on from NC_059347.1 coordinate 20,918,754, forward strand.
ATTTGGTGTATATCAAATTAAATGTAGGCTACACGTATTTTCTTGACAAGCTATTTCTTGACTTTTTGAAAGGCCAATATATTTTGTGCTGCAATGGTGAATTCAATCAGGCCTTTAAATTCAGAATTCAATGCAGATCTCACCAGCGTAAAAACACCTGTTTTATCACTCGCTCCACAAGTCACCTGACATAAGTCTGTGGGTCCAGAGGTTTCCGTTGTAGTGCAGTTCCTCTTGAAAGTATTCACTGCACATGTGGAGAAATATACAGATGTATTGTGCGTAAGGCAAATTTGTGTTGCATTCAGCTTCTGCTCCGAAACAACACAATTCAACAAAACAAAGACTGACGGGAAAAATCCAGTGTGAGCATGTAAGTAGACAATTTTTCTTATGTCATTCTTTTAGTTAAGATTAGTACCATAATATACAATATGGTTTACAAGTTTACATGCACCTTAGCCAAATACATTTAAACTCAGTTTTTCTCAATTCCTGTCATTTAATCGTAGAAAATATTCCCTATCTTAGCTCAGTTAGGATCACTTCTTTATTTTAAGAATGTGAAATGTCAGAATAATAGTAGAGAGAATGATTTATTTCATCTTTTATTTCTTTCATCACATTCCCAGTGGGTCAGAAGTTTACATATACACTGTTAGTATTTGGTAGCATTGCCTTTAAATTGTTTAACTTGGGTCAAACGTTTTGGGTAGCCTTCCACAAGCTTCTCACAATAAGTTGCTGGAATTTTTCCCATTCCTCCAGACAGAACTGGTGTATCTGAGTCAGGTTTGTAGGCCTCCTTGCTCGCACACGCTTTTTCAGTTCTGCCCACAAATTTTCTATTGGACTGAGGTCAGGGCTTTGTGATGTCCACTCCAATACCTTGACTTTGTTGTCCTTAAGCCATTTTGCCACAACTTTGGAGGTATGCTTGGGGTCATTTTCCATTAGGAAGACCCATTTGCGACCGAGCTTTAACCTCCTGGCTGATGTCTTGAGATGTTACTTCAATATATCCACATAATTTTCCTTCCTCATGATGCCATCTATTTTGTGAAGTGCACCAGTCCCTCCTGCAGCAAAGCACCCCCTCAACATGATGCTGCCACCCCCATGCTTCATGGTTGGGATTGTGTTCTTAGACTTGCAAACCTCACCCTTTTTCCTTCAAACATAACGATGGACATTGTGGCCAAATAGTAAAATTTTTGTTTCATCAGACCAGAGGAAAAGTAAGATCT